>NC_080741.1:49825363-50450363 GCF_020826845.1 Diceros bicornis minor
TCTCACCAGATAGTAAAACTTATTGTAATAAAGCAAATTTTAATCTTTAAAAGTCTAAATAAAATAAAAGTCCTTGTGTGGTCTAGGACTCCCACCCTCCCTCCTCTGTGCTCCAGCCACATCACCCTCCTTTCAGCTTTTGAAAGCACCATGCTTTGTCCTACCTCAGGGCCTTTGCACATGCAGTTCCTCCTGCCTGATCCACCCTTCTCTTCCTCCACCCCCCAATAATTAATTCTTGTTCACCCTTCAGACCTCTGCTCAAAATATCACTTCCTCAGGGAAAACTTCCCTGACCATGCAGATGAGGTCAGGCTCCTTGACAAATGCGCTTACATAATCAAGTTCCTCTACCTCAGTTTATAAACACACACTCCTTTGTGTGAGCATTTGATTGACGTGCATCTTGCCTCCGGCCTGTGGATTCATGGAGGCACAGACTGCACCTGCTTTGGGTCATCACTGTATCTCCAGCACCTGGCATACAGTAGGTGCTCAATAAGTATCTGACGAATGAATAAATTCACTCAAGGACTCCATGGGCAACACCTAGTAGGAAAGCCAGGCATGATGCTCTGAGGAAGCGCAGTATTTGAGAGGTGGTTGCACAATGTGGCAGAGGCCTGTGACCACAACAGGCCACAATACTAACAGAACGACACTTCTGAGAGAAAGAACTGTGGCTTCCCAAGGCTGGGGATACCCTGCAGATCAAGGAGTCCAAGGGCCAAGTTCAGAAAGCGGAGTCAACCCAGACAGGAGGAGACAGAAGGCCAGGAGAGCAAGAGCCTAGGCAGGGAGCTCGTGGTGCGGCTAAATTGGGCGGCCCTCAGGAGGCCGAAGACTCCCACTGTTCAGACTGTGAAACAGCCGTCTGCTGGATACCAGCACCCTCATCATGATGCTGACAAGGCAGCAGACCAGCTGTGACAGAGCGTGAGAGCTGCAGAAAGGACACTGTGAGGGTTGGAGCCCACACCTCACCTAATGGACCTCCCTGCCTTTCCCCTGCACTGTCACAGCAGAGCTGGGGTAAAGGGTTAGGAGTGGCCTGCCTGGGCCCCATAGCCAGAAGTTCTACCACTCAGGTGCTTAAAAACACGCCAGCCCTGGGGCCAGCTCAGGGGCGTAGTAGTTAAGTTCGCGCGCTCCACTTTGGCAGCCGGGGGTTCACGGGTTCGGATCCCGGGCACAGACCTACACATCCCTCATCAAGCCATGCTGTGGCAGTGTTCCACATACAAAATAGAGGAAGATTGCCACAGATGTTGGCTCAGGGACAATCTTCCTTGAGCAAAACGAGGAAGACTGGCAACAGATGTTAGCTCAGGGCCAATCTTCCTCACCAAAAAAAAAACACCAGCCCTGCCCAACCATCCTGTGAGTGGCAAAGAGCTGGGAAGGGACAATGAAATCAAGATCCAAAAGAACCATGACAGGGAACCAAGGAAGCTCTGGGGAGAGAACAAGCCAAGAATGGATACAGCCACAGAGTGTTCAACAGGGCAGTACAGCACTCACCTGCCAAAGTGCAGGTGGGGGCAGGGGGTGGGTGCAGAACACCTGAACCAATCCTGAGCCCACAGGTAACATGGCCACACTATGGGGAACATGGTGCCCATATTGAAGGAGGACACCACCCATCCAGGTTGTGCCAGGCAGATGTGGACTCATCTGGATCCCTGTGCTCTGACCCGGTGCCTTGTTCCTGGGGAAGCCAAAGAGTTACCCAGAGGGAGAGCTGAGGGCGAGGGTCCAAGAATGAAGAGGAACAGGAGGTCAGTGGTGGGGGCTGGGGGCAGAGCTGGTGCGGGTCCCTGGCACATGGGGTCTTTCCCCTGTCAGGGTTTCCCCGGAGCTCCCAGCCCCAGCCTGGGCAGCAGGAGCTGGACCCCAAGGCAACACTCCAGTGGACAAACAACAACAGTGGCAGCACACAGAGACCTCTCCTTGGGGCGGGGACAGGCAGCATTCACCTGAGGGCATTCACGCCCACCTGAGGGAGAGGTGTCATTGGTGACCCTGTCCCTCTACGCTCCCAGCACCTGCTTCTCAAGCCCTCAACCTATATAAGGCAGGTGCTATGCAAGAGGCTGGGGCTCTGCTCAGAAAGTAGAGGAGAGATGAGATGGTGGGGGGGCAAGTGGGAGGGGAGCATAACTCCAGTCATCTGTACTTCCCAATGGGTGAGCAAGATGGCCTGGGTGGAAGGCGGAGGGGCGGAGCTGGAGCAGGGAGGCAGCAGAGCATGCCCACGCTGTGCAGTGGTGTGCACACCACGGCGTGTGGTCAGGCTGACCAGACCTAGATCTCTGCGCACCCCTCAGGGAGGGAGAGGCCCTCCTGAGCTGGCCCCAGCCACCTCCTTGCAGCCACAGCCCGGAGAAGCCACTCCTCCTCCTACGCCCCTCAGGGAACCTTGTTCTGCATTGTCCCCATTCTCCACTCCCAGCTCAAGTCTCCACCAGTGCAAAAGGAGCCATTCTTCACCCTGATTCTCCTCCAACTCCCGTCTTACTCCTCATCTGTTCATAGCCAAATCTCTCCAAGGGGCTGTCTACGCTCACCTCCCCATACACACTTCCAACTCACTCTTCTATCCACTCAATTGAATGGCTCCTGCCAAGGGCGCCATGGCGTCCATGGTGTGGAACCCACATTTCTCAATACAGACCAGGCCACCTTCCTATCTCCTCCCACCTCCCTGAACCCAACCTCTCAGCTCCTCCTGTGGCCATTCCTCAAACATTGCTGACTCTCAGATTCGGTCCTCAAACACTCATCCCACCCAAATCCAAGCCCTTCACCCCAAAACCACTCCTCATCCTGCATCCCCACACAGGGCTAGATCTCTGACCCTGTCACCTGAGCAGAGACCAGGGTACCACCTACCCTTTGCCACTCCAGCCACCTTCCTAGTAGGCAGTTGCTGAATGCCCAGTCTCCAGCCTCACCTTGCCCCATCAAGCCCCGTCTCCCTCTGGCCTCCAATACGTGGGACCAAGAAGCCAAGGCTGCCTCCCACTGGCCGTCTGCCACACCCTCCCAGTCCACTCTTTTCATCCTCCATGGAGCAACCAGAGTGGTCTCCTTCCTAAAACACCAGACCCCAACACTTCCCAGAACCCTCCATGGTGCCCACTGCCCTCAGGATGAGGCCCACTCCTGGGCTGCCTCCAGGCCCACACTGGCTGGAGGTCGGAACCTCCCGTGGGGCTGTCTGAAAGCCCACAGTTCTGGGCCTCAGCAAAGGAGGGGCGCTCCCTGGACGTGGAGGGAGGGGCACTCAAGGTCTCAGTCTCAGACCAACCCAGGGGGCTAGTTCAGCCAGCAGAAGAGAGTGAGAAGGCCCAGCCCCAGGTGCCGAGGAGGGGGCACAGGCTGCACTTCTTCCCCTCCCCCACTAACAGGAGCCCTGCTCTGATTCCACTGCAGCCAGTGAGGCCCCATACCCACCCTGGGCAGGATGGGGCAGGACAAGAACCCAGGCCCCCCACGCAGGCCCGGAGCCCAAAGTCTCATCCTCCAAAGGGGCAACCAGGCCAGGGTGGAACTTCTCCTGAGATGGGCTTCTAGATCCACCAGGGCAGGGGGCAGACAGCACATGGAACAGACTCCACCAGGAAAACACACACGAGCGGCTGTATGCCCATTCCATCCACATGAAATGTTTGCCATGACGCCTGTTAACGGTGGCCACAAGAAAGGGCAGGAACCTGGCCAAGGAAGCTGGAGTTTGGGAGATTGGGCTGTTCCTTGGCCCCCTGAAAGGAAGCCCCTGACACGGTAAACACGACCCACAAACCTTGACACGGGAACCATGTATCATCAGTTGTCCCAGCATCTTTGCCCCACCATTATCACCCCATCAACATGCACCCTGCACCACAATCGCCCCCATCACTGTCACCATTGCCACCATTACCCCATCACCATATACCCACCATCAGCATCCCTATCACATCTCCCTGCCACTGTCACCCCTTATTACCACCACCATCACCACCATCACTTCCTATCATCATACTCCTGCCTGTCACCCCATTACCATCAGCCTCTCTACCATCACCATGCACTACTGCCACCATCTACCATCATCCTATCCCCACCACCGCTGCCCCCATCACCATTGCCCCATCACTATACACTCAGCACTGTAGCCCCCATCACCTCATTCCCGCCACCACTGCGTCATCACTATTGCCTTTTGCCACCATCACCCCCATCACTGTCACTCCCTCCCCATCACCTACACCCATCAGTCACCTGTGCCTACCCCATCACCTAGGCCAATATGGATCCTCATTCTTGGCCTTTCAAATGTCAACCTCCAACCACAGTCACCCCTATCCCTAGCACAATGATGAGCACACATTTTCCCAACACAAGGATCAAGGGTCTTTGTGGTCAGACATGGTGACAGCTTCCCTGGGGTCCCACTCCAATGACGCTGTGCCATCCCAGTCCCCACAGCCCTTGCCCTAGCCCACCAGAGCCCTCTTGTCACCTCTGCCAGGAAGATGCACCCAGCCTGCAGGTTTTATTTACCCTGACATGGGATCTCCATCCAAGCTGGAGCGAAACCTCAGCGCTGAGCCCAGCTGCTCCAGTGGCTCCATGTCGGTAGGCCCACTGCAAAGAAGAAACCTCAGGATTAACACACCTGAACCCCACCCAGCACCCCAGGAACAAACACTACCTTAGTGTACACACAGAACATGCACAAAAGCCAACCCTGTACTGGGCCATAGAGGTAGCCCTGATGGCCTCCTCAGGACGGATTTCACACACACCAGGATCTCAGGCTATAATGCCACACATTTTTTCAAGTGCACACAGGACATTCTCCAGGAGAGACCACATGTGAGGCCATAAAACAAGTCTCAATAGATTTGAAGAGATAGCTACCATACAAATTATCTTCTCTGACCACAATGGGATGACGGTAGAAATCAGTAACAGAAGAGTACAATGCCATAAAGTTAAAAAAAAAAAAAGAAAAGAAATGCTAAAAAAAGTCATACCTTGGGAGACTAATTAACAAGGCATAAAAAAAAAACCTATGGGTTAAATAAGAAATCATAAAGTAAATTAAGAAATATGTAGGGGCCAACCCGGTGGTGTAGCAGTTAAGTTCGTGCATTCCACTTCAGCGGCCCAGGGTTCACCAGTTCAGATCCTGGGCACAGACATACTCACCGCTCATCAAGCCATGCTGAGGTGGCATCCCATACAGAAGACCTACAAATCTACAACTATGATACACAACTATGTAATGGGGCTTTAGGGAGAAAAAAGAAAAAAGAGGAAGATTGGCAACAGATGTTAGTGCTGGGCCAATCTTCCTCAAAAAAAAAAAAGAAATATGTAAAACTGAATGATAATGAAAATACTACAGGTCAAAATTCATGAAACAGTTAATGTAGTTCATAGAGGAGAATTTCTCATCTTTAATAGTGAGATGGTATTGAACTCAAGAAGATGGAAAAAATAGAGCAAACCCAAAAAATAAGGAAAGAGTTAATAAAAGTAAATACTTGGGGCTGGCCCCGTGACATAGTGGGTAAGTTTGGAGCACTCTGCTTCAGGGGCCTGGGTTCACGGGTTCGGATCCTGGGCATGGACCCACACCATTCATCAGCCATGCTGTGATGGAGACCCGCATACAAAATAGAGGAAGATTGGCACAGATGTTAGCTCAGGGCTAATCTTCCTCAACAGCAACAAAAACAAAAATAAATAAAATGAATGGCAAAATAAATAAAAATTAAAAAATAAAAGTAAATGCAAAAATAAAAGACAACAGCCCCAGAAAATAAGAGAGAAGAGGAACAAAACCAAAACTGGTAGAACTCTGGCAAGACTAAGCCAGAAAAGGAGAAAAGATATAAAAAGGAAAAAATACAGACTAGGAAAGGGGAAATAACTATAGGTACAACAAACATTTAAAAAATAATAACCTTGTTTGGATTATGATTTGAAAAAACCACCCATGAAAAGACATTTTTGAAACAAGTGGAGGCAACTGAAGACAGACAAGTATTGAAAGTTATTAATGAATTACTGTTAACTGTGCCAAATGTGTTATTGATATAGTGGTTATATTTAAAGGACTCATTTGTACTGATAAAAACTAACTTTTAAGGAGAAATGTTTATGATGCCTGGGATTTGTTTTAAGGTAATCCAGAAAAAAAAATGGTGAGGGGAATACAGAATAATAGTGTCAGAGTGTTGATAACTATGGAAGCAGGTGATAGATATACACGGTTACTACATTATTCTCTCTACTTTTGTACTTAATTGAAAATTTTCAAAATTAAATGTAACACAAAATAAAATTTAACAGCATTAGGAACAACTACACCCTAACAAATTTGAAAGACAACCAGTAAAGCTGAGGAGAAAATATTTTTTTTAAAATCAGTATGCAGGTTTTGGCAAGCACTGATATAGTGAAGAATACCGAGCTGGATACAGTGGTGGGGAGGCTGGGAAGAAAGATCCATGGAATTGAGCCTGGCATCTGGGGCCATTTTTCTCCTGGGGCATTAGGAAATTTCAGGGGGCAACTGAGACACTGAGCTGAACTTCTGAAAGCCTCAGGCGGTAGAGATTAGATCCAGAGCCTACCAGCTGGGGAGGCCCTGATGACTCCACTCATTTGGGCTGGGACCTGAAAAGCTCCCCGCTAAGATGAAGGGAGAAACTGAGTGGACAGTTCAGCTTCTCATCATCTCAGTCTCTGCAACTAGGCAAGGTGATCTTAGAGTGCTCGTGTTCCTGGCAAAAGCAACATAAATTCTCTCTGGAGGAAGTCCTGAGCTCCAAATTTCCACAATCACTTTTGCAAATACAATGTTAGGCACACAATCAAAAATTTTCCAGAACACTAGGACACTAGACAACATGAATAGAAAACAACAGAAACAATCAACAATAGAAATATCCACAGGGGCTTCCAAATACAGATTTCTCTGGATTATGCCTCAAGAAGGGCTTTTCTCAAGGTGTCTTCTTTTTTTTTTTTTTTTTGGTGAGGAGATCAGCCTTGTGCTAACATCTGCCAATCCTCCTCTTTTTTTGCTGAGGAAGACTGGCCCTGGGCTAATATCCGTGCCCATCTTCCTCTACTTTATATGGGACGCCGCCACAGCATGGCTTGCCAAGCGGTGCATCGGTGCGCGCCCGGGATCCGAACCCACAAACCCTGGGCTGCCACAGCGGAGCACGCGCACTTAACCGCTTGCGCCACCGGGCCGGCCCCTCAAGGTGTCTTCTGAAGAACACCAGTCCTACAGAATGCTCTGGAAAGGGTTCCATGGTGAACTAACTTTGAGAATACTGTTTATCATAGCTCTCTCTTGGAGATTTAGACTGCACAGTAGTGAATTAATGGCTCTGAGAATTCCCGTTGAAAAGGAATCTAAATGAACTCTATTCAATTTGGCATTTCCCGAATATACTTGAGAATTGCTTTTTCTCAAAGGCCGCAAGGTACTGGGGGAAATTCTGCTCTGGCCAGCTGGTATTAGGTTGGTTTAGGGTCTGTGCTTGTCCAGTTGGATTATGAGCCTGGAAGGCCAAGACTGTGTTAACTTACAGCTCCCCACAGGGCCCTGGGATATAGTTATCACCACCATGAATGGCCTCAAGGCCTTTCAACTGTGTTAGGATCGTTTCTTCCATTTCAGCTTAGCAGGTTTGCGGTCTTCTCTGTACTCGGGTGATGGGGTAGGGAGTTGTAAAATATAAAATAACCAAGAAACCGTGCCTCTCTTTGAGGAATTTAATTTCTACCAGGATGGGAAGATTCACAAAGGAGTTAAACAAAAAAAAAACTCTCCAACGGGTATGAAATGATACCAAAGCAAGCCTGGCACCAGCCCCAAGCAGCCTGTCCTATGGGCATTTGTAGGGTGGCAGGAAGGAGAAACTCTGTTGCGATTTAGCAAGCTGTGGTGACCTGGTAAGCTGTGGGAACCGTGAGTGGAGGGAAGATAAAACAGAGGAGTGCCCCAGCAGCTGGGAAGTCCTAAACTCACCCCTGCATTTAACACATGTACATGTGTAACAATCTCTTACACTCCCCACAAAGTTAAAAAAATATATCCACAGGGGCTTCAAATATTGAAGTTATCAGACACTGATATTAAAATAACAAAACATACACTGTTCAAGGAGATTAAAGAAAAGATTGAGCAATTCAGCAGAACTTGAAATATAAAAGAAGAAACAAATAAAAATTCTATAACTAAAAAATAATACAACAAATTAATAATTTATTAGACATAGCTAAAGATATAATTAATGAACTGGAGGATGGGTCCAAACAAATATATGTAGACTGAAGCCCAGAGACACAAAAAGATGGTAAATGTAAATAAAGAAGACAGTAGGTAAAATACGGAATGCAGTTTACAAAAGGTCTTACATAGGTGTAATCAGAGTCCTGAAAGGAAAGGAGTGAGAAAATGGGGCAAAAGCAATCTTTAAAGGGATAATGGCTGCAAATTTTCCAAAACTTATGAAAAACAAGAAGCCGATGATTCAAGAAATACTGTGAACCCCAACAGCATAAATTCAAAGAAAACCACACCGAGGCACATTATAGTAAAGCTGCTGAAAACCAAATACAAAAAGAAAAATCTTAAAAGTAGCCAGGGAAAAGATATGTTGCTTGCAAAAGAGCAATAATAAAACTGTCAGCTGAGTTCTCAACAGAAACAACACATATCAGAAGACAAGGAAATGAAAGCTTCAAAGTGCTGAAAGAAGTTTATAACTGCCAACCTAAAAATCTACATCCAGGAAAAATATCCTTTAAGAAGGAAGATGAAATAAAGACATTTCCAGACAAACAAAAAACAAGAAAATTTGACACCAGCATACCTGCATTAAAGGTAGAAGGAACAGGATCTCAGATGAAGCTTAAAGACGTAGAAAGCAATAAGCAGCAGCAGAGAAGATAAGTATATGGATAAATGTAAATAAATATTCGCTGTCAAAAACAATTAAAATACTGTCTTTGGGGTTTACAATAGTATTACAAGAGATAAAAAGGGACATTACATATGATAAAATGAGCAATTCCTCAGAAAGTCAAAACAATCCTAAATATGTATGCACCTGATAACAAAGCATCAGAATTCATGAAGCAAATATTGACAGAACTAAAAGAAGAATAAACATCTGTAGTCTCTCAGTAATTGATAAAACAAGCTGACAAAAGCCAGTAAGGATAGAAACAATGAAAACGCTATTATCAACCAACTTGACCTAATCGACACTTATAAAACACTACATGCAACAACTGCAGAATATACCTTCTTTTCAAGTACCTGTGAAACATTCACCACAGTACAGTATATGCTGGGTCATAAAATGAATCTCAATAAATTTCAAAAGACTGAAATCTTAAAAGAAAACAGCCACCAAAATTACTAAAATTAAAATTTTCTGGGCCGGCCCCGTGGCTTAGCGGTTAAGCGTGCGCGCTCTGCTGCTGGCAGCCCGGGTTTGGATCCCAGGCGCACACTGACGCACTGCTTCTCCAGCCATGCTGAGGCCGCGTCCCACATACAGCAACTAGAAGGATGTGCAGCTATGACAACTATCTAATGGGGCTTTGGAGCGAAAAAAATAAATAAATAAAATCTTTAAAAAAAAATTAAATTAAATTAAATTAAAATTTTCTAGGGGGGCAGGTCCAGTAGTGCAGCAGTTAAGTGCACGTATTCCACTGCGGCAGCCTGGGGTTCAGATCCTGGGTGCACACCAATGCGCTGGTTGTCAAGCCATGCTGTGGCAGCATCCCATATAAAGTGGAAGAAGATGGGCATGGATGTTAGGCCAGGGCCAGTCTTCCTCAGCAAAAAGAGGAGGATTGGCGACAGATGTTAGCTCAGGGCTAATCTTCCTCACACACACAAAAAAATAATACAAAAAAAAATTTTTCTAGGAAATAGCAATGATCTATATCTTTTTTTTTTTTTTTTGGTGATGAAGATCGGCCCTGAACTAACATCCATTGCCAATCTTCCTCTTTTTGCTTAAGGAAGATTGTTGCTGAGCTAACACCTGTGCCAATCTTCCTCTATTTTGTATGTGGGATGCCACCACAGCATGGCCTGATGAGTGGTGTGTTAAGTCCACACTCAGAATCTGAACCTGCGAACCCCGGGCCGCCAAAGTGGAGTGTGCAAACTTAACCACTACACCATCAGGCCGGCTCCCTCATGATCTATATCTTGACTGAAGTGTTATATATGACTATACATATTATATATATATGTGTGTGTGTATATATGTTTCAAACTGAAACATTAAGATCTGTGCATTTTACTGTACATAATTATACCTCAAATAAAAAAAAAGATTTACAGGGCCGGCCTGGTGGCGTAGTGGTTAAGTTCACGGCTCCGCTTCTGCGGTTCAGGGTTCGCAGGTTCAAATCCTGGGTGCAGACCTATGCACCACACATCAAGCCATGCTGTACCAGAGTCCCACATATAAAATAGAGGAAGAGGGGCACAGATGTTAGCTCATGCCAATCTTCCTCACCAAAAAAAACCAAAAACAAAAACAAACAAAAAAAGCTTTACAATATCAAGTTTTGGAGAAGATGTAGCATAAGCTGGAGCTCTCATACGTGGCTGGTAGGAGTATAAATGGTGCAACCATGTTTGGAAGTATCTGCCAAATCTGAACACATGCACCCAATGTCTCAGCAATTCCACTTCCAGATATTTACCCAGAAGAAATATGTTCCTTTAAAAAGCATCAAAGATTTATAAAAAAGAGTTTTAGTATCACTACCAGAATAGCAGACACCTCCTTAATTTAATAAAGAGTATCTAAAAAAAAACTACAGCCAACATTATGGTGGAATGATGAAAGCCATCCCTCCGAGACCAGAAACTAGAAAAGAATGCTGTCTATCACCACTTTCAATCAACATTGTACTAGAGATCCTAGCCAGTGCAATAAAGCAAGAAAAATTAATAAAAAGTATAAGAAGTGGAATGGAAGAAATAAAACTGTCATTATTTGCACATGACATGACTATTTTTGTAGAAAATCCTAAAGAAGCTTCAATTAAAATCGCTCAAACTAATAAGTAAATTTAGTAAGGTCTCTGGATACAAGGTCAATTTATAAAAATTAATAATATTTCTCTTGGGGCCGGCCCCATGGCGTAGCGGTTAAGTGCGCACGCTCCATTGCTGGTGGCCCGGGTTCAGATCCCAGGCACGCACCGACGCACTGCTTGTCAGGTCACGCTGTGGCGGTGTCCCACATCAAGTGGAGGAAGATGGGCACGGATGTTAGCTCAGGGCCAGTCTTCCTCAGCAAAGAAAGAGGAGAATTGGCATGGATGTTAGCTCAGGGCTGATCTCCCTCACAAAAAAAATAATAATAATAATATTTCTCTAAATCAATAAATAACTAGAAAGTGAAAATTTTAAACTATACTACTCACAGTCCTGTCAAAAAAATCAAATACCAGGGCCAGCCTCATGGCATAGCGGTTAAGTGTGCACGCTCCACTGCTGGCGGCCTGGGTTCGGATCTCGGGCACGCACTGCCACACCGCTTGTCAGGCCATGCTGTGGCGGCATCCCATATAAAGTGGAGGAAGATGGGCACAGATGTTAGCCCAGGGCCAGTCTTCCTCAGCAAAAACAAGAGGATTGGCATGGATGTTATCTCAGAGCTGATCTTCCTCACACACACACAAAAAAATACCTAGGAAAAATTCAGTGAAAGATACATGAGCCTTTTACATAATTAAGAGCAAATCAAAGGGTTGGCCCGGTGGCATAGTGGTGAAGTTTGCATGCTCCGCTTCAGCAGCCTGGGGTTCGCGGGTTCAGATCCTGGGCATGGACATACACCACTCATCAGCCATGCTGTGGCAGCGAGCCACATACGAAACAGAAGAAGATTGGCACAGATGTTAGCTCAGGGCTAATCTTTCTCAAGCAAAAAAAAAAAAGGAGGAAGGTTGGCAACAGATGTTAGTTCAGGGCCAATCTTCCTCACCAAGAAAAAAAAAAGAGCAAATGAAAGAAAACCTAAATACATAGGGAGATATGCTGTGTTGATGAATTGGAAAACTCAATATAGTAAAATGTCAATTCTACAAAAATAGTCTATAAAAGTCAATACAATCTAAGGTTTTATTGACAAGCTGATTCTAAAATTTATATGGAAATAAAAAAGGCCAAAAATAACTAAGACAATATTGAAGAAGAATATCAAACCTTATTACAAAGCTACAGTAATTACGAGTATGTTTTAGTCTATTTAGCTTTATTTTTTTTTTTTTGAGGAAGATCAGCCCTGAGCTAACATCCACGCCAATCCTCCTCTTTTTGCTGAGGAGGACCGGCCCTGAGCTAACATCTATTGCCAATCCTCCTCCTTTTTTCCCCCAAAGCCCCAGTAGATAGCTGTATGTCATAGTTGCACAGCCTTCTAGTTGCTGTATGTGGGACACGGCCTCAGCATGGCCGGAGAAGCGGTGTGTTGGTGCACGCCCGGGATCCGAACCCGGGCCGCCAGTAGCGGAGTGCGCACACTTAACTCCTAAGCCACAGGGCTGGCCCCAGTCTATTTAGCTTTAGATAGACAAATAGGCCAATGTAATGTAATAGAGAGCCTACAGACATGACCACGCATATATGGAAACTCAATTGATAACAAAGTTGGCACCACAGAGTGATAGAAAAAAGGATACTTTTCTCAATAAATGGTGCTGGGTCAATTGGATATCCATATTAAAAAATGAAATTTGATCTCTACTTACATCTGCTACTAGACATACACTTAAAAGAAATGCATAAACATGTGCACGAAAAGATAGGTACAAGAATGCTCACAGCAGCATTATTTGTAATAGACAAAAAAATGGAAACAATCCAGATGTCCACTGACATTAGAATGGATAAAATGTGTTTTAAAACTTAATACCTTACACCAAGGGAAATGAACAAACAACACAATATGGATAAAACTCACATTAAGAGAAAGAAACCAGATACAAAACAACAGGCAATATATGTACGATTTCATGTGCGTGTCTGTAAATATATACAATAGGTGTAGCAGGTTCATGGTTACCTTTGGGGATAACAGTGGGGATGTTGATTGGAAAGGAACATAAGGGGGCGTCTGGGGTGCTATGGTGTTCTATCTTGACCTGCTTAGGTGGTGGTTACATGGATGTGTTTACATTGTAATAATGCACTTAACTGTATACTTAAGATCTGTGTACTGTTATATATGTTTGATATATATCAACTCAAGAAAGTATATTTACTCCCCCCCTAAAAAAAACCAAACTATAGAATTTAGGGATACATACTTGGGTATTACAACTCTAAAGAAAAGCAAAGATATATAAAAGCTAGAATCATAGTTACCTTTGTGGGCTGGGAGAAGAGGCAGTGATTGAGAGTCAGCTCAAAGGGGCTTCTGAGTTGCTGGTAAGTTGTAGGTCTTGACGTATGTGGTGGTTATGCAGATATTTGCTTTGTGATAAATCACTGAGTTGTACATTTATTTTGCACAGTCTTCTGTGTGTGAATTATATTTTACAATACAGTATAACACTACAAAAAACAACCTCAAGGGGCCAGGCCAGTGGCATAGTGGTTACGTTCACACACTCTGCTTCGGTGGCCCAGGGTTCACAGGTTCAGATCCCAGGCGTGGACGTATGTACTGCTTATCAAGCCATGCTGTGGCGGCGTCCCATATAAAGTAGAGGAAGATGAGCACGGATGTTAGACCAGGGCCAATCTTCCTCAGCAAAAAAAACAGGAGGAGTGGCAACAGATGTTAGCTCAGGGCTAATCTTCCTCAAAAAAAAAAAAAACCTCAATAGATGAGTTTGACAGCAGATTAGACACAGCTGAAGAAAGAATTGAGCAAACTGAGAGGTTAGAAGATATTATCCAGAATGCAGCACAGACATGAAAATATGGAAGAGAGACTAGGAGACATGGACACTGGAATAGAAGATGTAGCATATGTCTAATCAGAGTTCCAGAAGGAAAGGAGAAGGAGGAAGGGCAATATTTAAAGAAGTAACAGCAAGAGGCTGGCCCAGTGGCACAGCGGTTAAGTCCATGTGTTCTGCTTTGGCAGCCCAGGGTTCACCGGTTCAGATCCTGGGAGCAGACCTACTCACCGCTCATCAAGCCATGCTGAGGCAGCATCCCACATAGAAGAGCTACAACTCTACAACCATGATATACAACTACGTACTGAGGCTTTGGGGAGAAAAAAGAAAAAAGAGGAAGACTGGCAACAGATGTTAGCACAGGGCCAATCTTCCTCAAAAAAAAAAAAGTAATGGCAGAGAATTTTCTAGAACACATGAGAGCCACTAAACCACAGATTTAAGAAGTTCAACAAATCCATAGCAGCATAAATAAAAAGAAATCCATACCTAGATACATCATAGTGTAACTGAAGATTACCAAAGACAAGAAAAAAATCTTAAAAAGTTTTCAGAGGGAAAAAAGGATATCTTTTAAATGAGGGACAACTGGCTGATGTCTCAACAAAATAATGAAAGCCAGAAGACAGTATGCTAAGAGAAAATAACCATCAACTTAAGTTCTGCTCAGATAAAATAGTCTTGAAACACAAGGTCAATGTAATTTACCATATTAACAGAATAAAAGTAGAAAAATCATATGATCATCTCTACAAATGCAGGAAAAATATCTGACAAAATTCAAGATTCCTTCATGATTAAAACTCCAAGCAAACTAGGAATAGAAGGGAACTTCCTCAACCTGATAAAGGGACCTATGAAAAGCTACAGCTAACATCATACCTAATAGCAAACGCTTTCTCCCTAAAATTGAGAACAAGACAGGGATGTCTGCTCTCACCAGTTCAATTCAACAAGGTACTAGAGGTTCCAGCCAGTGCAATGAGGCAAGAAAAATGAATAAAGGCACACAGAATGGAAAAGAAGAAGTAAACAGTAGAAGAATAAAATGGAATAAAAACAAACCAAAACAATACAGTAAGTGAAAAAGAAAGAAATACGGAATAGGAGCAATAAATAAAAGTACAAAATAAGATGGCAAATACAATCCCAGAATACCAATTACATTAAATTTAAATGGGGGCCGGCCCGGTGGCGCAGCGGTTAAGTGCGCACACTCCGCTTCAGCAGCCCGGGTGTTCGCAGGTTCAGATCCCAGGCGCACACCAACCCACCACTTGCCAGACCATGCTGTGGTGGTGTCCCATATAAAGTAGAAGAAGTTGGGCAGGGATGTTAGCCTAGGGCAGTCTTCCTCAGCAAAAAAAAAAAAAAAAAGAGGATTGGAATCAGCTCAGGGCTGACCTTCCTCACAAAAAAAATAATTTTAATGGAATAAATGCTCCTGTTTTTTAAAAAAATTACCAGAATGGATTAAAAAACAAAAAAAGACAGCTGTAAAATATAAGGACATCAAAAGGATGAAAGTAAAAGGATGGAATATGATCCATCAGGAACCCTCAGGTGTGGCTGGCAGGTATGCAGCCTGGTGTCGCCTTTCCCAAGAGCAGTTTGAAAGTCCTTAGTCGGTAACTACATGCATGTCTCTCACCTGGCAATTCACTCCCACGTACACTTCCAAGAAATTCTCACATGGCTCCGTAAAAGGAGGTAGGAGGAAGTATAGGTGGATGTAGTATCATAGTCTATCTACGATAGCAAGTTTTGGACTCACAGCACAGAGAATGACACATCAGTGGTGGGCATGGACCAGATGTACACACAGCAATGTGCATGGTTCTTACAAACACTGCACTGAATGCAAAAAGTAAGGGGGTTCACCGTGCCCACAAAACAACATAGACTTTGCAAGAACTCAAACAATCAAAAGGATACGGCAGACTGGTTGCCTATGGGGTGAGAGGGGAATGGAATGAGAGATTAAAGTAAATATATAAGAGAGTGTGGGGGGGGGGTGCTGGTCCCGTGGCTTAGCGGTTAAGTGCGCGCGCTCCGCTACTGGCAGCCCGGGTTCGGATCCCGGGTGCGCAGCAAAGCACCGCTTCTCCGGCCATGCTGAGGCCGCATCCCACATACAGCAACTAGAAGGATGTGCAACTATGACATACAACTATCTACTGGGGCTTTGGGGAAAAAAAAGGAGGAGGATTGGCAATAGATGTTAGCTCAGAGCCAGTCTTCCTCAGCAAAAAAAAAAAGAGGAGGATTAGCATGGATGTTAGCTCAGGGCTGATCTTCCTCACCAAAAAAAAAAAAGAGAGAGAGTCGGGGGGCTGGTCTTGCCCAGACCAGTGATGATCACCTGCCATGAGCTGAGAAGGATGAACATCTCAACCCTCTATACCTGTGCCCAAAACAAAAGAAACAGAGAATGTGGCAAAGGGAGACACATGCAGGGGCCTGGAACTCTGGTTCCAGCCCATGAAACAGTCTAAACCCAAGACGCGGTGTAAATCCATAGGCCACGCAAAGAGGACACAGGCATGGCACACAGTGGGACGCACACCCATGCACAGTGCCCTTTAGTGCCCACAAGATGGTACCTGCACAAATCACATACAACATCCGCCCCTCCCCCCCAGTACATGCACATCCTGTGGGGTACACTCACACCAAGGTGCCCGTCCTAAAGACATGTTGTACAAGTACACACCCAGGGTTGAGCCACAGGGCCAGCAGAGGCCACTGACCCCTGAGAAACCTGCTCAGCCCAAGGCTGGGTGAGCTGGAGCCCTCGAGAGTGTGGGAGACAGGGGCAAGTGACTAAGCAGAGTCTAGGGAGTCCAGCCCAGAACAGGGGCTCCCCAACCCCCCTGGCCCAACACTCTGCCACCATCTTGAGAGGGCTGAGAGGCCAGAAGAGCAGGGCTACTTCCCTTCCACGCATGCTCCCGCTGGGGGCAGGCTCCAGCCACCTACCCTGTGACTACTGGTTTACGCACCTGGCCTCAGGCACAGCACACCTTTCCTCGTTCCACACAAATTTCTTCAGCACATCAGAGCAGCAATACTGGTAGTAACAGGTGCCACAGCAGAAATCAGGACAGATTTCAGGGAAGAGGTTGCGTCCACGGGAAGCCATACACACCTCACCATGGGCTGGAGCAGAGAAACATTTGTTTACCTGTGGCCACAGGGCCAGGTCTCAGCCATGTGCCAGCCGACACAGCCCCTTCCCCAGCACCACCAGCAGGCACAAGCATCCTGGACCATCTCTGAGCCATCTTAGTCATTGGCCACCTTTGGCCATTGCCCAACCAGCCTTGCCCTCTCCCCTGGGCCACAGCAGAGGCACCCAACTGGGCTCCCTCTCTCCCCACTAGTCTGCTTGCCTCTTGATGGGAGAGCGAACTTTTTTTTTTTGGTGAGGAAGATTAGCCCTAAGCTAACATCTGTTGCCAATCCTCCTCTTTTTGCTAAGAAAGATTGGCCCTGGGCTAGCAGCTGTGCCTGTCTTCCTCTACTTTATATAGGATACTTGCCACAGCATGGCTTGATAAGCGGTGGGTAGGTCGGCGCCCGGGATGCGAACCTGTGAATGCAGGCTGCCGAAGCGGAGCGCACGAACTTAACCACTACGCCACCAGGCCAGGCCGAGAGCGAACTTTCTAAATGTGAGTCTGACCGGGCCACAGCATCCTTGGTTCCCACTGCCTCAAGATCAAGTCCGGAGTCCACAAAGCAGGGTCCTGACTGCAAAGAGCCTTGAAGGTCACCCCAACTTTCTGGCCCTATCCACACTCTGTCCATGTTTTTGCCTGTTTCCCATCCCCCACCTTCAAATCTACTCCTCCTTCAAGGCCTTACTCCAGGCCCCCTCCTCCAGAAGCCGCCCAAGTCCAGCAGTAACTGGTCAGTAACACCCCCAACCAGCTGCCGAGGACCAGGCCCTGGGCCGCCCAGTTCTTAATCCTCATTCCCTCTTCCACCACTCAGCCACAGCAGCCTCAGCTCCTGCTGGACACCACAACCCACAACTTCAGGGTCCCGACCCTCACAGACCACACCCTCACGGCAGGCTGTCTCCTGACCAGTTCACCATCGGCCACAGTCACACCCACCACATAAGCGTCCATGCAGCACTTAGCTAGACCTGGGCTGGGCCTGCAGCAGGTGCCTAGGAAATGTCAGTGCCCTCAGGGGCCAGGGCTCCACGGCAGTGGCACCATTTGAAGCCCCAGACCCATCACAAGGCTCTCAGCCACAGAGTTGGGATCTTAGGACACCCCCACAGGCTGGGGTAAGCACAGAGCCTCAGTATACAACGTCATGTTGAGGGAACCTGGCTGACAAGTGTGGAAAATGACCAAGGGCTTTGGGTGACCACAAGGTTTGCAAACTTCCAGGGAGATGCTACAGCCAAATGTTCCCATGCATCCTTAGGCTACATTAGCAGAGATTTAGAGCCCACCAGCAGGAGGGGACAGTCCTAGATTCTGCCTAGACAGACCCCAAATGGAACACCCAGTCCAGCAAGGCCCAGATGACTACAGTAGACTGGGGATAGGTCTGATAATAAACCCTGAAGTGTGGCTATGCCACCTGGAAACAGTCACGGCACAGCACTCAGACTCTGGAGACCCAGCCTGGTCAGTATATCGTGTACCCTGGGGCCATCAGCAGAGCTATGCCCAAAGACAGAAGTACTGAGTGACCTCCTTGAGAAGAGATAACTAGGAATGGGTTGGGGTTAGGGGGCGTGTTTTGTTCTTGGTAGCTCCAGGTAGAACCCTGCTCTGGGCAAAGCTGTGGGGCAGAGAATCAGACCACTAACAGGTTCAGCCCAGCCAGCAGTCCACCTGACAGCACGTATGGTCAGCATGGCCCATGCTACTGGGTAGCTCAGTGACTCCCTTCCAGCAGGGTCTTCACAGCCTTTACAGGCACAGTCCAGCCGGAGCTTCTAAGCTGGGGCTGAAGACACACTGGTGACCCTGTTTGGGCTAAGAGCCCACGACACAAAAGTTCTTCTGACCCCCAGACACTCTGGACACGGCTCTCCAGACCTCACCGGACCAGGGATCAGAGCTTCACCTTCTCACTTTCCCACCCCAGGTCCTCCAGATTCATCCCAGCCCCCAGGAAATAAAGCCCTTCCCCTCCTGGAAGCTACCCACCCTAGAGGGATCTTCAGCTAACTATGGCTGGGGGGTGGGGTCTGTTCTAATTCCCACTCTTAAAAGGCACCCAGCCTGGCCTCCCCGGTCTGTGAATCATCAGTCTACAATCAACACACACAGTTAGTTGTGTCTCCTCCAACCCTGGAGGCAGTCTCAGCCCTCTTCAGGAACACAAGTGCCATGGAGGCAGCGATGGGGGCTCCCAGCCAGTAAACAGAGCCTGAGAGGGAAGGCCTCTGATGGAGGGGCCAGGCCTCCCAGCATCCCGCCCCGCCCCCCACACCGCTAAGGCTAAGCAGGGAATCCTACCCCAGCCTCTGGGGACCCAATCCCTTGGACCATCAGAAGACAGACCCCCACCCCACCATTCCAGGGCAGAACAATGGTGGCAGCTGCCTGGGGTCTGGGCAGTGTCATTTCAGACAGAGAGGGGTGCTGGGTGGAGGAGAGGTCAGTCGTGGGGTCGCTGAATGCCTCGGGGTTATTAGGTGTCGATGGGAGGCACTGAGGGGCTGGCGCTGCCTGGGCACGTTCCAGAGACGGCGCGGACGTGGCTGACCCCCGTCCCTGGCCGGAACAAACTCCCGCCCTCCCCAAAGGCTCACCACCCGGAGGCGGCGGTAGCAGCAACAGCACCAGCAACAGGATCCGTGGCGCGGGGGTCAGCGCAGCCATGGCTGGGCGGGTGGACGGACGGACAGACGGACAGATGCACCAGGGTCGTGGTGCAGCCACACCGCTCAGCGACCCGGGCGGCCACCCGCTTCCTCGCCCCGCCCCGGCCGGTTCCCGGAACCCCGCCCGGGAAGGAGAGGAGGGGAAGAAGGCGAGGCAAGAGAGGGGAAGCGGGCGCCCCTCCCAGCCTCCGGGCCAGGCCCACGTCCAGTGTCTGCGCGAAAACTCCGACCCGGTTCCCGGACGCGGGCGGGCGCCCGGCGACCACCGGAGTTGCCTTCTGTTCCCGGGATACTTTCCGCCCCTCGCCCCCCAGTGCCCAGCCCTCGCTCCCCAGGAGCTCTCCACGGGAGTCTGCATCCTAGCACAGCGCCTACTGTGTGCTGCCGGGAAGCCGACACAGCCTTTCCCCGCACCTCAGCTTCCTCATTTGCCCGTGGGATCCTCACTCCTAACTAAGGACCAGGTAAGGCGACGCGGGGACAGTGCCCAGGGCAGACCTCAGCACACAGTAGGCACCCAACAAATTCCGGTTTCCTTCTGGAAGCCAGGTAAGGAGTCTTCCGGGAACCCCAGCGCTGAAGACACCCCATCACCCTGCCCCCTGGGTTGACACCTCTATCCCCGTGGTCATCCTAACACCCCGGTCCAGGCAGGCTCACCCCTGGCTCAGGGCAAGCCTGGCAGATAGCCTGGTCTGAGGGTTGGAACTGGCAGCTCCCACACACGAGGCCACCTTCTGCCTCAGAGGAGCGTGGCCCATCCAAGCTGGCTCATCCTTCTCTGCTCCAGGGGCATGTGCTCTCACAAAACACCCTGAGATGGGGCAGTGGCTAACAGTGGCCCTGCCTCTCACTGTGGGACAGGGGTCCGGCAGAGCTAGAGAAAGGGAGGTGGAGCGCTGTCTTAGTCCGTTCAGGCTGCTGCAACAAAACATCATGGACTCAGTGGCTTATGAACACAGTTTATTTCTCACAGTTCAGACTGGGAAGTCCAAGATCAAGGTGCCAGCAGATTCTGTCTGATGAGAGTCTGATTCCTGGTTCAGAGATGACTATCTTTTCCCTGTGTTCTCACTTGGAGGAAGGGGCAAGGGAGCTCTCTGAGGCCTCTTTTATGAAGGCACCAATCCCATTCAGGAGGGCTCTACCCTCTCCATCTAATCACCTCCCAAAGGCCCCACCTCCTAGTACCATCACCGTGGGGGGTTAGGATTTCAACATATGAATTTGGGACATTCAACATTCAGTCCATGGCAAACATTTTTGTGTGTGTGTGTGTGTGAGGAAGATCAGCCCTGAGCTAACATCCATGGTAATCCTCCTCTTTTTGCTGAGGAAGACCGGCTCTGAGCTAACATCTATTGCCAATCCTCCTCATTTTTTTTCCCCCCAAAGCCCCAGTAGATAGTTGTATGTCATAGCTGCACATCCCTCTAGTTGCTGTATGTGGGACGCGGCCTCAGCATGGCCAGACAAGCGGTGCGTCGGTGCACGCCCGGGATCCGAACCTGGGCCGCCAGTAGCAGAGCGCACGCACTTATCCGCTAAGCCACGGGGCCAGCCCTAGAGTCTATTCTTGATTCAGCAGTAGCCAGAGGGATCCTTTAAAAATGTTCATCAGATCAACTCACTCGGCTCAAAGCCCTTCACGGGACCCCCATTTCCAAGGCCCCACATCATCTGCACCCCATGACCTCTGACCTTTTCTTCCTCCTCACTCCCTCTTCTGCAGCCACCCCAGGCTCCTCTACGTTCCTGGAACTCTCTGGGCACAGCCTGCCCTCAGAGCCTTGCACTGGTTGTGGAATGCTCCATGGCTTCATCTAGGCCTTTGGTCACCCTCTGAATGAGGCCCTCCCCTCTGTCCCAGCACCCTCTAATATACTACATCTTTATTTCTTTTTTTGTCTTGTTTTGAGGAAGATTGGCCCTGAGCTAACATCTGTTGCCAATTGCTTGAGGAAGATTGGCCCTCAACTAATATCTTCCTCTATTTCGTATGTGGGACACTGCCACAGCATGGCTTGATAAGTGTGCAGGTCCATGCCCGGGATCCAAACCCGGGAACTCCGGGCTGCCGAAGCAGAGTGTGCGAACTTAACCACTACACCACCAGGCCAGGCCCTAGAGTCTATTCTTGTTTCAGCAGTAGCCAGAGAGATGTTGCAGGCCCAATATCTTTTATTTCTTTACTGTGTCTCCCACCATGAGAATGTCAGCTCTGAGACAGCAGGGAGTTTGCCTGTCATGTTTATGCTGTATCCCCATGGCTTAGCCCATGGTAGGCACTTAATGTGTTGTTAATGAATTAAGCAGAATGAAGATATATGAAAAAACTCAGAGGAATCAGATTATCACCAACCCCAGCCCTTCTGCACCTCCCTTGCTCACTGAAGCAAGGTGTTCTCCCCTGAGATCTCATGAGGGAGTTACTTTGCAAGGGGAGCCAACTCTTCTGATACCCCTTCTCCCCAATTCCTTAATAGCTCCAGTGCCTTAGACTAGAGGTGGATTCCAGCATGTCTGGAGACCTTATTAAAGTCAAATCCAGAAGGGAAGGCTTATATAGCAAAAGAATTGTTAAGACTTTGTTATTTGTGTTGGCCAAAATATGGAGAAGATGTGTGGGAAAAGATTGAGGTCCCGGACCAAGGAGATTAGAAAATAAGTTTATATTGGGCTGAATTTATCAATGCAGGTGCACTTGCCAGAAATTTTGGATTCGAGGTACTGCCTTAAGCTATTGGGGTTGTTCTCCATGTCTATTTGGTTGGCTGAAATGAAAGCTGAGTCTCACCAAATGCAATTGAGATGCCCAAAGCTCCCTGGTATAGAGGAGACTCCAAAGCCTCAGAAGATTCACTCATTCATTCAAATAAATATTGGGCTGAATTTATCACGGACAACTCACCTTTCCCTGAGTCCCTGCAGAGGACCCAGAAGATACTCCCTTCACCAAGGCCTTTGGAAGTCCATTACCGAGGGGAGCATCTCTGAAAAGTTTCAGTTTGCTCGGGCTGCGGTAACCAAGTACCGCACACTGAGTGGCTTAACAACAGAAATTTATTGTCTCACAGTTCTGGAGGCTGGAAGCTTGAAACCAAGGTGTCACCAGGTCCAGGCTCTCTCTGAAGGTGCTAGGGAATTTTGGATTAGGGGCTCACCATACTCCAGTATGACCTCATCTTAACTTATTACATCTGCAAGGACCCTATTTTCATATAAAGTCACATCATGAGGTACTGGGGGTTAGGTCTTCAATGTGTGAATTTCAGGGGGGAACACAATTCACCCCATAACAAGTGCCACAGTCACTGCTCTCCATGGGTCAGGGATTCTGACTGGAGCCACTATAGTTGAAATGGCTCCTTGATTTCAATGTAGATACCAGGACCCTGGGCGACAAGGGCTAAGCAGCAGCATTGACCTGCCAGAGGAGAGATGTGGAGACCATGACATGCAGTAGGATTTATAGGTAATCTGAATGGTCAGACCTGGAAGGATCTTTGGCAGGATCACCAGGCCCCCAAGACCAAAATCGAAGATGGGGGCAGGTCGAGTCCTACTTGACGTGTATAACAAAAGAACTGGAGGTCTGCCCAACAGAGACCTGACTGCAACAGAGAGATTTCTTACCAATTTTCCAGATCAGATCAGTTTACAAACCCAGGGGCTCCTGGAGGAAGTGGGGTGGATGCTCTTTAAGGAGGCCCTGTGAAAATCGCACAGGTTCATGCAGGCACTTTCCTCACAACCCTTCCCAGAGACCTGTGACCATTAACCAGGGTGTGGCGGACACCAGCCATTTTTCAATTTCAATAAAATACTTTTGTTCAAACAACAATGTGCCCAGCCCCAGGGAATGAATAATGATTGGTCTAAACCAAATATGGCAATACTCTTCTTCGCAGGTAATAATTATACTTTATTTTATTAATATATGGTATATAATTATTATACTATAATTCAAATGTTGCTGAAACCTATATCTTTGCAACATTTTATTCTATCCAAATGTCCTCTGATCTTACCTGATGGCCATTGTTTCCTAGCAACCCAAAATGCTACAAAATTCTTCAACATGACAATATATAATCACTATTTCTAGGTTGTGGTAGAACATTGGATCGGAAGAAAAATTCTGATAGTTATATTTCATCCCTTCTGCTGTTGCTTTGCTGCTAAAAATCTTCAACGCCTTCTTCAAAAAGTGCTGAAGCCTCCAAGGAGGTCAGGTGTCCACCCAGGGAACTCACTCACCCAACCTCAGTCACCAGGAAGACAGACATAGTTGATATCCCTTTGAGTCCCAGGATGAAGCCCAGGGGTTTCTGTCATCCACCGTGACACAGCTGGGTAAGGCATAGCCATAGCTGTTCATAACCCCGAACCACCCAGAAGCTGCCCAGCCACAGCCACCCTCTGCCCTGACACACTAGGAGAGGTGAAGGTGGGCACCCAGCACGCTCAGCCCCACTGTGTCCATGGAGGAGCACCCCTACAACTCGCCCTCCCAACAGCCCAGTCCGAGGGCAGGAGGCATAGAAAGTCCAATGAAATTCTGAGGCATGGGAAAGGGAAAACCCTGCCCCTTTTCACCATCTTCCCCACCCTAGAAGTATGTGACAAAGAAAACACCACAAACCTAGCCAACGCACCCCTACCCACGGCCTCGTGCAGCCCCTCCATCCTCCACCCAGTCCCTGGTTCCCCTCCCCAGGGATGCCAATATTTGGGACCCACATTTCCAGGGACCCCAGAATCCTCCCCTTAATGGTGTTCCACCCTGGATACCCCCACACATCTGCCTCTTGTTAGGGGTGAGGGCTCAGAACCGTAGGTCGGCCCAGAGAAAACTCGGGCCCTGTCCCTGCCCATATGTGCCAGGCCCAGGGCTCACTCCAGGGCAAGACAGTTTCCTCTCCAGAGACGGGTGGGGGGGGGGGAGCTGGACCAAGGATCCCAACACAGACCTAGGAGAGACCACAACATGGGGGTCTGCAGCGCCAGCTGGAAAGAACACCTCACAAATGCAGAGCTGGCCACAAGATATAACCTTAGATTACTATTATTATTTAAAGGATTTATTGCAAAGAATGCTGGACACAGTGTGATGTGTGGCTGAGCTCCAACACCATCCATTCCAGGGAGGGCAGAACCTCTGCAACACTCACATCGACCGTCACGGCTAACACCTGGCAGCCAACCACGTGGGTTGAAGCTCATGCAAGGACCACTCAGGGCAGGTGGGGAGAGGGGCTGCCCCAGCCCAGGCTGTGACCCCAGACTTCCCTCTGCCCTATCCCAGTCGTTGTAACACATCCAGGTCAAGCAGCTCCTGACTGACTTCCAGACACAGAGAGAAAAGGCCTTGCTGATCTTGCCTCAGCTGGCCAGAGGTCCTGAAGAGGTAGGGACATCCAGATGTACATGCTACTAACTGAAGGGACCCACTACGGCCAACAAATGAGTGTGCCCAGGTGACCAAAAGTCACCAAAACTCTGGGGGACACAGAAGCAAAGGCTGCAGTCTCCATGTCCCAAAGGCAGTGGCATGGTACTCTGGCCTTGGTCTAAGGGGCTTGAGGGTCTGATGGGAGACAAGTCCAGAAGGAGAATCCTGCCCCAGCCCTGCCCTGGACGTCTCTCCACCCAGGTCTGTCCACAGGTACTGCAGCACATGAAGCTGAGAGAACACCAGCTGGGCCAGGAACACGACTTCCTTCAGGGGCAGGTGGCACCTGCAGGCTGCAAAGCCCTGGGGGGCTGGGAAAGGTGGCTGCTCTGCTAGACACAGCCTAGGAAAGATTCTAGGTACAAAGCAGGCTTGGGATCCTGGGGCCTGGCTTCACCAAAGACCACCTGTGGACAGCAGGGCATCTGACTACAAATTCACATGCTTTCTCACCCAGCCCAACTTGCTGGCCAATCTGTTTGTTCAGCTATAAAATGGAACCAGAACTCACTGCCCAGTCTGTCTCTCTGGGCCCAAAAGAACTCAGGGGGGTGACAGATGGCAGCCTTCCCAAGGTTGTTTTCACCAGGCTACCACGCACGTGAAAGAAAAGCTGTGAGGTGGCTGGGAAAATCCTCCCCTGGACAGGGGCTGCCTCTGGGATCTGGCCTTTCCTCTGCTCAGCCCCACAGGAGGAGGTCACAAAAGCCAGGACAGGCTTTATAGGACCACAACAAGCTCTTCTGAATCATTCACAGCAAATGCATGTCCCTGCCACCAGTGTACACTCCTGTGTGGACACAGGCAGCAACTGGTGAGAGGCAGCCTGGGGGCAGGGCCGGGAGGGGAAGATGGGACAGCAGCCCTTCTCTCAAACATGTGGGAGTGTGTACTGGGAAGGGTAACTCACACAACCGCCCTGTCTTTACATGGTTTCACCATGAGAGCAGTTGGGAAAGGCCAGCCTTGGCCCCCAGCTCCCCCAAGTATTCCAGTGTATGCACAATTGGGAAGAGGTGACCACGAGTGCTCCGCTCCCTACATGTTTCTGCACATGACAACGTGCTGAAGTGAGCACACTGCTTTCATGAGCGTCCTCAAATGAGGCAGCATGGACACAAGGGCCTGGCCAGTGGAGGTGTCTGCCTTGGCGGAAGCCCTTCGGTTCCTGGCAGGGCAGGATGGGAAGAGCCCTCCCTCTCCCCTGAGGCAGCAGCAGCTCAAGATCCCATGAAGACCTTGCCTCTGGCTCAGGAAGTGGCCACAGAGAGGAGAGCAGAGCCCCTGCAGGGGTCCCCGGGTCCACCCCGCAGGTTGGCCATGGTGGGAACATCACAGCAAGTGCTTTCCATTTCACATTTTAGGGTTTAACACTTCACAGAGCCAGCCCGACCAGTGAGAGAGAACACCTAAAAGCTGCAACAGAGGGATCAGGTGCTGGGAAACCTCTCACCAGCCCAGGGCAGACGCAGCCTGGCCGAAGGATTTTTAGCAGCAGGCCAGGCACCACGTACAACCCCGTCTCTGACTGTCAACAAGGAAGCAGCTGGGCTGGGGCGGGGGTTCTGGGCACCACCAGCCATGCATGGCTTTGAGGGCATTCCTGCGTCGTGACTGTCACAAAGACCGGGAGGCCTGGAATGACCTCATCTGCAGAGGTCAATGCCTGCCCAGGGGTCACAGTGGATGAGACACAGTCACTGGTGAGCAGGGACTGTGACAAGGGCTTCCTCCGGAGGCCTTGAGATGTCTACATTCTGCACAAAAATAAAAACACAGAACATTCACCCTGTGGCAAGAATAGACTGACACTCGCTGTGTGTTTTCCTCATCGCTTGTGGCCGTCTGGGCTCACATTCTTACCCAGAGGAGCCCTGGTAGCAGGACTCCAGACCCCAACCTTCCCTAAGAGTGTGGCCAAGAATCTCTCGACATACGGTGGGTGGATGAACACAAGAACAAAGGCAGGGGTTGGAGGATGCCTCCGGTTCCCCTTGCTCCTGGCAGGCAGGTCAGGCATTACCCAGAACGAAGCTGTCCCCACCTCCTGCCTCAGGTCTAGGTCAACTGTGGAGGAACACCTGGCCCCCTGGACCTCCTGACGCCCTGAGCTACAGATGGCCCCTGCCAAGCTGCAGAGCCCAGTTCCGCCCACAGCCTGCTCAGCTCAGGGCATCTCAGGCTTAAGAAACAGGGGGCCTGAGACTTCCCTCAGCTCTACAAGACTGTCCTATGTGACTCCAAATCCTGGTGGCCCACTGGAACAGGTCACCAATGACCTGGGTTGCAGCCCTGCACAACATGACATGCCCAGATCTGCAGGGAGGGAGACATGACCCCCATGGCCACAGCCCCAGGTTCATAGGACCGGCCACTGGGATTGTAAGGGCAGGTGCAATTCTCAATGCGGGCAGGCTTCCTGAGTGCCCTCTTTCTCATCACAGCCTGCCCCCAAGGATGAGCTAGGACCTGGGGATCCTGCCCACTGAAAGGGAACCATCCCAAATCTGTGGTCAGCAGAAGTTTGCGTCTCAGAAGCACCCACCCAGAGGCAGACAGGATGGCTGCCGCTACCTCATGGCCATGCCAGCTCCTGCCCTGTGGACCGGGTCGGGGTCAGCCCCCAACACCTGCTGTGTCCAGGGGTCTCTCTCACCACCACCTGGTCAGTCAATGCTGGGGGCCCGATGCCATTTGAGTTTTCCTCAGCACAAAGGATGCCTGTTAGGACATGCCTTCCCCTGTGACCTGTGGGTGCCCGACTGGGCCTGGACCAGACTCTCAGGGCAAACGGGGAAGAGGCTGGTGCTGGTGAGAGGCAGCAGACTTGGGAAATAGGAGGACACACCCACACATCTCTGCCTGTGGGTCTCAAGGCCAAGGGGACTCCGGGAATGGGGTTCGGAAAGGGCAGTCCTGCCCTTGGCCTCAGTGGGAGAGGTAATCAGTGTGGTGGAAGGACCCCATGTGGGCATAGAAAATGGTTCTGGGCAACACTTCGAGGAGCTTCTATCTTAAACAAGACATTGGGGGAACATAGGGTGGCAAACTGCTCTTCTGCAGGAAGGCCTCTGCCCAGGCCAGAGACTCCCTCGGCATCTGCATGGCCCCTTCCCCAACAAAGCATAATGTTTTAGTTTTTAAAGGTGCTGGAGTTGAAAAGGGTGCTCATGAGGCCGGGGCTGCAGGTGGAGCATGGACAAATCCCCTCCTGCCCCCTTGTAGGCCTCCAGACTCTTCCCCACCTGGGACCTCCCTCCTTGGCTCAGACCTCTGTGGTGGGGCTGCTGGGGAGCTAGCCACACCCAGGTTCAGTTGCTTCCTAGCCTGGTGGCCCAGCTCCAGGGACTTCCCCACCCCCCCAAACCCCCACCCCCAGCAGCGCCCTGGGGAAGACCTAGCCCAAGGCCACACCCAGAGTCCTGGGCTCACCCTGCAGACAGGAGAGCAGCCCAGGCAGAGAACTCAAGCTCACTCTGGCAAGCACCCCAGCTGGGCCTGGCCCTGGAAGATGCTGTGTCTGGACACCCCCAGGAACATGCCCACCACCCCAGCAGTGACCCCATCGCTACCTGAGGCCTGTCCCGGTGCGTGTTCACAGCCACCACGTTCAGGAATATGGACTCCACTTTACAACCTGCCAAAGGGAAGACGCCAATCCATTCTCCCTCCTGAAAGGCAGCTGGAGCCACAGAGGGTAGAAACTTACTGCAGGAGGAGGCGTGGGGCTTGGGGGATAGAGCAGGCGCCTCAGCCTCACCATAGTCCTCCCACCTGAGGCAGCTCTGGGGGCCCCACAAGGAAGGACGACACACCTTGTCAGGCCTGTGCTTATGTGCCACTGCCTGGCGCAGCCTCAGTGGGGAGCTCAGACACCCAGGCAGAGCCACACTGATGGCTCAAGCTGCCAACCTGAGGGCGGTCTGAGAAGCAACAAGCCTGGTTCAGCATGAGGTCATAATGCTCAGTTTTTAGGGGCCCAAGAGCACTCCTACTCAATCCTGTCTCACACACACGGCCGAATCAACATCGTGCCAGGTGCTCAGTGTAATCAGGGATGAGGGATAAGCACACACTGGAATGACACCAGCTGCCACCGAGCTTTACAGTCACTCCCGAGAGCACAACCACCTGGGTGTGCCGCAGCCTGTGCTGAAGGGGCCAAGCCGAGCCCAAGAGCATAGGAAGCTGTCTGAGGACTGCCCTGGCATAGCCCAAGTCAGAGGTGGGATGCAAACCACCCTGCACCCAGAATATTTTAAGTTCCAGGTCCGGGGGGGTGGGGGTTTTGGAAAAACCAGTAGAAAAGCCCTCGTGTGGGTGGGTGATGGTTAAGGAAGGATCACTGGGGAGGCTTCCTGTGGCCACAGAAATAAAAACAAAAAAATTAAAACGCAAATTGGAAAAGACAGTGGGGTGGAGGGAGGAGGAGTGAGCTTCTAATAGAATTTCGAAGGGGTTTTCAGAAAGTCATGGAACCCTGTAGAGGGCCAGAGTCTGGCAGCCGAGGTCAGTGCATAGGAAGCTTCCTTACCGTAAGCCACAGGGGTCAGCTTCAGAACCGTGTGCAGCGGACACTTGAGGTAGGGCAGCTGTTCTGTGGACACAGATAGGGAGGGCTGGCACACCAGGGATGCCCAGGTGACAGTCTCTTTCTCTCTCTCACATACACCCCCACCTCTCCGGGGTTAGGGCCCACACCTGCTGCCTTGTCAAGGAAGTAGGCCAGAAGGCAGCGCATCACAGCCTGATGGCAGATGACCAGCACATTCTCTTGCCTCTCCAGCTCCATGATGACAGGTTCGAGTCGCTGGACCAGGTCCTCGTAGGACTGCAAGGGCAAGCAGGAAGGGTCCCTCAGGCCCAGCTCCAGGGGCAGGGATGGAGACATCCTGGGTAGTGGGCTACCTTCTCACTCCTGGAACTCCGCACCACTCTGTGAGGCTGTGGCTAAGTGTCCTCCAGCCTGGCTCCTGAGGGCCTGGGGGTGGGCAGCTCAGTGCTGGGGCCTGCCACTATAGGACTGCGCCAGTGAGCTGTCCACTTGAGAGGGAGCTGAGGGGGTGGGGATTGGTAGCCCGGGAAAGGGATCACTGGTAGGACTGAGAGGGCAGGGCTGGGCCTCAGGCTGCCATCCCAAGGGGCCACCTCCCCACCCAGGGGGCCCTTCGCTGAACCCTCAGCTGCTGGAATTCACATGCTGGTAACTGATGACTGGTGGAAAAGACACTGCTCCTTTCCAGGCCACAGCAGACAGAGTGCACAGAAAGACCCCAAAACTTCCCGGAGTGTGACCTGTCAGAAATACTTGAGGTCCCCAGGAACGATCCTTGCAGTCTGCCTGCCCTGTACCCCACTGGGTAGCTTGAGGTAGCCTGTGGGGGCCCTTGGACCAATCCCTCCACCTGGTAGGTTTAGAGATTTTCACCAGGAGACCAAGCCCCGGGGGGTTTCATCCCTCTTTGCACACAATGAGCGGTCCTTCTAAAAAAAAAGGCCTCAAGCAGTCAGAGGTGAATTTGCCCCATGCTTTGATTGGGAGCAAAACCAATGTGGATTTGTGCTGGCCCCTGGTAGTCCTAGGGAAATCCTTGATTGGTTCTTTTGGTAACTATAATTTCCCTACCAATTTTCCCCCCTGTATTCTCAAGTTTGCACAGCCAACTGTTTTGTTTCTTTTTACTGTTATCTGGGTTGGTTCTAAATCTGCACTCTGCCTCACAGTTTGATGTGGGGAGTAATTAACGTTACCCAGAGCTGTACTCTTCCTGTGGACAGTACAGGACAGGAGGCTGCGAGCCTGGCATCTGGACAGGGGCTTCTATGTGCGCACGTGTATGTGTGTACACACCTGTGTGTCTGTGGGGGTATTTTAATTGGGCCACTGCCCCAGGCCACCTGCTGGAAGTGGGAGATACTCAAGTTAAAGGTGACCTTGTTTGTGACCTGGGGCCTAGGCAGAGGCAGGAGCCAGTTTGAGGAAAGGTGACAAGTGCAGGTGGATTGCAGTGGCCACTGACCCATCTGGGGAAAGTCTGCCTAGGTATGGATTCAGGGCTAGGGGTGGTGCCTGGAGCCACAGGGAGGACAGGATCACCCTGTGATATCCCAAGAAACGGGAAAGCAAAGATGGGGAATTATGGGGACCCAGCGGGAATCAGGGTTAGGAGCCCTGTGCAGCACTGTCCATTGACCACCCAAGGAGGAGACTGCAGCCTGGGCCACATGGCCAGAAAGTGGTGGAGATCACACACACCCAGGCTGGTATACCCCTGAAGCCAGGCCCTCCTGCTGCCCACGCAGCCTCCGCAGAGCCCCACAGGTCCTCAGCCATAGGGGGTCGTCTCAGGCAGGCAGCAGATGGCTGGAACCAAGCCCCCAAAGCCCACCTACCTCCCCCTTGGGGTACCGGTACCGGTACTTGTCCTGGTCCCGCAGGGCAAACTCCAGTGGATAATGATCCTGAATTTCCTCGTAGGTCATTTCCTCACAGACGCCCTAGGGAGACACTGCGGTCATCACACCTCCCAGGCCAGGCCTGGGGATCAGCCCTGTGTTGGGGGGAGTGCAGGCAGAGGGAACCAGGTTTATGGGGCATTTTCTGGCCCATGGAGGCCCTCCCAGCCTGGAGCTTAGAACCCATTTCGGAAGAGCAGGCCCTCTGGGGACACTGAGCAGGGGGTGGCCCCTCATTTGGAAAAAGCTATCAGAACAGTCTTTTCCACCCATCCATCATACATCCATCCAGTTTACGCCATAAAAATAAACACAGAAATGTTAACTATGTGTCTTTTCTAATATGTCTTTTGTTTTCTGTGCTATGGAAATAGTACTTCTGAGTATGGATTGTTGAGCATGCTATAAAGTAAGATTTCACTTGTGTCATTCAGGACACGGACACACACACACACACACACACACACACACAGCATAGAATACCTTATACAAATGCCACTTAAAAAACAAATCAGTAGAGAGAGAATACTGGTTGAAAACACTTAAGTTTCATGTAAGGGCCCAAAGAGGCCCAGAGCACATTGGGCCATCATTTCATTAGCCATGACCACCCCTGACTGAGCCCACATTATGAGCAGCATTATGGACCACTCCCTTAGAACACTGTGAGAAGCGACAACCTCCCTCCAACCCACTCCCCTGCCAAGAAGCCTAGGAAGATGTGTTGACTGTCCAGTGTGTGAACTGTCCGGTGTCCTTCCGAGGCTCAAGCCAAGAGCCAGCAGACAGGACATGCCCAGAGAGAGGAAGAAGCAATAAAGTGCCCTTAATAAACAGCTGCTGGTCTCTGCCTTTGTTCTAAGTTTTTTTTCTAGACAAAGCCTAGGGGCAAAGTTGTCTATTAAAAAGGAAAGACAGAGGAAAATTTATAGCTGTAAATGCTTAAATCAAAAAAGAAGATCTCAGGGGCTGGCCCGGTGGCGCAAGTGGTTAAGTGCGCACGCTCCACTGTGGCAGCCCAGGGTTCACCAGTTCGGATCCTGGGCGTGCACCGACGCACTGCTTGGCAAGCCATGCTGTGGCGGTGTCCCATATAAAGGGGAGGAAGATGGGCACGGATATTAGCCCAGGGCCAGTCTTCCTCAGCAAAAAAAAAAAAAAAAGAGGAGGATTGGCAGATGTTAGCACAGGGCTGATCTCCTCATATACACACAAAAAAAGGATCTCAAATCAATAATCTAATCTTCTACCTTAAGATACCAGAAAAAGAAGAGCAAACTAAACCCAAAGCAAGCAGAAGTAAGGAAATACTAAAGATTAGAGTGGAAATTAATGAAATAGAAAAAAAAAATAGAGAAAAGCAACAAAATCAAAAGTTGGTTCTTTGAAAAGATCAACAGAAGTCACAAATCTTTTGCTAGACTGACTAGAAAAAAGAAAGCTCAAATTATTAAAATCAGGAATGAAAGAGGGACATTATACTAAGCTTACGGAAATAAAGGCAGTGTGAAGACACAGAGAGACACACAGGGAAGAAGGCCACGTGATGACAGAGACAGGGATTGGAATGATGCGGCTGTATGCCAAGGAATGCCAAGGACTGCTGGTAATCACCAGAAACTTGGTAAAATATGGGCATTAAAAGTGATTCTGGGGCCGGCCCCGTGGCTTAGCGGTTAAGTGCGCGCGCTCTGCTGCTGGCCGCCCAGGTTCGGGTCCCGGATGCACACCGATGCACCACTTCTCCAGCCATGCTGAGGCGGCGTCCCACATACAGCAACTAGAAGGATGTGCAACTATGACATATAACTATCTACTGGGGCTTTGGGGAGAAAAAAAAAAAAAAGGAGGAGGATTGGCTATAGATGTTAGCTCAGGGCCAGTCTTCCTCAGCAAAAAGAGGAGGATTAGCATGGATGTTAGCTCAGGGCTGATCTTCCTCACAAAAAAAAAAAAAAGTGATTCTGGGGAAGGCACAGAAGGAAGTGAAGCACAGTGGAGAGAGCTTCTATCATCTTAGAGAACACATACATCATTGTGAACAGACTGTTGCTAGAAATATGATTATTAAAGGTACTTCTGGTGAGGCCTCAGAAGGAAATGAAGTGCATGTTATTGGACACTAGAGAAAAGGCAATCTTTGCTATAAAATGGCAGAGAACTAGGCTGAATTGTGTTCTAGTGCTGTGTGGTTATAATCAAAAAGACAGATAATAAGGGCCAGCCCTGGTGGCCTAGTGGTTAAGTTCGGCGCACTCTGCTTCAGTGGCCCGGGTTCGGTTCCCGGGCGTGGACCTACACCACTTGTCTGTCGGTGGCCATGCTGTGGCAGCAGCTCACGTACAAAAAAAAAAAAAAGGGGGAAGATTGGCAACAGATGTTAGCACAGGGCAAATCTTCCTCAGCAAAAAAAAAGATAACATACAACCACAACAGGTGGTTAGCGAGGATGTGGAGAAATCAGAACTCTCATATACTGCTGGTGGGAATGTACTTTGGAATATACTGTGGAAAACACTCTGGCAGTTCCTCAAAAGGTTAAACATAAAGTGTCCATACGACCTAGCAATTCCACTCCTAGGTATATACCTCAGAGAAATAAACACACGTCCACACAAAAACTTGCGTGTGAATGTTCACAGCAGCATTATTCCCAAAGCCAAAAAATGGAAACTACCCAAATGCCCATCAACTGATGAATGCATAAATAATATGTGGTATATCTATACAACAGAATATTACTTGGCAATATAAAGAAATGAAGTACTGATACATGCTACCACAGAGATGAACCTTGAAAACACACTAAGTGATGGGGCCAGCCCGGTGGCGCAAGCGGTTAAGTGTGCGTGCTCCGCTGCGGCGGCCCGGGGTTTGCCGGTTCAGATCCCAGGCGCGCATGCACTGCTTGGCAAGCCATGTTGTGGCGGCATCCCATATAAAGTGGAGGAAGATGGGCACAGATGTTAGCCCAGGGCCAATCTTCCTCAGCAAAAAAAGAGGAGTATTGGCAGATGTTAGCACAGGGCTGATCTCCTCACACACACACACACACACAAACACACTAAGTGAAAAAAGCCACTCACAAAAGACCACATATCATACAATTCCATTTATATAAAATGTTCAAAATAGGACAATCTACAGAGACATAAAATAGATTAGTGGTAGCCTAAGGCTGGGGGAGGGGTTGGAAGGAAATGGGGAGCGATTGCCGAGGGGTACAGGGTTGCTTTTTAAGTAATGAAGTGTTCTAAAATTGACTGTGGTGATGATTGCACAACCCTGTGAATACATTAAAAACCACTGCATTGCATGCCTTAGGGGAACTGTATGGTATATGATTTATATCTCAATAAAGCTGTTTGTTTGTTTTTACAAAAAAAAAAAAAGGAAAAATAAGGCAGTAAATTGTGGATTAGACTAAGAAAAGATCCGGATGTTGAAATAAAATTGCCCAAGGATGTTTACAGGAACAGAGGAAAAGAACAAAGATAACATGGAAAGACGATTAATAGATCATAGATGTCACAATAGACTCCAAACTTGAAAGATAAAGAAGGGAATCCACAAGCATCTAGGAAAATAATAAGATTAACTACAAAGGAAAAAAATTGGGGTGGCCAAAGGTTTCTCGCAAAACCAAACACTAGAGCCACATCCCCGTGCCTGGAGGGCAGGCACCAGCCCCTAACCTGCCTCAGGGAGCTGCTGTTTGCATGAGAAAGAAACCAGTGGCTGGAGACCTCCCATAACTCCCACCAGCCACAACGGATGGAAGCCTACAAATGGTTAAGTGAGTTGTAAAATCTGCTACAAAAACTGCTTACTCTTTTGAAAGAGATCATCAATTCTGAAGAAGAGAGAAAAACAGATAAAAATAAAACCATAGGGCCGGCCCCGTGGCTTAGCGGTTGGGTGCGCGCGCTCCACTGCTGGCAGCCCGGGTTCGGGTCCAGGTGCGCACCGACACACCCCTTCTCTGAGGCCATGTCCCACGTACAGCAACTAGAAGGATGTGCAGCTATGACATACAACTATCTACTGGGGCTTTGGGGGGAAATAAATAAATAAATAAAATCTTTTAAAAAATAATAATAATAAATAAATAAATAAATAAAACCATGATGCTGAACTCTGCCCAATTACATTAATGAAAAAACCAAAAAGAAAGGAAATAGATGGAAATAACACACCCTCATCTTTCCCAACAGAGTCAAGAATTATTTTCCTGTTAATAACTTTGATAATTATTTACGTGCATCCTGCTGAAGAATGTCTTTGAAAAGCTTCAACGTAATGACTACTGGAATAGAAACATTGCCTGCCTTCCAAAGGTGATATTTATACATCTTTTTTATACGAAAAGATGATATTTATACAGAAAAGTTGGAATAAAGAGAAAACTACAAGATAAAGAAAACAAGATCAAACACAGCAATTATAATAATAAATGTCAATGGGTTTAGATCCCTGAATGAAAAAGCTCTCAGGCTAGGCTGAAAAATAAATCAAAGAGGTGCTCCTTTCATCTAAAGAAAATGACATAAAAAGGTTAAAAATAAAAGGGAGTAAATATAACCAAAACATATGGACAAAAAGCAGGGAGGGGCAAGTTAAAACCACAATGAGATACCACCTCATACCCATTAGGAAGGCTACTCTCAAAAAAACAGAAAAAAAACAAGTGTGGGTGTGGATGCAGAGAAACCGAAACTCTTATGCACTGTTGGTAGGAATGTATAGTGCTATAGCCACTGTGGAAAATAGAACTACAGCAGTTCCTCAAAAAAATTAAAATAGAAATACCATATGATCCAGCAATTCCATGTCTAGGTATATACCAAACAGTAGTGAAAGCAGGGTCTCAAAGAGATATTTGCATACTCACGTTCATAGCACCATTATTCACAAGAGCCAAAAGACAGAAGCAAACTAAGTGTCCATTGACAGATGAATGGATAAGCAAAATGTGGTATACACAGACAATGGCACCTTATTCAGCCTTAAAAAGGAAGGTGATTCTGATATATGCTACAACATGGATGAACCTTGAGGGCATTATGCTAAGTAAAATAAGCCAGTCACGAAAAGACAAATGCTATATGATTCTACTTATACGAGGTACTCAGAGGGGCCGGCCCTGTGGCGTAGTGGTTAAGTGCGCGCACTCCGCTGCTGGCGGCCCAGGTTCAGATCCCGGGCATGCACCAACGCACCACCTGTCAGGCCATGCTGTGGCGGCGTCCCATATAAAGTGGAGGAAGATGGGCACAGATGTTAGCCCAGAGCCAGTCTTCCTCAGCAAAAAGAGGAGGATTCGCATGGATGTTAGCTCAGGGCTGATCTTCCTCATAAAAATAAATAAATAAATAAACGAGGTACTCAGAGTAGTCAAAATCAGAGAAACAGAAAGTAGAATGGAGGTTGCTGGCGGCTAGGGGGAGGAGAGAATGGAGAGTTACTGTTTAATGGGTATAGAGTTTCCATTTTACAAGATGAAAAGAGTTCTGGAGACGGATGGTGGTGACGGTTGCACAATATTATCAATGTATGTAATACCACTGAACTGTGCACTTAAAAATGGTGGTGAAGATAGTAAATTTTGTTATGTGTATTTTACCACAATAAAAAAATTTGGGGGGCCGGCCCAGTGGCGCAAGCAGTTAAGTGCACGCGTTCCACATCAGCGGTGGCCTGGGGTTCAAAGGTTCAGATCCCAGGCGCGCACTGACACGCTGCTTGTCAAGCTATGCTGTGGCGGCATCCCATACAAAGTAGAGGAAGATGGGCACAGATGTTAGCCCAGGGCCAATCTTCCTCAGCAAAAAGAAGAGGATTGGCAACGGATGTTAGCTCAGGGCTGATCTTCCTCATACACACACAAAAAAAATTGGAAAAAGAAAAGCAAGTAATATTGGTAATATTATAACTGCAAGTAACATGGTAACATTCAAATTAGTCAAAGTATAAATCCACACAAAAGGTGTTTTATATTGAAACAGGAACCATCCAAAATGAAGACCGAGCCATAAGGGAGTAACTAGTACCAGATTTGCTTTGGCCCCAACATAAACAACTCAAAAAACTGGACAAAATATAAGCAACAGGCAGAGCAGGACTGTGATCCTTGAGAGAAGGGACACAGGAGCCACAACTGTAGCAGTTTACTGCCCAGAGGCACTTCCTGGAATGCAGAGCAGAATATAGGGAGGTAAAAAATGGAAGACACAAAAAAAAGAACAAAACTGAACTCCTAGAGCTTAAAAACATAACAGCTGGAATGAAAAGTTTACTAAAAAGGTTTAATAAAAACACAGAAGTAAAGATAAGTGAACTTGAAGACACAGCAAGAGTAACTCTTCAAACTAAAGCTCCGAAAGAACCAAAGACTGAGAAACAATGAACAGAAGCTCAGTGACCTGTGGGATTACCCCAAGGGTTATATATATATTACAAGAGGTCTACCACACAGGTAGTTGGAGAGTCCAGGGTAGGAGAGAGGGTGGCAGAAAATATAATTGAAGAAATGATGGCTTAACATTTCTTCAAATTTGATATTTAGAAACCCAGAAATCAAATAATCTCAAGGAACTCCAAGCAGCATAAACATTTAAAAAACCATACCGGGCCGGCCCTGCAGCTTAGCAGTTAAGTGCGTGCACTCCGCTACTGGCGGCCCGGGTTCAGATCCCAGGCGCGCACTGACACACCGCTTGTCCGGCCATGCTGAGGCCGCGTCCCACATACAGCAACTAGAAGGATGTGCAACTATGACATACAACTATCTACTGGGGCTTTGGGGGAAAAAGGAGGAGGATTGGCAACAGATGTTAGCTCAGAGCCAGTCTTCCTCAGCAAAAAAAAAAGAGGAGGATTAGCATGGATGTTAACTCAGGGCTGAGCTTCCTCGCAAAAAAAAAAAAAAAAAAAAAAACAACACCATACTAAGGCACATCACAATCAAATTGCTGAGGGCCGGCCCCGTGGCTTAGCGGTTAAGTGCGCACGCTCCGCTGCTGGTGGCCCGGGTTCGCACCCTGGGCGCGCACCGACGCACTGCTTCTCCAGTCATGCTGAGGCCATGTCCCACATACAGCAACTAGAAGGATGTGCAACTACAACATACAACTATCTACTGAGGCTTTGAGGGAAAAATAAATAAATAAATAAAAATTAAAAAAAAATTGCTGAAAATCAGTGATAAAGAGAGAATTAAAAATTAAAGGCAGTTAGAGAGGGCCGGCCCTGTGGCTTAGCGGTTAAGTGCGCACGATCCGCTGCTGGCGGCCCGGGTTCGGATCCCGGGCACGCGCCGACGCACGGCTTCTCTGGTCATGCTGAGGCCGCATCCCACATACAGCAACTAGAAGGATGTGCAGCTATGACATACAACTATCTAGTGGGGCTTTGGGGGGGGGGAGGGCGGGGAATAAATAAATAAAATCTTAAAAAAAAAAAAAGGCAGTTAGAGAAAAAGAAGATACATTATGTACAGAAGGAAGATGAGAATGACAACAAACTGCTGGTTAGAAACAATGCAACCCAGAAGACAACGGAACAGGATCTTTTATTTTATTTATTATTTTTTTTGTAAGGAAGATCAGCCCTGAGCTAACGTCCATGCCAATCCTCTTCTTTTTGCTGAGGAAGATTGGCCCTGGGCTAACATCTGTGCCCATCTTCCTCCACTTTATATGGGATGCTGCCACAGCAGGGCCTGACAAGTGGTGCATCGGTGCGTGCCCGGGATCTGAACCTGGCCCGCCAGCAGCGGAGTGCGTGCACTTAACCGCTGCGCCAAGGGGTGGGCCCGGAACAGCATCTTTTAAAGGCTGAAACAAAAGGAGGGCTGTGCTGGTTCATCTCATTTGCCCTTCCAGATCCTTCTCCTGCTTCTCCACCTGCTCTCTGCCCCAAGAGGCTGACCCTTGTGGACTGCATCAAGAAGGCTCCCATGGCCACTAATTTCTTACTGGGCTAGTCCATGAGGAACCCTGGCAGGAGGTCACAGGGAGGCGAGAGAGCAAGGTTGAGATGTTTACTCGCAGGCTCCCTCCTAAAGGAGTTGCTTCCAGTGGTCTAGGTCCTCACCTAAGGCCCTATCCCATCAGGCTGCCCTTTCCTCACGGCTCCCTGCCGCCAGGTTCTTGCATCCTGTCTCCTCTGCCCAAGAGAAGTAATGGTCCCCGTTGCTATGAGGTCAGTACAAAGCAATACCCCTTGTAGTGTCCCTATATCCTGCCCATATCTTTGTAAATAGTCCCTTTATAAACACTCATTCAATTAACCTAATTGGAGTAGCCATCTGTTTCATTTTATGTCCCACAAATTCATAAGTCATGAAATTTAAATTACTTCATAACAAAACATTGAAATATATGAGAAAAAGTAAAATAATGTAAAATTGTTAAAAATACAAGAAAAATGAACAAAATCATAATTATAGAGTGTATCTAACATTCAATTATCGACTTATGATGATCAAGTAGACCAAAAAATATAAGGACACAGAAAATTTGAAGGATATAATTAAAGAAGTTGAATTTAATGAGAAACACATTTCAACCATACGGAAATGTGGAAATTTTCAACCACACAGAAAAGTAGAGACAACAGTATAACGAACACATGTACCCACCTCTTAGCCATGAATATTAACAACATACAGCCAATCCTGTTTCAACTAAACCTATACCTATTTCTCTCTCCTCAACCAACTGGATTACTTTGAAGAAAATGCCAGACATGATTCTATTTCATCTGAAATACTTCAATACAAAACTCTAAAAATTAGAATGCTTCATTATCACAAACACATACACAAAAACTCTATAATTCTTTCATATACTTGGATGACCAACATATATTGGATATTGTATCCAACCAACAGACAACAGAACTTCCTTTCAAATGGCCGTGAGATATTTATGAAAATTTACCACATTCTAGGCAATAAAGAAAGCCACAACAAATTCCAAAAGGCTGAAATTACATTCTCTAACTGCAACTCAATAAAATTAAGCAAAAAATAGCTTTATATGCTTTCATTATTCAAGAAAAAATAATGACTATAAATGCCCTAGTCAAAAACTCTGTTAAAAAAACCAAAGGAAAGGAAATAATATAAACATAGGCAAAAAAATAAATGAATTAGAAAACAGAAAAGCAATAGAATTGATACAATCTGAGATCTAGTTCTTTGGAAAAAATTCAATGAGTGACCATCTCTGATAAATCTAATTAAGAAAGAAGAAAAAACCCACAAAATCAAAGGATGGAAAAAAGGGTAATAGCTACTGATACTGACATATAATGACATGAGCATAATCTACTGATATGTACTAATAACATTCTGATGAACAAATAAATTTTGAATAAAATAAACTATTAAGACGACTCAGAGATGGAGAGATGAATAGGAAGTGATAAAGCAGGTATAGTAAAAGGTTGATGGTAGAATCTTGAGGGTGGAGGTGCCAGACACACCCTAAGATGACTCCCACCGAGTCAAGCTCTTATATAACCCCCACCCCTTGAGGCAGGCAGAATCAGTGACTGGCTTCTAACCAACCAACAGACTCTGCATAGGCGACAGGATGTCAATCCCACGACCACGTTATGTTAGATAAGACTCCGTCTTGGCTGACTAGAGAGAGAGAGAGACTCTCCCTTGCTGGCTTTGAAGAATTACGCTGCCATATTGTGAGAGGGCCACAGAACAAGTTATTGGGGGTGGCCTCTAGGAGCTGACAGGAAGAAAACAGGACCTCACTCCTATAACCATAAGGAGATGAACTCTGCCAACAACCACATGAGCTTGGATGACCCTGAGCCTCAGATAAGACCAAAGCCCCGGCCAACATCTTGACTGTAGCCTGATAAGACCATGTGCAGAGAACCCAGCCAAGCCTTGCCAGACTCTGGAACCACAGAAGCTGTGAGATAATAATGTGTGTTGTTTGAAACCACTAAGTTTGTGGTAATTTGTTATGTAGCAATAGAAAGTTAATATAGTGGGCATACAGGTATTCCTATAAAAATCATTCAACTCTGCTATCTGTTTGAAACGTTTTTGGGGGGAGAAGGAAATTATAACTTTTATGAAGGTAAAATTTACATACAATAAAATTTACCAATGTTAAGTACAATTCAATGAGTTTTCACATAGGTATAAAGTTATATAACCACCACAATCATGATATAAAATATTTCCATCATCCAAAAAGTTGCCTTCTCCCCTTTGCAATTGAGCAACTCTCTGACTTTTACCCATTATTTCTGCAAATATTTCTTTTTTGTTTTCTCCACCCATCTTTTTCTAGGACTCCAATAACACATACATTAGGTTGCCTTCTATTGTCTCACACATCACTGATGCTCTGTTCCTTTGAAACTTTTCACAGTAAAATATCGGGGGACAAAAAAGATAACACAAGAATATGTTTAAAAAACAGACCAAAGAATACATTTTAATTGTCATCAAAGAATTAACTCAAAGACTACAAAGCCCCAGGCCAGGGAGCTTTGCTGAAGGAAGAGTGAATCCCAAAGGCTCAGAAGAGACTGAAAATCCAAACTCATTTTATAATATCAGCCCATTAAATTAAGAACCAAACAAGGAAATCCAGTTTGCCCATCAATCCATTGGGAGCTGACAGACCACCCCTAGGACACAGACAAAAGTACCCTAAGAAACTCCTGGTCTCCAGACCAGCTAACTCTCCCCACTGGCTAACTCCTATTTGAAACTAATCCTTCCTCTCACTCTTAAGTGAAACCTCCATGAGGTTCTGAAGAAAAAGATACTAGACATAATTCTCTGTGGCCACCTGCACCCCTCTCCCCTCCTGATACCCTGGAATCTGGGCCTCTGCCACCTGTCAGGGCCTCCTGTACTCTCACTCCCTGTACGCTCACTCTCTCCTTTTCACCCTTCCTAGTCTCCCTCAACTCTGAGCACCCTCCAAAATTTGCAACTATGTGAGGTGATGGATATTAACTAAACTTATTGTGGTCATCATTTCACAATATATACATATATCAAATCATCATGTTGTACACCTAAAACTAATACAATGTTATAATCCCTCCCACTCACTTCCCCACCCAGTCCCATTGGGCACCAGCCCCACCAGGCTCATGCCAAGAACCCCACTGATCTTGCTATTACATCCTAATGATCAGTTTGGAGCCTGGTCTCACTCCCCCTCCCTGTAGTATCTCACCCCACCGACTACAGCCTCCTTCTCTCTACTTTGACTTCCATGACCCCCATCTGCCTTGTTTCCCTTCCACTTCATTGGACACCCATCCATAGCCTCCTCCATAGCCCCTTAAATGCTGGGGCTCCCCAGGGCTTTGTCCTGGTCCCACTTCTCTTCCCTCAGCCATCTCAACCATTCCACAGTCTCAAGTACCACGTCTGTGGGAGGGATGCCCAAGCCCTCACCTCTCCTCGGAGACAGAGTACCTCCTGGGTATCTGCTCTTGAACATCTCCCATGAACTTCCTCCTTTCATTCAGTACATCTTTATTGAGCACCTACCATGTGGTGAACAAAGTAGACATAGTTCTTGCCCTCACATGAGCTCATCACCTTCCTTGACCCAGAACCCTTCCCAGTGGCTGGAAACCTGGAGTCATCCTGGATGATTCTCTCCTTTTTACCCCCACAGCCAGTTATCCTCTGATTCTATCACTTCGCCAGGATCTCGGTCCCCAGCACCTGGCCCAGTTCCTAGCACAGGGGATGCTCACATAAATATGTGATGAGGGAATAAACATCCTTCAAATCCATCCACTCCTCTCTCTCTCACTGCTGCCACCCAAGTCACAGATGTCATCACCTTACCAGGCCACTGCAGGCACTTCTAACTAGTCTCTCTTCTCCAGATTGGTCCCCCAAGCCCCTCCCCACCTCATTGCAACAAAACCATTCTCTACATCAGTTGGGGTGATCTTTCTAAGATTCAAATCTGATCTCATTAGTAACTTTCACTTCAGGCTACAGAGGACTAGCTTGTTTCAGACCAACCCTCCAGTGACAGCAATTAGAAAAGTCAGACAGGGCCGGCCTCGGGGCTTAGCGGTTAAGTGTGCGCGTTCCACTAGTGGCGGCCCAGGTTCGGATCCCGGGCGTGCACAAACGCATCGCTTCTCCAGCCATGCTGAGGCCGAGTCCCACATACAGCAACTAGAAGGATGCGCAACTATGACATACAACTATCTACTGGGGCTTTGCGGAAAAAAAGGAGGAGGATTGGCAATAGATGGTAGCTGAGAGCCAGTCTTCCTCAGCAAAAAGAGGAGGATTAGCACAGATATTAGCTCAGGGCTGATCTTCCTCACACACAAAAAAAGAAAAATCAGACAGAAAAAAATTTTAAATCTGTTTGATATCATCATAGAGCTACAAGGCAGAGAGGACTTGAAGGGCCAAGACCTTGGAGTGACAGGAAGCCCAAAGAGGTGAACCTGATACATAGCATCATTTTTCCCTTTGAGGTTTTGCTGCTTTGAAAGTGGCAGTTAAAAGGATAAGAAGCCAGGGGGCAGGGGTAATGGGTGAGGGTGGTCAAAGACACAAACTTTTAGCTATAAGATAAATAAGTTCTAGAGACATAATGTACAGCATTACCTTGTTAACTGAAGTTATCAACACTGTATCATATATTTGAAAGTTGCTGAGAGTATGATCTTAAAAGTTCTCATCACAAGAAAAAAAAAATTTGTAACTCTGTGAGGTGATGCATGTTAACTAAACTTATTGTGGTGACCATTTCACAATATACACATATATCAAATCCTCATGTTGCACATCTAAAACTGATACAAAGTTACATGTCAATCATATCTCAATAAAACTGGGGGGAAGAAAACGATGAGAAGCCAAGTAGGAAGTAGGGACTGAGTGGGCAGAAGCTTGGCAGAGCTGTCAGCAATCTTAGGCTGAGGAGACAAAAAATAGAATCTTGGGGCCCACAAGGTTTTCCATAAGAACCTTTTAAAGCTATACTCTAGAAGCAGAAGGAACTATAAATTTAGTAGCCGCCATAAGGATCAAAATGCAGCTTTGAAATAGCTCTATCCCTGATGAAACTAAGGTAAGCTGCTCCACCTGCCTGCTAGAAGCAAAAGTTAATCCTCTGGAGAAAGATAACATTAACCAGAACCTCAAATTATCTCCACAATTGTTCACACAAAATGTCCAGATTCAGTCAAAAATTACCAGGTAGGCATCATATCCAGGATGCATGAAGAACTCTTAAAATCAATAAGAAAAAGACAGACAATCCAATAGGGGAAATAAAAAAAAAGAGCAAAAGACCTCACAAAAGACATCCAAATGGCCAAGAAACATAGTAAAAAACTGCCATAATTAAAAACAGGGGGATACTGGTGCATGAACAGATACATAAATCTTATGTAAGAACTTAATATAAAAGTAGGTAAAATAAATCAACAGGAAAAGGACAGATGGATAGTTACAGGTAAATAAGTTAACTGGGGAAAGATCAGATTTAAGGCTGATGTCAGAACATCAAAATAAACTCTGGTTTGTCTAAATAGTTAAATGCAAAAGAAGGGAAGGAAGGGAGCGAGGGATGATCAAAACCCCAAAACACGAAGAAAAGTTAAGGAGAAGCTCTCCTGACCCTCAACCTTGTCACCCTGGTTGAGCGCAGCTGTGCCCAGGAGACCTGAGCAGGGAGGGAAGAGATGGTGATTACCGCATCGATCTCGTTGAGGACCTTCCACTGCTCGTAAGGCACACCCAGTGCCTCGGCCGTCTGGATTGTCCTCTTCATCTGGCTTGTCCAGACCTTCAGGTCCTTGATGTTCTGATCACTGATGAACCAGGCCAGACTCTTGGCAAACTGAAACACATCACAAGCAAATTCACACCCACAGGTCCTGGGCTGCCCTCAAAGGACCCCACAGCCACAGAGTCCATGAGGTCATACTCAGCCGCAGAGAACAAAGGTTTGGTAAAAAATCCCAACTAATGTCTCAGTGACACCCACACCCACCAGTGCTGTTCTTGTGCCTCCTTCCCAGACCCTGAGTGAAGTTCCAGTCATGGCTCATTAGGTCCCTTGCCACCGCCCCCCACCCCCACCATGCACCCTAGACCGTATGACCTCCCCACTGCGGCACAGCCATCCACTGCACTATAGGGACTCAGGTCACCCCCAGAGAGGCATGCTTCTCCAAGGAAAGGGGCTCAGCTGGCGACAGCTCACAGAGAAGCCAGAGATCCAGGCATATGCTTGGTGCTTGGTGACCTTCCCTACATGATGGGAACATTCTAGACTGAATGAAGGTCATCCACCTCGATTGCACAGTAGTTATGAGAACTGGAGCCCAGCCCCAGCACACATACCACATACCCACACCCAGCCACCCAGAGGTACCAATGCACAGCTACACACACACATACTGACCTCCCTGCCCCGGGGGGATAGGCCTGGGTCCCCACCGATCCGGCCCTTGAGGTTGAGCTCGCTCTCCCCATGCCGGCAGAGGTAGATGGAGCGGGGGGTCACATGAATGTTCATGAGGTAATAAACGATGCGGCTCTGGATGTGGTCAGCCACACGGTTCACCACGTAGCTCTGCCCCACGTCCATGATCTTGATGTAGGACAGATCCCTTTCCAGAGAGAAGGTAGAGAGAGGCCTATGAGTGTGACAAGGGCCCTTGAGGGCACATCATGCCAGCCACAGGAACGGGCTGCATAGCTTCACATCTTTGACCACCAGGCTTGACATCACAACACACAGGACTGTCAGCCGGTGTACGAGTGATGGGGGTGAGGTGGGAGCAACACAACATGCGTGACATACAGATGAACCCTGTGAGAGGTGCTTAACACGCATCATGCTGCCAAGAGGTGACACCCAAAGCGAGGGGTCAGTCATACCACACTGTTGCTCTGTGTGTCCCCCGGGGCCCCATCTGGCCTACCTCTGAGCTCTCAACGCACTGTCTGTAAGGTGAACCAAGAGACAGTTTTTTCCAAGATTGACCTGGGAGTAGCTGGCAAACGCTCCTCCCCTCCACTCTTCCTGGTCAGCCATCCATGGGCCTGGCCTTTCCTTCTCCCAGTGAGCCTCCCCCTAGAACCCAGCCCAGGTCATCCGAGTAGCAGCCACACCCCACACTAGGCAGCAAGTGGATGAGACAAGAAGCACAGGAGGATGCTGCTGGTGGCAGCAGCCAATAAACCCAGCGCAGCCACTTCTACTGTGGACCTGTGCACTGTTGCAGCTTGGAGAACACACTTCTGTTTACGTTAGTGGGGGTGGGGGTGGGAAGCAGGAGGAAAAGGCAGGGTTTCTCAGGTATCCTGCTCTGGTTCAGCCCGGGAGCCCTCTGGATGTTCTCATTTGAGTTTTCACTGTCTGGACCATGGGACCTCAGTTGAGGTTTAAGGTTGTTCTACTGACACCACCAATAAAAACAGGAGCAACATTTACTGACAAATCCAACAGGAGCTGCTCCAGATTAAGCCCCTCTACTGCATCACATCACAGAACCATGAGGAGGAACGCTGTGCTGGGGGAACCAAAGGAAACACTGAACACCACAGAGAGGCCCAGGCAGCAAGCACAGCTTAGCTCCCACCACCTGGGCTGGCTCTTCTGGCTGAGATTTACAGCCAGTCCAGGGGCTGTCCTGTAAACATCCCCAGAAACCATCCCTCCAACACTCGCTTGTTTTCCTTGTTTGTACGCATTATACGTTCTCATGTAATTATAATGACCCAAGCACAGGTTTATATTCCAGCATTTTCACTTAATGCTACATAACATACACTTTCCCACGTCTCTCCAGTATGATTTATAATGACTGTGTAATACTTTACCAAGGGGTCACACTGTTATTTACTTAACCACTGCCCCCACTTATGCTGTAAGGCAGGATTTGGCAAACTATGGCCAGCAAATCAAATTTAGCCCACAGTCTGTCACTGTAAATAAAGATTTATTGGAACACAGTCATGCCCATTTATTTACATATTGTCTATGTTTCATTTGCACTACACTGGCAGAGTTAAGTAGTTGCTACAAAGAATGCACACCCCCAAAGCCTAAAATATTTACTACCTGACCCTTTACAGAAAAAGTCTGCTGACCACTGCTGTAAGAGCCTCAGCTAAATGCCCTTATGGGCCTAAAGACCCCTCCTCACCCAACACACACTCCCACTGGATCTTCCATTCCAGAGGGGGGTACGGGGAGCTCACACGCACTAGCCACTGCCAGCTATTCATAGGCAGGGTCTGAGTACCCGTTCCCCCTTCTCCAAACACAGACTATGCACTTAAAGAAGAGCATGTCATATTTGCAAATGCCTGGTGGGAAGACTCTCTGCATGGAGACTGGGCTTGCTTTTACGATGGAATAGAAAATTCTGACTCGTAGAGCTCCAGTAAGGCAACAGGGGTTCTGTGAGTTACCTCCGGCCCACAAGTTCTGCCCAAAGGAAAAAAACAAGAAAGGTCAAATCATCTCCTCCTGTTGGGGTGGCCCCTCAGCCACCACCATGGGGAGCCACAAGGAGGCAGCCGAATGGGGCATCCACCACCCACCCATCACAACTGCAGGACACGGTGCTCTCCTTGCTCACCTGTCCAAGTCCTCGTCCAGCGACTCGTATGAATTCTCATAGCACTCAATGCGCCTCATGAAATCCTCTGTGGCCTCATCACTATCGCAGTTGACATAGTCAGGGCTGCCCAGTTTCACTTGCTGCCAGAGCCAGGCACAGAGCAAGGGCACATCAGGGCTGGAGGCCAGACAGGGCCGGAGACCAAAGAGAATACTGGGCAGGGGCGGGGGGAGGCTGGACCGGAGACCAGGCCAAGGCTGGGGGCGCGAGGCTGGAGGCCAACCCCAGGGGGCTGGTCCCAAAAGGAAGAGTCTAGAGGCTCCCTGGTCCAAGTTCCCACACTAGCACTAAGAGAGTACTACCGAGCATCCTGAGATTAGAGTCCTTCACCTTTGTAGTACAGTGGGAGGTGAGGCCCGAGGGGCAGGGGACCTGGAAGGCCCTCCCCACCTGAACTATCTCCTCAAACCCAGATGGAGGCGAGGCCCGAGGGGCAGGGGACCTGGAAGGCCCTCCCCACCTGAACTATCTCCCCAAACTCAGATATTCATTCCTTGGATAAACGGCAGGGGTGGGGGGAGATGACATGGGACAGGGAGGGGACAGGGACAGGGATAACAGGTCTCCTCTTTCAAAATGCAAATATCACCCCCCACCCCACCCCCAACCCTGCCCTGGGGCCTGAAGCTCCTCTTTCATTGTCCAGGTGATTGTGAAGGGGAGGGGGAGGGAGAGGGAAGGTAGGAGGAGGAGAATGAATGAATGAATGAATGAATGCCCTCCACCCAAGTGCTCCTCAGGGGTCCAGGCTCCCCTGATCCAGTGTTCTATTGCCTTCCCAACCCCCAAGGTTCAAGAAGACCAAATTAAGGCTGGCCTAGGCACCAGCCCAAACCTGGAGAGGGACCTCACTGTCACATGCCACCTCAGTTGTATTACTGCCTCCACAGGTCAGATGCACCACTCACCACAATGTTGGCGGCTATGACTTCAGGATCCACACATATGGACTCAACAAAAAAGGTCTGCAGCAAGGACCAGGCGGGAGGAGGGAAGGAACCATAGACACATTTAGGGCTCTGGGCCTGGCTCCACGGACCTCCCTACCCCACTGAGGGCCATGCTGAGCAGCCAGGCCCCTGAGGCCCTTCTGGTGTTGGGGCAGGGTCGAGGAACACGGAACCAAAGCAGGTGCCACCCTATCCAGGACTCTCCCATCAAGATCCCCACCTCCCAGTAAAGAAAATCTCAGGCAAAGAGAAAAGAGCAGCCCCTCTAATCACAAATCCACTAGGGAGCCCACCCACCCAAAGCCCTGCACACATCAGGAGGCTGCGAAAGGGGCCCCAGAGGGTCTGAATGTGCCACAGGCCAAGCAAGGATGTGAGCCAACAAGGCCTCACCTTGTAGCCGTTCTGTTCTCCAAAATTAAAGATGGTCGCTCTCCGTTCTCGGGTGGTATTTGTTGCGTCAAAAACCTAGGACCAAACTGGAGTTAACTTGGCCTCCGGCCCTGGAGGAAGTAGGAGGCCAGCTGACAGCTGCAGTACAGGGATTGGATTCTCACCAGCAGCTGCTGCCCGGGCCACCCACCTGGCCAGCTCCTTCAGATCTGCAAGGGCTGGGCTGGTCCTCCCCTTGCTCGGGGAGCACACTGGAAGGTAGCTGGAAGGAGAGGGTGCCTGTGCTCCTGGCAGGGGAGCAAACCCTTGGCAGGAGGAATGCACTCAGCACTGCTCTGCACACAGCAGGCACTGAGTTCATCGTTAACCAACAGGACTTTCAGTGAAACCCGTTAAACCTGGAGAACTGAACCCACGTTTATGTCTACTCTATCTGGAGATCCCAGTAAAATGGGAACAGAAGGATAAAGAGAACAGGAGAGGAGATGGGAGACGTCAACAAAATTTTGTAAGACAGACACATGGCGACTCAGAGAAATGGAGACAACCAAACACAAACCCTCACTGACCAGAGCACACCCACTTGTGCAGAACCGGGACAGTCAGGAACGGGGCTCAGGCATCTCTGAAACAAGGGACAAGAGTGCAGAGGAAATGGGAGGACAGGCTGGCGGTGCAACGAAGAGCGGGGGAGCCAGGCCCTTGCCCTCGCCTCATCCAGCCATGTACTGATCCACCCGGGGTCCTCATGAAGTGCCTGGGGCCTGCCCGAGCACCCGCAGGTGCAGCCCACTCATCAGCACATCCATGCAGCTTTCAGAACATCACTTTTTAAAAAGGGCATTCAACCAGGGCTTACCAGACGCCCCAGCAAAACCTCTAACATGGAAAATGGAGACTAAATCAAACAGAAGAAAAGGAACTTCAAGAAAATGAAGAAAGGGCACAGAACAGAAGGAAACGTCAAAACACTTACAATTATTATCTAAAGATAGATACAAAATGCTATAGTAACTATGAAAGAAGAGTTCTAAAAAACTGAACACTCAAGAGAATAAGAAATTTAAAACTTGGAAATTAAAAATGTGATCACAGAAATTTTTAAAAAATTCAACCAAATACTTGTAAGCTAATGTTGAGGAAGTCCCCCTGAAAGTAGGACAAAAAAGACAGAGAGAGAAAACAAGGGGAGGGGCCGGCCCAGTGGCATAGTGATTAAGTTCGTGCGTTCTGCTTTGGCAGCCCAGGGTTCACAGGTTCGAATCCCAGGTGTGGACCAATGCATCACTCATTAAGCCATACTGTGGTGGTGTCCCACATACAAAGATAGAGGAAGATGGGCACAGATGTTAGCTCAGAGCCAATCTTCCTCAGCAAAAAGAGGAAGATTGGCAACAGATGTTAGCTCAGGGCCAATCTCACTCACCAAAAAAATTAAAAAATAAATAAAAATTAAAAACAAAAAAAAAAAGAAAAGAAGGGGAAACAAAAGATAAAATTAGGGATCAAGACAAGCATGCAGCCACCAGGAATTCTAGAAAAAGAAGCTCAGAAAATGGGAGTGGAGTGGGAGAATCAATTGTCAGAAAGTGGCAGAGGTGGTTTATCAAAATAATAATATATGACAACTTCCCTGACCTGCTGGAGAAGAGTTTCTTGATGGGAAGGGCCTCCCAGGACCCAGCATGGTGGAGAAGAGAAGACCTACCACAAAGCACAGCACCTTGAAGACCCCAGAGGAAGGGGCATGAGAAGCCCCTGGCTCCCTCCAAGAAATGAAACTTTTAGGAAGATCAGCAAATCGGAATGACTTCAGATTTCTCCACAGCCACGCTAGAAGCCATAATATAATGGAGCAACGTGGTGGAAATTCTAAGGAAAAAGTACTTTCCATCTAGAATTCTATACCCAACCATCAAATGTGAGGATAAAAAAAAGTCATTTCCAGACATGCAAGGTCTCACACAATTTACTTCCCAAGCACCTTTCTCAGGAAGCTACTAGAGGATGTGCTCCAACAAAACAAGTCCGTAAACCAAGAAAAAAGAAGACATGGGATCCAAGAGCAGGGCATTCAACTCAGGAGGAAGGAGACAGGAATTTCCAGGGTGACGACTGAGTCACAGACCTAGAGGGCAACTGAGCCAGATGGAGCTGGAGGATGAAGAGCTCCAGCAGGCATGACTCCAAGAGGAAAAAGGAAGGAAAAACAGCTCCCATGTTTGACTGCATAAGGGTGAGGTAGGGCCCTTTCCCACAGACACCCTTGCTCAACTTTGCTGTCTCATCCATTCATCTGACTACAGGGGCCAGTGCACACGTGGAATTCCCTTACCCAGGATTCAACTGGCTCCTGGAACAGCCACCAAATGCTGGGCAGGATTCTCCCTACACCAGGAAAAATCACCTTTGCTAAAGACTTAGGTAACATGATGCCTCTAACTTGCGGGGTGGCCAAGAATGTGAGCATTCAGAGGGAAGTCCTACAGGGTCAAATGCAACCACAAGCCAAGAGGGAAATCCCTGGCCCATATTCAGCCTCTGGCTTCTTCCTCCCAGGGGCTGTCCCCAGGGGCATCCAGGGTCACACACACCCTGGCTTCCTCTCTAGATGCTTGATGAAAGGAGTAGATGTGTGTGGGCTCCCAGGTGTCACTCCCAGATGTCACCAGGGTGTCACACTCACCGCCACATGTCCCCCTTCGTCACTAAGAAACCGCTGGACATCACGGAGGGCTGCCAGGGCACACTGCCTTTAGGAGAGAAACACATGGTCAGCCCAGCACCGGCCCTGACTGCAGGAGCGCTGTGGTCAGGGACACAGCCTACCCCAGACTGGAGAGGGGACGGCCCTGGGGTCTCTTCTCTCTTTTCAGGATTTCTCTTCTCTTTCCTTGGGACAATTTTCAATGTTTTGCGAACTCTGCTCCTGTAGGTAGAAGGCTATGTGGAAATCCTAACCATTGGATTATTCTTATAAATACCACTTATCTGTACTTCCCCTTCTTATCTCATTGTGTACGGATCCAAAGTGCCATTTTGCCATATTCATGACTTGTAATTGTCATGCACTTTCCCTGATTATCAAAATAAGCACTTTTTTTGTCTGTGTGTATGAGGAAAATTAGCCCTGAGCTAACATCCGTTGCCAATCCTCCTTTTTTTGCTGAGGAAGATTGGCCCTGAGCTAACATCCGTGCCCATCTTCCTCTACTTTATATGGGACGCCACCACAGCATGGCTTGATAAGGGGTGCGTTGGTCCACGTGCGGGATCCGAACCCGCAAACCCTGGGCCGCCAAAGGAGAGCACGTGACCTTAACCACTATGCGACCAAGCTGGCCCCCAAAATAAGCACTTTTAAAACCAGACATTTCCTTGTGTATGAGTGTCGGGGGCTGGCGGTGGGGAGAGGACAGATACTGTTGCCAGCCCCCAGGGCAACATTAAGCCTAATGTTCAACTTTCTTTCCTGAAAAGAGAACTCACCCAACCATCCCTTCTGGAGGAGGGTGTATGTCTCCGCCCACTGCACCCATGCCCACAGACCCCCTGGAAGGTGAAACCCTCACCACGACTGACCACTGGCTACACTGTCTTCAGACGTCTCAGCCTTTTTGTCTATTGCTGCAAAATGGATTGGGACATATAAAAGATCTTTCTATTTTTATCCAGTTCTTTTATAAGGCCCAGAGATAGAGAAATCACTTTGACCTTTTATCTAATACCTTCATTATTTCGATGTAAGGTAAAATTAGACCTCCTCCATTTGTTTGATCTTCAGATTTTGTGTGTAAACCCCTAGTGCATCAAAGGGCTGTGCTGTTGGGGCTGTCGCCAGGCCAGCATGCCCAAGTACACAGGCAGAAGCCGACCAGAGCAGGAGGCAGCCGGCTGGGGGCCCAGGGAAATTGGTGGCAGAGCTGAGTCCTGGCCACTGGAAGAAGCTCTGCTCCAACACCTCCTTGTAACCTTTCTGTGCCCCCATGGGTCTTTCGACTAAAACCTCAAAGTGCTTTCTTCTGCCAAAAACCTGAATTCTGAGAGTCCAGGAAACGGCATTGCAGGGCCATTCTTGCCACCTGCATTTAGAGCCCGTTCCGGGCTAAGATCTCTGTGGACTGTGCTGACTGAGGTCCTCCTATGCGGTGGGGCCTCAGGGCCCCAGTGGAGATGCTGGGGGAACAGCCTGGGAACCAATGTGTGTATGGGTATGAGCGTGAATGGGTGTACACGTGCATGCATCCACATGTGTGGGTGGTATGTGCAAGCGCACTGTGCCCACACGTGCACGTGCAAGTCTGTGAGTGTACATGGGTGAGCGCAGCTGTGTATGTATGTGTGTGGGTGTGTGAGCACGCATGCGCGTGCACGCGCATGTGTGGTATAATAAATATATTGGTCTATGCTCCGGGCTCCTGGCATAGAGCTCCATAAAACCCTTGGAATTTCCTGAGTGATAGGAGTGTATTTTGTTATTCATAAGGAGCCCTTTCAATCACACCTGAGTTCTTGCTAATGAAGTGTCTCAGGGTGGGTCCCCTAGACAGCCTCAGGACTGGCCTGGTCACCAGAAAGACCAAGTGATTCAAGGCTGAAACTGTCAGCCCCACCCACCAACCTCTGGGAAGGGGTCAGCCCACTGGAGATTGAATCAAGCTCCATAAACTCTTGAACAATGAGAGCGGACGGTTTCCAGGTGATGAACACATCAAGGAGCTGAAGGGTGACACGCACTGAGAGAGCATGGAAGCTCCACACCTGCCCCCTTCCTTTCCTGTGCATCTGTTCCTCAGTTGTATCCTTTATAACAAACCGGTAAATATAACTCAAGTATGTTCCTGAGCTCTGTGAGCCATTCTAGCAAATTATTGAATCTGAGGAGGGGGTTGTGGGAACCCCCAATTTACAGCTGGTCAGTCAGAAGTATAGGGTGGCTCCCCAGGGACTTATGACTAGTGTCTGAAGTGGGGTCAGACTTGTGAGACCGAGCCCTTAACCTGTGGGAACTGACACTAACTCTGGGTAGATAGTGTCAGAACTGAATTGAATTTTTGGACACCAGTGGGTGTCAGAGAATTCGAGAATTGGTTGGTGCCAGAGAAAATACTCCAGTGTCCCCAAGCCCTCTTGTGTGGTATGTAACTGAAAAGGAACAGATATGACAGTGTGGGAGATCAGAATTGACCATCTCAAAATATGTCTCTTTACCTTGATTATTTTCTCTGCAAGAAACTATGACCCACCCCTCCTCCCCACTAACTGCCTAAAAGAATTTAACTCTGAGTATAGATAGACTGGGAGGGTCCTTGCTAAGCCCATTCCAAGTAATAGTAGAAGCTACCCTTTGTAAGATACATTTACATTTGTAGGGGAAATCTCCATTTGTAAATGTATCTCCCTCTCTGTACCAGGAAGAAGGGGAGATGACCTTATCTCTAGAAACTCTTATCAGTGCAGAAGGAGAGGACTTAAATATGCATACTCTTGTTTACTGTGCTTGCTGGTAATCTCTCATAGCTGACTTGCCCCACCCCTAACATCCTCCTTTGTCTTTAGCTGAAGGTAGTATTTAAGGTGAGATCCTCCGCCATCTTGTTGAGATACTCAGTTACCCAGTGGGTCTCTCCCATGTATACATGTTATAAAGCTTTGCCTGATTTTCTCCTGCTATTCAGTCTCATGTCAATTTAATTTGTAGCCCAGCCAGAAAGGACTGAGAGTGAGTAGAGGATAGTCTTTCTCCCCTTCAACAGAATGCACACACACGTGTGCACATCGGCTATGGGTATGCATGCAGCCATGTGCATGAGTATAGGTTTTTATATGTATGTCCAAACATGTGCATACAGGACAAGCACATGTGTGAATGCCCACATGCATACATATGATGTGTGTACACCTGCCTCCATGTGCTATGTGATTGCGGGTGCTCACACGTGAGTGTAATATACCCACATGTGCATATAGGGTGAGCACAGGTGTATATGTGCCCGCACATGTGCCTATGAGATAGGCAAGTGTCTGTGTGTATATGGGGTACGCATGTGTGTGTGCACCCACCTTCATGTGCGTGACTGTATGTGTGAAAAAAGTTAAGACAGCAAGCCTCAGAATACTATCCTTTGAAAGGCCTGCTTCCAAGGTTGGCCCTTGGCTGGGGTCTAGGAACTTGAATGGTAAACAGCTCCCTACACTGCTAAGAAGAATTTTTCCTTAAATAATAAGAGCAGCTCGCTGTGTCTAGACAATTTACACAAACAATATGGTTTATACCAACACCTGCTTTCCTTTTGGGATTCCAGAATTTTGGTACGTGCTTGATGCCTACGCAACCAGCCCCCAGTAAAAACCCTGGGCACTGTGTCTCTGATGAGCTTCCCTGGCAGACAACACAATTCGATGCTGGAGGAATTAAGTGCGTCCTGTGTGACTCCATGGGGAGAGGACTCTTGAAGTGTGCTCCTGGTCTCCTCTGGACCTCTCTCCATGTGCCTCCTCCCTTGGCTGACTTTGCTTTGTGTCATTGTGCTGTAATAAATCTTAGTCAGGAGTACAACCACATGCTGAGTCCTGAATCATCCTTGTAAATCACTGACCCTGGGGGTGGTCTTGGGGACCCCCCACACCATGCTTGAGTGTGCTTGTGTATGTGCGAACACAGGGTAAGCACAGGTGTGCCCGTGTATGTGCACATGAGGTATTCAAGTGTGTGTGTACTCGCCCTTGTGTGTGATGTGAATGTGAGTGACTGCACGTGCACGAGTAAGTCCAAGTATTTTTATGTGCAGGTGCCTACATGTGTGCACTCTCTCACATATAGTGTGATTGTGGGCACATGGGGTATGTATGTGTATGAACCCATGTGTACACGCGGGGTGTGCGTGCATGTGCCCACATGTGTATATGGGGCTTATGTGTGGTATGAGACTGTGTGCACAAGTATGAATGTGCCTGATGGTGTGTGTGTACAGTGACCTGCATGTGCATACATGACTGTGCACACCCTTTTCTAGACCTTCCACTGTGCCCAGTATGACGGACACACTTCAACATTGCGTAGTTCAAGGGACCTCAACAATGTGTGAGTACCTGGGCCTCTGGGAAATGTAGCCTTCTCTTCCCAGTTTCCCATTTTTAAAAGGTCTGATCATTCTATTTTGCCAATCATCTGTGGGACTTTTTGGTCTGGTTAATGGGAAATGGCCCTGTGGCCCAGTGGCCAGACCCAGGCTTTGGATACAGGACGGAGAGTTTCTAGGAACAGGCAGAGGGTGTGCCTGCAGAGAGGCACACGTGCCTCGCCCAACTTCTTTGGCGAGGTCCTCTGTTCCAGCTGGGTGACCTTGGACTAGCTCCCCAGTATCTGAGTCTGGCTTTCCCTATTTGAATTAATCTCAATACTCCAGCCTGATCCTTCTGGCTTTGTGACAAGGTGCCAGGAGGTGGTCCCACTCCCACTCTGCCCCATCCCTGAGGCCTGTATCCCTGAACCCACTCGGCTCCCTTTCCTATCAGAGGCCATCCCCATGGAGGGCCTGGGGTAAGTGAGCACGGCCTCTATGCAGCCGGCCCTTAACTGCCCTGATTAAGCCTCCTCCCCACCTCCCTGAAACCCCACCCTTCCCTCCCCCAGGATGCCGTTAGCAAGGGCTCATTAATACCAGGGCAGGACAGGGCCAGCCACCAAGAGGCCACACGCCCTCTCCCCTCGTCCCCAAACCCATCACATCCCCAACCCCACCACATCCTGAGAGATCAAGTCACCAGCCCTATCACAGCCCATTGGCACAGGGCAAGGCCAGGGCTCAGGAGCAGCTCAGGCATCACTAGCAACTGGGCTCTAGGGCCTTCTCTGGAAACACAAACACATATATACATACACACTCACTTTCTGATTTTCAGGCCCTCTTCGTTGTCTGGAAGGAAAAACTCAAAAGATTTGTATGTCTTGACCATGTCCCGGCGATACTGGCCAACGTTGAATTCTGGGAGAAAGAAGAGGCTCAGCTTTCACACGACTGCAACCCTCCCCAACTCCGGACCTTGACCCACCTCCAGGCCCTGCCGCAGTCCAGCCTTCTCTCTTTTCCTCCTCCTCCCCCACAAAGCCCCAAGCCCCCTTGGAAAGCTGAGGCCAAGTCTCACCCCGTGTAGGCACACCAATCCAGTTCAGGTAGCGAGTCAGCTTTTTAGAGATGTAGGTCTTGCCCCTGGCAGGTAGGCCCACCATGACAATGAGCGTCGGGCATTTGGTCATGCAAACTGAAAGGCAAGGAACATAGCATCAGACAAGGGCTGGCACCACTCCCACTGTGTCTCTCCCTCTCTGCCCATGGTACCTCAGCCTCAGAGCACACGACTGGCATCAGATGTGTCTTCCCAGCCTCATGGCATCAGACAGCTCCCTGAGCGCCCCCAGAAGCTGGTCTCAAGCCACTGCTGGCATGCTTCCATCCCGCAGACCTGTCCGGGCTCTCAGAGACACTGTGGTATCTCGCCTGCCCTTATCCTGATGTGCATCACCAGATATAAAGCTGGACCAGCCACAGCCCTGGCTAAACACTGCTGGGGAGTTCCCATGGCATGCCGGACAGAGCCAAAACCCAGTGGGGTATTCAACGCCCTGCCTGTCATCCAGGAATCCATACCCCTACCCCAATAATCACGCAGGGTCCCACTGCTTACCCTCCTCATGATCAATTCCTCCTCATCATACGAAGCCCAACTCAAATGCTTCTTTAATGAGTCCTCCTTCCTCCAGGGCACCTCCACGCCCACCTGGTACACTCTCCCCCTCAACCCCTGGCATCTCACTAATGGGTCTGCTCCTCCCAACTGATGACTTGGAGCAGAAGCAGCCCTGAGCCATTTGGGGTCTGGCACAGAGCTGGAGCTCAAAAATTATGCGCAGGAGTGGGGAGAGAGGCATCTCGAAACTCACCAGGGTGAGGGCCACAAGGGGCTGAGACCAGAGACCCAGGCCATGCCCACAAGGACAGTCCCTCTGATAGCCCACCCATTTCCATCCCATGTGCCAACCAGAGAAGTTGTTGAGGTTCTGAGAGGGAAAGTGTCTAGACACAGCCCCACAGTCCCTGGCCCCCTAGGAAAGACACCAAGGCAGCAGAACTGCCAGCTCAGCTTTCAGTGTGGTCTCACCTCAGAAGCCTCAGGAAGCCTCCCTTTCATCATCCTCAGGACCTGGGCCAGGTAAAACACCCTGAAGCCCCATCACAGCAGCCAGACAGATGAACAGATGAGGGGACCTGTCACTGCCCTTCCTTCACCTGGTAGCCCTCCTTAGACAGACCACTGGTCCCTGCCCCTCAAGTTGTCCCCCTCACTGGAGCTGGAGAACAGAGGGCTCAGAGGCAGCCCAGCCTGGAGGTCAGGAGCCAGACAGGCCTGCGTTCCTATCTTGACTCTGACACTTACTGGCAACTCTGAGCCTCAGTGTCCTCACCTAAAAATGGGATGATAATCCCTCAGGAAGGTCTAGCACTATCGCCATGTAAAAGCTGGAGCACTTCCAGGAAGCTGTGCCCTCTGCCCCGCCCTGGCAGCACCCTGACTTAGGACACAGGTGCACCCCAGCACCCACTGCCCTTGGGACTTGGGGTGCGAAGGCCCCTTTCTGTCCCCAGGCAGGCCCTGCAGAGAAGTAAAGGGCTCTGCTTGCCAGTGGGAGCTCCATTACTCTTGTGCATGGCCTTTGGCAAATGTGACCCAAACTGTGAGCCCCAGGGAAGGGAGGGAGGGGACCCCATTGAATACAAACTGACAGTGAGCAAGAGGGAGGAAACTTGTAGAAAAACCTCAGCATTGGTTAAGGTGAGAGGAAAACAAGTTTGGCAAGGCCCTGTGTCCTGAGGGCCAGTGACGGCGCTGTTTGCACAATTCCTGGCTGGCTGGCCAGGGCTCTCAAGCAACCACAGTGCATCAGCTACTAACCATGGGGGAACATCTGCACCCCACCCTGCTCCCTGTGATGAGGCCACCCCTTCCCACCCCTCCCTGACGGGCATGTCCACGACCTCAGGATTGGGGTTCCACAGCCCCTCTTCACATCTTCTACCTTCCCAGAGATGGCCCAGCCCTCCTCCCGTGGCGTTTGGTGACAGCATTGCCCCCTGCCCCACGCACAGCCATGGTAGGCAGGCAGGGCGGCAAATCAGGGATAGACGCAAAACGAGAGCAATCAATTGCGTATCACCTCTGTTCCTCAAGATAAGCTGCCAAGGAAATGATTCAAAGGAAAAATCAAAGTACAAGCGTACTCATAACAGCTCTGCATACAAGAGCAAAACACTGGGCGAATCCCTGCAATGGAGAAACTGCAAACCGAGGCCCACACAGAGGGAACACACCACAGCGCCTGAGCGCGCGTGGGCCAGGGGAGCTGGGCGTGCAGCCAGAACTGCAGCTCTGGGCCCTCAAGGCCCCCAACAGTGAACAACAGGACAGTAGAACACACCGTTCAGAACACTGGGCATGTGCGGAAGGAACCCTGAAGACATGTCGACTCAGCTTCCCTTGCTAGTTCCTTTTCCTGTAAATGTGTTCAAGGCCAGAGGAACCCCAGAAACCAGAGGCCTGAGACAAGCCTGGTGCTAGACAGTGACTACTTTCCGGTGGTGACACCACAGGGGCAGCCACAAGTCCCTGGAGTGGGTTCCAGAATTGACTCCTGAACTGTACCTGCTGCTCCCACTTCCTTGGGCCAGGCTGAGGAAGCAAGAGCTGTTGAAAATAAAGCAACCTGGCATCACTGTTCTGTTCAGAGGGGACAGAAAATCACCTCTCCTACTACCCTGTGCACACACCAGTTGTGTCCTTACCCTTACCTTGCCACATTTTGGCTAAGAAAAGCCATCAGACAAACACTGTCCTTTCTGCCATGCTCCCTGAATCGCTTCTTCACCCCCTGCAGCACCTGCCCCCAGAGCTCCTCCAGGTCTGAGCTGAGGGGTCAATGATGAGGAAGGTAACTGCTGTTGTGTGGCTCTGAATTTTATCCAAAGGAGGAAGAACTGCTGATGGAGAGTGGGGGTGGAGGAGGGACATCCTTCAGCCAGCCAGCTTCTAGTGCCCTGAAGAGCTGGGGACTAGACCCAGAGACAACCCACCACACAGCACAGACCAGCCGTGGGCGCCATACCCTCTTTTCTACAAAGCCCTGGGATCAAGTCAACTTCCACCCACTCCCCACCCGCAGGTCCCTCACCTGTCCTTGTGGTCCTCCAACCTAGTCATAAACCCACTGTGCAGAGGGCAAAATGCTGCACGAATGCAGGCTCTGGGAACTGGAGGTGCTGCACAGGCAGGTTCTACCCACTCACTGCTTACTCATTCCCTGCTGTGAACTCTGGGACTCTAGCCTGGGGTCCAAACCCACACACAATGCCATCTCCTCCTCCAGGAAGCCCTCCTGTGTTGGGCCAGCCCACAGTCCCGCCACTGTAACACCCACAGACAGTGCAATGGCATGAGCCCCTCTCTGCTCAGGTCAGAGACACATTTTAATAGCGTACTTGGAGCTTGGAGAAACACAGGCCCTGCCCCAGAGGCTGTGAGACCTGGGCAAGTCCCCTCCCAATTGGGCCTCAGCTCCCTTTCCACCTGTAATGGGGGTTGGCACGGAGCTGATGCTTCAATGCCTGCCTTCGAGGTAGGGAGAAGCAAAGAAAGAGTGGTGATGAAATTACAAAATTACCAGCTACTACTTATGGAGCACCTACTACTTATGGAGCACCTACTCGTTAAGAGGCTCACAGCAGCTTCATGGAGCAGGGATGATGACTGTCTCCGTCCCACAGATGAGGGACCAGAGGCCTAGAGGGTCAGCTCCTTGCCCAAGGTCACACAGCTGAGCCACGAAGGATGCGGCTTGAGTGTTTCTGCCTCCAAAGTCCAAATTCTCACTCCTTCTTTATGTAACAACAGCAGCCACTCTCTAGTTAGGACAACACAGCTCTAACACAGACTGGCTAAAAGTACAAGAGGAAGGGGCTTTGCCCTCCACACCTCCAGAAAAGTCCGAAAGGAGGGCTGGCTGGGGCGTGGCCATAGCTCCTCAGGACTGGGAGTATTGACTGGAAAGCCATGGCCCCAGGGCTGAGTGCATGATCACAGCCCCGGCACCCAACCTGGACCTACCTACATCGTGGTCAGAGCCATGACCCACCAGAACATCTGGTCAAAGCCATGGCCACCCCCTACCAGGACCCACAGTGTGGTAAGAATTACACACATCCCTCCCCCAGGATTCACATCATGGTCAAAGCCAAAGCCCCCAGGCAGGCCTCAAAGCAAGACAAGCTCCCAGCACTCTCTCCTCTTTATCACACTCAAGCAGCGGTCAAGAGTGCAGGGAGATCCTAGCAGATAACACAATCTCCTGATCTCCATTTCCATATCTGTACCAAGAGTTGGACTAGATGTTCTCTGAAGTCCTTGCCAACTTGCAAATTCACTACAATGTTTCAGTTACTCCTAAAACAAATCTTTGCTTTTCTTGGTGATAAAAAAGTTGCAGACTCATTTAAGGCAAGTAGAAAGTGAGGAAGTGGATTAAACACCCCAGATCCCAGGAAAGGTGAGCCCCTTAACAATTCCAGGAATTTCAGCATGTCTCCTAGATGTTTCACCCTCCAATTTTACCATTCACCCACAACCCCACGTGGATTCCTACACACTCATGGACACAAACAGGCCCATATGGCACAGCGGTCTCACTGTCTCTATCCTCAACACATCCGCACTTCCCTGTAATTCCTCCCAAAACTCAGTTTTAGGCCCAGAGGCGGGTGATGAAGGTCGAAGGGCGCCCTTTCTTGTACTGGAGGACTAGCCCACCCTTGGGCCTTTGAAAGTTCTTGGCTCAGAAAAGTCAAGCGATTCCCTCAGGGCCAACACAGCTCAGACCAGGCCGGAGCCCCCGGCCCGCGCTCACTGGCCAGCAAAAGAGGGCAGGACCGAGGCTCCGAGTCCTTCCCTGGCCTGTGGGGATGGGGACAGAGTGGGGTGCGAAGCGGCCGGAGCCCTCCCCGAGGTGATGGAGGCCAGACCTAGCCCCCGCCGAGACGCCGCCACACACCTGTCCCCGCCCCCTGCTCGGCCACACCTGTCCCTGGCCCCTCACCTGTTCCTGCTCCCCTCCCACCAGTCACGGCAGCTTCACAGGTCCCCGGTTCCTCACCTGTTCCCGGCCCCCTCTCCAAGCGAGACCGCAGCCCAGGCCGCCCTACCCACTCATCCCGGTGCACCGCCCTCCCGGTTCCCCACCGACCCCGCCTCACCACCGCGCGGGCAGGCGTGCAGAGCGGGCCGCCCATTGCTGTACGGCATCCAGATCTTCTTCAGGGGGTTCTGGGTTAATTCCCGTGGGGACGCCATCCCAGGGCGGGGATGAGTTGATCTGCGCCGCTTGCTACCCGGCAGCCGAGCCACCTCGGGCCACTCGAGGGCCCGCCCCTCGGCCCCGCCCCTCGGGCCCGCCCCTCCGCAAACCCCGATGACGCAAGTCCAACTCCTTGCAGGCCCCGCCCCAGAACAAGTAGGCTCCACCCCAACTGAAGAGGGCCTGGCCTCCGACCACGCATGCCCAGCTCGCCTACGAGCCGTTTGGGACCAAGCGGGCCCACCCGTCCTGCCAGGATCGCGGACGCGCATGCCCAACTCCCCACGTGTTCAAGGCCTAGATGGTGCAGGCCCCGCCCCAGATGCACCAGCCCAGCACACCCAACCGGACTGCGTGATTTGCGTAGGCCTTACCCACGGCCTCGCCCCCAGGGCGCCGCAGGTTCCGCTACCTGCTACACGTGACCTCAGGGAAACCCTCCCCCCCGCCCCGGAGGGAGGGGTTTACATGCAATGGGGCAGGGCCTGCGTGACCCACAGGGCTTGGTTGGTCAGGACCAGCCTGGCAGCCCCTGCGTAACTAATCACTGGCCCGCTGCGTGGGCTGTCAACTCAGCTGCGCACTGCCGGCCTTGCGCTCCGACCGTCTTGTCTGCTCCGAGCTCTGGGACTCTTCCCGACCCGCAGGAGCTGGCGGCTCAATCAGAAAGGAGCTGGAAAAGCTCCTTTCTCATAGACAGGGACACAGGCCAATCTCAGAATTGATCGTGTTTCTCTCTCTGCCTTGGCTGCTGGGGAGCTTGGGCTAAACCCCCGCCCACCTGGAGCACGTGAGCAGGACCTTGTAACCAAGCTCTCTGGGGACTCACTGAGCCCTGGCAGGATCTTACTTGTCCTTCCAGGATTTCATTTTTGCCAACTAAATTTTAAATCATAAGTTTACATATTTTTTTAATGAGCCTCTGTCTCTTCATCAGGAAAATGGATTGCATGAATCATCAATCTCACAAGATTCTGGTATTCATTAAATTAAATGTGTCAATGTCTAAGTCCATTCTGAAGGACGTTAGTGTTATCATTTATTATATTATTTATCTCCCTCCTGTCTTTAAAAGTGCAGTGGAGGCAAGGGACAAGGGAGATATCCAGAAGTTCAGGAACCCCTAGAACATTCTCTCGTGTCATGTCTTCTCTCAGTCTCCTCAGCCCAGTCTCTCCAAGCTTTGTACGCTTTCTGCCCCAGAGCCCCCACTGACAGTGCTCCAACCTGGGTCACACTGCCCTCTAGCGATGTCCTCCACCACACTCCCTACAGGGTCACTGTATCCTCAAGTTCTCTCAGCCCAGTGTGTGCCCAGCCAAGTGGTAGGGGCATGGAGAACTAGGCTCGATCCAGTGCACTGCAGGTGCAGCGCTCCTTCCCTCCGACCTCCCTGCCACCCCCTGCCTTGGGTTAGTCCTCCATATCACCACTCAGCGCTTCAAAGCCCAGCAAGGACACTTAAGATGACTCTGATACAAATGTCTTGCCCACTTCCCAGGAAATGAAGGTTCAGGAGGTCCACATGCTGGAAGCCCACCTGGACCTCCCTGAAACCAGCTCTAACTGCCTACCCTGGGGAATGCCCTGCCCCAGACAGAGTCCACCACTTCCTGCTTCATCCTTCCCCTACAGTGTCCACCTCACGCCTAGCAGCTCTGAGCACACCCGTGGGCGGCTTCTGATGAGCAGTACGCCCCTTGTGACCACCCGCCTGCTTCCTACTTCTCCAAAGCCACTCATTCTGTTCCTGACACAGCCAGCCCTCTGAGCTGCTGCCAAGGCCATTCTGGGGCCACTCTGGCCTCAGAGACCTGTCACCACACACCCACCCTGTCCAACCCCCAGCACTCATTGCAAAGGCTGTCTCCTCTAATATCCACAGATACCCAGCCCCTCCTCAGGCCTGCCCATTCTCCTCCTCAGCCCTCCCGGGATGTGAGTCAAAGGCTGGGGGTTGGGGACAGCCAGGGCAGGGCAGGAAGCCAGGACCATCTCTCAGAAGCCATCCCCACACTCAGACAGTCTGGCTTCCCAGGAAAAGCAGTGGCTCTGCACCTCCCACTCTTCCCCAAACAGTCTGCCGCTGGGCTGACCAAGATACACCCTCCCAAGTCCCTATATCCAGTGGGAGGCCACAGGTCAACAGCAATAGAAGCCTGAGGCCCCTCCCCAAGGCCAGGGTCTACATCTGCTTGAGGATATTCCCCATCTCTCCTCCCATGGCCCCAATTCTAGAGTAGGAAGCTGAGGAAGAGGATCAGGGCCCAGAGTCAGGGCCAGCCCACAGTGCAGGATGGACTCAGATCAACTCCAAGTCCTTCAGAACCTCGCCTGCCACACCTTACACTATCACCACACTTGCCCCCTCCACATCTGCGCTCTGGCTTGTTCCCTCCATTGAAATGTTCTCCTGGCTTTCTGCTCCCTCAGCGTCAGCAGATGCCCAATAGAATAACCAGCCCTCATAGCTCTTCCCTCCTCAGGGCCATCCTGACGTGAGCCAACTGTCCTGGCCCAGGGGTGGGAAGTGAGCTGGGATATGTGTGGATGTGTCCTGCTTAGACTCTTTCCACCATGGACCTGCCTGGCTTGGCCCTGGTTGGCTCCCGTGGTGCCCTCTGCATTGACCACTGGACCTCCTCCAAGCTACAAGCTGTGGAGTGGCCAGAGTCCTCAATCCTCAGTTCTCAATGCTCAAACTCTTCCCAATCTCTGTATCTGCAAAGCCACCCTTTGCAGCATAAAGGCCCAGGGATCTCAGTGAATGTCACGCAGACCCACGTGCCAATGCATGAAAGCCTGCATGTGCACACAGCCACACGTACACACAACACTAACAAGCCCACATCCAGGCCCGTGCAGAGACAGGCAGGCTGCAGTGGGGCCTGCAGCTCTCTGCTTCCTCCCTTCTCGTTTATTCCCACCCCTATCCCTTCTGCTGCCTCTGGGAGGTTTGGGGATTTCCCAGGATTCCAGCTTCCTCTGGCTATTTCTAGCCAAGGATCATCCCCAGTGTCTCCCTGGGCCCAGAGCTCAGAGGGTGTGAGGTTCCCACTTAGCAGTATGGAGCCAAGTGACCAAGCAGCCTGTGAGCCCTGGTCTGCGCTTGCTGATTCCAGCCTGCCACGTGCACACAGTAGGTGCTCACAGTGACTCAAGACCAGCCAGGGCACACAGTAAGGGCTCAGAGAGGTTCATGACCAGGACAGCACACAGTAGGTGCAGCCCAGGAGCGGCACGTGGCACACAGTAGGTGCCCTAGAAATGCTAGTGTAAGGGCTGAAGCCACATCATATGAAAAACTTCCCAAATGAGCCTCTGGACACCAAACTGGTGTGACCCCTGAGGGGGGACCTGGACAAACGGGACCCCCTGGAGGCCAGAAAAAGGCAGAGCAGGAGGGCCCCGGGCAGCTCCAGCTGGCTGTCCCTCCCCCTGGGCTGGAGGAAGAAGCTATTTATAGTTCCCCCTTGGCCCAGCCCCACCCCCCACCCCCCGCAAGGCAACAGTGTTCCCCCTCCTCCATGCCACTGACAGACTGATGCCCCCTCAGAGCACCCCTATACCTGGAGAGGTCCCCAACATCCTCGCACCCCTTCCAGCACCACCGCCACTGCACCCGGGTCTTTTCCCAATGCCCGCACCCTCTCCACGCCGCCCCGTCCCTACCCCGCCTGCTGCTCCCTGACCCGGGGTCCGTGAGGGAGCTGCCTCCTTCCGTGCCTCTGTCCATCCTGCCATGAACTGGCCTGGGCCACCACCTCCTGCAGCTTGGAGTCTGGCAGCCCCGCCCTCCGGGCTCTGGAGAGAGCAGCGGCGTGCCCTGGGGCCCCGCCTCTCCAGCCCCGCCCTGGGCCCGCCCCCCAGGGCTGCTTTACAACTGAGATCCACGTCAGTGCCCCCAGACCAGCAGCCAGCCTCGCGCCCGTATTGCCTCTCCAGCCAGAGCTGTCCATAGCGCCCGGTGTCTGCTCTCCTCTCCAGCTGGAGCTGTCTACACTACCCAGAGTACCTGCCCCAACTGCAGGCAAGCCTGTTCATGCTGTCCAGAAGGTCAGTCCCATCTCCAGCCCAGCAATGGGGTTGGGAGAGTGAGATAAGGCAAAACCTCCTCCTTCCACACCAAGGGACCAGGTCAGTGAAATTGAGAGAGGGGAGCGGGCAGAGGGGCAGCATGGCCAGCTATGGCTCAGCTCTTGTGTGTCACTGCTGGGTGCGATTCTCATCCATCCCATTCTCCAGTCACTACATTTATTGAGCCCTTCCTGCATGCCAGAACCTTCATGCACACCATGTCACTCAGTGCTCACAAGAATCTTGGTGGCATCACTCTGCTTTACAGATGAGGAAACCGAGGCTTGGAAATGTGAGCAACTTTGCTCAGCACCATTTGGTGAGGAGGGGCAGAGTTGGGCCGAAGCCCCGGCAGCCTGAGCCCCCTCTCCCCTGAGTCGTACGTGTCCGAGGGCCAAGGCTGGGTGTGCAGGGATGTGGATAGGACAGTGCCTGGCTGTGTGTTGAGCAGGTTTGGAGGACAAGCACCTGTTCCTCCCAGCCCCTCACACACATTCACAGCTGTCAGATACAGAGGGACACAGTCACACATGCACACACACACACCCCTCCCCACAAGGCAAGGCTGCCACAGCCAGACTTCCCCCGTACAGCCATCCGTGCCTAGAGATGCCCCCGATGGCCTCATCCATCTGGGGTGGGTGCTGCCTCATGGAGCACAAAACATGCATGTGACCCTCAGCCAGCACTTCCCTATGTGGTGACCTGTGGGGGCAGGGCAGACCTGCAGGTCTGGTCTTAGGTGGACTGGTTTCAGATGAAGAAATGGGCTCCTGTGTTGAGGTTCCTGAAAGTGGCATGACAGTGACCACATGTGGTGGTGTCCAGAGGCTCTGTGACTGTGGGGCACCCAGACATGGCAAGACTCCACGAGGTAGTGACCTTCCACAGTAGTGTCCAAGCTGTCCAGACATACTGTAAGTCTGTGGAGCTCCCAGGCGTGGCAAGACTTCACTTGGCAGCAACCTGACATGGCAATGTCCAGGCTGTCCAAAAACACTGTGACTCTGTGAGGCACTCAGATGTGATATGACACCACATGCCAGTGACCCATACGGCAATGTCCAGATGCACTGTGCCCAGATGCAGTACCCTCCAGCTCTGCTGCTGCTCTCCAAGTCTCCCCATCCAGGGTGGCCCCATCATTGTAACCCCCTCCCTCAGGCTCAGTGGCAGCCAATGTGGGCCAGGATGCGAGCATTGGAGGCAGCCCACTCCCTCGCAGCCCTGGCCTGGGCCTGCTCCAGTAAGATCTGCAGGAGGCCAATGGGGACATCCAGCGAGAGGGCTATGCGTGAGCCAGGGCAGGGCCCAGGGCTGGGGTGGCCCCAAGCAGCAGAGGAGCCTGTGGTGCTGGCTGAGTGGCCCTCCAAGGCCACAGGGCGGGGAGTGGCCTGGGGAAAGTTCTGAGGGATGAGCTGGAAGGCTAGGATAGTGGTCGCTGGGACAAGCAGGGCTCTCCCCAGTGTCAGGACTCTCAGCACCATCAGAGCCCACCTGGTCATCGCGTGGTCAGGCTGTGAGGGGAAAACAGGCTCAGGGTGGGGGCTCTGGTCAGCTATGGCTCATGGACAGAGACAGATGGGGTAAGCAGAGAGACAGAGAAGGAGACGGAGAGGTAGAGATTAGAGAGGCCAGGCCAGGGACAGAGAGAGTCAGACAGAGAAGAAGGGACAAGAAGAGAACCAGAGTGAGACAGAGAAAATCAAGACAGAGCCAGACATGATGTACACCTGAAATTTATACAATGTTATAAACAAATGTTACTGCAATAAACAAAAAATTATAAATAAATAAAAATAAAAACAAAAAATAAAAAAAGACAGAGCCAGACAGAGAAAGGGTCAGAGACAGAAAGAGTGAGAAAGAGAATGAGAGGGACAGAGATAGACAAAGAGACAAAGAAACCAGAGACAGAGAGCCACAGATATATCTAGATATGGATATATCTTTATATATGGAGAGAGAGAAGAAGAAAGAGGAAGAGGAGGAGGAAAAAGAATAGGAGGAAGAGGAGTGGGAGGAAGAAGGAGGTGGAGGAAGGAGAAGGTGGAGGAAGGAGGAGGAGGAAGAAGGAGGAGGAGGAGGAGGGAGGAGGAGGAGGAAGGAAGAGGAGGGAGGAGGAGGAGGAAGAAGGAGGAGGAGGGAGGAGGAGGAGGGAGGAGGAGGAGGAAAGAGGAGGAGGAGAAGGAGAAATGGAGGGAGGGGGAGAGGGAGAGGGAGAAAGAGATGGAGATGAATGAGATGGAGACAGAGCCAAACAGAGGGAGCCTGTAAGACAAAGAGACAGAAACCACCCCAGAGCGAAAGAGTATAATGGAAATAAGGATGCAAAGAGACAGAGAAACACAGAGGAACAAAAGGGGAGCCTGAGGTCTGAGCAAGAGAGCTTGCAGCAGATCCAGGACAAAGAAGGGCAGAAATGGGGGTCCTTGAGGCAGAGAAGCAGCCAGAGACCCCAGGGCTCCCTCAAGTCCAGACTTGGATCCACTTGGATCCACTAACCCAAAACTTGGATCTACTCAACCCCCAGGCCCTGCCCATCCCAGCCCAACCCCAGTCTTACCAGTAGCAGCTTCCTTTGGGGTAAGTCAGGGCTCCCGTGGCTGCCCGGGGCTGGGGCCAGGCAGTTCTGTGCTGTGGTCTGACCTTCTGCCCCCTTCAGGGCCCATTTATCTCCCTCAGCCCCCTGGGGTGGGAGCCAGGGCATGTCTCCTGGCATGAGGCAGCCCCTCACCTATGCTTCATCCTGTCCTAGGGGGCAGTGAGGACACATCCTCAGCCCCTACCCTATCTACTCCTCTCTGGGGACAAGTTGGGGACTGAAGGTCACAGGGCAGTGACCAGGGCTGGACAGAGGCACTCTGTACTCATGTAGGATAGTACTGAGCTCCCAGAGAAAACCTGACACCCCCGTCTCCCCAAACAGTCACAACATGGGCCTTTTAAAACAGCAGCTTTAATGCCCCCCAGAATCAGCACCATGTCATCACAGGCTCGGGTCAAGGGGCGGGTCAGACACAGTCACATCTGCTCACTGCCCACAGCCACCCCCACATTGAGACATCTGCCAGGGAGGCAGGAGCCACAATGGGGGTTTGTTCACAGTGGGGAAGGCTGGGCCCACGGGACCAAGTCACTGAAATAACGGACACGCTCCTGCACGCTCACATGCATACAGGCCTCTAGCACCAAGGTGAGGACAGCAGGGTTCTGCTGATACACCAACTCCTCTGGGGGATGCTGAACTTCAGCTCATTATCTGGGCCTCAGCTCTGGACAGCACCTGGGTAGGGCAGGTTGGGAGCTGTCTTCAGCCATCTGACCTTACCCAACATGTAGGCCACTGAGAAGCACTGGGCAAAGGGTCAACGGGGCAGGGAGCTAGGGGCACAAGGGGAGCAGGGGCTCTCACCTCAGAGGGGATCCTTACTCAGGTCTTTAAAGGAGGCAGCATGGAGGAGGACCATACTGGGACTCCACAGCTTCTCTATTCAGTTGTCTGGTCTGGGCATCTGTCCCAGGTCCCCCAGTCTGAGGGGCCTTCTGACCCAGGACCCTGACCCGGGACCTGGTCTGGGTAGGCTCAGTGCCCAGGCCCCTACTGGGGTGGGGGATAGGCCCGTACCTGTTCCCTGGCTCTGGATCACTCAGGGTTGGCAGCGGCGCTCACAGGCCTCACGGGTCCCAAAACGGTTGGCATTCCCTCCACAGCCACCGTAGACAAAGGGGTGACAGGCCTCTGTACCGTCTGCTACAGCCCGATGGTACCAGCGCAGGGTGTAGGCAGTACAAGAGCCCTCGTCCAGCGGAAGCAAGCAGGGGTCTGAGTCTGAGGTCAGTGGGGGTCAGGAGGTCAGTAGGGGTGGCAAGAGTCAGAGAGAGGCTGGGGGTCGGTGAGAGGTCAGCAGGGATCAGCTCTGCCTGCCCCTACCAGAATCCCTCTGGGCCCAGCCCCCATTCTCACCATCGCCATCCCAAGGAGCCTCAGGGGCCTGGTATTCCTCCACAGAATACTCAGAGTATTCATACTCGTCGTCCTCGAGGGGCACCCGGCCTGCACACACAAGGGGTGTGCTGTGAGCAGGGCCAGTGCTGGGCAAGGTTCGTGCTGCTCAACCCTGGCCCTCAGGGAGGGGCGAGCAGCACTGGTCTCCCATGTGTGTGCATGAAAGTGTTCATGCATGTGCCCTGCATGTGGACCCTGTGCATGTGGCACATGCCCTGCATGCATGAGCACCCCTGCATGTGTCTGTGCTCTACCCACACATGCCCCATGGGTCCAGCTGTCCTCACCTTCCTCCTCTGCATGAGAGACCCGAAGCACAGGCACGCGGTGGAGCTGGGGGCCAGCGGTGTCTGCAGCATAACTAGGGAGGGGTCCTGGAGCAAGGAGCAGGGGCACAGGGCCCTGGGGTCATCATGGCAGCCACCCCAGGAAAGTCCCTGCTGAGAGGACCAGGTGATGGGCAGAGCAGGGCCTGGGGTGAAGAAAGTTCCAGGAGCGGAAAATACCAGAAAAATACTCACGTGATCCAGATGCAATAAACTGGCCCTGGCAGGCTGGAAGGGGAAGAGAGAGGAAGGGAGAGAGACAATGACAGAGAAAGCAAGAGACAAAGATGGAAACAGGCAGGGAGAGAGACGGGGAGAGACACACACAGCCGGGGTAGAGATATACAGAGACGGACAGCAGGAGAGAGTGACAGAGAGAAAGACAGAAGGAGAGAAAGGAAGAGAGAGACAGTGGGAAGCAGAGAGAGAGAGAGGGAGAGAGAAAGAGGAAGAAAGGCAGAGGAGAAACAGACAAAGAATGAAAGAGAAGTTGGGAACAGGTCAACAAAGGGCAAGAGAGAGAGGGCGAGACAGAGACCGTCAGAAGCAGGCAGGCATGGAGACAGGGTGGAAGCAGTCGCAGACAGACAGAGATGGGAGGAGAAAGCCTCATTCTCTGATGCCTCCAGGGCCGTCAGAGCCCCCCGACCCCATATCAGGCCCAGAGGGACCAGCTCTGCTCCCACCTCCACCCCTTCCACACATGGCCATACTGGGCATCCAGGAACACATGTCCATCTGCATTTGCCTATGTGTCTCCATTTGGGGAAGTCCTGTCAGCCTGTCTGTCCTGAAACACATGCGTATCCATCCATCTCCACCCATCTCCTTGACTGCTTGCCCCCGTAAGTTCTGGGGACCCTTCCTGCCCTTGTCTAGGGGTCCTGGGGTGGAGTGGGGATGGGACCCAAGAGACTCTGGGCTGGGCTCCACTCACCACAATGCTGACTCATCTCCTGACGCACAAAGGCCCGAATGTCATCCTCCTGGGAGCACAAGACCACAAGGATCATGAAGAGCCCATGGATCACGGGAAGGACAAAGGGCACGTGATGCAGGGATCATGGAGGGGGAGCATTGAGTCAGGGGCCCAAGGCCCAGGGGGTCTGGGTGTTGGGTGCAGGAGGCAGGGCCCAGCCCACCCAGGCCCACACTCACTGTCAGCGCGGCTTCTCCCTTCTCACCACGAGGGCCAGTGGGTCCTGGCCGCCCCTGTGTGCAACGGATGGGACCAGGCTATGATTTCTGATCTCAAGGACACCAGAGGTCACCCCAATCTCTGACCCCAAGCCCAGGAATCCCCACTTACCTGCTCCCCTCTCTCTCCAGGGATCCCAGGGGCCCCAGGGGCACCCACCACACTCTCTCCAGGGGGACCTCGCTCACCCTGTCAGACAGAAGGACTGAGTGAGCAGGGTCAGAGGCAGTGGGGGTCAGAAGTAGGGTAAGTTGGGGATCATAGTTTCAGAGGTTGTGGCAGGGATATTGGGGGAAGGGTTGCAAGGTCAGAGATCAATAAGATTAGAAGGGACAGGGGGGTTCAGGCGTCAGGAGTCAGAGTCAGGGTCCCTCACCTTCTGGCCCTGAAGTCCTTCAGGGCCTTTTGGACCAACACTGCCAGGGGACCCTGGTGGACCACTAGAGCCGTCATTGCCCCTGGGACCTGGGAAGCCCCCAATTCCTGGGGGCCCCTGGGGAGAGACAGATCAGAGTCAATGATCAGAGTCCCCCAAAATGGATGCACTTCCAGAGAGCACAATCCCCGCAGTTCACCATGACCTTGGCCTCAACTTACCCGCTCCCCTTTCTCACCCTGGTCACCCTTGGGTCCTGGTTGCCCATCAAAGCCTCGGTCACCCTGGGAACAGAAAGAAGCATGAGAGACCCTTTACCCTGGCCTTCCTCAGCCCACCCGCCACGAGCGCCGTGGTCCAATGGCCACAACCTTCCGTGACCTGAGCACTTGTGACCCTACCAGCTTGGGGACCCTCAATCTGCCATGAGCCCCATGACCTCAACCCCACTGTAACATCCTTTGCTCTGACTCCACCCATTTCCCTTACAATGACACTCCAACCTCCCCCACTGACCCCACCCACCGTAACTCCTTAGCTCTGATGCACATGTCCCCTCTGCTCCACCTCCCATCCCTTAATCCTAAATTCCCACTATGACCCCAACCCACCCTGAAATCTCAAGACCAGCCCCACTCCACCCCCCAATGTCCCAACCTTCCACAACCTTCCCTGATGCAAAACCCTCATGGCCCTACCATGACCTTCCCTATCCCATCCTGACCCCCCAATGTCCACTGTTGAGAGACGCCATACCTTGGGACCAATCAGGCCCTCCTTTCCAGGGGCCCCCGACAGGCCCGGCACACCTGGCTCTCCCTGGAGAAGAGAAGACATGAGCTGGGCCCTGGCCCACCCGTCCTCTCCCCGTTCTGGGTGTGCCCCACACTCACCATATCTCCCTTGTGTCCTGCCAGCCCAGGGCGCCCAGGGGGACCAGCTTCTCCCTGCAGGCATCAGGTGGAGGAGTCAGCCTTAGGCCCAGTCCCCCCAGCCACCCACATCCCCTGTCTCCTCTGTACCTTATCTCCCTTCTCTCCGTCGAGGCCACAGGCTCCCTTAACCCCTCGTTCTCCCTGAGGGAAAAAAGCAGATGGAAAAATGACTTCCAGATACCTCACCCTATCACCCCTTGATCCTGAAACCACTCTCCAAACGGGCCTCAGACACTCTAACCTCTGACCTTCCAACCTCCAACCAACACCCCACATCAACCCTGGATACCCCAACATCTGACCCCAGATACCTCACCCTCCAACATCAGGCCTCCTGACCAGGAAAAAATACTCAGTTCCCTTCCCACCTTGAGGCCCCGGGGACCCGTGAAGCCAACATCTCCTTTGTCTCCTCGGACACCAGGGGCTCCATCCTTTCCTGGGGATCCCTGGGGGGAGAGGGGTCAATATGAAGTCAGGGGAGATCAGTGAGCAATCAAAGGGAATCACTCTGGATGTAACGGATTGGGAACATCATGGAGGTGAGAGTCACCATTGGAGGCCAGAGTCACTGGAAGGTCAGGGTTTTCCAAGGAGACAAGAGTCACCATGGGCAGGGGGTCACCATGTGGGTGGAACCATCATAGGGGTTACTGTGAAGGTAGGGGGCCCTGGGCAACATGAGGACACTATGAAAGCACTGGGTCACTATAATGTCAAGGGTCACCAAATGGGGATGGGGGCCCTGTGGGAGCAGGGGCATCTTACCGGGTCACCAGGGATCCCTGCAGCACCGGGCTCACCCTGTGGGAAACACAGATGGGGGAGGGAGGCCCCTCAATGTGACTGTCCCCCATGCTGGCCTATCTGCTGCACGTGAGGCCACTCGGTGACTCTGTGGCCAGGGCCCAGGCTGCACACAGATCCCATGTGAACACACACATGGCCAACAGTGAGGGAGGTTGGAAACTCCCCAACGCTCAGAGGACACCCATGGGACAGGTGTGTGTGACGTGTGGCTCTGGGTCTGTGCCTGGGGCAGGGCTTGCCTTGGATCCCGTGAGTCCACGCACTCCCAGCAACCCGGCTGAGCCCTTGTCACCAGGCTCTCCCTTGGCACCCTGTGGGAGTGACCAGAGAGGGACACAATCAGGAACAGACCAGGCTGGAGGCTTGGAGTATGACTGGAACTACCAACAGGGGCAGAGCTTGCCAGTGCCCCTCCCCACCACCACCCCCAGTAGCCCCATCCCTTCCAGCCCACACCATAGCAGGTGGAGCTGGGGGCTGTGGCCCATGGAGTGGCTTGTTTCTCACCCCAGGTCTCCCAGATTCCTGCCCCTCCCTCTAACCATTGGGCCCCTAAACCTACCTGGAGTACCCCTAACACCCGAGGATCCCCCTTCCTGTCCCCAGCGGGCCTCTCATAGAGCCACAGTCCACAGAGCTCCCCTGTGACCTCACATTGAGGCCTTTGAGCCCCCTGTAGAGCCCCCATCCTCTCAGCCTCCCCATAGAGTTGCTACAGCCTACAGAACCCTTTCCCCTCTGACCTCCAGAAAGTCTCCCTCCCATCCTCCCTTCCTGTCCTCACAGACCTGCCATGGAACCCCCACAGCCCCAGGACCCCCTTGCTGACCCTACATGGTACCACCCAAGCTCCCATGGGGCCCCCTCTTTCCCTCATAGAACCTCCATAGAGACCCCACAGCCCGCAGCACCCCCTCCCGACCCATATAGAGTACCCCACCCTCTCTCCCATACCTTCTCTCCAGGGTTCCCAATATCTCCCCGAGGTCCTTTGTCACCATCTGTGCCCCGAGGCCCTCGTTCACCCTGGGTCAGGGGTCAGAAGTCAGGGTCAGGGGCTAGAGTCCCTGAGTTTGAGCTCTCAGATCCCCTGGCCAAGCCCCCATAGGAGCCCCTCCCACACACAAGGGAGACCCAGTCCGCACATGGGCCAGACCCACTCACCATGTCCCCCTTGGCACCCTGTGGCCCCGGAGGCCCCACAGCCATGGCTGAGTCGCCCTGAGTGGACAAGGGGGCAGTCAGAGGAGTCGGAACACTCTTAGTCCCCTGTCCTGCCCTCCTCCATGCCCGCACTCACCTTGTCACCCTTTAGTCCTGCGGTCCCAGCATCACCCTATTGGGTGGAACAGTGTGAGTCTCACCCAAAGGGAGGAGTCCCAAGTCCTAATTACAAGAGCTATCCCCACCCCCACTTACCCCAGAAGCCGTTTCCCCATGTCCTTACCTTCTCCCCACGCTCCCCCCGGCTGCCCGGAGGGCCCTGTATGAGAGAAGAAGACTGTGAGGTATGGAAATTTGGGGAGACTAGTAGAGAGACAGCTCAAGGGGCAGGGGAGGACCAAGGGGGGCCCAGGGGAATAGGGGAGACAAAGGACTAGAGAGTAGACAAGGAGAACCAGAGAGCTGTGGAGAGTGTCCCAAGGGCACAGAGGGCACAGGCAAGGGACTGAAGTCACATCACTGGCACTTTCCACAAGGGGACCCACCGTGAGTCCTCTGGGTCCCTCCTCGCCAGGGCGGCCATCTTCACCCTGGATGGTGCCATTAAGTTCATTGATTCTAAGTTGGAAATTAGAGGCAATAACCACAATAAAGGGAGCCCTGAGGTGGCTCCCTGCAACAGGCCGTGACCACAGAGCAGGACATACGTACCCGAACGCCTGGCTCCCCACGCTCGCCGCGGGCCCCAGGCAGCCCTACTCCAGGGTTTCCCTGGAGATCAACAGGGCACCAAGGATAAGTGAGGGGAGTCAGTGGGGGACAGAGGTCAGTGGAGGTAGAGGGGGCGACAGGGGTCAGTGGAGGTTGAAGGGGGTGACAGGGGACAGTGGAGGTTGAACAGGGGTCAGGGGTCAGTGGAGGTTGGAGGGGGTGATGGGGTACAGGAGAAGGCGTCAGCATTGCCCCATCTACCTTGTCTCCTTTGAGTCCAGAGGCCCCAGGTGCTCCCTGTGGGCAGAGTGAGGTGAGGGTCCCATGCCCCTCAAAGGGGCACACACATACCCAGCCACAAAGTGACATAGTCCCCAGCATAAGTCCTCATGTGGACAGACTCCAACACACAGGAATCAGATACAGGGGATGTTGGGGCACTTCTACTCACCGCTGACCCTGGTGGTCCAGGTGGCCCCAAAGGACCTGGCGCTCCCTCTCTCCCTGGGAGGCCTGCCAGACCCTACCAGAAAAACAAGGCAAGAGAGGCAAAGGGTGACTTGGGAACTTCCTCCCCCTCTGCCCCGCCAAGACTGGGATCCCCCGAGATAGGGCCTGGGCCCCCTTCTCTTTCTCACCCACTACTGGATTCAGAGGTCCAGAAGTCACCAAGTCCCCACATGCTGCTCTCAGCACCCTTACCCGCTCTCCGCTAGGGCCTGGCTGACCCATCTCTCCTCGAGGGCCTGTCTGACCAGGGAACCCGACAACACCAGGAGCACCAAGGGGTCCAGGGGGGCCCAAGTCTCCCTGGAACAGAGATAGCAAAGGGAGGAGTGGTCCCAGCAGGACCCCTTCCCAGGACTAGGCTCAGAATGCCCTCCCCACCTCCAGGGGCCTCCCTGCTGGCTGCCCCCACCACTGGGGATGGGGTATTGACTTACCTTCAGACCAGGAGGACCAACTGGCCCAGGGGGGCCCTGGACCCCGACTCCTGGATCACCCTTCAAGGGAAAGGGGGGTCAGATCAGGCTCAAGGAGTCTCAGGACCGTGACCCTCAGCAGGGATACTTTAGAGCACACATACCTTGTGACCCTTGAGTCCTGGAGCCCCTTTCTGACCCTAAAAAATCAAAGTAAACAGCTTTGAGGGTAGGAACATGAACCCAGAGCTGAGACATTGCCCAAAAATATTCCCAGGGGAGCTCAGATGTGACCAAGGATTGGCTCCTGGAGCTCAGAGGTGACCATGGACTCATGAGGGTACAACAGGGAAGCTCAGATGTGATCACAGATATGGGGGGGTTCAGGTGTGACCACAGACACATGGAGCTCACACGTGAGCATAGATATATGGGATTGCAGACGTGAGGGCAGATCCATGGGAGCTCAGACAGGAGCAGGAACTTAGACACATCCATCTCAGGGAGCTTAGACATGACCACAGACACAAACTCTGATACACAGAGCGTAGATGGGGCAGAGGAGAGGGGCAGCGTAGACACATGACGAAGGAGAGGCCCACAAGAACCCCAATGCGTCCTGAGACCTGGGAGATCAGAGAGGAGCACACGTGTGTGCTCAGACACAGTGAGGAGCAGAAGACCTAGGAGAGGCACACAGAAGCAAAGACGGGGCCCTGAGCCCTGGGAGTGCGGAGACCAGGAGGCATGACCCCTGTGTGCTCCTGGGAGCAAGATCCTGAATGCTGGAACATGTGGCCAGACTCAGGTCAGGACTTCAGACATGTGCACAGGCCCAGGAATGGTCCCTTATGTCGGTGACTGCATTCCTGACCCAGGCTCAGACTGGCCCAGACCCCAGACTCACATCTTCCCCAGGGTCTCCAGGCTCCCCTGCACGGCCAGCTTCACCCTGCACAGAAAGGGTGGTGAGGGCGTCTGGCCACCCAACCTGACCCCTCCCTGCCCAGCTCTCGGGCCCTGGGGCCAGGCCCATCTCACCTTCTCGCCCCGTGGCCCTGGCAGTCCTCGGTCACCTTTGGCTCCCTGTAGAGACAGGCATCAAGAGACAACATAGGCATCGGAGTCACAGACAGATGAGACTCAAGGAGGGAGGCCTGAGGCCCGGGGTCAAATGGGGCATATTATGGAAGCTGAGGGAGATGAGGGTGGGTGAACTGTGTTGTTGGAGGTTCCACACTCACCGGCTCTCCCACCAGGTCTCCAGCAAGGCCTCCAGGGGCTCCCTGACAAGGGAGAGGGGTCAGTGGGATTCCTTGGCCCTCACCACTCAGCCCCTCCTCCCAGGCCTCCCACACACTCACCTTCTCTCCCTTTGCTCCAGGGGGCCCAACCACAGCCTGTGGGGAATGCCTGGTAAGTTACCTGGCCTCCTGCCTTCTGCCCACCCCCACCCTGTGGCCTGGATGGGAAGTGCCAACTAGGCTTGGGGGGGTGGGGCGGGTAGAGGAGCTGGTGCAGAGGGTGGGGTCAAAGATCACCTGTCCAGGCGTCCCCATGGGTCCAGGCTCTCCTTTAGGTCCGACAGGGCCAGGCAGACCTGGTGATCCCTGTGGCAGAGCAGCATAAAGAACTCAGTGCTTCTCCACCATGCTGCGCCTGCTGCCCAGCCCTCCTCATCCTCCTGGCACATGACTAGGCACAGGGCCCCGTCACAGGCCTGCAGCAAGCTCCCCCCGAAACACACACCGGCACACCAGGGGCTCCTCTGTCTCCATCTTTTCCACTGGCACCATCACGACCTGGGGCTCCCGGCTTCCCTGTCTCCCCCTAAGAGGGAGGAGCTCAGTCAGGGGCCTGCCCGCTGACTCCTGACCCCTGGAGCCCAGCCCTGACCTCCAGGACTCACCACTTGTCCAGGCAAACCTGGCGCCCCCTGAGGACCCTGAGGGAGACAAGTCAGATGTGAAGGTCCGGGACATGGGATAACATGAGACCCAGAAGGCACGGACACGGTGTCCTTGCAGAGGCCACAGGGAAGTCACTCACCACAAGGCCTGAAGGGCCAGGCGGGCCAGGAAGTCCCACAGCTCCAGTAGGTCCAGGCAGGCCCTTGGGGAAGAAGAAGTTCAGGGCAGTGCCAACGCTACCCAGCTCCCTGTGACTCTACCCCATGAGCTGGGCCACTCACCCTTCCTGGTGGTCCTGTCTCTCCAGGCTCCCCCTGCCAAAAACCAAGAGACCACATGACCCCACAGTTGGACAAGAGGCTCCTCAGCCCTGGTCCACAAGCAGAGCCCACATGGACGGGGCACCTTGGTGCTCAGCCTCATTGCAGGGCAATGACATCCCAGGAGGCTGGCAGATGTTCTTCTGGTGCAGACAGGCTCCTCTGAGCCTCCTCCTCCTTCCAGCCACACACCTGCACACGCCTATACTCACCTTCAGGCCAGAAGGTCCCTGGGGTCCCGCGGGGCCAGCGAGACCCTAGAGAAAAGTGTCAAGGGCAGGGGACAAGGGTCAGAGTTATCCACCTGGGCTCAGGGATTAACACAAACAAGGCTTGGCTCATCAGTGGGGAGCGATGCTTGCTCTACCCACCCCAGGTAGTGCTCCGCCCATCACTCACCGGGGCACCAGATGGTCCAGGGTCTCCACGGCCACCCTGTAGGAGAGAGAAAAAAGTCTGATGAGGAGGATCCAGTCTCATCCCACCAGGGAAACTGGGGCAGTACTGCCCATTTTGGGGGTCGGGCACAGATAGGGGTATGAGGGGTGAGGATTCTTGGGTACTCACCTCTGGGCCAGGGGCCCCCCTCAGACCTTGCAGACCCTAGATAGAGAAGGGGGCTGCTGAGCCTCAATCTGGGCCTCCCTTGGGCCTGTTCCTGCCTTCTGGAGGCCTTTTCCTGAGGCAACCACTTCCGCACCCCTAGCCCCACAGGCACAGATCACCCCATACCCATGGACTGCCCCTCATGGGTTTCTACACTCACTCCTGGGCACACAGGCACAACTCGCCTGTCACTGGTCACTGGTGACATGTGCATACAGCAGCCAGCATACAGCAGAGGGCAGCTGTCCCTCAGAACCCATGCCAGGTTGTTCCTGGCACCACTCACCGGCTTCCCTTCAGGCCCAGCCACACCGCGCTCTCCTGGTAGACCCTGGAGAGAGCCAGGTTAAGGCCACAGTGTCCTTGTTCCCCCAGCCCAGCTTCCCCCAGACAGTCCCAGGCAGTACAGACTCCAGTCCAGACAACACAAGTAAGGGCCATGTGCTTGCACACATGTGGCCCGTGGGGCAAGGACTCACCGGGCTGCCATCACGACCCCTCTGTCCAGGCTCTCCCTGGTCTCCCTTGATGCCTGGCATACCCTACAAATGGAATGCGGTGCCCTGAGCCCCCAGTAACTGCCATGTGCCCACATATACACTACCCCCAGAATGTTCCCATAGAGGAGGGGAAACCTGGTGGGGTGGGAGGCCTCACCCTGTCTCCTTTGGGGCCTCGTTCGCCGTCACTGCCTGGCTCCCCCTGTGGGGACAATATGTCAAGCCAGGCCCTGGTACCATGGCAGGGGATAGCCCCCAGGTTGATCCCACACACTGACCTTAGCTCCCTTGAGTCCAGGGGGTCCTTGTTCTCCAAACAGTCCAGGACCTGTCTCATCCACGGCCACCTACAAGCACAAGGTCACAGGGTAGAGATGTGTCTGTCACAGAGGCATGGAGGGGTCATCCAGATCACAGGGTCCCAGAGGGTTGTAGGGTCAGAGACACCACATGGAGTTTCTGGGGCTCAAGCTAATGGTGGCCTCCTGGTGACAGCAGTCACAGGCCTAGGGCAGGGCTGGGCTGATCACCTTGGGGCCAGGAGGGCCGGGGGGTCCAGGGAAGCCAGGAGGGCCATCTCTGCCCTGCAGAAAAGAAGGAAATGGGGTGGCTGCCCCAGCAGGGCCCCCAGGCAGGCCCGCCCTGTGCAGCTCCATCCCAGCTCACCTGTTCTCCACGTTCTCCTTTCTCTCCCCGTTCTCCCTGAAGTGCAAACAGTAGGGTGGGGAGTCCAGCTCCTCCTGACCCCACTTCCCTGGCACACCCAGCCAGCCCCCAGGCTCACCCTCTCTCCTGGCCTTCCTGCCTCCCCCACACTCCCAGCCGGGCCTGGGAGCCCAGGAATACCAGGCTTTCCAGGCTCCCCGGCAAGACCAGGAGGTCCAGGGGGGCCCCTCTCTCCAAGGGCCAGGCCAGGTGGCCCCTGAGGGCCGGGGTCTCCACGATCTCCCTTCGGCCCGCGGTCTCCAGAAAAGCCGATAGGGCCCTGGAGGAGCAGAAGAGTGAATGCTGTTGGCTGTACAACCACACCCTCCACAGGGCACCCCCGACTGAGCAGCCAAAACATACCTCCTTGCCTGGGGGTCCCCGTTCGCCTGGCTCCCCCTTGGGGCCGCGACGCCGTTCAGGTACAGGCAGAAAGCTGCCGGAGCTCTCATCCCAGGTCTCCACAATCTCCCGCAGGGCAGACGTCTGAGTGAGAGTGAGGGGTCAGAGGAACAGGGCCCGTTACTGCAGCCACCCATGCCCTAGCCCGGCCCTGCAGGCACTACTCGCGCCGTGGGGCCTCCACCAGCTCCCACACCCATCCCCCAAACAACCTACCTTGATGCCAATATTTTCCAGCAACCGCTCCACATTCTGGGGATACAAGCTGGGTGAGGGGCTGCCAGGAGAGAAGGCCCTGCCTCTGCCCCACACTGCCCCCAGAAACAGCCTCCATGCCCTCTTCCCCAGGCCTCATGCCCAGAGGACTCTTTAGCCCTTGGTTGAGGCAGCTTGAGCCACTGGGAGCCCCTCCCTGGCATGTCCCCATTGCCCACATTACTGAGTGTAGGTTACAGGAATCCCAATAAGGCAGGGGGCCAAGCCCAGAATCCGTGGGGCCTCACGGCAAGGGGAAGGGAATAGAGAGGTGGCCCCTAAAGGCAGGCAAATAAAAGTCAAGGACCTGGCTCCAAGATTCACTCACCACCACACTCCCAGGTTCTCCTCTCAGGCCACGCTCTCCGGGGAGGCCCTAGGGACACCAAGAGAAAAGCTGCTGGACCCAGTTTGTGGGGTGTGTGTGTGCATATGTGGGTACTATGGCTACTTGGGCATGTGAAAAAGGTGGGAGCCTCACCTGTTCCCCTTTGGGTCCACTCTCCCCACGGTCACCCTGAGAACAAAGAACCATCAGGTGGAGGAAATGCCCCAGCCCTGGCCAGCCCCTCACCATACCCCCTCCCCAACACATGCACACTCACCTTGGGGCCCACACTTCCTGGAACACCTGGAAAACCCTGAGATATGACAGAACACAAAGGGGTCACATAGGATCACAGCATCCCAGAAGGGTGTCCGGTGCAAACATTTTGCTGTTCCCTGTTGCTCCCAAGTCCTAGAACTACGCTAGCCACTCACCTGGCTGGAAGGGCCAATCTGCCCTGGGAGGCCTGGGGGGCCCTGGAGTCCAGGGCTACCAGGAGCTCCACGCTCACCCTTGGGGCCATCGTCACCCTGTGGAGGATTCAACCTGAGACTCCAGAAAGGAGTAGAGCCATATATCACAGGGTCAGGGTCAGAGGTCAGAGGTTGCAGAAGACTCCAGCACTCACTTGTCTCCCAGGGGCTCCTGAATCTCCCTTCTCTCCCTAAGGAAGACAAGGGTGCTTCAGACATGGCCCCAATCTGAGGCTAGAGCAGACTCCCAGTGAGGTGCTTTACCTTCCTCCCGTCTTCTCCAGGGTCCCCAGGCTCTCCCTGCGGACAGAGGACTCACATCAGCCCAGACATTCACTGGCTTCTGGCTTCAGAGACTGTCTTGACCGTATGTGCCTGTAGCTCCAAGCCTGTGTGTGTCCTGGAGTGTAGCCTGTGACTGTCTGAGTGAGCTGTTGCACGTCTGAGGGTGTGCCTGCGTGCGTCTGCTCACCTCCACACATGACTGCACATGTCCTCCTGTCTCTGGCTTTCTTTTTTTTTTAAATAATTTTGTTTGTTTATTTTTCCCCCAAAGCCCCAGTAGATAGTTGTATGGCATAGCTGCACATCCTTCTAGTTGCTGTATGTGGGACGTGGCCTCAGCATGGCCAGAGAAGCAGTACATCAGTGCGCGCCCGGGATCTGAACCCGGGCCACCAGCAGCGGAGCGCGTGCACTTAACCGCTAAGCCACGGGGCTGGCCCCTGTCTCTGGCTTTCTAGATATAACTCCACATCAATGCATCTCTGGGTTGGTGAGTGTCCACATGTCCTGGGTGTGTGTGTATTAGCATGTGCACTTGTGCATGGCTCTGTGTGTCCCGGTAGGTGACACTTGGTAGGTGTCTCAGTCTGTCTGCACATCTTGACCTGTGTCTGCATGTGGGCATGGGCTTATACATGTATACACAGGACAGACGTGTCTGCATGACCCTGGTGCCTTGAAAACTGTCTGTGCATCTTCGTATCTGTCTGTAAGTCTTGTGTGTATCTCAATATGTGTGGCCATATGTATGTGAGTGACTGTGGATATACATGCATGTGTCAGTGTGTCCCAGCATGTGTCACAGGTCAGAGCCTTGGATGTGCGTCTCATCAGGTCTCAACACAGATCCACATGTGGCCCTGGGTCCATGTCTTAGCATGTATCTGAGGCTGGGTGGAGGTGTTTGTGTGTCAGCATGTCTCCAAGTGTCCCTGAATGTGGCTTCACACCAGTGTGTCTGCACCTCTCAATCTGTGTCCATGGCTCTTCATCTGTGCCTGTGGCTATGGGTTATTTTAACAGGTGGCCCATCTGGCACAAGTCAGCATGTCCACCTAACTCACTGTGTCTGCGAGGCTGCCTGTGGGTGCACGTGGACGTGTATTTCAGGATGTATCTGCATGTCTGGGTTAGGTCCATGGGTGTTGGCACGTCTTGGCATGTGTCTGCATGCGTGCCCCATATGTATCTGCACATCTGGGCTGTGGACATTTGCCGGTGTTTCTCAGTGGTTTGCCGTGTCTGCCCTGGACACTCACGTTTTTCCCATTCAGGCCAGGCTTGCCATCCTCGCCTGGCTTTCCCTGTGGGAATAGATCATCACTCAGAAGTCAGGGCTGGGGTGAGGGCAGTAAGAGGGCAAAAGAGTACCATGAAAGCCGAGACTCACCAGTGCTCCAGGGGGGCCAGGGAGGCCAGGGGGGCCCTGTTCTCCTCGGAGGCCCGGAAGCCCCTGGAAAAAGTCTTTGCTAGGATTGAGAGGGCCACTGACATATCCCCTGGGACACATCTGTGGACTGGGAAGACCCCACTAAGATCCTCCTCCAGTGTAGAGACCCCCAGAATTGGGAGGTGCCACTGAGATCCCCTGAGGCAGAGACCCTATGGGTTAGGAGGACCCCTGCTGAAACTCCCAAGGGAATAACCCCCAGGACTTGGGGACCTATTAAGGCCCCCAAGGCAGAGAAGGCCAGAAAGTAGGACTCTACTAAAACCTGCCCGCCAAGGACTGGGACCCCTGCCAAGGACAGGGCTGGGCCAACTCCTTCTATTCCCATTGATGCTGTGACTATGACGAGCTGCCTACAGTTTACGCTGGACCCCTGAGCCATCCTCCACCCTAACGTCTCCCCTTACTTACGTCTCTCCCTGGGTCCCCAGCTTTGCCTGCAGCACCCTGAGGAGAGACTCAAAGTCAGGGAGTCCGCAGTGGTCATGGATCAGGGGCACCGCCCGCTGACAGGGCCACTAGTTCCCGTGAACCCAAGGCCTGCAAGGCAGTAACATCCCCCACCCAGCAGGGTTCCAGAAGACACAGATAACCCACCTGGCCCTAGAGCTCAAGACCAAGAAGACCCAGGTGAGACTGGGGTCATGTGAAGGGGCAAGGGAAGGGGCGTGACCAGGCAGTGACCACCATGACTCACTTGCAGCCCAGGGGGGCCAGGAGCTCCTGGTTTCCCATCTAGCCCACTGCGGCCATCCAGACCAGGGGGGCCCCGGTCACCCTGAGGAAACAGAGTGGTAAGAGGCCTCAAAGGATGAGATGGATCTGAGAGCCCAGGTTCACAGTCGAAAAACCTCTGTACCCTCTCACCTTTTCTCCTGCTGGGCCTCGGACCCCTGGGTCCCCCTGGAGGGAACAAGCTCAGTGAGAGGTGAAGGCAAGATGAGATTTGACTGAAGGGGCAAAGTGCATCACTCACCTGTGGGCCTGGGGGCCCCCGAAGTCCAGCGAGGCCCTGAGGAGGGGAGGAGGAAGAAATCAGAGCAGGCTTTCCCAGGCCCACACCTCCCCACGGGACCAACCACACTCACCCTCTCCCCAGAGGCTCCAGGGGGGCCGGGGTCACCCTTGGGTCCTCGAGGACCCTCCTGCCCACGGTCCCCAGGCTCTCCCTGTGGCAGAGACAAGCTTGTTGAGGGAACAGCACTGGGGCCACAGGCATGCCCAAGGCAGAACCTGTCCTGGGGGCACAGGGGTGCCTTCCTCTGCTCACAGCTTCACTCTACCCGCAGGCCCTGATACCTTCTCTCTGGCTCCAAGTCCTGTGTCTGCCTGTTGGGGGGAATGACCAGTAAGAAGAATGATCCAATGAGGGGAAGTGGAGTTAGTGAGGGGAGATGGGGCCAATGGGGGCTATAGGATCAGTGAAGATATCAGGGGGCAGTGGGGGAAGTGGGAATCAGTGGAAGGGATGAGGGGACACAGTGTAGAGCCAACAGGGGTAGATAAGGGAGAAGATAGGGGACCAGACCCAGCTCAACCATTACCGGCCGTCCAGGGGGTCCTGGGGGACCCTGGGAAAGGAAATAATTATAGTCAACAGAAGACCTGAGGTCCCAGGGCATGGCTCAGGTTTGCCCCAGGTTCAACTCTGCTCCCAGATTCCCTGCAGCACCCCAATGCCAACCCCTAGAAGGCAGGTCAGGCCTGAGGTGGCCATCAGTGCTCCCCACCTTGACCTCCATGCCCCTTAGGTGGGCGCCAACCAGATCGAGCACCGTAAATCTCCATCCCTCCCGAGCCCAGAACACCAGCACTACTCACTGGCTCCCCACGGTCACCCTTGGGTCCAGGTGGTCCAGGGCTTCCCTGCAGAAAGTCAGAGGGTCAGGGTCACTGAGGATAGGCAGAAGTTTCAGGGAGCTTTGGAAGCACCCTAAGGACTCCTGGGAATTCTGGTGGCCTTTAGGGTTGTGATGAAGGGGTCACAGGAAATGAGGATTGTGAGGGTTTGGCATTGCAGGGTTGGGGTAGCAGGATCAGGAGTTGGGAATTGGTTGTTGGGGGTTGAAGTTGAGGTAAGGGTCAGGGGTCATAGGTTAGGACTCACATTTCGTCCATCTTCTCCAGGATCTCCCTGGTCTCCCTTCTCACCCACAGGCCCCCGAGCTCCAGGTACCCCCTGGGAAGAGCAGATGGTCTGAGATTTTGCAGGTTCCCCTGTGATCCCCTATACTGCCCCAGGTTCCCCATCACCCTGAAAACCAAGCCAGAGTTTCCCATCACCACAGGGCTCCCTGCACGATCTCCCATCACCTCCCTCCAGCCTTCCTGTCACCCTTTCTCCCCCTCAGAGTCTCCTATCACCTTCATGCCCACCTCCTATAGGTTTTCCCATCACCCCCTACTTCTCCCGGCCAAGCCTCACCCGAAGGCCACGCTCGCCAGCTTTTCCAGGCAAACCTGGGTCACCCTGGTGATGGAGAGAAAGCCAAGTTGAGCAGGTGAGTTAGGTTCAAACTAACTCAGGGAGTGGGGGCTGAAAAGGGCCTGGGCACCAACTGGACAGGAGGCAGGGGGATAGACTGGATGACCTGGTGGAGCCCCCAGCCCACCAGGATCATAGTTCAAGGGTAAAAGATCAGAGACCACAGTGGAAAGGAGTCTCACCGGGGGGCCCTCATCACCTTTCTCTCCAACTTCACCCTGTGAGACATGAGAGTCAGCTCTGGTCCCAAGACCTCCAGTGAGGCTGGCCACACCCTACTCCCCTCTCCCCTGGGACTCCTGGAATCCAGCCCTCTTACGTCTCGTCCTCGGGGGCCGACAGGTCCTGGGGGCCCAGGCCGCCCAGGGTCTCCCTTCTCTCCAGGAGCCCCTGAGTCACCCTGTGGAGGAGGCAAGAGTGAGGCTGCACGTAGCAGCTAGCCCTTGAGGGAAGGTGACCCTAGAAATCTTGATGTTACCCAAGGTCACAGGTACTCACTGGGGATCCTGCTCTGCCGGTGAGGCCAATGGGACCCTGCAGGGTATGGGGAGGGGGAACAGGACTTAGTTGGGGCTCCCAGGCACCACCTCATCCCTTCTGTCACACTCCCCATCCCCACATTTATTTACCCTGAGTCCAGGGTCTCCTTTAGGGCCAGGGTCTCCAGGAAGAACCAAACCGGGTAGGCCCTGGGAGTGGAAGGATCAGAAGTCAGAGGGGCACGACCTTCACCTGCCCTACCCCCTAAACACTTTCCCTTCACTCACCTGCTCCCCGTTGACTCCAGGGGCTCCTCTGGGCCCAGGGGGCCCCACATCTCCCTGGAGGTGACAAAGACCATTAGCGCCAGCCCCAGGCTCCATGACCCCCACCACCCAGCAATCATGCCACAACCCTCATGACTTCCAGGGGCCTCCAGGCAGGCCCAGAGGCAGGCCCTATGACCTTGACCTCAACCCTGTAACAGCCTCCCTTCACTCTCACCGGACTTATATACTTACCTTCTCTCCTTTGGGTCCGGCACCAGCAGGTCCCTGAAAACAAATAGGACAGACACAGTTTGGCCCTTCCTGGGGATCATACAGCCTTGGTTGGGGTTGAGGTTATATAGAACTGGAAGTCGCAGAGCTCAGTCTGCCCAGAGGTCACAGGGTCACTGCTGGAAGCAGGGCAGAGGTTACGCAGAGCTCATGACCTGTATGGTAGTGATGGGGTCACAGGATCACAGCCAGGAGTCAGGAGGTGCGTTAACCGCATAAGGAGAGTCACAGAACTCTGAGCCTACCCCGGGTCCCAAGGGTATGATGTCACAGCCTGGAACACGGGTTTACAGGTGGGTCACTGCTCAAGGGGCCACACAGTGCTCAGAGCCCCATCCTCCCTTTACTCACCCCTGCAGGGTCCCCAGGACGACCAGGCTCCCCCTGTGGAGAAAGGATAGGGACAGGGATAGGAGCCCAAGGTTCCAGTGTCCCACCTGCCAGCATCCCTGGCACCAGGGGGGACTGGCCCCAAGCCCATGACCCACCTTCTCTCCTCGGCGGCCAGTGGGTCCTGGTGGCCCCTGCATGTGGAGAAAGTGTGAGCTCAGGATGGGGAGGAACACATGAAAGCTCCCTCCTGGTGCCAGCACAGTCACAGACTCACTTCAGGACCCTCGGCTCCAGGACGTCCAGCAACTCCGGGCAGCCCCTGGGGAAGAGGAACAGAAATCCTGGTCCAGGTGGGTGGGGCAGGGGATTATGGCAAACAAGGGCTAGAGATTGGGGTGGGGGCTAGAGAGGGGTCACAGAAGATCAGGATTTAGGTCGGCAGAGGTCAAACTCGGGGATAGAAACCAGGTCAGTGGAAGTCAAGGTTCAGCAGGGTCAGAAAGCTAAAAGTGGGTCCTTGGGGTTGAGGGTTAGAGCCTGCATCAGCAGAGATCAGGAGTCATGTGAGGAGGGGTGGAGGGGCAGGGGCAGCGGAGATCAAGGGCGAGAAGTCAGAACCAAGAGGGGGCACAGAGCCCAGGTCAGCTGGCACTGGCATTGGGGTCAGTGGGCTCACCTGGGGTCCCACTGGGCCAGGGGATCCACGTTCACCCTGATGGAACAGAATGGGTCTGAGCTGAGTCTGGTCCCAGATCCTCCTAGGCCCTGAGAGCCCCCCAGGCTGCACTTACCTTCTTTCCAGTCTCACCCACAGCCCCTGTCAGTCCTCGGTCACCCTGAGGGGAAAGAGATAGGAGAGGGGCCTTGACTGTCAAACTCCAGACAAGGTGTTTCAAACTCCAACCCTCCCACCTCTGAAACCACAACCTCTGACCTGGAGGAAACCCTGATCTCCTGATCTTCCCGTCTCACATAATCTTATAGGGGTCCCAGTGTGTCACCCCTTATACCCGACCCCTCCCAAAACGGCACTTACTTTGGGGCCAACGTTTCCAGGAGGTCCCCGTAGGCCCTGGAAGGGGTTCAGAGATTTGGGTTTGGGTATAAGGAGTAGAGGGTTGATGGCTGAGGGTCAGGGCTGGAGCTATGCCCACCACACTCAGAACCCCTGGCCCCCACACTCACCCGCTCACCGGGCGTCCCAGGTTGTCCTGGGAGACCTGGGGCTCCATCTTCACAGTCACCCTGAAGGAGAAACAGATGTGTGGAAGACCCAGGGGAGGCCCTGCCCCCCAGCACCCAGAGCCCTCTGCCCCAGAACTAGGACATCAACAGGTCAGGTCTCCTACCTTTTCTCCTTTCTCTCCAGAGGGGCCAACTGGGCCTTGGGGTCCAGGGCTTCCAGGAAGACCCTAGGAGGAAGTGAGTAAAAAATGTGAGCCCCAAACTGTGAGGCCCAGCACGTACCCACTGCCCCTGTAGAGCCCTCAGCCCCTCCAGCCACATTCCTGAGCATGGTCCCCAGGGTCCCCAGCAAAGCCTCAAGGCTCCCTCACCGGCAGCCCAGGCTCCCCTGGAGCAGTGGCACCATCACCTGGTCCAGGGGGGCCCTGGGAAAGAATAGCAGGTTAGGGGATGGCTAGCAGGATCCAGACCCCAAGCCACCCCCAGTGTACCTTGCCCCTCACTTACCCGTTCCCCACGATCACCTTTGTCACCCTAAAAGACAGAACATGACCCCATGACCCTGGACCACACCTCCACTCCCCAAGATAGCAGGAAGAATGAGGGTCACGGAATCAAATTGGATTACAAAAGTCATGGAGGAACTGAGGAGTCATGGGGGGGTCAGAGGGTCACACAGGTTCAGAACGACCAATAGGGGTTGTAGGGGTTCAAATGGGGTCCCCAGGTCACTGGATCACACGGAGGTGATGAGACCTTATGATGGTCATGCTGTCACCTTCACTGCTGTTCCAGGAAGTCCTGGGGGACCACGGGGTCCTGGGTCCCCCAATGGGCCACGAGATCCAGGGGGGCCCTAATGGAGGAGACAAAGTATAAAGTACAACCCCATGGACCCCTACTCCCCCCACCCCATTGGTTCCCCCATCACACATCACTTGCCCCCACATACCCTAGAACTTACCGGAGGTCCAAGGTCCCCTTTCTGCCCAGGAAGCCCTGGGCCCTCACCTTCCCTGACTGGTCCAGGCTCTCCCTGCAGGGACAGAGAGCAGTGGGCGGGATTCAGGGTATGGGAGCCTTGAGGTGGGAGAAGCCCCTAGAGGTGCCCCAGCTAGTCCTTATCATGCCTTAAGCCCTGTATGGTGTCTGGCCTGGGGCAACCGTGCTCGTCCCTGGGACATCCTGGCTCCCTCCCTCTCCCCTTCACCTACCGGCTCCCCCTTCGGGCCTCGAGGCCCTCGTTCTCCCTAGGACAAAACATAGCAAAGGGTGATGCTTGGTCTCAGGTGCATCGCAGGGTGGGCCCCCATGGGCCAACACTGCCCCACCACCCCAGGTCCTCACCCTGCAGAAAGAACTTTGGGAAGACGCTGGGAAAGCAAAGAAGGGAGAACAACTTACCGGTTCTCCACGAGGGCCAGGCAACCCTGGGGAGCCCTGTAAATGAAGGCCAGAGTCAGACTAGTCAGACCACCCCACCACTCAAGCAAAGTGTCCCATCATATGACCTGCAAGGGCAAGGCTTGCTCACCTTTAGGCCAGGGGTTCCAGGAGTCCCAGGGCGGCCAGGGCTGCCTGGAGGCCCATCTGCCCCAGGAAAGCCCTAAGGAAGCAAAGAGGTCAGGGCAGGAAGGGACCCTCCCTCAGTGCCCCTGGTTTGTGGAGGAGCCCAGACTAGTCTTCATCTGGACTCCTTTACCCCACAGGCTGTTGTGGGTGGAGCAGTAGGGCAAAGAAGTGGCCCCTTCAAGCCAAATGGAGCCTAACCCCAGGCACAAGGGCAGTGATGAGGCGGAGGGCCTTCCCTGATTCTAGGACTTACACCTTCCACCCAGGCTCTCCGGGGGATCTCAAAACCCCACTGGCCCCTCTACTTCAGACCCTTCCCCAAAGTCTCTGGTGTGGTTTATAATGTCCACTTAGGCTTCTGGGAATACCCTGTGGTTCTAACTCCCCTTTTTCCTTCTCTCTTCTAAAAACCTTGAGGAAACATTGAGGAGTGTTTTAGGGGAACCTCAGTAGTCTCCACACTCACCCTCTCGCCCTTGGCAATGGTACTTCCAGGGAGCCCCTGGGGGCCAGGAACACCGATCCTGCCCTGAGAGGATACAGCAGGTGAGGAGGCTATACGCTAGTTAGGGCGCAGAGCACAGGTGTGGGGAGGAACTCACCGGGAGGCCGGGGGGGCCGGGAGGCCCAGCTTGTCCCTTCAGGCCCTAGGAAGGGTGATCAGTGAGCCCTGTGCTGCCAACCTCCCCCTGCCCCACTGACCCCCAACCCATTCTCTACCCCTCATCAGGGCCACTCACCATCTCTCCAGGTTCCCCCTTCTGGCCCTGGGGAAAGACATGTTGGGCAAAGGTCAGAGTGGCTAGCTCCAGGGGTGGCCCTCACCCACCCTCTTAACCCTGGACATTTACCTTTGGACAATGCACCAAGCAAGGCTCTGGCTGTGGCTGTGGACACAGGGTCTCCCTGAGTCTAGGCAGTTCCACTAAGAGCCCTCAGTTCCCCTCTTCTCCACCACCTAGCCCCCCAGAGGCCCCTTCCAAACCTGCGTGGCCAAAGCTGTCTGACACAGGGCTGTTGCTAGACTACTGACTGCCCGGTCCAAGCTTGGACCATCATCCATGGCGAAGAAAGTCTGGACAGGGTCCATGCCCGGCACCAAGCGACGCAGCTGCTCTGGGTCGGCTCCCGCCAGGCCCAGCATCATCGCTTTGAGCCCTAAGGAGGAGTCCAGCAGCCTGCATGACACCCTGCTGGGGCCAGCCCTATTCCCAGGCCCCATCCTTACCAGCCCTGCTCCTCACCAGCAGCCTGGGCCTCGCGGATAGGGTTGAAGATGTCACCTCTCAAGGGCTCATCCGCTAGCAGAACCATCACCCCTGGCACATGCTGGCGGCGTCCGGGAGCATCTGGTGCCATCAGGTGTCTGTGAGCTGTGACCACGGCTATCCCTGGGAGAAAGGACATGTCAGAATCCAGGGGCACTGAGCTCCCAATGGGGCAGCCCCAAGAGTCCACGTCCTCTGCAGTCCCTACCCAGGTTGTTCCCACTCGGGTCCATGTAGGGGATGTTGCGGATCTTCTGCAGGATGATGCCAGGGTCATGGGAGCTGTTCAGCGGGAACAGTGGGGAGGGCCGGTGACTGTAGGACAGGAGGCCAACCTGGGGTCGGGAGAACACAGAGCCTGAGAAGGATGACAGCAGAGATGGGGGACATAGAACCTGGGGGTTGACATAGAGACTGGGGTGTATGACTTAACCAGAACTATCAGGGGGTCAGCGGTGAATAGGGAGAATAGGTCAGTGGTAGAATAGGGAGCCAACCAGCAGGTGAGGCGATCTGGAGTCTGGGGAAGGGCTGGAAGAAAGCCTAGACGGATGGTGGGGAAGGGAAATGGTAGCTGGTGTGGAGCCTGGGGTGGGGAAGGGCAGGGATAGGTAGGGGTCTGGCTGCCTCTGGGGTCAAACCTGGACCGCCTGTGGCCCAAGAGGCCCAAGCGCAAACACCAGACGCTCCAGGGCTCGCTTCACAGCCTCTGCACGATGAGCATTGTCCCGAGTGGCATGCAGCAGGAACACCACATCCATCAGGCCATGGGGACACACTGCAGGAAGGGGGCTGGGTTACTAAAGCGGTCAGCCCATCTAGCTACCTTAGGTAGCTACCTTACCTAGCTACCTTAGGCCCCTCCCACTGTGCCCACTATACCTGGGTTCTGTGTGATAGAAGCCTCAGGACCCTGTATACCCTCCCGGACAGGTGTCAGGGAGAAAATGTAGGAGATGCCGGGCTCTAGTCCTGTCACCTGCTGGGAGCTCGAGATCCCCGGAAGTGTCTGTGAGGCCCCAAGCATTTCTGCAGAGGACAGAACTCAGTTAAACAAGAGGCCCTCCATGGAGCCCCAACTGCCAGCCCACCCCAACCCTCCTCTCCCCTTCACCTTGGCCAGGGCCTCTGAGTGGCCGCCAGGATAGGATGTAGCTGGACACCCCAGACACTGGGGTCCAGGCCAGAGTCACTGAGTCGACTGAGGTGGCCACCACACGCAGTTCAGTGCTTGGGACACGAGGTGACTCTGAAGGAGGAATCAAAGACCAGGGATCAGACTCTGTGCCCTGAGCACTCAGAGGGGAGACATCTAAGGAGATCCTGGGGCAGGTTCATCTCAGTGAAGAAAGTGTCACGGGAGGTCATGTTGGGATCATCTCAAGGTCAGGAGTGGTAGGGGAGCTACAGGAGGAGTCACTCAGGGTCATGGGATGCAGAAAATCAGGGTGGGTCATCAGTGGGGGGAAGAGCACACCAGTGTATGCAGTCACTTCCAGGGGGGGCCCTTCTCCAGCCGGCCCCAAGACGCTCAGCCACATGCGGTACGGGGTCGCCGGCTCCAGCCCGTCCAGCTCGTAGCTGCTGAGCTCGGGCCCCAGGACCCGAGACTGTTCCTGGCCACCTGGGACAGCTGGGAGGGTGAGGGTCAGAGGCTGGGGAGGATGCTACAGACCAGCATTAAGGGACCCACCCACCTTATTGACCCCCACGTACCTTACTGACGATGACCCCACCAGCCTCACTGATTGACCCTGGTGTTGGGTTCCACCCTCCTGATCGATCTTCCCCATTCTCACTGACTCTGCCCATTTTACTGCCCCTGCCCGACTGACCCCCATTGATCTCACTCACCAGACCCGATTGATGATCTCCCATACGGTCACTGATCCTGAAGATCCCCAATGACAGACGCTGCCCACTCTCACTGACCTCGCCCACCTCACCAACCCCGCCCACGGCCCCGCCCCCACCGGTCCCTAAGTCCCTACCAGGGGCACTTCTCACCCTCGGCTCGCCAACGCAGACGGAAGCCTTGTGCTCCGGGCACCGGCTGCCAGCGCAGGCTGAGCGAGTGCTTCCCTCTCTGCACTACACGAAGGGTCTCCAGGGCTGGCGGAGCCTCCGGAGCTTGAGAGAAAGCGCAAGAATCAGGGAGGCTCCGCCCCTACTGGTCCCTGCGCCAATCCCAGACCAACGCTGGAACACGCCCCGCCCCCAACCGGCCCCTCTGACAACCTCAGACTTCATCCCTCCTACCCCCTCATACCCCATCCCAGAGGCTGACTACCAATCCCTGGTCCCTTTTCCAATCCCGAGCACAAACCCCGCCCCTACACCATCCAGGCCACCAATCCAAGGCTCGCCCCAGCCCAAGCTCCGCCTACGCGTGGTGACGACAATGGAGACAGGTGCGCCCTCACGGTCCCCTACAAGTGCAGTCACGCGCACGGAGTAGCTGACTCCCCCTTCGAGGCCACGTATTTCTGCGGAGTCTGTGTTTCCTGGAAGCATCTGGTGTCTTGTGGGGCCACCTGGCCAGGCGAGCATAGGGCAATAGTCAGGGGTGGGGGTGGCTAACCAGAGGGGACAATCCCAGCCAGGAAGGACAAGGTCGGTGTTAGGGAATCATACCCTCGCTCCGGCCCCAGGCCAGTCTGTAGGCTGTGGCTCCAGTGACCCCCACCCAGGTGACCCGCAGAACATCACTGGAAGCATTGAGGATCTGCAGCTTCGACACACTGCCCACAGGCTCAGGGTCTGGGGACAGAGGCAGGGTAAGGGGTCTGGGGCCACTGACTGACTGGCAGAGAACAGGGTGGCAGTGCAGACATGGTCAATAGAGGGAGGTCTGAGGGTCAGTGTGAGGTTAGTGTGGACAGGTCAGTGTAGGCAACCCCTGACAGGGAGGAGGTCAGTGCCTTGGATTGGGCAGTGTAGAGCAGCCAGGGGGGTCACTGTGGGTGGACACTTAGTCAATGTGGAGTAGGTCAGTGTGGGAAGAGGAGTCATGGAGCAGTGATGGAGTGGGCAGCTGGAGCAGTCAAGAATACAGAGCAGGGTGGGATAGCCAATGGGATGTGGTTGGCAGCTGGCCAGGGTCTACTCACCAGTCCTCACAACTACAGAAGCAGGGGTCCCATCCACACCAGCCACATGGGGCAACACGTGCACTGTGTACTCAGTATCTGGCTCCAGCCCATCCAGCTGAGCCACCGTGGCCTCCCCAGAAACCAACTGGGATTTCTCTGGGCCTGAGAGCAAGGATGGAGGCAGTTCCAAGACTAGCCACATTCTGCCCTCCGATGCCCCACCTAAACCCCTAAGAAACTCCCAGCTTCCATTCCACACACACCTGCCCCCCACGACCCTCCAAAACCTCTGGTCCCTTCCAAAACCACTGGTGCCCACCGTGGCCTGAGTGCCAGGAGATCCTGTATCCTGTGGCACCAGGAACCCTGTTCCAGGCGATGGTGACAGATGAGCTGCTGGTCTGAGTCACATGGACTGTCCTCACTGGGCCCAGTGTGTCTGAGGGGAGAGGCAATGGAGAGTCTGATGAGGGAGGTATTGGCGGACCATCTAATAGGGGAAAGCTATGGGAGTCTAGCAGGAGGCAGAGATCTGATAGGGGAGGTAGTGAATAGGTCAGATAGGGGAAGGAGTGGGGTTCTGACAGAGGGGAAAGTGGGAATCTGAGGTGGCAGGTGACAGGAATCTGAGAGACAAGATAGTCTGACAGAGAAGGCAGTAGGGTTCTGATAGAGGTGTTAGGAGGCAGTGGGAGGGGGCCTGACAAAGGAGAAAGTGTAAGTTGAAGAGGAGAATCGGGTCCAGGAGAAAAGGCAGTAGGGGTCTGAGAGATGAGGTGGTGGAAATCCAAGGGCAAAGACAGTGGGGTCTTAGGAGAGAGGCATAGATACCTGAAGAAGGCGGAGGCTTAAGAGGGAGACTAAAGGGGGAAGCAGAGGCTCTGAGGGAGGAGGCAGTGGGAATCTGAAGGGGGAGACTGAAGTTTTGGGGAGAAGCAAGGGCCTGGGGTGGGAGGCATGGGGGTCAGAAGGGGCTCTGGAGGCAGAGATCCAAGGGGCTGGGTGAGGCCCTGACCAGTTCGAGCCACGATGACCACAGTGGGGCCCTCCTCTCTCCCTCGCAGTGCTGACACAGCCAGCTGGTAGGAGGTTCCAGGCCGCAGCCCCATGATATCTGTGGCAGTAGATTCTGGGGGCAATGTCTGGCTTGACTCTGGACCTAGGGTCAGAGGGAAATGTTGGCATGGCTCCTGCTTACCCCCTTAGTCCCCCAGTCCTGATCGTTCCCCTCAGCAACCCTCCCACACACCCCACACTGACCATCGTCTGCCCTCCAGCTAATCCGAAATCCACTGGCTCCAGGAACAGGTCCCCAGGCCACCCTCACCCTCGTTGCATCTGATGCCACGACCCGCAGCCCTGGGATGGCAAGTGGGGTTTCTGGCTCTGAGGGTTAAAGACAGTGGTCAGGGGTCAACACCAGGACCAGAGTGATTCAGGCAGCTGTCTCCCAGAACCCTCCTGCAGTGCTCACCCCGGTGGACAGTGAGAACGCTGGCATTACCCTCACGGGTACCCACTCGAGCAGACACCCGCACAGTGTAGCTGAGCCCAGCCCGGATGTCATCCAAGTCGAAGGCTGTCTGACTCCCGGGAAGCACCAGGGTCCGCTCAACCCCTAAGGGAAAAGGCAGGGTAGGCGGGCAGGGGTCAGTGAGAGACAGGGATGTGGGATGACGGCAGTCAGTGACGGACAGGGATACAGGATGAAAATGGTCAGTGAGGAATGGGACATGGGATGAAAAGGGTGAGAGATGAGGATATGGGAAAAAAGGAGTCAGTGATGGAAGTGACATGGGATAACAGAGGCCAGTGATGAATGGGACACAGGATGATAGGGGTCAGTGGACAGGGACATGGGATGTAGGATGACAGAAGTCAGTAGACAGTGATGTGAGTTGACATGTCATTGATAGACAGTGATGTGGGGTGACAGGGGCCAGTATTGAATGGGGACATCAGATGAGAGGTCAGCAGGGACAGTGGTTACAGCTAGGGTAATAGAAGGGCAGGTCATTGAGCCTGTGGTTGTGGATAAGAGTGAAAGCCATGAACAGAGGTGTGGGGCAGGGGGTGGAGAGAGATCCAGGTGAGGAGACAGGCTGGGGCAGGGCAGGGGGCAGATGCCCTGTGACAGATCTGGGCTTAGTGTCATCTTTGGAGGTGGATGAACAAGGAGAAAGGAGGAGGCTGTAGAGACCCAAGAGTGGAAGGAGATGGGATAAGGGTGCAATCAGACCCCGACGGCTGGAACTTTAGTGTGCGTGTGGGTGCTGGCTGTGTCCACCTCACCCTGGGTGCTGCGCACAGTGATGCGGTACTCAGTGGCACTGGGAACTGGGCTCCAGGACACTCGTACCCGCTGTCCAGGCAGCTGGGTTGCCTGTAGGTCTGTCACAGGGCCCACGGGCAGCTCTGGCCCTGTTGGAGAGCATAGCATGAGAGGCAGCCTGGGGCCCCTGTCCCTTCCCCTCTCACTTGGCCAGGCCCACAGAGCCCTCACCAGTGGGGACCACAGTGGCAGGCGTGGCCACCTCGCGGCCCTCCAGCAGAGTGTGGAGCGTGAGGCGATACTCAGTGCTGGGCTGCAGCCCATCCAACTGGTAGCGGGTCACATCAGGGGGTAGCACCACCTTCTGTGGCACCTCCAAGCCTGCAAGATGACAGTGTCAGGCCAGCTGAAGCCAAGCCCTGACCCTGCCTGCTCACCCATTCCCCCGGCACTGACCAGTCTCACGCCGCCACTCCAGCCGGTAGCCACGGGCCTCAGGGACCAAGTTCCAGGAAAGGAGGATGGATGTGGGGCCCAGGATGACCGGGCGCAGGGTCTGCTCAACAGAAGTGTCTGCCCAGGGCACATGGGACGTCAGTGGCCTCTGTGCCCTGCCTGCCTGCCCACCCAGCTTGAAAAAGCCCCCAGGCTTCTCACCAGTTCGGGCAGTCAGGGAGGTGGCAGACCCCACACTACGGCCAAGCAAGGTGCTCACGGTCACCTCATAGTCCGTGCCAGGCTCCAGGTCACGCAGCAACACTGACCCCTGCCCAGGGCCCAGCTCCTGCTGCTGTGAGGCCCCACCTACACAGGGGGCACAGAGGGGTCAGAGGGCCTTGCAGACTCAGACTCTACAATCCTGTCTGAGGTGCAGGGACCACCCCCCGCCAGCCCACACCTCTTACTCACCACTGAGGACCCGCCATGTCACACGGTAACCAGTGGCACCTGGTACACTCCGCCAGGCCACCAGAAGGCTGTGGGCTGTGGTGTTCTGGATGGTCAGCTCCGGCCCCTCCAGGGCAGCTGGGGGAAGGTCCCACCAGGGATTAGTGGAGTCAGGAGTGGGGAGGGGTTATTTGGGTGGGTGGCTAGGTGAGTGGGTCAGAGGTTAGCAGAACTGCTCACTGGTCCGAGCTGTCCCGCTCACGGCCTCCCCAATGCTGTTGGCGTAGAGGGCAACCACAGTCACTTGGTACTCAGTCAGTGGCCGGAGACCCTGCAGCTGCATGCTGGTTTCACCAGCTGGGACGCTCACCTGCCCAGGGTCAGAAGTCACTTCATTTTGCCCAGCCAAGTCCCCAGCCCTCCACCTACCACTCCTGACATCCTTACCTCCCGCCGCTCGTTTGGCAGGGGCTGTCCCAGCCCTGTCAGAGGAGTGTACTGGACCTTGTAGCCAGTCACAGGGCCACTGGCTGCCGTCCACTGTACTCGCAAGGATTGACTGCCTGGCTCAGACAGCACCAGGTCTCGTGGCCCAGAAGTCAAGTCATCAGCTGAGAAAGGGGAGAATCAGGCCACCAGGCAGGAGGATCAGGGGTCAGCACTTACGGGGCAGTGTTGGGGTCAAGGGTCAGGAACACATGGGATAGGTTCAGCACCTCCAGGGCAGGCTCAGAGGACAGCACCCCCACCTTGGTGTCAGGAGCACATGGGATAGAATCAGCACTCCCAGGTTGGGGTCGGGGTCAGAGGTCCAGGTCAGGGCATACAGTGTGGGCAGGAACTCACGGGGTAGAGTCACAGGCACACCACCAGCAGTCGTGCACACTCTCCGGGAAACGAGAGGCAGGAGTGTCCTCAAGATACTGAAGTCGTTGACGAAGAAGAAGAAATCGCTGGTCGGCTGTGAGGCCACTCGCTTCAGCTCCTCGGGGTCGGCATTCTTGATCCCTGAGGTGATGCCCAATCAGGGCTCAGCTGCCAACACACGTTGTGACTGGTCCCTGCCCCAGCTGAAGTGTCACCCCAGCTCGGTACTCACCCACAGCAAACAGCTTGACTCCCTGCCCCTTCAGCCTCTGGGCAGCTGTGTCTACCAGATCCTGGGACTTCCCATCTGTGATGAGGATGCAGACCTGGGGCAGGCGCAGGGGTCAAGTCAGGGCTGCCTCAGACACTTCACTTGGGTTCACTTTGGGAGGTATGGTAGGGTGAAAGATCACCTTGGGGACACCAGGTCGGGCCACCTGGGGCAGGAAGACATGGTCAGCCACATGGAGAATTGCAGCCCCTGTGCGCGTGTTGCCCCCCTTGTAGCTGAGCTCACGGATGGAATGGATCACGTCATCCCCTGAGCCAAGCGCATCCAGGCCAAACTCTGTCCTGTGAGGAAGGGGATTGGCAACAGGCTAGCCGCCAGGACCTTTTCTGGCACTGGCCTCCAAGAGGCTCCAGGGGTGAGGGTTGTATCAGGCCCCCTGAGGGTCCTCTTGGTTCTATGATTTCTGCCCTCCACCTCTGAAGCCCCCAGGTTAAACTCCTCAGGTGCCCTTTTATGTCCTGCCTGCGGCTGGGCCTGGGCAGGCCTGGAGCCCTTGGGGCTCCCAGCCTCGGGGGTCTGGATATCTAGTTAATTAAAAAATTGTAGGAGGGGGGCCGGCCTGGTGGTGTACTGGTTAAGTTTGTGCCCTCCGCTTCACTGGCCCGGGGTTCATAGGTTTGGATCCTGGGCGGGAACCTACACCATTCATCAAGCCATGCCATGGTGGTGACCCATATAGAAAATATAGAGGAAGATTGGCACAGATATTAGCTCAGGGCCACTCTTCCTCAAGCAAAAAAGAGGAAGATTGGCAACAGGTGTTAGCTCAGGGCCACTTTTGCTCACAAAAAAAAAAAAATGTAGGAGGAAGGGCCCAGTTGTAGGGAGGTGGATGTTGGCCAGACAAGGAGGCCCTCTGGTGAATGGAGAGGCTGAAGGACTCAGGAGGCTAGAACATGGAGAGTGAAGCAGGCACAGGGCATCTGAGCCCCCTGGGCCCCCTCCTGGGCTCTCCATTTCCAGATCAGAAAAAACAGCCCCTGTCTTGTCCTGTCTAGGAGATCCCTGCTTCTGTCTCCAGAGGAGGTCCTGGCTGGTGTGGGGGGCGGGCATCTCTGGGTTCCCTAAAGCCTAGCCTAGGGGTTTTTGGGCTCTCTGCTCCTGTGTGGCGGAGGAGTCCTGGTGGGATGGGATCTCTGGGTCCCCAGCTCTGGGGGCCACCACTCACCGTGGGTCATCGCTGTACTGCACAGCAGCAAAGCGCACACCCTGCGCACTGGCTGCCCCAGAAAAGGGCAGCACCAGCCCCTCAAGGAAACCGCGCACTTCTCGGAAGTTGCTGCGGCCGATGGAGGAGGAGCCGTCAAGTAGAAACACGATGTCAGCGGCGTAAAGGCGCGTGCAGGTCACTGGGGTGGGAGGAGTGATCACGACCTTTTTTTTTGGAGCCCACCCACCCCTCTCCCAGCACTGTGGTTCCCTGGAACTAGGGACTGGAGTAGGGGAGCAGGCCACATCTGCTTTGCAAGCCGGCACAAGCCAGCTTGGGCCTGAAAACCCTAGAGTGAGCCGCGGTGGCCCCCGGAGCAGACGCGTCCCGGGAGGATTGGTGGGGAGGAAGAGTCGCCCCCGGGAGTGTGGACCTGGGACTGAGGAGGCCAGCGCGGAGTGACATAGGGTAGGGGACCCTGCGCTCATCTGGGGAGCCAGAACTTGGGTCCGAATAGGATAGGATGCGTTTTGGGAGACAGCGCGGAAAGCGGAGGGTTTGGGGAATCGGGCGAGAGTCAGGAGGAATGCGCGTGGGGTGGTGGGGGGCGGGATCCAGGGTGAAGGCCGGGTGGAGCCGCGGGTGACAGGGTGCAGTGCCCTAGACGGGGTCCTTCCTTCCCTGCCGTGCCCACCTCTCTCCCTTTGCTGGGCTGGTACTCGGGGCACCCCTGTCAGGATCCCGGCGTAGAGCGCGGCCACCAGGAGCCGCAGCCTCATCCTGGGTGGGGGAAACGGTTAGCCAGGACATCCGCCTCTGTCCCTCAGCCCCCGCGGCCTTAGCAGGTCCGATCCCAGCGCTCCCCCACCCGCAGTCCCGATCTTGCCTGCCTGTCCGTCGGCTCCCGCCGCCAGCCGCCGCCGCAGTCCCGCAGCCGCAGCAGAGAAAAGTCCCTGATCCCGGGGGCGGAGCGGCGGGCGGGGACTCAGGCGGCCCGCCCCCACCCACCGTCCCAGAGGTCGCCGCCCCCGCCACCCCTCCCGTGGACAGATAATCTGACTCCACTTAAGTGTAAAGCCTCCCACCTCCTGTGGCTTCTAGGAATCCCCCAGAAGGTTCTCTACAGACAGATGCTGAGGCAGCCCCCTCCAAACCCTTCTAGAGTCAGATGTCTTGGCTGCTTTTGGTCAAACACAGAGTGACTAGTAAAGTGACTGCTGGAGGCTGGAATTCAGATAGGTTCCTGGGGGCCAAAGAGGCAGCAGGATGGTGGGGGGTGGGGAAGGCTGCAGCTGGAGATGACTCACCCCACACCCTATGGGGGTGCCCAGACAAGCCCTCAGGCCATGAGTCCCGCCGGCCACTCCTGTGATTCAGCCATCCCTGTCTGTTGGGTCTCCTGTGCTCCACCCAATCCCCTTGAGGGGCAGAGCAGCCCCCAGCAAATGAGGGGCTCTGGGCTCATCCCAGGGAAAGCAAGGCACGACTGGGCTGCATCCAAGTAATGACCACCCCCACTTTGGAGGGGGAAGCCAGGAGGAGAGAATCTGTGTCATGCTTATGCATACGTGTCCATCCCAGCGTCCCACATCCTCTTCCATGCCCTGAACCATTCCCAGGCAGATGCCATCCAGCTGTGCCTTTGGGGGGGCTATCCATACATGGAAGGTGGGACCACCCACAGTGACAGCTCATCTCTCAGGAATCCACCCCCTCCTGCCTACTCCCCCACTGGTGAGCCTGTCCTCTCCAGGCCAGGTCCCCATACCCACACATCCTCTTTCTGGCCCACCAGAGTCCCCTCCTTCAATCTACTCTTCTTGAAGACCCCCTTCCACCCATCATCACCACCACGCCCAGGGGTTACCCTGGGCCTCTCCCTCGTTTCCTCACTGTCCTCATGGTCCACCTGTAGCTTCCACCTTCATAACTGTCCTTGCACCACTCCTCTGCCCTTCAGCTGCCTGACTTCCCACCCATCTCCCTCAACTGGCCCTCCAGTTCAGGGACACTATCCTGAGAAGGTGAGTCTTTATATATGCATATCTGTTCATTATAGGAGGGTGACACCAAGGCAGAGAGACACTCTCAAAAAGAGCAGACTAGGGCCAGCCCGGCGGTGCAGTGATCAAGTGTGCGTGCTCCACTTCGGGGCCCCGGGGATCACTGGTTCAGACCCCGGGTGCACACCGATGCACTGCTTGTCAAGCCATGCTGTGGCGGTGTCCCACATAAAGTAGAGGAAGATGGGCACGGATGTTAGCCCAGGGCCAATCTTCCTTAGCAAAAAAGAGGAGGATTGGCATTGGATGTTAGCTCAGGGCTGATCCTCCTCACAAAAAAAAAAAAAAAATAGCAGGCCCTTGTTTATTTTTCTGCCAGTCCTGGATAATTTTGTGAAGCCCAGAAAGTACATCTATATTCACTACTGCCACTGGGCCTTTTCCAACATGCCTGGCCCCCTAGCTGCTCCTGGGAATCCACAGGCTAAGTGGGGAGAGATGGGGATGGCACTTCTGTTAAACTTGTCTCCCCTGCACTCCTCCAGGGCCTGAGGGCTCTGGTATGGCCACAGCTGGGGGCAATGAGGACCATCCATGCTGCCTGTTTCTGATTGCCCAGAAGGCTGGAGCTATAGAACAGCCCATTTTATCGCTGACCTCTCCCCCTATCATGGGATACAGTGCTGTGACTCATGGGGCCCAGAACCTTTTTCTAAGGTCACGGTCTCCTCAGCCTTGTCCCAGGAGCCCCCACCCCTTGAAGCTGTCCTACAGGGAGGGCAGCAGAGAACCAGACATGATCTCATTACAGAGGCAGCCCCTGCCCCCAAGACCCTCACCTCTTGTACAGCAAGGGTGGGTAAGAGCAGGGCAGAGCTGGCACATACAGTATGGACATAGACACAGGTAGGTCCAGCCTTTAGGGGAGACTGGAGGCCCAGCTGAGAGGGTGTTCAGGCAAACCTCATCAGAACCATGAGGGGTCCCCAAAACAAAGGAAGGGCTGCCTGCTGTGAGGGGGTCACTCAAAGGTTGCTGGGAGAGGCTGCTGGGGAGGTAGAAGCAAGGTTGGGGATGGGTGCGTGTCTGGAGCTCCCAGGAGGCTCATGAGTAGGTGTGTGGCCCTCTGAAGCCCCTGGCTCCAGCCTCCTGGCAGGCATACAGCCTAGGGCACAGCCCCAGAGGCCACCTCCCTGCATCAGGGCAGTGGGGCTTGAGTTCTGTCCTCCCTCTCACTCCCTTGGACATTTCCTTCTCTAGCTTCAGTCACCACCTCTGCCAGGTGGTACCATATCTGTCTCCAACTGGGGCCTTTTTTCAGCATTCCAGCCCCACACATCCCACTGCCTTGGACACCTTCAAATTTCTCACCAGAACTGTGGCCAAAGCTAGGCAGGTCATCATGCTCTAACCTACTCCTTCCCTGGGGTACCTCAGCCCTGCTGGGGATGCTGTCCTGCTTGTGTCCCCCACAGCCCACTCCAGCTCTTCCTACAGCCATGACCTCTGCTCTGCCATAGTGCAGCTCACCAGGCTGCCACAGAAATCCAGCATGAGAGTCCCCATGCTAAATCTCAGGTTGACCAAGTCACTTCTCTCCCAGTAACCTCTAATGCACCTCCCCCAACATGCCTCCAGAGTAAAGATCAAATTCCCTGGCTTGGTCTGCAAGGTCCATTAGGACCAGATCGCTCTTAGGAGCTCGAGTTCTCTCATGTGTCCAGCACCCCTGGAGCCTTTGAGGGTCAGGCCTGGGCTTAGAAGAGAAATCAAGCCCCATCCTCCAGGAGCTCAAACTTAGGACCACAGACTAGGCACTTGCTGTTCCCCTGGCCTGGTGTGCTGCAGCATCTGTAAGCACCCAGGTGGGCCTGTCAGAGTTCTGCACTGTCCAGCAGCTTCTCTCCAGCTGGTCACAATGTAGGAGGATAATCTGAGTCCCCCAGCCCTAGCTTCTATAAGGCACTTGACAGTTATTTCCTAATTGACAACTTGTGGCAACAAACAGGAGTGAAGGAAAAGCAATGGGGCAGGGTGGGAGTAATTCAAGGCTAGTTTTGGCTACTGCAAGGCTGGGATGCTGGGAGATTATTTGAAGTCTTCTTCTCAACAACCCTTGTCCCAGGACCCTGCTTATGATTGCCAGCAGCACCTTCCTCACAGGACAATCAAGCCCCTCACTTCTATTTCCCCCTGGGTTCCCAGGGAACCTGACTATGGAAGGGGTGGGGGGTGCAGGAAGAGGGGCGTACCTGCCCATCTGCTTCGGGGACCAGGGCCCAGAGGTGGAAGGACTAGACAGCTGAGAGCTCCACTAGGTCCTGGCTACTCAGAGAGATGGGGAGGGGCTCGTCGGGCCAGCAGCTCAGGACTTGCCTGGGACAGACCTAGTCGAGGGAGGGGGCTCAGGCCCCACTGAGCTCAGTGATATTCTTGGAGCCTGAGTCAGCAGCAAATCGAGGCAAAGGATTCTTGCCCTGCCTGTCCAGGCAGCAGTTAGAAACCAAATGGGAACACTATGCCCCAGGCTGTCCTCCTCCCAGAATCCAGAGTAAACATACAAAGGAAGCTTCCTCAGGGACAGTCCTTGCCCCCCGAACCCCATGCAGTCCCTCCGAGGGACCAGGGATTGCTAGAGGGTGATTGCATAGGACCCACAGTGAGGGGCTTCCCACCCGAACCCCCTGAGTTCCCAGACTGGGACTTCTACCAGGGCAAAGGCTGGGTCTGCAGTTCGCATGGACTCTCACACCCCACTCTTGGGACAGACTGGCTAGGAGCATCCCCCACGTGGCTAAGTGGAAACATCTGGCCTCAGCTCCCCGCAGGCATCAAAGGCTTCCGGCCTCCATGCTGCAGCCCCCACGCTTGCCCCTGGCTGAGGACACATCAGCCTGTAGGAAGGCGGAAGGATCCAGGGGATGCAGAACTAGGGGGAAGTCCCTACTCCTCCATCCGCTGCTCGACATCCTCCATGCCAATGCCAAGAGAGGGACAACGCAGCTCTGAACACAGGACTTTATTGGTGGTAATCTGCAGCACAGGTTTGAAGAACTGAGGTAGTATGTTTGTGGTGGGGGGACCACGAACACCGGCCCCAGCCTCTTGCCTGCATGGGCTTCTTGCCTAGAAGCGCAGCCAGAACATGCCGCTACGGATCCGGTTGTAGTCTGGGAGCTGCTCAATGGGGCCTGTGGGGATAGATAGGGTGGAGCATCAGGGTGGGGTACTTGGCCTGTACAGGGACACCTGGCCCTGCGCCGCACCCAATTCAGAGCTGCCCAGAGCAGCACAAGACAGGCTTTGAGTGGAAAGAGGGAAGAGAACATTCCCCTAGGGGTGCTGAGCCTGTCCCTTCATGTTCTGGCCCTTGGAGCCCCACCCCACATGCGGAGGTGTCCATTACCTGGTGGGTGTGGGGTACTGATGGAGGCACCTTGGCAGGGAGTCAGGGAGCTGCTGGGACAGGTTTTCTGAGCAGGAACTCCCTGGCAGCCAGGCTATTGGGCAGAGCCTCTTGGGGGCCTCAACTTGCTGCTCCCAGTGTAGGCTGGGGGATGGGGGAGCAGAGGCGGAAGGGGAACAGAATGGCCTGAGAAGGACAAAGAGCAGGCATTCTAGGCCACTCACCCAATCCAGCCACTGCCGGACACTGGTCATAGAAGTACTTGGAGCAGACCTCACGCACCACACTGGCATCCACTTCCTACATGGTAAAGCAGAGGGCACACTGACTTACAGGCACCTGGGGAACATCTCGGCCAGTCAACATTAACCAACTGACCAAGATCTTCTACATGTACCATGAAGCTGCCCCCTCACCCAAAAGGGGAAAGGCAGCAGGGCTCTCCTTGCTGTAGACTTCCATGGGCCCCACCCATCCCCACAGCCATCAGTGCCTGTGCCCTGCCCTCTAATTATGCCACCCCTGCCAGTGACGTTGCCTAGGACACCAGGGATGCCAAAGGAGCAGTCGGCACTCTGTCAGGCTTCAACTCCCACCCTCTAGGAGTCTGCCAGATCAAGACTCCAGAACCTCTCCAGGGGCCTGTGTTACCGCAATCCTGCTTTCCCACTCAGCCAGGGGGATGCGGCGGCCATAGGTCAGGAGACTGCGTCCAATGTCCTCACACACAGGAGTGGTGCCTGCGAGGGTGGGGGAGGCTTACAGGTCCATCCAGTCCAGTCCTGGACCACGGGTACGCACCGAACTTCCAACCTTCACCTTCGGGCTGATATCTGGACCTTGGTCTGACCCCAGATCACAAACCTCACTTCTACAACCTGTTACCGTAGCAACTGGCTGCTGACCTGGCCCACCCACACCTGTATCTGAAGCTCCAAACTCCAAGCCCCTGCAGGTGGGGTGGTGGGGTATGGCATGCCCTTCAAAGTTTTCCTTTCCAATCTCAGTTAGGAACTGTGGCCACACTGGGATTGTCACTGCCAGAATGCACTCCACCCCTCCCCACAGGGCTGCAGGACTCACCATCCAGATGAGATACCAGGGCATTTCTGAGGATGTTTTTGCCCCGGACCACCTCACTCTCCGTGGCACTGGTGCATAGGCGCATCCTAAAGCAGGGGGGTGGTATTCATTCTGAGAGACGATGCCGTCTCTTAGCCTCCCACTACTCTGCTCAAAGGCCCCGATCCCTCCTAGTAATACTGCACTGGCACTCACCACTGGCCTTGCAGGAAGAACATCATGTCATCAATGCTCATGCGGTCACACACAAAGTGTGCACCCAGCAACCCAGTCTCTGCATAGCAGATGTTGAAGGTCTGGAAACTCTGGCACAGCTTGTTAGCCACGGCAACTGAAGCCAGCGGGCTAGATAGGTGCTACCAGGGGCAAAAGTAGTCAGCACCCACCCTCTTGTCTGTGGCCCACACTCTGAACCCCCCAGTACAGGAAACCACAGCCCCAGCACCCTCTCTTCCTTGAAGCCAAAGTTCCATGGCTGCCCCTGGCACTCACCGTGCCGCCACCATAAGTGCAGTCATAGTGGCCGATGATGGCATTGGCCACTTGGAGGGCCACATTGTCCGGGTTGGCCCAGCCAGGCCCCTCCACCGCAATAGCCACATGGGCCAAAGGCAAGGCATCGTCACGGTGGCGGATCTGAAACAGTACATGGCAAGGCTGAGGGGCAGCCAGACTGACTAGGTGACCAGAAAAGGTGCCAGGTGTGGGTAGAGCGTGTACATGCATGTGTGAAGATGTGTGCTTGTGAGGCAGTAGCCACAGGACTCCATCCCACCTCCTGAGGCATCTCTGGAGTCATGAAGATAACCATGCACATGAGGGTCCTCCCAGAGGCCCCGGCTGAGAGTACTCCACCTGCCCACCAGGCAGCCTACCTCGCTGCCAGTGAAGCGGCATGGAGCGAGAGTGGGCACAGCGTCCTCTGTGTATGTCCCAGAGACGCTGTTGAAGTGCTTCTGGGCGAGGTCTAACAGCTGCCGGTGCTCCACCCCTGCCGAGACAGACAGCAGCGTTACTGGCCAGCCAGGGTCAAGGCACAGGGTAGGGGGAATCACACATAGGCAGAGGCCTCCACGTCCTATCTCACTGGAAGACGGCAGAAAGAAGACATGGTATCAGGACAGAGTGAGGGAAGAGGATCCTCCACAGACAGACTCTGCCTCATGGATGGGGCAGGCACCTCAGGGTGGAACAGCTCCCATCACCTCAGACACAGGAAAGCAGCAGCATGCCGAACTTAAAAATGGGTTCCTATGTGATGCATTCTCAACTGCATCAAGGATGGGCACAAGGCCACCCGCCCTGCCTTGTCCCTCTAGCCCTTCCTCAAGCAGATCCTGGCTGCTGCCCCTGTCAGGGGTGGCAAGTGAGAGGGCACAAAGAGGTACTACTGCAGGGCCGTGACTAGCTCTGGGGTCCCTTGAGAGCTGGGGACATTCACAAGTAATATGAATTCATGCCCTCAGGACCCCTGCTGGACCTCACCTCCTCACCTCTACAAGAGGAAGCCTCTGCTGCCTTAGCACCTAGACTGGTGGACGCTGTGGCAGTGGGCAGCCTTCCCCAGAGTGTCAGCCCACCAGGTGCCTTGGCCTTTTATTCTTTCCTTCCTTGAGCTCAGACCTTGTGGGACTCAACCAAGTCTGACGTGTCAGTAGCTCAAACTGCTCTTGTTCCCCAGGTTCGCTGGCCCCAAAGCCACCAATAATGCTCTTCCTATCAGTCTTTTTCACCCACCCAGTTGCCAAGGCCATAAGCTGGGGAAGTATCCTTGACCCTGTTCCCATCCCCTCCCTACCATGTCCAGACCTCTGTCAAGTTTCCATCTATAAAACCATGTTGAGTCCATCCATTTCCCTCCCTTGCTCCTGCCATCTCCCACCAGGTACCTGCCACAGCCCCTCCCTGGTCTGCCTGCCTCCGTTCTGGCCCCCACATGGCAGCAGAGCAATCCTTAAAATACACATCAGGGCACAACACTGCCCTTCTCCTCCGTTCAGGTCCCCCACTACCTCTCTAACTAACTCCCACCATTCTTTAGGCTTCTGTTCAAACAACACGTGCTTCAAAAGCAATCCCCTAACCTCCAACTGAGTACCCCATTAAAATTCTCCTACTGCTGCATGCCTTCCTTTCAAGGCGCTGTCCAGTCTGTCATCAAATGTACATCATCACACATCCAATGTCTGGTCTGCCCACTGGCAAGGCCACAAGGAACAAGCCTGGGGGCTTGAATCTCCCACCAGCCTGCAAACTGGGTCTCCTAGGGCCCAGTGGGGCTGAGAAAAGCCTGAGGCCTGGAGGCGCCAGCAGCCCAACTGAGGCCTATACTAAAGACGGAGAGTAGCATCCTGCGTGGCCAGTCCCAGTGGTGGCAGCAGGGTAGAATCCTACCCCACCTCAAACAGCTTGGGAGAGAGGTCACTCCCCTCAAGGACAGCGGGGAACAGGGTCTCCAGAAGTGGAAGATTCTCTATGGTCATAACCAGGAGATCTGGATCCTGATAACCAAGGCTGGTGCCGACCCACCCATTACCACAGGGCTTCAGTGAGCCCATCACTCACCTCCAGCTGCTGCCAGCACCATGCGAGGGGCCTTGTAATGCCGGTTGAGGTACTCGGTCAGGTCTGCACGAGACAGCTTCCTGCCAAGACATACGGCCAATGGGTGAACACCTCTCCCAAATCACAGTAATTTGGGTCACACAAAACAGGGCTGAGGAGACAGACATGAGAGACAGGAGAAACATAGATTCTCTGGAGAGCAAGACCTAGCACACCACTCAATCCCCTCCCCATCTCTGGCACCCACTCCTCTGGGGCTCAGAAGGCAGCCCTCACCTGACCCCACCTCACATCTGACCTCAGGACAGGCTCATAGTCCTCTCTGAGGAGGGTGCAAGCTGCGAGCTGACACTCTGGGGCCTCTTGAGGGGCAGCATCAGAGCTCATCCCACCAGAGGACAAGAAGCCACATGGATGGGATATCTAGAGGCTTCGTCCCTCAGGCTGTCATCATATGCATGGAAATGTATCCTAAAACAAAGCCCAAGTGAGGACCACACAGGCATTTAACAAGACTCACAGGGACCACATGGCAACACAGAAAACGTCTCCAGTTGTGTGAATTAGGAAAATAAATAGCACAGGCAGTCAGTCAACTATAAACAAATTTGTGTGGACGTGGCCCGGCCAGGCCAGAATGGGGGAACAAATTCCACCACAGGCCCTGCCAACTCGCACCTGACATTCTCACTGGGCCCCTCCACAGCCTGGGCTAGAGGTGTGCCCTGGAACGCCGTGGCATGCAGGTAGTCAAAGACCACATCCCGCATAGATGCATCATTCTCCTGCAGCTCCCGCAGGATCACATCACGCTCCTTCTCAATCTGTGAGTCTTCCAGGCTGCAGTTCTGCACAATGTCGGCCAGGAGTTCCACAGCTGGATGCAAGAAGGACAGGTTTAGGCACCAGGTGGGCCACCAGAGACCAGTAACAGCACAAAAGCCCCAGGTCTGGCACCCCTGGTTGCCCTGCTGCAAGACCATACTCTAAGGGTAACCCCATTCTTCAGCCAGGCCAGGAGCTCCTGGGTGCCTGTCCTCTGCACACTGGAGTCCTATCCCCCTGTCCCTGCCCCCTCCTCCAGGCATTACCTTTCGGCAGGTCCTTGGATAGTGCCTTGATGTAGTAAGCCGTGTGCTCCCGGGTGCTATAGGCATTAAGATGGGCCCCCATGCTCTCCACCTCCTTCTCCAAGGCATTACCAGGCCGATTCTTTGTTCCCTGGAACCAGATATCAACAGGACCAATCAGGAGCCACATAGGAGCCCAGAACCCCCATCCTCACAGGCTAAAGTCCCAGCAGGACCACTGGTCCATAGGTACCTCTCTCAGCAAAGACTCTGAGGATGTAGGGCCCAGAGTCTGTGCTCACCAAGCGCTAAGCAAGCCGTGAACTGAGCAAGACCACAGCATCATGAGCCAACAGAATGGAGACAGCCAGGGGCCAGGAAAGAAGGGCACGGCCAAAATAAGTATTACCTGAAATCCAGAGCTCCTAAAACAGCCTGACCTTACCAGTATTCCTCCTTCCCTTATTGACAGTTATAATCAGGCAAGCGCACACCTGTGTTCAGGTGATGCTATAACTACCCACTCTCCCTCAATGCCATTCACACGACTCTGTGTGTACTACTGGCCTCTATGGGACTCAACCCTAGTCCTGTGTGTGTGTGGCAGTGGTGCTGTCCATTGGCACATACACATGCATGTTGACATCTATACACACCTGTGATGCTACAGCTGGCTAGGCTGCCTGTTCCTGCTCCACATCCCTGCCCATCCCATATCTCCTCCTCCATTTTTTTCATTCATTTAAAAAACTCAGTCTCTACTCCATGCCAACATAGGCTGGCTGAGAGGCTACAGTGGTGACTGTCCCCACCCTCAGGAAACCTCAGTACTCACTTCTACAAACAAGGGATGCCCAAGTATTCCACCAGAACAGAGCATTTCACAAGAATGCATGCCCACCCAAGACTGTGGGTTTCTTGCAATGCATGTGTATATCTATGTGTGTTCCATAATTCCACATCAGTGCATGCACACAACACAGGTCTTACTACTCCGGTAAAGAGTGGGGCTCCTGTGGCTCGCTGGGGTTTTTTTCGCTCTGGGGGCCTTGTGCAGGGGCTTGCCAGATAGGTGCTCACTCAGGTGAGGCTAAGGAGCTCCTTCCAGAAAGGCCAGCCAGAGATCACGCCCCAGCTGAAGCCTATAATTAAGGAGGCTGACTTTTCTGACCTGCATCCTCAGGAGGGACAACAGGCAGCTCTAAGCCCAGGGGAGAGGCAGGACTTCAGGAGCCTCACCTTGAAAGCCAGATGCTCCACAAAGTAGCCTGCCCCATTGTTCTTCTCAGTCTCGTAACGGCTGCCACCGTCAATCCACACCCCCACCTGGACAAGAAGACGCCAAGAAAGGTAACTAAAAACCACCCCAGCCCCCCACTTACACTCCACCGTGGGTGACTCAGTACAAGCCTCAGGCAGGGACTCATGGTCCCAGGGTGGGAGAGAGCTGTCTCGGCAGGACCCCTGTGCTTAGAGGTGCAGCCGGTGCCCTGGGCTGCATCACTTCTGCTTCCTGCTCTATTTCCTGACTGGTTATCAAGGACCCAGGGAAGTTTCTAACTGTACACGTTCACCTGGTCCCATCACCATATGAAATTCTTAAATTCAGTCTCACTTTTCAGTTGATTCTTTCTTTTTTTCTAAGCAAGCAACACATCATTTGCAGACAACTTATTTTCTCCTTTGTAAAAATTATACCCTGCTTTTGTTCTGGTGATTTTAACCTCCAACCATTAAGGAAGGAGGCTATCGGTTTAGACATTGAACATTTTATCCTAAGGAAGTAGCCTTCATTCACACTTTAAAAAAAAAAGTTTTTACTCAGACCTGGAGACCTAACACTGCCAAGTGTCTCCTTGGCACCCAATGAGAGAATCTTATAATTTTCTTGTTTTTTTTCGGTGAGGAAGATCGGCCCTGAGCTAACATCCATTGCCAGTGTCCCTCTTTTTGCTGAGGAAGATTAGCCCTGAGCTAACACCTCTGCCCATCTTCCTCTATTTTGTATATGGGATGCTGCCACAGCACGGCTTGATTAGCAGTGCGTCCGTCCGCACCCAGGATCTGAACCCACGAACCCCGGGCCACCAAAGCGGAGCATGCAAACTTAACCACTACGCCACTGGGCCAGCCCCTTATAATTTTCTTAATATCCTTCTGGTGTGTTGTGAAATACACACCACACCACTCACTCAACATGGTCACATGGATCTAGTCTTTTAATTTACTATTTGTTCACAACTAATTTAAAATTTTCATATCTACTTTCTTAAGAGATGTGGACATACATACCCTATGTCATAAATTCTTACATAAACGTCTATTTCACATCTAACATCTTGGAAAGGAAGGTGCACTTTACAATCCATGGTATCCTCTGATTATAACTGACAACATTCTCTGGCACTAGCACACAGTGATGCTCCTGACAATCTAGAGCATCTTAAGAGTCCATGGAACACAGCATTCTCTACCAAGCTTTCTTAACAGGCTTTGGGTCGGTTTATACAGGTGCCACATAACAAGGAAGCTGCCCATCACCTTTTGCTGTATTCAGTAACAACTTATATCATAGAACGTTATTTGTTCCTGGAAAACTGAAAGCAGTTACCAATAAAACCACTTAGCCATGGAGTTTGGGGTGGGAAGGAGGAGGATTACTTCTTGAGAATCTTCTTACCTATTCATATATCTAGCCAAGATTTCTATCCTTGAGTCAATTTTTAAGATTTTTTTTTTTCGGAAGATCATCCACTGCAATGGAATCTTCAAATGTACTTTTTCCGCAATGCATTCCTGGTCTAGCCAGAAGATTATGACTTTGGGCTGTGAGGCAGGCAGTCACCTAATGTCTCTGAACCCCATTTTCCTCGTTGTAAAATGGAAACAGGATCACTTCTCTCATCTAGGCTGCTTAAGAAAAAGCTGGAAAAGAACCTGGCCTCCTGGTTCACAGGCAACATATGCTAAATGAGTGCTGGCTATAGTGAGGACTGCCCCCAAGAAGTCAAAGCGTAGGTGGTGTCGGCATTGGGGTAGAAGATCAATCCAGTGGTGAGTGAGCAGGAGTCTGACCCAAACCAGAGGACTCGAGCCCAAGGTCACAGCCCGACCTGGGAAAAGACGCCTGGCCCAATATGGAGGCGTCCTCCCGACAGCGGCCCCCACTCACCGTGCAGGTAGGCTGGGAGGACTGCTCCGAGGCCACTCGCAGCCCGCTGTCCAGCAGGCTGACCTGCGTCTCTGGCACGCTCTGGAGGGCCTGGGCGAAGGTGGCGGTGCCCCGGAAGGCAGGAGACCTCAGCAGGGCGGGCTGCTAGAAACGGGCGGCCGCGAATGAGGACTGAGTTGGGAGATCGCTCCTCAGCTGCCATGCCCACAGTGGGATCCCCGTCCCCGCCCCCGGGCCAGCCGCGAGACTCCCAGCCCCGCCCTGGACCGTGACCTTCCCACGGCCCTGACCCCGCGACCTCCTCGATCTTGACCCGCTGCAACTAACAGCCCGCTCCCCGTCCGCGCTCCGTAGCCCTGCGCTCTCGTTGCCACCTCACCGAGCGGCGGGTGCACAGCAGCACTCGCGTCGCGGAGCAGGCCGCCCGGCAAACCACGGAAGCCGCCATCTTCAAGCTCCAGTCGGCGTTGGGCCGCGCCACGCATGCGTAGAGTAGACGCGGTGGCGCCCCAGGCGCAGGCGCAGTTACGCAGCCTTGGCGCTCGGCCGCCCCCGGGGGGGAATCCGGGATATTTACTCCGGGCTGCTTGCTGGCTCTGTCGGCGCGTCCGCCGGTACGTACGTGCGTCAGTCCGTCTACCTCTCTCTTCGTCGTTCTACGCGAGTCCGTCCGCAGTCTAGTCCTCTTCCCCTTTCACCTATGGGAGGCAGAGTTGGAGATGTTTCTCACGAACCGCGGGCGCTCCAAATCCACTGCGTGTCCGCGGATCACGGCCCCGGAGCAAAAGCATCTACGTGGAATCCTGGGACTACGAGGCAGCTGCTGAAAGTCACGATTCTCTTTTAAAAAATGAAGTAAATTCAGACGGTTGACATGGAAGGAACTTAACGATATATTGCTAAGAAAAAAGGAAGAACTTAGAGACCAATTTGTGAAAAGGATTCCTTGTTTGGAAAACACACACACACACACACACACACACACACACACACACAACAAAACGACGTGCCTCTTCAGATAGACTACATAGAAAGAAATCCGGAGGAACTCACTCTAAGCTTTCAGCCAGGTGACTTCCGGAAAATGGGTGCAGAGGAAGGAAGAGAAAGCTACCATTTTTACCTTCCTGTATTATTTTAATACAACTTTTTTTTTTTTTTTTTTTTTTTTTTTTTTGGTGAGGAACATTAGTCCTGAGCTAACATCTGTTGTCAATCCTCTTCTTTTTTACTGAGGAAGACTGGCCCTGGGCTAACATCCGTGCCCATCTTCCTCCACTTTATGTGGGATGCTGCCACAGCATGGCCTGACAAGCGGTGTGTCAGTGCGTGCCCAGGATCCGAACCAGGGCTGCCAGCAGTGGAGCACGCACACTTAACCACTACACCACAGGGCCAGCCCCAGAACAGTTTTGTATTTACAGAAAAATTGAGCAGATAGTACAGAGTTTCCTATATATACCGCCATACACACGTGCACAGCTTCCCCTATTATTAACATCTTACATTATTATAGTACATTTGTTACAATTAATGAAATAATATTGGTACATTATTATTAAAGTCCATAGTTTATTCAGATTCCCTTAGTTTTTACCTGATGTCCTTTTTCTGTTCTAGGATCCCATCTAGGATATCACATTACATTTCATTGTCATGTCTCCTTAGGCTTCTCTGGCCTGTGACACAGCCTCCTACAGTGACCACCGCATTCTGTACCATCCTTCAAGCAGAGCTCCCCCAGAGAGCTCACTATGTGCAGTTCCTCTCCTCCCATTCTCTCCCAAACCCTCTCCATTCCAGTCCCCACTTCACTCCTCCAAAACCACACCTGTCAATGTAATCAGTGAGCTCCATGTTGCTAAATCCAATGGCCAATGCACAGTCTCATTTAAGGTGATTGGCCACTTCTTCCTCCTCAGAGCCTCATCCCTTTTCCGCCTCCAGGTTCCCATGCTATTCCCTTCTTTGTCCTACCTCCCTGGACTCTCCTTCTTAGCAATTCTGTTGGTTCCTCCTCACCTCCTGAGTTTTACACAGTGAGTGCCCAGGGCTCAGTCCTGGCACCTCTTCCCTTCCTGATCAAAACTTACTCCCTGGTCATCTCACCCAGCCTTATGGCTTCATTGCTGTCTATATATACAATGACTCCTATATTCCCACCATTTACTCACCATCTCTCCTGGAGGGCCATCAGACATCTGAGTTAAGCATTGGAGCTGAACTTTTCACTTTCCCTTCCAAACTTGTTCCTCCCATAATTATCTTCATCTCAGTAAATGACACTTCCGTTAACCCAGTTGCTCAGGCTAAATATCTAGGAGCCCTCTTTGACTCCTCACTTTCAAAATCCACACCCAATCCTTTAGCAAATTCTGTTCCAAATAATTTCTCAATCCAGTGACCTAGCTCCCCTTCCCCACCCCCACTGCTACCCCGGGATGAGAAGGGAAGGCCAGTGAGACAACCAGGAAGTGAGATGTTGCAAATGCCCAGGGAAGGATGTGTTTCAAGAGATTGGTCAAAAATGGAAATGTTACTAAAAGGTCAAGTACAAGTAGTGGCCATTGCAACGATTTGGCAAGAGTCTTCGGTGACTCATTGATCTTCTGGAATTTACTTGGTATATGGAGTGAGGTGAGGTCAAAATATCCTTTTCCCTCCTAAATTGCAAACTGAATTTTGGGACAGCATTTCTTGACCAGGCCTCCTTTCTCTATCCATCTCTGAGACTCCCTTTATTACTCCCTGAGATTCTCACACCTGTAACCAGGTCCATGCAGACTGCCTGAGAGGGCTCTGACACTCACCTTACTCTTCTCACTCAGTATTTGTTTGATATACTCACCATTTTTTTCTTCTGGATTAAAAAAAAAATTTTTTTTTGAGGAAGATTAGCCCTGCACTAACATCTGTTGCCAATTTTCCTCTTTTTCTTTTTTCTCCCCAAAGCCCCAGTACTAGTTGTGTATCACAGTTATAGAGTCGTAGCTCTTCTATATGGGATGCCACCTCAGCATGGCTTAATGAGCGGTGAGTAGGTCCACACCTAGGATCCGAACAAGCAAACCCCGGGCCACCGAAGCGGAATGCGTGAACTTAACCGCTACGCCACCAGGCCAGCCCCTGGATTTTTTTATTTTTATGTTATTTCTTTAATTTTAGCTTTAACTTGTGCTACCATATACATAAAATTTAGCATCTATAACTGTATAGTTAATAGTTATCAGTGGCATTAACTACATTCAAAATGTTGTGCAACCATCACCACTATTTCTAAAACTTTTTTGTCACCCAAAACAGAAACTCTGTACCATTAAGCAATAACTCACCATTTTTCCCCCTTCCTCCTTCCCCTGGTAACCTCGATTCTATTTTCTGTCTTTATGAACTTGCCTATTCTAGATATTTCACATAAGTGGGATCGTACGATATTTGTTGTTAAAAAGACAACAGGCCCAAAATAGAGTCACTATGCTAAGCCCCATGTTACCAGACCAAGACAACTTAATTAAGTTAAGAAATGGAATCTTAAACCAGTCAATCAGGAATTGCCTGATCAGCACTAGTTAGTCCATCTGCCTGATAGACCCCTGCCATCCCCTACAGGAAAGTAATTTTGCAATAACCAACCCACTTTTTTGTCTAATATAACCTCCTTGTTCCTGCTCCCTTCTGCCTATAAAGGTCTTTCATTTTGTGCAGCTCCTTGGAGCTCCTTTCTATCTGCTAGATTGGATGCTGCTCAATTTGAATTGATTTTGCTCAAATAACCTCAAAATTTTTAATATGCCTCGGTTTATCTTTTAACGTTGTCCTTTTATGTTTGGCTTATTTCACTTAGCATACTGTCATTTATCCATTCATCTGTTGATGGACACTTGGGCTGTTACTACCTTTTGTCTATTGTAAATAATGCTGCAGTGAACACTGGCATACAAGTATCTGTTTGAGAGCCTGCTTTCAATTCTTTTGGTATATACCTGGGAGGGGTATTGCTGGATCACATGGTAATTCTATGTTTAGTTTTTTGAGGAACTGCTAAACTGTTTTCCATAGTGGCTGTATTGTTTTACATTCCCACCAGCAACGCACAAGGGGTCTAATTTCTCTACATCCACACCAATATTTGTTCTCTTCCATTTTTTTTCTTATAATAGCCATCTTAATGGGGGTGATGTGATATCTCATTGTGGTTTTGATTTGTATTTCTTCAATGACTAGTAATGTTGAGCATCTTTTCGTGTATTTATCGGCCATCTGTATATCTCCTTTAGAGAAATGTCTATTCAAATCCTTTGTCCATTTTTGAATTGTGTTGTTTTGTTGTTGTTGAGTTGTAGGAGTTCTTTATATATGCTGGATATTAATCCCTTATTAGATATATGATTTACAAATATTTTATCTCATTTTGTGGACTGTCTTTTTACTCTCTTGATAGTATCCTTTGACGCACAAAAGGTTTTATTTTGATGAAGTCCAATTTATCTATTTTTTCTTTTATTGCCTGTTCTTTTGGTGTCATACTTAAGAAATCATTGCCTTCTCCAAGGTTATGAAGATTTTCATCTATGTTTTCCTCTAAGAGTTTTAACTCTTAGATTTAATCTTTTAACTCTTAAATTTAATCCTTGGTACTTTTTAGTTAACTTTGTATATGATGTAAGGTAAGGGTCCAACTTCATTTTTTTGCATGTGGATATCCAGTTTTCCCAGCACCATTTATTGAAAAAACTGTCTTTTCCCCATTAAACAGTCTTGGCACCGTTGTTGAAAACCAATTTACCATACGTGTGCAGGTTTATTTCTGGTCTCTCTATTCTATTCCATTGGTCTATATGTCTATCCTTATAGCAATACCACACTGTACTTTTTTTTTTCTTGTGAGGAGACCAGCCCTGTGCTAACATCTGCCAATCCTCCTCTTTTTCTGCTGAGGAAGACTGGCCCTGGGCTAACATCCGTGCCCATCTTCCTCCACTTTATATGGGACGCCACCACAGCATGGCTTGCCAAGCAGTGTGTCGGTGAACGCCCGGGATCTGAACCGGCAAACCCGGGGCCGCCACAGCAGAGCACACGTGCTTAACAGCTTGCGCCACCAGGCCGGCCTACCACACTGTATTGATTATAGTACCTCTGTGGTATGTTTTGGAAATCAGGAAGTATGAGTTCTCCAACTTTGTTCTTCTTTAAGATTATTTTGGCTATTCAGGGTCCCTTGAGATTCCATATATTTTAAGATGGGTTTTTCTATTTCTCTAAAAAAACACCGTTGGGGTTTTGATAGGGATTGCATTGAATCTGTAGACCACCCTGTGTAGTATTGTCATCTTAACAGTCTTAAGTTCTCCAATCCAAGAACATGGAATGTCTTTCTACTTATTTATGTCTTCTTTAATTTCTTTTGGCAATGTTTTGTGGTTTTCAGCATACAAGTCTTTTGCCTCTTTGCTTAAATTTAATCCTAAGTATTTTATCCTTTTTGACACTGTTATTCATGATTTTTTTAAAATATTCCCTTTTCAGATTGTTCATTGTAAGTGCATAGAAATACAGTTGATTTTTATATGGATTTTATATTCTTCAACTTTGCTGAATTCATTTATTAGCTCTAACAATTTTGGAGTTTTCTACACATACCATCATGTCATCAATGAACAGAGATAATTTTACTTTTTCCTTTCCAATTTGGATGTCTTTTCTTTTTTCTTTCTTGCATAATTGCTCTGGCGAGAACTTCCACTACTATGTTGAATAGTAGTGGTGAAAGTGGGCATCCTCATCTTCTTCCTGGTATTAGAGAAAAGGCTTTCAGTCTTTCACCATTGAGTATGATGTTAGCTGTGGGTTTTTCATATATGGCCTTTATCATGTTGAGGAAGTTTCCTTCCATTCCTAGTTTACTGAGTGTTTTTTATTAAGAAAGGGTGTCGAATTTTGTCAAATGCTTTTTCTGCATCAACTGAGGTTATCATATGCTTTTTTCCCCCTTCATTCTATTAATGTGGTGTAGTGCATTGATTGATTTCCATATGTTGAACCATCCTTGCATTTTGGGAATAAATCCCACTTGCATCCCTCTTAATATGCTGCTGAATTTGATTTCCTAATATTTTGTTGAAGATATTTGCATATATATTAATAATATAGATAGTAGTTTTCTTTTCGTGCAGTGTCTTTGTCTGGCTTTGGTGCCAGAGCAATGCTGGCCTCATAGAATAAATTAAGAAGTGTTCCCTCCTCTTCAATTTTCTGGAAGAGTTTGAGAAGAATTGGTGTAAATTCTTCTTTAAATGTTAACATAGATTTATAATTATTGTTTTATGCATTTGCCTTTTAAATCATATAGGAAAAAGAGAGAAGTTACAAACCAAACTTAAAGGGCATTAATTCTGGCTTTTATGGTTACCTAGGAAATTACCTTTACTAGTGTTCTTTGCTTTTCATACGGCTTTGAGTTGTTGTCTAGTGTCCTTTTATTTAAGCCTGAAGGACTCCCTGTAGCATTTCTTGTAGGATAGATCTACTGGTAATGAACCCTCTCAGCTTTTGTTTATCTGGAACTGTCTTTATTTCTCCTTCATTCTTGAAGGATAGTTTTGCTGGATATAGAATTCTTGGTTGATGGGGGGGGTTTTGTTCAAGACTTTAAATATGTCATCCCACTGCCTTCTGGCTTCCATGGTTTCTGAGTAGAAATCATATGTTAATCTTAGTTAGAATCCCTTGTACATGAGGAGTCACTTGTCTCTGTCTTTGAGTTTCAACAATTTAATTATAATGTGTTTCTGTGTAGATCTCTGAGTTTATCTTACTTGGAGTTCATCGAGATTCTTGGATGTGTATATTCATATCTTACATCAGATTTGGGGAGATTTGGGGCATTATTTATTCAAATATTTTTTTCTGCTCCTTTCTCTTTCTTCTCCTTGTGGAACTCCCATGATGCATACCTTGTTCTGTTTGATAGTATTCCACAGGTCCATCAGGATCTGTTTATTTTTCTTTATTCTTTTTCTTTCTCTCCTCAGACAGGATAATTTCAATTGTCTTACCTTCAAATTCACTGATCCTTTCTTCTGCCTGCTCCAATCTGCTGTTGAACACTTCTAGTGAGTTTTTCATTTCAGATATTATACTCTTCAGCTCCAGAATTTATTTTTGGACCCATTTAAAATTTTCTCCCTCTTTATTGATCTTCTAATTGCATTCAGACATTGTTTTCCTGATTTACTTTAGTTCTTTGTCTGTGGTTTCCTTTCACTAATAATTCCAATGCCTGGGCTTACTTAGGGATAATTTCTGTCAAATTGTTTTTTTTTCTTTTTTCTGTGAATGGGCCATACTTTCCTATCTTTGTTTTATGATTTTTTGTTAAGAGCTGGACATTCTGAGTAATTCTGGAAATCTAATTCTTCCACTCTTCAGGGATGGCCGATTTCTGCTTGTTGAGGTGTGGGACCGTCTATTTATGACTTTTCCATACTACCTTTACAAAGTGTGTTTTCCTTTTTTGTGTGTGTGTGAGGAAGATCAGCCCTGAGCTAACATCCATGCCAATCCCCCTCTTTTTGCTGAGGAAGACTGGCCCTGAGCTAACGTCTGTGCCCATCTTCCTCCACTTCATGTGGGATGCCACCACAGCATGGCCTGACAAGTGGTGCCTCAATGCACGCCTGGGATCCAAACCCAGGTCACCAGCAGCGCAGTGCACGCACTTAACTGCCACGCCATGGGGCCGGCCCTCAAAGTGTGTATTCCTTGTTGTGTGTGGTCACTGAAGTTTCTGTTCTATTGTCTCTGTGGTCAGCCAATGACCTGATGAAGATTTCCTTTAATGTCTTGCTCCCAAAAGGGAGGTGGGAATGGGGGTGGAGGAGTACTGTCTATTTAAATCCTCTGCAGCTGGGAAGCCACTTCAGCCTGGGGGTTGAAACAGCAGAAATTCACTGAAGTTTACCAGATTCTTCATCAAGCTCTCCCTTGGATGCTGCAAGTGTTCAACTAGACTTCAGTGCTACCAAAAAGTTGCTATAGAGAGTTTCCACTAGCTCAGTAGTTGTTTTGGTGGAGGGATGGATTCCTGGAGCTTCCTACCCTGCCACCTTTCATGATGTCACACTCTGTTTTAGACTATTTATAAAAATAATGCTTTGTCAATCTAAAAGAAAACCCTAATTTGATTAGAATTGTATCAACTCTGATAATTTTGGGGGAAAGTGTTCTTCTGGAGAGTTGGCTGAGAATTGCTAATATCAAGTCCTAGTTCCATTATGTTTAATAGTTTTTCTCTCAATCTGTCTCCCTCCTCTTGCATTTTACCATAAGTAGCAAGAATAAACCAGGCTTCACTTTCAACACTTTGCTTGGAAATCTCTTCTGCTAAACATCCAAGTTCATCATTTACTAAGTTCTGCTTTCCACCCAACTGCAGGATGCAATTCCACTAAACTTCCTGCAACTATTTCACAATGATTCTTTTTCCTCCTACTTTCTAATAACATGTTCCACATTTCCTTCTGAGCCCTCACTGGCAGCATTCTTCAAGTCCAGATTTCTGCTAACAGTAGGTTGAAGGCAGTCTTGGCTTTTTCTATTATGCTCCTTGACATTCTTCCAGTCTTTGCTCACTGCGCAATTCCAAAGCCATTTCTACATTTTTAGAATTTGTTACAGCAGTAGCTCACTCTTGGTACCAACATCTGTATTAGTTTTCTATTGAAGCTATAATAAATTACCACAAACTTAATGGCTTAGAACAACACAAGTTTATTATCTCATGGATCTGTAGGCACAAAGTCCAACATGGATCTCATTGAGCTAAAATCAAGGCATCAGTAGGGTTGTACTCCTTTCTGGAGGCTCTAGGGGAGAATTTGTGTCCTTGCTCATTCCAGTTGTTGGCAGAATTTAGATCCTAGTGGTTGTAGGACTGAGGTTCCTATTTTCTTGCTGGCTATCACCTGAAGGTCATTCCCAGCTTCTAGAGGCCGTTGAAATGCCTTGGATCTTTGGATAGTGGAAGATCCCTTCCACCATCTTCAAAGCCAGCAGCAGAGGATCAAGTACCTTTCACACTTCGAATCTGACCAACTCTTCTGCCCTCCTTGTCCACACTTTTAATGCTCATGTGATTACATTGGGCCTACCAAAATAATCCAGAATAACATCCTTATCTTAAGGTCTTTAACCTTAGTTTCATCTGCAAGGTTATTTTTGCCATGTACTGTACCATAGTCAGATTCCATGGACATCTTTTTTTTTTTTTTTAGATTTTATTTATTTATTTTTTTCCCCCGAAAGCCCCAGTAGGTAGTTGTATGTCATAGCTGCACATCCTTCTAGCTGCTGTATGTGGGACGCGGCCTCAGCATGGCCGGAGAAGCGGTGCGTCAGTGCGCGCCCGGGATCCGAACCCAGGCCGCCAGCAGCGGAGTGTGTGCACTTAACCGCTAAGCCACGGGGCCGGCTCCATGGACACCTTGAGGGGCCATTATTCTGCCCACAACTTCCCTAGGAGGCACCAACTCCCAACCCTCCCCAGAGCTCCTTCTTTTCCCTGAAATCCTGACCATGTTATAGTTCCTGGACCAGGTCAAGGTCTGTCCCCCCACCAGACCCTTGTATGTGCTTGTCCTTCTGACTGGAGCTCTCTCCCCCTTCTATAGTCACCCCACTCATCCTTCAGGTCCCAGCAGTCAGCCCACTCCTGCCCCACCCCAACTGAGCCAGCACACCTCTCTGCAGAGTAATTGCCCTTTTGAGTCTATTTCACCACCACCACCACCCTCCCTTATTTGTGAGTGGGTGAGGGAGGAGCCAGTTCTGTTCTGTACGTCAGCAGATCCTGGCATCCACCATAGGACTAGCAAACAGGTGCTCATTGAACCTTGCAGAATGTAGAAGTAGACCTAACAAGAGGCCAATGAAGCTCAAGCTCCAACGCCCTTCATTTCTAGGCCTTGGGAGGAGCCCCACTAGTGTATTCATAGGGTCAAGTATTTTTGGAAAACTTGCAAAACTGAGATACTCTAACTGTACTCAGTGAGGACCTCTGTCCTTTCCCACTCAGACTCCCCTCCACCCCACTTCCCCTCATGTAGGGGACATCGGAGAGGCTGTGACATTTTTGAGGTCCAGCCAAGAGGAAGGTAGGTTGGGGATTGTCCCAGGTCGGTTCCTCTGGGAAGCAGAATCTAAGAGGGAGATCAGGATGTTTTCCAGAGTCCTTTAATATCAGCATCTGAGGGAGGGACGGAGGGAAAGGGTTGGGCTGAGGGAGAATACTAGCTGTGATGGGGCTCTTTACCACTGAGGTAGACCCGTCTGCTGGCTGCCTTCTTGGTGGCTGGCAGCAGCCGGCCTTCCTTGAAGGGGGACCCAGGCAGCACATCTCCAAGTCTACCACAGGGACGCACTTGGTTTGGGTTAGAGGGACATCTTTATGTGGCTTGCTCCACTCCTGTGTATGGTTAGCTTATTGCTCCTGTCCTGGTGTAGGAATGGCCTCTAGAAACCTCCTGCCAGGTCCAAGCTCCTAGTCAGGATGGAAGTGCAAGGTCCTATTGTCCCACTTTTCTGCCCAGTGCTAGAAAAATTGTGGGCCATGGAGAGAAAAAAAAGGTTTGAAATGTATGGAGCCAGCAGCTTATCTGTGGAAAATTCTTCCAAATCATACGGGTACTATATGAAAGAAAGTTGATGAGTTTCCTAAATTTGAAAACAATCCAGACCACTTATGTGACACCATCAATAACAGGTTATAAGAGAAATAAATTTGCTGAACTATCAATAATTAAAACACAAATTTCAATCAACCATGTTAGAAGGGAGATTGAATTACCTTTCTGTTCTCTGTATGGAAAATATTTCCCCCAAAATTACAAAATCCTCATCCTATGCAGAGACTATCAGAGTGAGCAGCCAGAAAATGTAGGGGAAAAAGTATTACAGAAATGTGTCAGGAAGTCACTACAAATATGTTACTGTTCTGCATTTTGCATTGTAATTTATCAGTTTTTTAACAGTTGTAATTTCTCATGATTTCTTTTCTCATTATTTTAATTCACTTCTGTTTCTATTTTTGAATTCATAATGTCATATTCTTTTTCAAAAACAGAGACCTTAAAAATGCATAGTCCTAAGTACCCACTCAACCTGGACTGCCTATGATATAGAAGGAAGGATATAGAGGAGGGGGGAAGGTTCAGCCCTCACTTCACTTCCAGGGGCCTTAGAGCAAGGGCCACTCAGAGGCCAGAGCATATTTGAGACCACCACAAAAATGAAGGCCCCCACCCCCAGCTTAGGCTGCAGCCCCAACCAGGAGTCCTAGTGACTCAGCCAAGTTATCACCTCTGGGCAGCCCTCCCTGGACCACCCAAGTCTGCCCTGATGGTCAAGTCTTCTCCCACAACACTGGAGGCCCCGGAGGAGCAGCTGTATTTGTGGTTGGGATCCTTAGGGAGGAGGAGTCAGTTGGTGGGGGCAATGGCGCAGTGTGAGCCAGCCTGGGCCCCACCTGCCCACCCATTCTGGGCACTGAGGCCTCAATAAGTCTGCTGGCTCTAAAAGTAGAAAGGGGACATAGGGTCCAGGCAGGCCTGGAGAGAACAGACACACAGGCCCAAGCCTGGTCCAGAGCCTCAGGCCATCCCCACCCCGACTGACCACCAGGCAAAGAGAGGCATATGTTGGGTCACCCATTCTGGGAGGGAGTCCCCTTTATTTGAGTTCGCTGCTGAGTAGCTAGATGCTGCAGGTGGCCCTCGATGTGGACCAGGAGGGCATCTAGCATGTGCAGGACCCCGAGGAGTAAGGCACGGTCTGACATAGGGGTCCGCTGTTTCCAGGGTCCAGAGGGATCAGTAGTCACCTGTGGATGCTGAGGAGAGGACCAACAGGCATGTGTAAGAGTGGAGGGATTGGACGGAGGTGTGGTGAGCGGCAGTAATGGAACTAGGGAGAAGGGGATGGGAAGGGGGACCTAGGGTAACGGACGATCACCGAGGGTCTGTTGTGGGCTAGGGTGGTCATGAGGGCCAGGTGGGCCAGACGAAGAATAGGGATATTAGAGAGGGACAATGGGAGCATGGTACTGGCCATGGGGAATGGTCAGGGGCTGATGGGTGTGGACAGATGGAGGGACCATGAGATGTGAGCAGTGAGGAAGGGGGCAGCAGGAGGCCCACAAGGAATGGGGGGGGCTGATGCGGGAGGGCTGGGTGGAAGATATGAGCTCATTGGGTCTAAGTGGAGGCAGGAGGCTATGGGGGACAGAGCAGTGCTGTGCTCACCTCAAACTTAGCAACCTGTAAACGCCATCGCCGCTGCACCGCACGGCCGATCATCAGCATCATGGTAGTGGTGACCGTGACTCCAGCCACGGGGTAGACATAGTTCACCCCCAGGCCCATCAAATGGCCGGGACAGCCCAGGCTTTCCCAGCAACTCTCCATGCTGTCTGGTTGGCACCCCCAGGGCTGTAAGTCCAGCCCCACCTGGTACCACAGGGGCCGTGACCAGGCGTGGGTGGGGGCAGGCACGGCCAGCAGGAGCAGCACCAGCAGGAAGGACTGTGCTAGCAGCATAGCTGCGGCAAGTGCCTGCGGAACCTGGGCGCCTGGCAACAGACACACACCCCTCCCCCACGGGCAGGCCAGGCTCCAGGCAGCAGGTTCCAGCTGGGCCCATTGCCTTTCATGGGGGGGCAGCCTGGCCAGAAAACATGGGGGGCCGGGTTCCAGGTCTGGGGAGGATGGCAGGCTTGGGGCCCAGGACAGAAGGAGCGCCTCCTTTCCACCCCCCTCCTCTTCACCTAACATCCAACTCCAACAATTCTAATACCCCAGGGCCTCTAACTCTGCTCTCTAGCTCAGAGCTGCTCACTGGTCCCATACACCCAGCCTACCCCCCAGTCCACATCGCCGCAGAGTGTTCAAAAACATGGAGCCCCTCACTCTCCGAATCAAGTCTGAAAGCTCAGCCTGGCCCGTGAGGTCCTGCGTGCTTTGCTCTCCCCTCCCGCCTTGTGCAGGCCTCCCTGGTGTTGCTGAACACACCTGCCGTTTCCTACACCAGGAGCACTGTCCTCCATACCTAGAAAGACACTTCTCACGGCTAGAGTTTCAGTTCAAGTGTCACCTGCTCCCTGTGCCTCCCTTCCATGACCGTCGTGGGCAACACAGTCCCTTCTTGCACGTGTGACCCTATCTTATTTTCTTCAAAGCATTTCTAAGTATCTGCAGCCTCTTGTTTGAGGTCTGCCTTCTACTCAGGCACATAAGCTTCACTCAACCAATATTTACCAAGCACCGCCACGTGCCAGGCACCGGTCTTGGTGCCGGGACGTGGGATGACAGAGTAGACAAAGAGCCCTGACTTCCCAGGCTGAGGTTCTGGGAACCTCTGGGGGGTGAAGGGAGGAGAGACAACTCGTGAACACAGTGCAGGAAACGGACACTGGCCACAATAAAAACAGCTGGGCAAGGGGTGCCTCCGTGACTTGGAGGGCAGAGCAGCCTCCGTCCACCCGGCTAGCACAGAGCCTAGCACCTGGTCAGTACCTTGTGAACAGCAAAGCTCACATATTTTGAGCAAGTGACATGGGCCCAGCACTGCTGCAAGCATTTCATGGCATTTACTCATCAAGCAACCCATGAGATGGATCCTATTACCATTCATGCTCTGCTCATGAGGAGACACTGAGGCCCAGAAAGATTCTAGTGCCCCCCACACTCACCCTGATCACTCAGAGTATCAGCTGGCTCGCAGGCCCACTGCTGCCCACTGGGCCACATGCCCAGATGTTGGCATTTTATGGCAGAAATCAGTACATGCTTCTTGGCCCACAGTGACCTGCAAAGCCCAGTGATCTAATTATATGAACAGGCATTTCCCCAAGTAAATCATTCATGCAAACTCACTTCTAAATGCAGACCAGCAGCACCTGTGAACACCTGCATCTCCTCAGTTGGTTACTCAGGTGTTCATGTTACTCCCTCCAGGGTCTTCCCAGTGGCACCCAGTGCCCTGCACCAGATTGAGTGTCCCTGAGAACAGATCATTCCTGAGAAGCGGCTCTGATTCCAACTATTTTATAGCTGAGGACACAGGTGCCAAGGGCTGTGTGTGGCTGGGGAGAAACTTGCACCTGTATGCCCCCACTCTGGGCCTGGCCCCACAGCTCACCCTCCTGCTCTATGCTCTCCCTCCTGACCCTGCCCTCCCCAAACCTTCCCCCAGCTTCTGACTCCAGTCCCCACTTTGGGGCATAAGAAAGGTCAGGAGCCAGGGCTGTGAATCCACCCCCCAAGCCCTGCCAAGCCCCCACCCCACAGCAGAACCTGGTGTTGGGCAAACAAATCTTTATTCCTGAAGCTGAAAACATGCATGCTCCCCCGACTGGCCAGTGCTGACATGACTCCAGTGCCCCATCACACTGAACTTGGAGTCCTAGGACCTCCAACCCTGAGTTGTGTATGTATGTGTATACGGAGGGGACTCCTGGGTGACACCTGGAGGCAGCCCAGGGGTGGGGGGTTCTCACGGGTGCCCCGTCACAACCTCCAGAGGTAGCAGCACAGTCAGAGTTGGGTAACCTGAGCAGGCAGAGGAGGAGAGGCTCCAGTCAGTTTCCAAAGGACACTTACCACACCCCTCCCCTAGGAGAGCAACCTCTGCCCCAGGAGCAGCTTTATCTAAAGGCAGGAGGGAAAGGCAGTGTGTCCACTGGGGGCAGAGCCATCCAGGAAGTGTGGAATTCCTGGAGTTGGGGTCAGGGGTGGGGACAAGCAGTAGATAAAGAAAGTTCAGCGGTCCAGAGGTCAGCTCACCAAAACAGGGCTGACGGGGCCAGACCTTGGGTGTTGAAGGGCAAAGATGACAGCGTCGTGGACAGAGGCAAACAGATGCTGCTTAGTGATAGATGCATCGAAGAAGTGCCCAGCCTCAAGCTGAGCGACTACAGGAGCTGCAGGCAAGGAGTAGTTCTCCCCTTAACTCACGGAACCACCAGGAACACCAACCCCCAGACACCAGCAGCATGCCCTGACCCATGTCACCCCTGACCTCCACCCCTGAGGCTATAGCTAAACCCCCAGTCACCCTTGACTCTTCACCTTGCCTCCCAGGATACCTCTGACTTCAAGTTTCAGAATTTCCCCTTGTGCTGCCTGGCAGACTCCTCAGCCCCACCCCCTTTCCAGACCACTCCTGCCATCCCCACCCCACGCACTGTGGCAGGCGGCCATGTACACCTCCACCTCGATCTCCTGGAAGTCACGGAAAATCTGCAGCAGAAAAGGGGGCCAGATTCAGAGGGAGGCTCAGGGGCTCCAAGGGAGGATTCAGGCAGGCTGCAGGGAGGGAGTTTAGAGCGAGAGCTCAGAGAATTTGGGCGTCAGGAGGCTCCGAGGGCTCGTGGAGCTAGTTATGGGGTCAGAGTGGAGGCTTGAAGGGCTTTGTCCTTCCCCAGGGTCCTTCTTAGGGATGCCTCCAGCCTCTTACATTCTTCAGGCTCTTGATGCACACAGTGTCCACGAAGGAGAGGGCGCCCAGGTCCAGGACAAGGCTGTGGAAATCCGGCTGAGGCAGGCCCAGGGCCTTCAGTGTGGACCTGGCTGGGGCCTTAGCATCTTCTTGACCGCTGGCCACTGTATCCTCTAGTCCATTCCCTGCGCTCACCTGCTGTGGAACCAGACACACTGCAAGGGCCACCCACAAGAAGGTGAAGACAGGGAACACGCACAGACATGCAGGGTTACATAGGGTCAGATGTGGGAGCATGGATGTAAACACCCACATATATGGGGCATGCAAGGGACACATGAGGATTTAGACATGGGGAGCTTCCTGTATGCAAAGACAGGAGGAACTCATGGGGATGCACAGGAGAGGACACCTAGACTAAGGCAGCACACACAGACATGCGTATACTGCTCTGTTACCTCCTGGGCCCAGGCTTAATAGGGACACTTAAAAAGGGAGGGCACTGGGAGACCGTGCTCCATCCTCAGTCAGCCAGGGTAGAGTGGGTAGGGGGCCCAAGGACAGACCAGAAGAGACACATGCACACGTGTGTACAACCAGACACCTCAGCCCCCTGCCTGGGTCTCTAAGTGAGCTTGGCATCCCCTTTGATCCCACATATTTTCCCCACATCTTCAATCTCTTCCCTCTACCCATGAGCACAGACTGTGGGGTCTTGTGGACTCTGCAAATTCAAGGTCTTCATGTAGGCCTCAGATTACAGACAAGAGAGGCGCGAGCAGAATTCTAGAGCATACTCTAGAGATCTCCCCACAGAGTATCTGATCCATCACCCCTTCCTCCTGCCATTGGCACAACCACCTTGAACCCACAACTGGTAGGTCCACGGCTTTCCTCATGGGACGTGTGTGAACACCCCAATCTCTGCAGCTCATGGCTGGTCCCTCTCCCACCTCCACCCTCACCTTGGCCTTGGAGCCCTCCAAGTTGTTGCTCTCGATGTCTCTAATGCTGGTGTTGGCATTGGTGGAACCGGAAGAGCCCTTGGAGGTGGCAGCCTAGGCCGGGGAAGAGAGGAGACAGGGATTGTGATGGTTCACTTCGTCACTGCCTTGTGGGGGTGGGAGAAAACTAAAATTCCACCCAGAGCTCTGACCTGCCAGGGGAGTAAAGCAGGGTTCTTGGGGGCATTAGGGAGAAAGGAGGTGAATGAAGAATGGGGGTGAGAAGTCAGGAGCCCAGGAGGCTGGGAGAAAGGCGGGGTGGGGTGAGCCGCAGGACAGGCAGGAGTTACTGCTCCAGGTGACCTGCCTGTGTCTGGATCCTCTCCTTCAGCAATCGCTTCAGCTTTAGCTCCTGCTTCTTGAGCAGCTTCTTCTTCCGGGAGATGAGGTGGTCGACATCTACACCACACTAGAGGCGAATGTCAGGGAAGGGGATGTGGGCCCTCTGGGGAGGTCAGGGACCCTCTGACAGTCACCCCAGGGACCCCAGGCCTCACCCTCTGCTTCAGCGCGTCACTGTAGAGCTCAGCGTTGGCAAAGTACACGGTGGCTGAGGAGCGGAAGACCTTCACACCCGGGACCTCCCTGGCCTGGGGATGGGTCAGGGGTGGGGTGGCTGAGCCCTCCTCTTTCCTGGCTGCCTTTCCTCCACTGTGTGCCCCAGCGCCCGCCACCCCCCAACCCTCTGCTCCCCAACCAGCACGGGGCCAGCCTGTGGCCAGTGCCCTCCCAGAAGCTTGGGGCCACAGGCCTGGTGGTGTCATCCTGAATCCTCGACCTGCTCCTTCCCTCTGCCCAGGCCCTCAGCCAGGCCTGCCAGGGCTTCCTCCAGGGCATCCTGAACCTCTCCCTCCCCATCTCCCCTGCCCTTCTGCCAACATCCGGGCCAGGTTTCAGTGGCTCTCAGGCCTCCTCTTGGGTCTCCTACTCCTGCCCCGTGGTCTGTTTTCTGCATGCAGAGAGACCCTGTTTAGCTGCCATCCCAACCAAGCCTTCCCCTAGCTCCCAGTCCATCAGGGAACCACCCAGGTCTCTGCTCAGCATCGGACCTGCATGACGTGTCCCCCCTCCCTTTCCATCCAGCTGAGCTGCTCCCCCTCATGTCCTTCCCTCACTCTGCCTAATCATACTGTGCTCAGCCTTCAAGGCTCCATGTCAGGGGGAATGGGCTTGTTTTATTCCAGAGCCCCCACCTATTTTTCCCAGCACAGGAGGTAAATGACAGAGATCCAGTAACTCGACTTATAAACCTGGAAACAGCCTCCCCTACAGGAACCCCTCCAGCATTCCTGACCCAGGGCTGCTCTGCAGGATGGGGCTTGTACTGCTGGATCCAAGACAGACACCTCCCCAAGCCCATCTCTGCCCACTCTTCCTCGGGCCCTTCCTAGCCGCTCATACTCTGAGTGGGGGTCACAGACCCAAATTCTTCCCTTGAAATTCCAAGGACCAAAGCACCTTCAGTCCCCAGTGTCCTTGCCAGGTGTGGAAGGGACTGACAAAGGTGTGTTCTGCCCGTCCCATCCCACCCAGGCCTTCCTCCTGCTTAGCACCCCCAACGCACCTCTGAGTACTCTGCCACATCTCTGTAAATGTCCGTGTCAGGCATCTGCCCCAGGACAGAGTAGTGGGGCCTGTGAAGGGGCAGAGAAAGGGGGAAACCAGGGGGTACTAAGGAGCTTGGGGTTATCCCCAAGATGTGGGAGAGCTGGGGGAGCCAGTGTGGACCTTATTCCCTCGCAAGCTGGAATGGGGGGGACAAAAAGGGGTGACTCACAGCTGCGTGCGGACCACCACGAGCAGCAGGGAGAAGGCCACCGCAACTGCCAGGCCAAGGTCCATGTTCAGCAGGATGGTGGCCACGAAGGTCACCAGCCAGATGAGCTAAAAACAGAAGGGCAGTGGTCAGCAAGGTCTAGAGGGGCTGTTGGGGCCGAAGGCCCCAATCCCACCCCTGGGCTCCCAGGCCTCTCACCAGATCCACTCGATTTGCCTTCCAGAGTGAGCATATGTCGGTGAACTGCCTCAACATGCCCTTCAAGTTCACGATAATGGCGGCTGCCAGGACTGCCTGGGGTGGGGGGAGTGTCACCAGGGGTTGCTAAGAGGTGCTCAGATGTTGACAACCCTGACCACCCTGGCATGAGCCAGACCCCAAGCACCTGGGCATAACCGTAAACGACACTAACCACCACCCACCCCCTGGACCTAACAACTTGGATCTGACTCTGAAAGGTCCTAACCCCTGACTCTTGACCCCAAAGATCTCAATCTTGAAAAACAGGGCATGACCTTGTATGCCTGCCCCTCACCTGGGACGTGACTGACTGATCTGAGCCCCTGGCCTGGCCAAGGCCCTCAAACCCGGCTGGGTGGGGGTGGGGGCTCACCTTGGGCAGGTCTTGGAAGAGTTCCCCAAGTTTGACGATGATAATGAGGATGAAGAGGGAGGAGACAGCTCCGGCTACCTGTGGGGTAGGAGTGAGCAGGGGGGTGAGAGGGAGAGCAGGGGGAGAGCACAGATTGGTGGGGAAGAGCACTGGTCGGGGGATGGCAGGGGGAGGAGGGTGGGACCACCTAGGCAAAGCAGCATACGCACACACAGATGCACACCCGCACCCACACCTGAGCCCACCTGTGTGTTGCCCCCGGTGCTCTCCTGTACCAGGCTCCGAGACATAGAGCAACTCACAGGGAAGCACTGGAAGAGGCCCCCGATGAGGTTACTGAGGCCAAGGGCCACCAGCTCCTGGTGGAGGGAAGAGCAGGTATGAGGAGACATCACTGCAGTGCCTGGTCACTCAGCGCGCCACTGTGTCTAGGCCTAGGCGTCCCCACTCCACAGCCCCCAGGGAGCTGGCTATCGTCCTGCATGTCCTGCTCCCCCACCCTCAGTCCCTGACATGGCCCAGCACCATCTATTTGCTGTTTCCCTGTGTCGCACCTGATACTTCATCCCCCCAGACCACCTCAGCTGCCCGCTATGTGTCCCGCATCCCATTCTCCAGACCTGGTTGCTGTCCACCCGGTAGCCATGCCTCAGGGCGAAGATCTTCCCCAGCGAGATGGCAATTGCGAACCCAACCACAGCGATGGCGAAGGCATTTCCCACAAGCTTTGCGAACAGCTGGGGGTTGGGGGCCACTGGGGGTATCAGCCTGTGAGGGGCATCTGTGAGGCCAAAGGAAGGCGCTGGCCCTGGCCACCCAACCCTCCCTGACCTGACAGGGGCCGGAGCTTACCCTGCAGGGATGTCACCCACGACATCCACCCCAAATCTGCGCTTCAGGCCCACACCGTAGGAGATGCCTGTGGCCCCGATGAGCTGGGGGGAGAGGACAGAGTCAGAGGAGGGAGGTGCTCGCATCATTGTCAAGGGGGACAGAGAAACCACTTTGGGGGTGAAGAGGGAGGCCTGAAGCAAAGGCCTTAGAGGGAGAAGTTGGTGATAGGATGAGATAGACACGACCATTTTCGGAAAAGGGAGATGCTGTCTGTCAGGGGCAGGAAGATATCAACACGGGAGCTTTCTGCTGCGGTCCCCTAGTCCCCATGCCAGCTAGTCTTTAAATGCCTGGGGGATGCCCACATGGCAGAGATGTATCCCCTCTTGCCCTTCTCCCCCGCTGCCCGAGTCCGCACCGTGAGCAGTTCCCCGGGGATCGGTAGGGGCAGATATCGCTGCAGCTTGTCATTCAACAGCTTCACCAAAACAAGCACCACCCCTGCCACAACTGCGGTGACCACGGTGCCGACCACACTCTGGGGCAGCTTCCAGCAGACCTCCAGCACTGTCTGAGGGGAGGCAGGGTCACAGCCAGCACTCAAGGTCATGGGCACACCCACGTGTCCCTCCTCCCACCCTCACTCACATAGATGACGGACAGTGGCCCAGAGCGGCTGCTCAGTTGTAGACCAAACACATACTTGAGCTGCGAGATGAAAACCTGCACAGACGCAGCTGTGGTATAGCCACGGACCAGAGGCTCTGACAGGTAGGTGACCACGAAGCCGAAGTGGACCAGGCCCAGCCCCACCTGTGGGGTGGCCAGGGGTAGTCAGGGGAGGTGGGGCAGTCAGGGGAGGCTGGAGCAGAGCCCAGGGTAGGTGGGATCAGAGAGGGATGAGTGAACAGCCAGAGTTATGAGGAGGACGGTGATGGTCAGACACTCAGAGGAACTGGCAGACGGGGTGGAGGGTGGGTTCAGCAGTGGGGCGGGCAGTAGCGGGGCAGTACTCCTGACTGCTCTGTACCTGGAAGAGGCCGACCAGAACACTGAGTGCGGAGGCCAGCTGCACCCGGGCAGCATCTCTGGCCGTCTCATTGACCGTGGAGTTCAAGTCCTGCAGGAAGTCCTCATCCGGGGCCAGGGATTCTGTCACACTGCCCACCATTACAGACATGATCGCAAAGGTGCCTGCATGGACAGGTCAGGGCAGGTCTGAACGAGAGAGAACACTGCCCTGCCCTGGAGACCTGGTCTTAAGGGAGAGGCCAGTAGACATCCAGTTTTAGACAAATATCCTCAGACTATGCTGTGCAAATAGAGGCAGTGCTGGCAGTCAGGTATGAACCCTGAGCTCAAGGGCTCTTGAGGGTGGCTAGAAATGTCAGCCCCACATCATCTATCCTGCTCACCTATGTCCACTGACTCAGGACCACTCCCCTTGTGAAAGATGGAATGAGGAGGAGGACATGGCCCGCCACAGGTTATCAAGCCTGTGCCAAGTTCTGAGCCCCCAACATCCTCCCAGAGCCAGGGCCTCTAGGTCACTTGACTCTGTGGTCCCATGGTCAGAGGCCTACTCCTGCTTGGGAACGACCCTTGAGCCAGTCTCCCCGTGGCCCAGCACCCATGCTGCTCTCTTCCTTGAGTTCCCTTGCCCTGCTCAGCCCTCCCTCAGCCTGTCCTCCATGAAGGATGTGGGCATCCTCCAGCAAGGCTGGGCTTGGCTCCACTCACCCACGGAGATATGCCGGGAAGTACCAAACAGGAAGTAGATAAAGACAGGGTAGAAGGAACTGTAGAGGCCAAACACGGGGGGCAGTCCAGCCAGGAGGGCGTAGGCCAGGCCTGGAGGTAGAATGGTGGCAATGTAGGCTGGTAGGCCAGGGCCATGAGAGGATGAGGGAATCCCAGCCCTAGGTCATGGGCCACAGTTCTAGGGGCAGAAGTCATGGCTTCAGGTTCGGGGGCAGTCACAGATCACAGAGCTTCTAGGCCCGGGCCTTGAAGGGTTGAGGTCACCACCCAAAGGTTGAGGGTACAGCCTCCAAATCAGGGGTGGCTTACCCTGTGGTAGCTGCATAATGGCCACACTCAGGCCAGACAAGAGGTCACCCAGGAGCCAGTCACGCACAGGATACCGGGGTAGCCAGGCCAAAACAGGGAGGTATTGTAGCAGAAGGGCTCGGGCTCGAGCGTGGGAGCACCTGAGGACACAAGGGTAGGTATCAGGGACAGGGGCTACCTAGGTCCTGCCAGTGCCCCTAGTCCCCCACTTTCAGCCTTACTGCAACCAGGTTCGCCACTGGAGGGTCCCAGTCGCTGAGCCCCAGCGCCCCAGCTCCTCCAGCTGTTCCTGGTTCAGCAGTGGCCGCTCCACATGGTAGACTCGCCTCCTCAGCTCCATTGCCTGCGCTGTGGACAGCAGTGCTTGTGTGTCCCTCTGTCTGGAATGGCAAGACCAGAGACACTGTCAAGGCACTCCTGGCCCAACGTCTCCCACACCTCCGCTTGGGACTAGAAAGTCACCACTTGACTTCTGTAGGCCCCAAGATCTAGGTAGGTCCAGCCCCCAGCTGGCCCCTGTGGGCCGCATGCCCACACCCAGGGCAGTGCTTGAACTTTGGCTAGTGGAACCCTCTTGCTGGGCCAAAGTCCCCCACGAAATCGAAGGATGACCACAGTCCACACTTCCAGCCCAGGTGTGGCCTGGCCCTGAGGGTTCTACCAATCCAGGTCCCAGGCTGACTGCCCCTCCCAGCCCCCTGCTCTCCCCCAGCCAATCCCTGTCCAGTATCTGAGTCTTTATCCAGCTGCCCCATGAGCCCAGTGCTGGCTGGCTGAGAGCACATGACACGAAGGGATCCAGCAAACTAGGGGTCCGGTTCTTCAGGCAAGCCCCTTTTCAGATGAGACTCTCCCCTCTAAGGGAAGGAAAGTGGTGGGGCTAAGATTGCCCCTGGGCCTCCAGTCCCAAGGTCCAAGTAGTAGACAAGTGCAGACCTAATCTGGTAAAGCCAGGGGATGGCTCTCACCTGGAGAGAAAGGGGTCTCACCTAGAGGGAGAGGCTTCCACCTGGAAAGGGATGCTCCCACCTGAAGTGGGGGAAGATCTTAGCCGGAAATAGATCTCAGAGGGATCTCACCTAGGGAGAAGCTCTCACCTGACGTGAAAGTTTTCACCAGCCAGGTAAGTTCTGTCCTGGGGAGAACCTCTGATATGCCCAGAGGCTCCCACCTGAAGAGGGGGAAAGCTCTCACTTGGGAATAGGAGACTTGGGAGATGAGTTCTTACCTGGAGAGAAGCTGTCCTGGAAATAGATCTCACCTGGGAATAGCAGCTCTTAGAGGGGGAGCTCTTACCTGGGGGCAAGCTTTCACCTGCCAAGAAAGTTCTGATCTGGAGGGTACTCTCACCTAAGGGAAGCTCTGACCTGGGAGAGGCTCCCGCCTGGAATGGGAGAAAGCTCTCACCGGGGAATAGATCTCAGAGGGAGGATCTTACCTGAAGGGAAGCGCTCCCTTGCTGGGAAAGCTTTCGTCTGTCAGGAAAGTTCTGATCTGTGAGAAGCTCTGACCCAGAGGAAGGATCCCACCCGAGGGGCAGGAACTCACCAGGGAAGGGCCTCGATGTCCCGGTTGGAGGATGGAGTGGAATGGGTGCAAGGAGGAACTCACAGAGATCTTTGAGTCCCCTCGCCCCTCCTCCGTGAGTCACTCAGGTCTTCTTAAAGGGCTCCCTCCACACCCCCGCAGGACCCGCGCTTGGAAGGCGGGGCCTAGAGCCTTGGCCCCTCCCTTTAGGAGGGCACAGCCGCCAGAAGGGCCGCAGCGCTCACTCCCAGATCAGTTGTACCCAGCGTGTGGATTCAGACCTCAGCTATGCGCTTTCTTGCTGCGACCTCCCGGCCCCAACGCGCCCCACCGGCGCACCTCCTGGGCCGGGGTTCCTCCGCACGCAGCCGCCTCCCTGCGGCCCCCGGCTAGCCCTCTGGCGAGGCTCGAGCGGCTTTTCGCACAGCCCTCACGGGCTGGGGTCGCGCCGGCTCCCGCCCCCATCCCTCGCTGCAGTTGGGAAGCCGCCTGCAGAAAATCGGCAAAGCGGTCAACCGAGGCGTTGCAGGCAGGGAATGCCTGCTCCAGACGTGGCGGTACCCCTTCCGAGCTAACCCAAGCCGGGCGCCTGCGCGGGGGCCATGAGGCTGCCTGCGCCTCGCGGACACGGGAAACCCAGGCCGTGCCCTGCACTCACCCCGAAGCTTCCGACAGGCCCATGGCTTGCGAGCTGCCAGGTGGCGGCTGCTCCTACAGCGCCAGCAAGAGGCCGCAACGGGCCGAAAGGCGGGGCTGGGACAGAGGCAAGGCCTGCGGCGCGCTCCCAGAGACCAATCCCCGGGCAGGACGGGGAAGGTTTGGGCCTATCAGCGTGCTTGGTCGGGGCCTAAGAGGCGCTCTCTGGGCGGGGAGAACCCGGAGGAGGAATATTTAACCCCTTCCTCGCCTGCGGCCTGGCCCTCCTCCCTGAGCCGGGTGAAACTGCAGAACTGGAACTAAGGACCTGCTCTGGGCTGGCCGTAGCCGCTGCCCCAGGGCCCTGAGTGGGACGGGGCTGATACTGTGTCCTGGCGTTTTGCGGAGGGTCCTCGCGGGATGGGGAGGGGAAACCCCCATGCTGGCAGGATGCCTCAGGGCGCCGCCAGCGACCAGAGCCTTAGCTCTCCGTGAGGTATCCGGGTCCATGGGGCATCTCATGCCTCCAACTGAGGGCGCCACCCTCAGGCTTTTTCCCTGAGACCAGGCATGTTTCTGAGACCAAAGGTGTCCAAGCCTCCCTTCGACTCTGGACACAGACCTGAAGTAAGGTGCGAGGTCCCTCTCCCCTGCACATAGCACAGCCCAGGCATCACGCCCAAAAGTTTGTGCCTGAGCCACAGAGGAATGGGGTGTCTTGGCCAGCTCCAAATCCGAGAGGCTGGTTGGGGTCAGTGTTGTCAATGAGCTGAGGAGTTTAGCAAGGGCAGTTCCTAGGGTTGGTTTGACCCCTGGTTTGAGCCGGGGCAAATGCCAGGTTGGACTGCAGGCCCTGAAGACTTAGGAAGTCATCATGCTGCTGCCTTGACAGGGAGGGGGGTTCCCGTGGGACCTTACTCCCAGCACCTCTGCTCATACTTCAGGCCCCAATCACAAGGTGACTGGCTAGAATTCAAGATGAAAGAGATGGGAACCTGGTCCAAATCTCCAGTGAAATGGGCTAAAAATAGCTGAATATTCTTTGGGGGGGCAGCGGTCAGATTTCTCCCAAAGGTCAGCCTGGCCTGAATCATTCATAGCCACCCTCCTATTCCATCCCCAAACAGAAAGAGGCAATAACCATTTTCTATAGAAGTTTATTCCCAAAACAGCGCGGCTTCACGGAACAATTTACACAGACAGGAAAAGGGGCCACTGGGCTAGACGGGGGGGACTCCCAGAGAGGAGCATCTGCAGAACGTAGGACATATCAAGGACAACCCCCTCTCCGCACAGCAGGCCCCTCAACCCTTCAAGGGCGGGGGTCATTCTGGGTAAGGAGAGCTGGGATCCTGGCTGGCGGGATTTGGCAGCAGTCAGTAAAGTAGAACTTTTAATCTCCTTGGAAACTGCCTCCCAAGAGTATGTGTGGGGGAGGGGTGTGTCTGTACAGACCCCTCACAACCCTGCACAGCTACTGTTGCCAGTGGTAAGAGCTTGCCTACTCTCAAGGCCTTCTCTGTCTGCTGTTCAACAGGGGACTCGGGGCTGACCTTTGACCTGGGAGAGCAAGGGGTTAGAAACCCCTCAAGAAGGCCAGGCCCAGGGTCCTCACAGGTGGATCCTCCAAGCCCCTCTCCCATTTTCTCTACCTTTCACTTGTAAACAAAGGGAAAAAAAAAAAAAAAACACTCTCAACTGTAAACAAAGTGTAAAAGTTCAAAGTTTTAAGTTGTAAACAAAGTTTAAAAATGTTTTAAATCTTGACCTGTAAACAAAGTAAAATTTAAAAGTCCCCAGTTCTGGACATCAGACAAAGTAATAAAAGTGAGAGTTTTGTGAACAGGGTCTTAACAGTCATCTTTCCCTTTAGAAGGGAACATAGGAGGGTGGTACTGAGTCACTTCCTGCAGCCCGGGTGCCGAGGGCCAGGGAGTTCCTGTAAACATGGGAGGCAGTGGCACCTACATTCTGAGTCTTCAATTCCTGTTTCTGCTCCCTTTGCTCCTCCTCCCACCCTACCCTTCAGAATAAATTCTAAAGGGGGCAGTGGCAGGGAATCAAACGGCACCACAGACAACATTTGCTCACAGCAGGGGCAGGGGCTGGCAAATGACCCTCCGCAGGAATGTCTGAATAGAGGCCTGAAACCCTCCCCATGGGAGAAAGGGAAGCCTTGCTCTGTAAACATGACATCTGCTGCTCCACCAGTGCCCCACAGCATCAGTCATAAGGCATAAGGCAGTAAGTGGCAGGGACTCCACATAATAAACACACACATCCACGGGGAGGGGTGGCATGAGCAAGCCCCTGTGAGGAGGACAGAGGACCCCTGTTTCCAAGACCAACCCCCAGTCCCAGAAGTTTGGCCCTTGGGGCATCCAAGAAAAAGCAAAGATCAGTTCTGCACTTTGGGCCCCGACAATATTCAGATCAACCTGGAGGGGGAGCATTTCCTCTCCTGTCTGAATCTACTCCAGTAAGATGAAAAGAAAGAGCATATTGTTTGCCAGAGACCCAAATGGAGCCAAACTCTGCACCTCTTTCCCCTTGTCCCCCTCCCCCTCCCAGCCCAGCCTCAGAACCCCGGGAGACAGAAAAGCTGAAAAATAACATAAGCATATCTCTCTGGTTACAAAGGTACAAAACGTATAAAAGTCCTCCCTTCAGTTCCCCTTGCTCTGCGCACGTTACACACGTGCTCACAGGTAAGCGTGGAACCTCAGCACAGCAGCAACAGGGAGAGCTGGGGGCGGGGGGTGGGTAAGAGGCTGCCTCAGGATCAGCCCCTGACTCCTGGAGTCTCTTCCATTAGCCCGAATCCTCCATCGCCCTTGCTGTTCCTCCTCCGCACGTCCGCCCCTCAGGAGTGACCCTCACTTCTGGGAACTCTGCAGAGTTGAACATGGAGATCAAAGGTGGTTGCTAAGAGGACTCTGAGTCAGGTGGCTCTGTACTCCCCTACAGGACCTCTCCCCTCCCGTCCCCCATCACCTTTAGCTCTCATTCCCTAGCCCCCTTATGCCCATTCTGGAGTTCTCAGAGCCCTCCACCCATTCTGGACTCCCAGATTCATCAGCAAAGCCCCTCGGCCGGCCACCTATGTCTTTTCTCTTAGCACTTAGCACTTAGCAAGCACCTACAATAGATACTATATTAAATCACTTGACAGATTTTGTCTCAAAAGTCTCCACATCTCAAAGAGTTTGTTACTACAGGCACATTTTGCAGATAAGAAAACTGAGGCTCAGAGAAATCAAGTGTATCTCCAGAGCCTAAACCCCTGCTCAGTCCCCCAGTGCCCCCTCAACAACCAGACCCCAAGGTTGGCTGCTGGAGGACCCAGGTGGTGCTCACAGCTCCCTCTCATCCCCACCCCTAGCATCCTTCCTGGGCACCAGGCCCCAAAATCTACGCCCCTTTCTCCTCTCCTGACTCTGCTCAGGTTCTGTTGATCTCCTGCCCCACTCCTGGGGTCCCCTTCCCCCCAAAGCCTTCTCTCACCCTATAGACCTCCACAGAGCCTGACCTAGCTGTTCCTCCCTCTTAAAACTCAACTCTCCTTTTGGCTTCTAAAGCCTGGCAGCTCCTGGTTCCTCCTCACTCCCTCTCTGACTCCTGTGTATCCAGCTGCCATCCCCTACCCCACAGATGCCCCAGAGTCACCTGAGATGTCCCAGGTCCCAACTCAATTCCTGTATGCCCCACCCCACAGTGCCCACAGGCAGGAGGAACTTAATATTGACTGAATCAATCAATGAATGAATGATTTACTCTCACAGTTAACTCTTCAGCCTGGCATATCCTGGCACTACTTCTGGCCCCTCCTTATCCCATACCACCCCTAGGCAAAGCCCCCCGAGCAAAGACTCCTCCTCTCCTCCCTGCCCCTTCTATGTACCAGGTAACCTCCCTCTTCTAGGCCTTGGCTCCTGCCCTGCCCCACTCCACTAGCTCAAGCCCTTTGGAAGGCACCTATCTTTCCTCCTTAGCCCCGGAGGTGCAAGGGAAGGTAGCTGGCCTCAATCATATAGCCACCAAATCCCTGCTAATCATGCCCCCATTCCCTGCCAGATTTCTGCCCTCAGCCTGTGGCCCCCTGGCTGTGCTGAGCCTGGGGTAGACCACGCTGTCTGACAACCCCCCACGCCAATCTTTGGCAGAACACAGGGCAGGTTGCACAGAAGGTTGCCCTAAGCTGATGAGGGTATGAGCTGGTGGCTGGACTCTGCTTACTCTGAGTCCGGTGACAGCTCTGAGATGCTGTGGGATGTGGCAGAGCGTGGTGTGGAGGGCCCAAGCACTGAGGCAGTGGCAGAAGGCGTGGCAGTGGTATGAGGGCCCGAGGGTGTGCTTGAGGACTGCACAGAAGAGGAGAGAGCCGAGGAGTTGAAGGAGGCGAGGATAGAGGAGAGAATGTCCAGCTGCTCTGTGGAGGGGCCATGGCTAGGGCTACTGGCTGGGTCCTCCCTAACTCTGAGCAGCTGCGGGGGTGGCCCAAGACCTTCTCGTGAGGGGTGCCGGCTAGGCACGTGGTTTAGCCGCTCCCCTGAGTTCGATCTCCTAGATAGAGAGTCCAGGGGCCGGGATGGCAAGAGGGGGTCCCTTGAGAGTTGCCGCTGGGAAGACAGGGGCAGAGGTGGGGGCTGTGGGTCAAGGTCCCGGGCACCATGGGGCGGGGCCAGCGTGCTCAACCACTCGCAAGGTGCCCCTAAGTCCAGCGCATCTCGAGATCCGAAGCGGCCAGCCCTGGCACCCGGGTAGTCCCTAGGTGGCTGTCTCCGTGGTAGGGTGCTGCCCCGATCCCTGGGCTCCAGGCGGCCTGGCACAGCATCCAGGCGTTCTTGGGAACCTGGCCGACTCAGGGGACGCAGAATTGGGGCAGGGGCCTCCTCCAGTCGCTCACGGCTCAGTTGCCGCCGGAGGAGCAGGTCCAGCTGTTCTCGAGAGGAGTAGCAGCTGGCTGGCTGTGAAAGGCTGCCTGTGCCCCCTCCAACATAGATGCGGCCATAGGAGGCAGCCGGCACAGCACAGTGGCCCAAGGTGGCTGCACGGCACCAGGACAATTCAGGGGGACCTCGGGTCTGTGGCACCAGTGGGTACTGCAATCGGTTTTTCAGGATGCCTGTGGGAGGAACAAAAAGGGGATAGGGTGTATATGGGGGTGGGGGGACAGGAACTTCCTGGGTCTAGGGGTACGGCAGCCTCTGGGATCCCTGTGACACAGGGTTGGGGGCAGAAATCCCGTGGGGCGGGGGAGAGGCAGCTCCTACGAATCCCTGAGAGGCAGCAGGACAGGGGTCAGAGTGGGGAGGCAGTAATCCCCTGGGTCAGGACAGGGCCAGTCTCCAGGCACCATGAAGCAGGATAGAAGAGCAGAAACCCCCCAGAGTAGATCAAGAGGAGCTCTCAGGATCCCTGTGAGGCAATATAGGATTAGGAGGCTGAAATGGGCAGTCCCCAGGGTCCCTCAAGCGCAGGTCAAGGTCATGGATCATACCTTTCCTCTGGCGCTGGGCCCGGCCCAGGGAGGTTTCATCTCCACTGGTCAGGGCCAGGTCAGGCTGATTGTTATTGGCTGCATCCTTGCTGGCGTCCAGCCCCAGGCGCCTTTCGGAGCCCCAGGTCTGCAGAGCACAGGGAGCAGCCTCGCATTCCCCCAGAGCTGGCCAGTAGGACAAGAGGTCGTTGCCATCCACATCTGTGAAGCCAGGGCAAGTTACAGGAGCCTCTGGGTTGACCCCAGTGACTCATGACCTCTGTGACCCAGACTCAATGACCCCTGACCCTAATCATTCCTGAAACCCTGGCTGTTCTCATTAAGAAGAGGTAGGAATAGGAGGGTATCTCTCAGAGATCAATGGAACCATCCAGGGAGGGGGTTGCTGATAAGCCCCCTACTTTTGATTTGAGGTGGACAGAGACTGGGGGTAGGGGAACCTGATGGTCGAGGGGTCAGGAAGACCAGGCCAAACTCCAACCCTAAGGGAAGACAAGGGGCTGGAGGAATGACACATCACCCTACAACATCCCTGACCTCATTATTCTGTTGCCCAGACTGCTCCTGGGTCTCTAGCCAGAAGAACACTGCTGGGAGGCTGGATGGGGAGAGGTGCTTGGGTGCCCAGTGATGACCCCAGGTTCCTAAGAGGTCAGTCCTGGGAATCCTTAGGAGATAGCAGGGTCCTTGGGTCACATCTAAGAGGAATATGGGGTGTCTCTTGGTCACCCATGGGGTCAGAGGGCCCCATCACCTTTGGGATGGGTGAGGAGCCTCTCACTCTGGGCTGCCCGGCGGAGTGGACGCTGGAAACGCCCTTGTGTCTGGCCGTTGTCCTCACTTTCTGAGGATGGGATGGACAGGCTTCTCTCCTCCTCCAAGGACAGGTCGCTGTCAGAGTCGGAGTCTGCGCCTGGAGTTGGGAAGGTCAGGAGGAAGGTATAGCAGTGACTTGGAGAGGTGAGGGACATGGGGGGTCTTAAGGGTGGCTACAGCATGGGGAAGGGGCTGGGGACCTGGAGAGAGCTTGGAGTAGGGTAGGAATGGAAGGGCTGGCACTTTTCAGGAGATCAAGGGCTGGGTGGGTAGGGGCCTCTTGGGGCAGTGACCTGGGGAGAGCTCGCCCCACTGCAGTCAGCCACTGCTCCTGATTTGGGCAGAAGAAAGGGGAATCAGGGATAGATCCTCTGCCTCCCTCCTCCCTGGCCCAGGCCCCCACCTCCACCAGCATCTCGATGGAACATGGCCACGTCCAGGTCAGTGGGGCCAGCGTGAGCCTGGAGGCTGTTGTCAGTGTGGTCGGCAGCCGAGCCATGTCGAACCAGGACATTGTCCCTGGAAATTCAGGAATCCCCCCATCAAAGAGGGATGTGATGGGGTGCTTTGGAGGCTGGGGTCTCTGTGGGTGCACAGCCAGCTGCATGTGGAATGGCTCTGAAGGCATCCCTGGGTGTGTGGCAGGAGGCATCTGGGGCAGAGGCAGCCGCAGAGGCCCAGATGGCTGAGATGAGTAGATCCACTGCTTTAGGACATGGTAGTGCCAACCCCTGGTAAAGTGGGGCTGCTGTGAGCTGTGTGTGCCCCTCACGAGGAAGCCCCTCCACTCACCTGAGGTAGCTGCAGCCCCGTTGGCTGTCTTGGTCCTGGGTCCGGCCGGAGCGGGCACTGCTCACGGAGGAGACGGTGGAGGCACCAAGAGTGATGCGGATGAGGCCACTCTCCTCAAAGAGGGCCGTGTTGTTGTAAGCCCCAGGCCCCTGGGGCAGCGCGTGGGAATAGGAGTGTGAGCCAGCCCTGGAGAAGCTTCAAACCCTGGGCTTCCAGGGCCCCCACCCTGACTCCCAACCCTGAGAGCCCCTCACCGTCCCAGGCGCTGGCCTTGCCTCCTCAGGCGCTGCCTTCCTGCCCAGACAGGCTGGTGTCCAGGCAGCCCGAGCATCTGCATTCAGGACACAGAAGAGCAGCAACACCGCCAGGCCCTGTGGGTCAGCAAGGGTCAGTGAGGGGTCAGTGAGGGGTTGGGGAAGGTCAGCGAGAGATCAGAAATGAGTCAGAGAAGGTCGAGTAGGGCCACCAGGGGGTCAGTCAGGGCTGGTATAGGTCACTATGGGTCAGCAAGGGGGGTCAGTCACTGCAGGTTAATGTGAGCCAGTGAGGAGCCCAAGGGGGGACTCGGTAAGGGGGTCAAAGAAAGTCAGCAGAGGCAGTAAGAGGCCAGAGCAGCATGAGTGACTAGAGTCAGCGAAGGTCAATGTAGACCAGCAAGCAGCCAGGAGCCTCACTGTTGGTGAAGGTCAATCCAGGATCAGCACCCAGCCTGGTGTCGGTCATCCAGTAGGAGTCAGCTCCAGGCTTGGGATCAATGTCCTGCTCAGGGCTGGACCCACCCTGCTGAAGCCCCATCTGGTCCAGGGTGAGAGAGGGGTGTCAGAGTTACCTGGAGCCCACACAGGCCGGCGTGGAGGTAGTGGAAGGCCAGGATGCTGTGGTTGATTGCCAGAAGGCCAAAGAGCCAGGAGGCACTGATCAGTAGAAGGAGCAGAAAGGAGCTGCGAAGGGTCCTGCCACAGGAACATGAAAGGACACAGGAGAGGACACACAAGGGTCATGCAGGGCTCACATAGGGGACACAGGAGGACGCACAGGGGTCACACAGGGGATACACAGGGGACATAGAAGGAAAGGAACTCACATAGGAACATGGAGGTCTCAGGGGACACTAGGGGAGATGGGAGGTCACAGAAAGAACCAAGAGAATATTCAGGGAGCCATGAGGGGATATGTGGAAAACACACAGGACGTGGGCAGTGAGACAAAACATGGAAGACAGGTGGGGACACACGGAGCAGGGGGAAAAGTGAGCCAGGCCATGGGAGACTTGGGAGACAGCAGGGCGGAAGCATGTTTGGGGTCAGAGTATGGCAAGGACACCAGAGAAGAACCACAGGGACTGGAGCCGAGCCGGCACCAGGGATGCTCTGGGCCCCCAGACCCACCCCCAGGAAGGGGCTGCCATGCTGAGAATCCCCCAATTCCATCAGCCAGCCAACTCACAGCACAGACGTCTTCTTGGCCTCCCTCTGCCCGGTGGAGCAGGATGTGCGGGCAGCGAGGAGACACATGGTCCCGTTCATCTGAACCCACAGCCAGACATGTGGAGCAGGGACAGGGGAGAGAGAGACAGAGATAGTGAGAGCCAGACAGAGAGAGACGGGGACAGAGAGAGACCAAGACTCACAGAGAGAGGCAGAACCAGTGAGAAACACGCACACATACACGCACACGCACGCACACACACACACAATACAGAGATCAGAAATAAAGAGAGACAGGGGGGCTTAGAATCATAGAAAAAGTCAGAGATAGGGAACCAGAGAGGGACTGAGAGATTGAGATGGAGAGAGAGACACAGAGAGACAGAGGCAGGGAGAGGCAGCCAAGTCTCTGACCCCACGCACCTCATCTCCATGCCAGTGGAGTGGGGAACAGAAATGGAGGCTGAGCCCAGGAAGCCTGTGGACTGCCACCTGGCACCCCTCAGCTGACACCCCCACACCTGCTGCAGGGCCCTTTTCCCCCACAAAGGGGAACACACAGGTGGCACTGAGTGCAGGCACCTACCACAATGACAAGGACGACAGGGCCTGCGAAGCTCCAGATGAGAGGTTCATGGACCGAGATCCAGCAGAAGTCAGGGTTCCCATAGCCATCGGGATCCAGGCCAACAGCAAGCCCTGTTGGGGAGAAAGGAGAGGATGGATGGGCGTGTTCTAGAGCTGCTGATCCTCTCATGTATGGGTAGGAGCCAGGGGTGAGGGCAGAGCGGGTTCCTCCCTCAGCAGATGGCATGGGGGGTTGAGGTTGGGATTAGGATTGGGGGCAGGGTCAGGCGTCAGGCTATGGGATGGACAGAGGTCAGGGTCACAGGCCTGGAGGGGCCAGTGGGCAGGGCCCTCACCCAGCAGCACAGCAGGGACGCCCCAGCCCAGGGCATGATAGAAGCGCATGGCGCCACGGTCCACATTGCGGGGCTCAACCTGCATGCGGTAGAGGTGCAGCCCCTGCACAAGGAGCCACGTGAAGGTGCTGAGGAAGAAGTAGTGCAGGAGGATGGCGACTGCAGTGCACATCAGCTGAAGGCAGGGTAGGGGGGCGTCAGGACCTCTCCTGCCTCCCCCTACCTCTGACCCCCACCCCAGGCATCTGTTTCCCACCTATGACCCCTAAACCACAGCACCTTACCCCAGTATCCTGCCCCAAACCCTGGCCCCAACCTGAGCATCCCTGAACTTTGGCCCCAGGCCTTCCTGGGCCAGGTAAGGTCATCAGGACACAAGTCCCCTGGCCCCGACCCTGCACCTGGTTTTGGGTCCTATGGATTCCCAGCAGGAAGAGGAGTTCTGCCACCCCCAGGGCAGCCGCCACATTGGCATGGATCCCATGCATGTTGGACTTGAGGCTGCGGAGGCTCAGCAGGACAGCCGCAGTCAGCAGCAGCGCGGCCACAGATACTGCCACGACCACGTGGGTGAACACAGCCAGCAGCTCCAGGTCGCCCTCCAGCCGCTGTGGGGACAGGGATGGTTGCTGGGGTGTTGGGCATCCCTGCCCTTTGACCCTCCCACTTCCTTGGGACTCTAAACACAGCCCCACCTCACGGGGGGAGGCATCCATGAGGACCCCAAAGGTGCCTGTCCGGCTGCAGCGACACCGTGCGTGGGAGCCATTCCTGTGCACCAGCTCGCAGTCCCGTGCTATCCACATGCCGTGCTGGTCCACCCTGTGGCCACAGGGCAGTTAGACCTTCCATCTGCTCTGGGGAGTGCCCCATTGCCAGGCAGGGGTTTGTGAGACATGGAGGGAGGGGCCGAGGGTGCCTGGAGTTGGGGAGCAGCATTCCTCATGGGCCCAGGTGTGAGGGGCATTAGTGGGGGTCCCAGGGGCAGGCTGGGCCTCCCAGGGGCTAACAGGGGGACCAAGGGTTTCCAGAGTGGAGGTCCTCACGGGCCAGGCGGGTCCCACTGCATGCAGATCGCCTTGCTCCGATTTGCCGTCTGTAGCAGGCGGAACTCAAGGCTGATCGGGGATTCCAGGATGCCCCTTAGGAAGCTGCGTCCATGGAACACAGCCACGCTGACCACCGGAGAGTTCATAACTGGGTTCTGGGGAAGCCTGAGGAGACACCCCACCTGGGCTTGGACACTGCTGACCTACCCGAGCTCTGACTGCCTACCTCACCGGCTTCATGCCACTTGCTATGGCCGACCCAGGGCCTGGGATGCCCTAGAGTGGATGCTGTTTTTGAGAATCCCTTCAACCTCTGCTAGGCTGCTTCAAGACCACAGGTCCATGGACTACCTGGGGTGTCATGGTTCTGCATAAATGGCAGGTTCTCTGCAGCCACGGGCTTCCAACCCACTGGCCACACTCAGGTCTGAGGCCCAAGCAGCTCCAGACTGTTTGCCTCAAACTGCTCTCCCTGCCACCCACATCTGACCTGCATCAGTCAGCCCATCTTGCCTGTCTCTATCAGCCAGTTTGCCTGTCTCTATCAGCCAGTTTGCCTGTCTATACCTGGCTCCTGCACCTCTCCTTTGTATAACTGCCCCCATCTGTGGTTCCATGTCTGTCTGCTACTCTGCACAACTCCACAGAACACATTTCACATGGAACCTAGCCTGGACAAGGCTCCCTGGAGCTGGTCACAGGAGCGTTTCTGTATGACTGTGAACCTGCTCATTTGCCCACCAAAAAAGGGGGTGCTAGGCTAGGTAGACCCTTGCAGGAAGTTCAGGGGTGAGGGGACTGGTAGTAACTCCACCCGTGGTACCTGGCGCCACGGCGCTTGGCCTGGAACTGGGCAGGGAGCAGCTCCCCCAAGGTGCGGTAAACAAGGAGGATGACAATGGAGATCCCAGGCTCAGGCTCAGTCTCTGGGGGCGCCAGTCGGGGGGCCACACTTGAGGTGGTGGAGTTTTCCATGCTGCTGCTGCTTGTGGACAGAACTGCCAGGGGAGGAGGAGGAGCCACTGTCAGTGACCTCTGACCCTGAGCACCCAAAAACCCAGCTCTGAACCCAACCCAGCTTCAAGCATGGGACTTTCTTCCCTGCAGGTCCAGAACTGGGGGTGAGCAGGAGCCCATGAAGGGGACATGGGCTCCCCAAGGCTGGATCCTGAATATCAAGGCCTGGGAGAGGTTATCCGTGGGAGGGAGAGGCTCTGGTGAGGTAAGAGAGTGGTAGGGCAAGGTGTGGGGTAGTGGGTTGACACAAGAGGGTCTCACACAGGGGGTCTGACATAGGGGAGGTCTGTGAAGGGGAGAACTGGCAGGAGGGCGACATGGTATATGGCTTCGGTGGGAGCAAGGAAACAGAACCTGGCCCAGGGGTCACCCAAGGGCTCTCACCTTCAGGTGGGGACAGCCGTGGGGCCTGGGAAGGCAGCAGCACGTGGGTTTGAGGATCCCAGGCATCCTGGCCCCGGAAAAGGTTGCTGTGGTAACGAGGGTAGCGACGGGTTCCCCGGGTCGGGCTGGGGTGCTCCATACGGTCGATGCTGAGCACTGCCCGGGAGAAGAGGGATGAGACTCATCAAAGATCTCCTCCTCAATGCTGCAGGTCCCACTCCCTCCTACTCCTATCCTGTACCCAAGTCCCACAACCCATAGCTTCCTTGCTACCAGCACAGAGCCTGTCCCTACAAAGCGCTGAGGGTGGTGGCACAGCCTCTTGCCACTAATAGTGACATCAATAGCCCCTAGCCCCTCGGACCTCCAGGTCCCTGCCCTTTCACAGCCCCCTTCCCACCCCGCCCCACCCCACCCGCCACATACTGATGTTGGGTGTCACTAGCCCCACGGGATTCAGGTATGTGAGTTCCATATTCCTTGCGAGCGTGGCCACATATTCCTCCAGATGCTGCACCAGCCCTGCACTGCCTGGGGATCCCCCGGGGGCCCGCTGCCCCAGTGATGCCCACAAGTCCCCAGTCTCTGGAGCAAGCAGTGCAGAGCCGGCCCACAGCAGATTCTGAGAGGAGGGAGATGAAAGTAGACTCAGCCAGGTGAGGATGTGTGAAGGGACAAGGCAAGCCTAAGGGGTCCGGTCAGGTGCTCAGAGGGGCCCCAGCAGGCAAGGGGCTGGGTCTGAAGAGGACAAGGGAATAGGGAGAGCCCAGGGCCTTCACTTCCCTGGGGTCAGGAGGGCCATGAGTGGGGGATTCAGGGCTGGGGGTATAGGGCCAGGGGATAGGGAGCACAGGGCATAGCCCCACCTCATTGAAGTGGGCGTCCTGTGTGGCTGTCAGCCCAAAGCCCTGCTGGTGGCTCTCAAAGGCCAACAGATGGGCCAGCAAGCGGGCAGTGACTCGGATATCTTGGCTAAAGTAGTGGTCAGTGTGGACGGTCACCTCCCGCAGCCTCTGAGCCAGCTTCTTGGCCTCCACTGTATCTAGTGCTGTCTTGTTCAGCTCTAGGCCATCCAGCTGCCAGGACAAAGATGAGGTGGTTGCTCTGTGGTCCCTTAGGCCTTTCTCAAAAGCCTCACAGGAAGAAGGATTTGGCCAGATTAAAGAGCAACCAGGAAAAGCCCAGGAGGTCGAGGGCTGGGGCATGATGTCTGGAGCCCACCACAGGCCTGGGGAAGCTGAGGCCAGGGCCAGGGCCAGGGCAGGTCTTGAGTGCAGGGCAAGGTCTGGGCAGTCTCACCAGCAGACTGAGGTCTCGAAAGGCAGGGGAGGTACAGTTGAAAAGGTCAGGCTCCAGCCAACCCTGGTCCTCGTCACATAGCCGCACAGCAGCACCTGGGGACAGGCGATCCCTGGTCAGGCCTGGGACCTGGACACCTTCACTGAAGAGGTGACCACAGCACCCTCCCCTATCCCAGTGGGAACTCTGAGGTAGAAATCAGAGTAATAGGCATCTGCAGCTGGACCTGTGGATAGTGCAGCCACAGCCCCCAGGCCAGGCAGGCCCCAGCTGCTTGTCAATTGCTGAGGGGTCTGTGGACCATTCTGAACCACCAACTACAAGCACAAGTGTAGGGCTACACATATACACACACATACGCACACAGACACACACACTCTCCTCAATGCTCACATCTGTACACACATAAATGTGTGGACCAGGACAAACACAGATACACAATGCTCTCTTATACATACACACAGACAAGCAAACACAGACCAGGTTTTCCAGCAGTATTTTGTGGCCAAAGGAGGTGGGGGTGGAAGTTCTCACACAAGTTTTAGCTGCCCCAGTGGTGACTTTGCTGCCATCTCTCCTTTGTCTGTGGGGTTGGGGTGGGGGTTGAATGAGAATTGACCTGGGCCTTAAGGGAGTTTGTAGCCACCAGCAAGAGGGACCCTAACTTAAACACAGAACCCACTCTCCCCAAGACAGACTCCTAGATGCGTGCACAGACACAGAAAGACACACACATGAGCATGCATACATAGACAGTCTCTGTCCAGCCACTGCAGAGATCTCAAGCAGCAAGGAGGGTTCTGCGGGGACCTCAGGCAGTGGCAGTGGGGAGGGGCCCTCAGGCAGCAGGGAGGAGTCTTTGGGGTTCTCAAACAGAAGGGAGGGGTCTTTCGTGACCTCAGGCAGTAGCGAAAGGCCTGCAGGGATCTCAGGAACTGAGGAGGGGTCTACAAGGACTTTAGGAAGTGGGGAGGGATCTTCAGGGTCCCCAGGCAGTAGGGAGGGGTCTCTGAGGACCTTAGGCATCAGAGAAGAGCCCCTGGGGTCCTCAGAAAGCCAGGAGGGGCCTCCAGGGACTTCAAGCAGTTAGGAGTAGCTTTTAGAGACCTCAGGCAGCAGGGAGGGGTCTGCAGGGACTTCAGGCAGCGGGAGGGATCTGCAAAAGCTCTGGCAGCGGGAGGGGGCAGCGCACCTCAGCAAACACGTACCCCTTACCTGCACCCCGCAATCCTGCCCAGAAGCCAAGAGAAACAGACGGAGGCTCAATGAAGGTGTGGGGAGGGACCCAGAATCCCTAGGAGGTAGTGAGGGGCCCACATGGACACCTACCCTACTCCCACCTCTTTGCAGGAACAAGGCCACCCAATTCAGGAAAACAGGTGGCTCCAACAGTCAGAGGACAGGCCCACCCCCACCTAAGTGATGCACTTGCCCCCCAGGTACTCACCCAGGGCCCCCCGAGGACAGGGCACTGAGGCCAAGACACCAAACTTGGTCTGGGGCCACCACACACCAGATCTTAGGGACTTGGGGCAGGCATCATAGAGCACTAGGGAGAGAAGAGGCGCTGAGCCAGGGAGCAAGGGGCTGGGGCAAGTGACAGCCACACCCACTGCCCCTCCACCACTCACCCCAGGCCCACCACTCACCACTCCCCTGCTAGCCTCACAGGAGCTGGCGTGTCAGATTGTGATAAGTCATCAAAATACTTGGGGCAAATATGGAGGTCCCTGAGTGTAAGCGGTCTCCCTCAGAGAAGCCTCCCAGAGTCCCCACCCAAGGAGCCAAGCATGCCATGATACTTGGTGGCAGCGTGCCAGAGCCAGCCCTCTATATGTGGAGCTGGGTGGAGCCTGCTCACCCCGGCAGCCGCTGGCTGTCACCTCTGCAAAAGGACTATCACAGCTGTTGCACTGGCGGCCAAGGGCTCCTGGGCGACAGGGGCACTGCCCGCTGTGGGGTGCACAGGAACGTGAGGTGGAGCCCACAGGGTAGCAGTCACATGGGAGGCATGAGTCGCTGCCCCGAGGTCGGTAGTGGAACTCCTGTTTGAGAATGGGTCAGGGGCCTAAGGTCAGAGGTCAGGGCTTAAGGTAGGGGTCTCAGGTCAGGGCTTGGGGAATGAAAGGAATCAAGAGCAAAGGGTCAGGAGAATAGTGCTCACAGGCCAGAAGGAAGATTGGGCCTCAAATGAAACATAAGGGAGGGGTTAGATGTCAAGGATAAGAGATGGTAGTTAGGTCACAGGACAGGGGTAAGAGGTCAAAGCCTGAGTCAGGTGGCAGAGGTGAGCAAGCTGAACAAGTATGACAAATTATGTCTAGAGAAGAGTTAAAAGGTCAGGAGTCGGGGGCTAGGCACACCTTGCAGTGACACTGCCCATTTGTCTTGTTGCAGTTGGGGTCAAAGCCCTTGTGAACGTCGCAGTTACAGGGGCCACAGGTTGGGCTCCCCCACCAGCCCCGCGGGCACTGCTGGTCCATCCTGGAGGTGGACAGCCAGGTGAGATGCTTCCATGGTATCTCAGTGAGCCTCCCTCCCCACAACCAGGTCTTTCCATCCTCTCAGCCCCCAGCCCCTTACCTATGCTCACAGTGGTGCCCGAAATAGCCAACTGCACAGTCGCAGGTATAGCCATGGGGGGCTCCTGGGAGGTGCCGGCATGACCCCTGGTTCTGACAGGGGTTCAAGAGGCAGGCGTCCACACAGCCTGGGCCATAGTAACCTGCAGGTTGGGACAAGGAGCTCAGGATACTGACCACAGAGCATGGGAGGAAAAAGGCACCTGTCCTTTTCAGTCCTCGCCTCCTCTAGGCTCTTCAGGTCCCCCAGTCTTCACCATGAGCCCCTAGTTCCTGCCCATATCATCTTGTCCCCCCCCCCAGACCCCACCTGGCCAGCAGGTGCAGGAGAAGGTCTGCCAGAGATCTTGGCAGTCAGCATGGGGTGGGCAGGGCCCAGATGCACAGGCATTGGTCACGACACAGCCAGGTTCCACATTCACTCGGTGGCTGGGGGGAAGCAGGGCCGGGGACCCCAAAGGCGTGGAGCCGAGCCATACCCCCTGTGGACACAGCCAACAAGGGGTGAGACCCATGTCAAAGCACCTCAGCCCCAAGTCCTGCAAGAGCCAGCCACCTGTCTGATGACCTCTGACATTCAGTCTCCCTTAGACCCCCCAAAAAACCCAGCCCCTAACCCTGATATCCCCAATTCAGTCCCCCCATGGGACCCCTAATTGTTCTGTCCCTGACACAAACCTCTAATGACTCTTGATAATCTAAGCTAGACTCTCACCTCTAACAGGCACAGAAAGGCTTGACCTGTCTCTGATGGCTCTGGATCACCACCCCCCCATGCAAACCCCCATATGAATGCAGCTTTACAGGTCCCAAGGTGCCCCTGGTCTCTGAACACTCACCCTGATGCCCCATATCATGTTCCCATGCTGACCCCCACCTGGATACAGCCAACCAGACCCTGAGGACTCTCCTCTTCACTGCTGAGGGGCAGGCCTCCCACATGGAGTCGCTTTACCTTCAGGCCTTGCAGCTCACTCCCCACCGCCATAGTGTCCTGGGGGAGGGGGACAGTCAGCACTAGGGGTGCGGGAGGGGCCTGATGGACCCCTGCCCTGTCCCAGAGTCAGTCTTGGCCTTGTCCTAGCCCTGTATGACTATGCTTTGTCCCTCTGTACCAGGCGAATTGTCTGGGAAAGAGCTGCTCCCAAGTATGGAACACCTGCTGGAGCACAGGAGATGGATGATAGGATGGTTTCAGTGTAGAGCAGGGCTCAGACAGGCCCCTCTCTCCTGGACCCAGAACAGACCCTGAAATTCCATGATTTTGAGCTGGAGAGATTAGGGCAGAGACCAGAAGGGGTTTCCAGGAGTTAGGCAAAGTGCTGGCTGCAGAGGTACCCCAAGACCAGGCTAGAAATCTGGGTAGCCTCTCTGACACAAGAGCCTAGAAGTGGACCAGCCTGGCTGGCAAGGTAGGCTCAGAGCAGGGATATGAGGAGGGGCCTGGGGGCAGAAGATCAGACTATGTGCAGTGGAGGGAGTTGAGAGGAGCTGTACTAGAGGTGGGGTCAAATGAGGTGAGTCTGGTTGGAAGACTGAGAATGGACTACCCCAGGGTCAGAGGTCAGACCTGGAAGAGATTAAAGTCCAGTGAGACCATGAGGACATGGTGGCCCCGCCGGCCACTTGGCTCCTCTTGCAACTCCAGCCGCAGATCGTGCCACTGGCCGTCATTGACAGTCACCTGGTCCAGGAGTAGGTGGGCAGCACGGCCCGAGCCCCTGGTCACCATCACAGATAGCAACCCCTGCTCCAGCTGTGGGTAGAGAGACAAAGCCCTGGAGTCAGAGCCCCAAGTTGGGCTAGGGCTGGGAGTGTCAGAAGGTGAGATCAGGGGGCCCAGAGGTCAGAGCAGCAGGAGCAAGGCTATGTCTGGCACATAGGGCGCCGTGCCCAGGGACGCTATGTTGCTGACAGTGAGGTTAGGGGGCAGAGGCCAGGACCAGGGGTCATGGATTGGGCCAGAGTAGGGTCAAGAATGGTCAGTACACCTAGCAGAGTATGCTGTTTGACCAGGCCCGAACCCACAGGAATGTTGCTGGTGGCATTAGAGATTGAGAGGTAGGGAGGGTCTAGGGAGGGATCAGGAGGACAGACACACCTGACAGAGGAGCGTGCTGTGTGGCCCAGCCTGCACTTGCATCAGGATGCCCCGTGTCGCCTGTGTCCGAAATGCCAGCCCGAGGTACCACGGCACAGACACAGCCATGTCATTTCCAAAGTCCCAGCTCAGTGTGCCGTTGCCACGGAAATGGTGGGGATGGGCCATGGCTGTGGGGATAAAAGGAGCAGGGTCACAGGCCCCACCTCAGGAACAGAACTTACCCTGCAGACCCCTCCTGCCCCATGCTGCCCACTCACTGAGCCGACAGTCTTTGCCACCGAAGCCCACGGGGCAGTCACAGCTGAAGCCACCCCAGCGCTCTGAGCAGAAGCCACTGTTCTTACAGGGGCCTGAGTCGCAAAAGTGCAGCTTGGCCTGGCAGCCTGGGAGAGGAAGGCACATGGAGGGTGTGAGAACATGAGGGGGCACACAAGTGCTAGACAGGACATAAGGGTCGGGGGCCAAAGTGGCCATGATCTCAGCCCCATGTTCTCTTCGGGGTAGAGTTGGTAGAAGGCAGGACCTAAAGGCTAGGCTGTGACATGGTGCTTACCATCAAAGGAGAGAGGGGTGAGGTAAGATTCGAGTCACTCCGTGTAGCCCTCCACCCTCTCCCTACGATGGGGACACGGCTTACCTGCCGTGGTGCCATTGTTGGCGACGAAAGCCGCCATGTCCACTCGGCGGCCATCAATGTGCAGGTCCCGCATGCAGCCAACGAAGTCCTTGTGGGACACGGGGAAGTTCTCGGGGAGGTTGGGGACACCCCCCAGGAGCAGAGGGCCTGTCAGGTCCAGGGACCTGGGGGTCAGGTGTCCTGGTCATTGGTGGGACTGGGACCAAGGGAGGGTTGCTCCCGGGGGGCCATAGGAAGTGGAGGGGGTAGGACTCAGAGGGTAAAATGATTGAGGGAGGAGGGTAAGGCAAGGCTAGGGAAGGATCTGGGGCCTTACTTCAGTTGTGGGGGTGCAAAGGAGAGCTCATGATGGGCAGATGGACTGGGGAAAGGTAGAAGAGCTGGGGTTGAGGGCTAGGAGAAAAGAGTGAGGCATGGTGGGGATGTGGGGCATTAGAGAGACTGGGAGGAGTAGAGATTTTGGGGGACTGGGAGCTTGGGGACTGTGTGGGAACAAGGAGTCTGAGGTAGAATACAGGGATGGGGCTAGGGTGAGGTGAGGTTTCAGCGTCCTAGTAGGGAGAGGGAAATCTGGTGGTTTCGGAAAGGACGGGGAGTTTGGCAAGCTGGAGTGAGGAGAGGGGTATGTGAAAAGTTGGGGTGGGCTTTGGGAGGCAGAGGGCATGGGGATCTGGGGCTGGGGGCCTCACTTCTTGGAGCTTGTTTGCATGCCAGCAGCCGCACACGAGTAGTTGCCAATCTCAGCACCAAACTGCAGAGCCATGGCCACGTTGCAGTCATCCACGCTCAGCACAGCCACCTTGTCCTTGGAGGGGCCCTGAGCACCCCCCAGGGCATCTGTCCGGGGCTAGAGACACAGGCATACCACTTAACAGGACCTCCAGGGTGACCCCTGAGGGGCAGGACTTGACATCCCAGCTCCCCCTATACTCCCATGCCAAAGGTGGTACCCACCTTGTTGTAGTATCTCAGATGCACAGTGTGCCACTGCCCATCACTCAGGCCCCCTGGAACTGTGGGGCTGACCACGGTGTTGGATTCACCTATTGGGGGGAATGTGGTGGAAGGTTGTCCAGAGCTAAGTGCCTCCCACAAGTCATGTAGGCAGTTACTCCCAGGGTGACCCTGCATGTGTCAGATCACTCCCCCGACTGGTGACCATGCTGGCTAGACCAGAGTGCCTTTGACAGATGGAAGAAGCACACGCACTTGGAGAAATGGACAGGGAATGGCCATGGAGGTCAGGTCTTCACTGACATCTGTTTGACATGGAGGTGTGTGTTCAGGTGTGCAGTGAGGCAAACCCGAAGGGACTTGGGGCTCAGCCATCTCACCCACACATGCACCCACTCGCCCACACACACATCCGGTTGGAGGCACCCACCTGTGGAATATGTGAGCCGCACTTGCCCCGCCACGAGCTCCAGGGCCAAGAAGTCATGCTTCTCGTTCAGGCGCCCATTGTAGAAAAGTAGCCCACTTGGCTGCACCGTTGCGAACCTGGGTGGGATGGGCAGGGCACATCACAAGCAGGACACCTCCTCAAACCCACCATCCCTGTGACAAGAGGGTTCACGGGGCACCAGCCCAGGCTGGGGTAAAAGAGGAAGCGATGAGAGAGGGTGGGACGGGCGGGTGAGACCAGTGCACTGAGGTCAGGAGCAGTGATGCTCTGAGACACCCAGGCCGGGCGTCAGGGAAGAGGGCGGTGTCCCGTGGGGTCAGGATGTGGCAGTAAGGAATCTGAGTCAGGGTCATGTAGGTAGGGACAACACGGAGGCTCGCAGAGATACGGGGCGGGCACCTACGAGATGGACAGCGTGAGGTGGAAGCGCTGCCGCAGGCCTCGGAACATGACGAACGACCTGGGCGGGAAGGAGCGCGCCGCCACCTCGCAGAGCCGGCCCTCGAAGGCGCCGCCCGTTGGGCACTGGCAGCGGAAGCCGCCGTCGGGCCCATCCGCACAGATGCCCCCGTTGCGGCAGACGCCGGGCACGCAGTGTCCGGCCTCGGTGTCCAGCTCACAGTCTTCTCCTACGGGTCAAGCCGCGGGCAGAGGCGGTCACGACCGCAGCGGCCGCTGCCCCAGCGGGCCCCGCCCCTACGAAGGACGCGTGATCCAAGCAGGTTCCAAGACCTCTGAAAGGTCGAGCTCCCTGTGGGCACGCCCCCATTCGCTCTGGCCCCGCCTCACCCTGCCTGCGCGGCTCCGGCCACGCCCCTCCCAGGGTCCTGCCGGGTCCACAACCGCGGACCCTCATAGCCCCGCCCCCGCCCACGGCCACGCCTCCTTCACAACCTCAGTCCCGCCTAAGGCCTCTACTCCCTCACGGCCCTAGGCTCTCTCTGGGCCAAGCCCTAGGCTCCTGGTCTAACCGCGACCCTGGTTGGCTCAAGAGTGATGCCAGGTCCTCACGTGCATTGTAGTTCCGCCCCCACGCCCTGCCTCAGGTTCACCCAGCTCTGGCCGGGCCCCCAGCCCCGTGCCCTGCTCACCGGTGAAGCGCGGGCGGCAGACGCAGGTGTAGCCACCCTCGCGCCGCGCGCAGGCGCCGCCATTGCGGCAAGGGTTGGAGTAGCAGAGGTCGAGCTCGGTCTCGCAGAAGTCTCCCGTGAAGCCGGGCGGGCAGCGGCAGCGCAGGCCTGCAATGGGCTGAATGGGTCTGAAGAGCGTGGAGGCCGAGGCCAGGAAGGGCGCAGACGAGTCAAAGCGCAGCACCGACACGCACTTCATGTAGTTTTCGCAGGGTTCGCGCAGGCACACGTTGTCGTCGAAGGGCAGCACATCCAAAAGTGAGCGGGCAGCAAGCGCTGCGCGGCGCACGTACAGCTGCTCCTGCAGCTCCTCGGAGCTGAACCAGGGACCCGCAGCGCCAGTCCCTGCCCCGCGCGGCGCCAGAGCCGAGAAGCTCACATTGAGCACGGTGCCCCCCACGTCCGTGTCGTTCTGGATGTTGAAGATGAAGACGTCCTCGGCAGGTGTGGCAAGTACTGCGGCCACGCCTTCCAGGAAGTGGCCCAAAAGCGGCGACAGGAAGCGTTCCTGCCACATGTTCTCGAGACGCACGGTCAGGCTGTTGGCCAGCAACTCCTCGGTGATGATGACCACGCGCAGCACACACTGAGCAGTGACGCTGTGCAGCCCATCTGCGGGTGGGGGTAGGGCCAGTGGTCAGTCTGGGGTCAGCGGCTGCCCCTCCCTGGGACACAAGAGGGCTGGGGCCAGTGACTGCCCAGGCCCCCAGCATCTCCGAGTCAGCAGGCTGACCCTGCCAGGACACAAGGGGGTCCAGGGCTTGTGACCACCAGCTCCCCCAGCATCAAGGTGTCAACTAGTTGCTGCTTCCTTTCCCCTCCCTCCGACACAAGGAGGGGCCTGAGCCAGGTATCAACCAACCCCCCATAGTGCCAATGGGTCAGTAAGTCCTTCCTCCAACAGCGAACAAGAAGGTCCCTAACTGGTCAGTAACTCACCCTTCCCCAAGTTATCATGGTCAACAGGCCACCCCAACTCAGGACACAAAGGGAGCCAGGGCCACTGACCACCCATCCCCCTCCCCCCAACTCTCCAGCATTGCAGAACCAGCAAACATTCCCTCCAAGAAACAAAGAGGATTCTAGGTCAAGGATCACCCATCCCCTATCTCTGGTCAGCAAACTGCTTTCCCATGGCACCAGAAGGGGCCCTGGCCCTGTGACCACACAACCCCATCCCCTGGAACCCTGGGTCAGCAAGTTCCCTCTCTTCAGGAGGGTCTGGGACCCCTCCCCCTCAGCATTCTTGGGTCAGCAAGCTGCCCATCAGCCCAGACCTGGGTGCTGTGATTGCAGTGGCCACCCCCAGAAATGAGGATGAGGTGTTTATATGCCTTGTCCCCAGACGCTAGCACACATTGAGTGGTCAATAAGGGTTAGTTGTTGAGAGAATTGAGTGATAAATGAAGACTATGCCTTCTCTGGAAGTGCCAGGAGTCCATGCTCCAGAATTCGGGAATGAGCACCAGTAAAGCCTGTCTGACAACTTCTGCAGCCTCCAGCAGGCAGGACTACAAGGGCCTCTCCAGCCTGCACCCCACTAAAAGCCTAGGGCTATAGAGGCAGGAAAGAGGCAGGTTGACCTCTGGACATTTTCTCAAAGGGCAGGGCCTTGGTCAACTCCTTGAATAGCAGCCAGGCCAGTGGGGGCCCACTCTACCTGAAGTAGTAAGTACTCTGGCAGAGTAGTAAGCTGCTCTTCCTGACGACTAAACTATTGGCCTCCCTCTCCTGCATAGTTGGGGTGAGGGTCACACTGGACCCAAAGTAACCCTTCATCTGAACAGGGATGTGGTGTGGGCTGACTGGCCTATGCTAGCTTTTCCTGTGACCTCCAGAGCATTAACTCAGGACCTCCAGGCTTTCAGAGGGAGGGGAGCTATCCCTAGAGTAGCAGACAGTTCAAAGGTCTTTATGGAGGCTGCTAGATGCCCTAAAATCTTTGGAGTTCTGTGGAGACTGCCCAAGAACCTAAGTAAAGACTATGTAAACCTAATCTGTGAGGTCTATGGCAGATCCTGTGGGGTGAAAGAACCTAGCATGTAAGGGATTCTAGGAAGGCTTGGAAATCCCTCTTTGGTCTGAGGTGCCCTGTGGAGCCCCTGAGGCCCTGACAGGTTCAGATCACTGGGTCACTTGCCTGTCCCCCACCCCTCACCTGTGACAGTCACCAACATGGAGGCCACCAGTGGGCGGTTGTTGTCTAGCTTGCGGCTGAGTCGAAGCTCACCACTGGTCTGATTGACCACCAGCAGCTGTAGCTCATTGCCCCGCTCAAAGGAGTAGAAGAGATGGTCAGAGACATCTGGGTCATAAGCTGGGATGCGTCCAATGATGCCTGAAGGGAAGGTGTCTGAGCGGTTGGATACATAGTTGTTGAAGAGGATCTGGAAGTTGTTGAGCACAGGGCTGTTGTCATTCTGGTCAACTAGGCAGACGTGCACAGTGGCCCGACTGACCAGAGGGGCAGATGTGGCCTGCACCACAATCACATATTCCTGGTGAGCCTCGTAGTCCAGGTCAATGAGTGCCGTCAACTCTCCAGAGAAGATGTCCATTTGGAACAGCTCAGGGATGTTCCCCTCCACGATCTGGTACATTATATGGGCATTGGGGCCTTCGTCGGGGTCCACCGCAGTGATCTGGGCCACCACTGAGCCCACAATGCTGTTCTCCTTCACTCGCACTTCAAACTCCTCAGCAGGGAAGACAGGTGCATTGTCATTCACATCCTGCACCGTCACCTGGATGCTGACTGGAGTCCGCAGCGGGGGCACACCTCGGTCCACTGCATAGGCAGTCAGTTCATACACTGGCACTGCCTCCCGATCCAGCCGCCTCACTGTGCGGACAATGCCAGAGGTGGGCTCAATGGTAAAGTCTCCATCCCCATCTTCCCCATTCTGGAAAGTGTACTGGACCCGGCCATTGGCATGAGCATCCCGGTCAGTGGCTGAGATCTGCAGGACACTGGTGAAAGGTGGGGCATCCTCAGAGACCAACCCCGTGTAGTGGGAGGCCACAAACTGCGGAGCATTATCATTCACATCATTGACCATCACTTCCACATAAGTGGTGTCTGCCTTCTGTGGGATGCCATTGTCCCGAGCTGTAATAGCCAGTGTGTAGGTCACCTGGTCCTCATAGTCCAGTGGGGCCTGTAGTGTAATGGCCCCTGAGTCTGCATCAATGCGGAACTGGGGCAAGTTGTCCTCCAGGAGATAGGTGATACGAGCATTCTCACCCACATCATCATCAGAGGCACTGATGACCACCACGGTGCTACCCACTGGCCAATCCTCATTCACACTCACTGAGTAGTGGGCACTTTGAAAGACAGGCCGGTGAGTGTTGGCATCTGTTATGTTAATATGCACATAGCAGTGATCATGAAGGGCACGGTCAGATGCAGTCAGCACCAGCTTGAAGTAGCGTTCCTGCTTGTAGTCCAGTGGCAGAGCCAGTGTCACCAGACCTACACCCCCCTGGGTGCTTATGGCAAAGCGATTCCGAGTGTTGCCACCTGTGATCTGGTAGCTGATGGCACTGTTGGCATCACGGTCTACAGCAGTCACGCTGACCACACTGGTGCCCACAGCTGCATCCTCATTCAGCCGTAGATGGTACTCCTTCATCATAAACTCAGGCCGATTGTCATTAACATCCAGCACAGTCACTGTGACACTGGCTGAGGCTGAGAGTGGGGGTGAGCCATGGTCTCTGGCCTCCACACCAAAGAAGTAATGCTCCACAGACTCACGGTCCAGGGGACCACTCACAGAGACCCAACCAGTGGCACTGTTTATCACAAAGGGTGTATCAGGTGCCACACCAGTTAGGGAGTACTCCAATCTGGCATTCTCCCCAAGGTCTGCATCCACTGCCTGAATGTGGATGACCGAGTGGCCCAGGGGCGCATTTTCCAGGACAGAAACCTGGAAGGGTGTGCTGACAAAGATAGGAGTATGGTCATTGATGTCCACCACCTGGATGCTAGCCAGACCCGTGTTGTTGGACAGCGGTGGCCGGCCTGCATCCTGCGCCCGGATACGCAAGGCGTACTCTCGCTCTGCCTCAAAGTCCAAAGGTGCCACCACCTGGATCTCGCCTGTGAGGCTGTCGATGGTGAAGTGGCCACGGCTGTTGCCGCTGATGATATTGTAGTGCACCAGTCCATTGGCGTCCTTGTCCCGGTCGGTGGCTCTGACTCGTAGCACCACCGTATGGGGGCGCACATCCTCGCGCACCTGCGCCACATAGCGCTTCTCGCTGAACTGGGGCGCGTTGTCATTTTCGTCCAGCACGGTTATGTGCACACGCACGGTGGCAGAGCGCGGCCCAGGCTCTTGGCCCTGATCGCTGGCCTCCACCACCAGCTCGTAGCTTTCCATGTGCTCGCGGTCCACGCGACCGCTGGTGCTGATGAGGCCCGAACGCGGATCAATCTCGAATGCGGCGGCAGCTGCAGCGCGCGCAGCTGGCGGCCCCACGAAGCGGTAACGCAGGTTGGCATTGGGGGGCGCGTCGCCGTCTGTGGCACGCAACTGCAGGATGGGATAGCCCTCTTCCACGTTCTCGCGAAGTGTCTCCCGGTATTGCGCCTGCTCAAACACCGGCGCGTGGTCGTTCCGGTCGGCTACTGTAACGGCCACCATGGTGGTGGCCGAGAGGCGCGGCGAGCCGTGGTCCTGCGCCGTCACGCGCAGGTAGTGGCGTTCCATGCTCTCGCGGTCCAGAGCGGCCTCCGTGCGGATGAGGCCGCTCTGCGGGTCGATGCTGAACAGCTCCAGCGAGCGGCTGTTCATGAGAGCAGCCAACGAGTAGGCTAGGCGCCCAGCCTCGCCCGCGTCCGGGTCCTGCGCCACTACGCGTAGCACCGAGGTGCCCGCCGCCTCGTTCTCGGGCACTAGCGCCTGGTAGTTGTACTGCGGAAACTGCGGGTGGCGGTTCGCGGCGCGGCGGGGGCGGACCCGGCTGGCTGGGAGTGTTTTCCAGGCTCCTGGCCGGGCTGGGACCCCTGGGGGGCGCGGCGCCGGGCGCTGCGGGAGGAAGCGGTGGCGGAAGAGACCGCGGGAGCGCATGCGCTCGGGTGTTGGCTCGGGAGCTGTCCGGGACTCGCGCGGTGCTGAACCAGACTCGGGAACTGTCCTCGCCGTGAGCGGTGCTGAAACCAGCTCGGGGCCAGATCCTGCAGCCCCGGGAGGACAGTCCGGCAGGGGGACTATCCTCTCCTCTCGGGATGTCGTCGTTCTCTCGCCCTGACCCCTGCGTCCTGATCCCCACAATTCCCCACAGCAGCGCATAGTTCCCACTTTTGGGGGAACGCTTCTCCCAGCATTCCTCTGGGAGGACACCGACTTGGAACCACGGGGCGGAACCAGAAGGTCCGAAGGGAAGGGCGAGCTCTTCTCGGGGCCCGGGACCCCTGGGGACAGAGCCTCTGGCGACAGACTATCTCTTCGCAAGGGTCCTGTCCTCCCGCAAGAGGAGACCTCTGGGAGCCAGCATAATGGAGACCCTGGTCCCTGTCCTGTCTCTTGCCCGCGGCTGCCTAATGCCTGGGCCCCATATTCCCCCCTCAGTCCCGGGCCGGGCTGCTCAGGGGGTCCTCGACCACTCTGGGCGATTTGCCTTCCCCCTCGGAGCCCCACGAAGACAGGTTCCCTGACTCCCAGGCCAGGTTCTCCATCCTCCTGGATCTCGGACGTCTCGGGACAAAGAGCTAAGGCTCCGCCGCCGATCCGTGCCCCTCGCCCCGTAGCGGCAGCTATCCCCGGGTCCCAGCCTTGGCCCCCGCCGTCCCCCAGCTCTTCCTGGCTGAGAGGGAACAAAGAGAGGAGGAGAAGCAGCAGGAGTAGCGGGGTCGTCGGCCCCCTGAGACCCCACCACAGTGGCTGCCTCGCCATCACCCACCGCCTCCCCACACGGCCTCCACCGCCCCCCGTCCCGGTCCGGGCCTTGGGCCCGCCCCGCTGCTCGGGCCCCCTCCCGTGCCCCTGCCGCCGCCCCGGTCCCCCGCCTCTCGGCCTGTCGCTCCGCGCCGCCGCCCCCCTCTGGGCACCATCTACTCCGCGGCCAGAGCCCCTTTGGCGTGCGGCCCCAGCTTTTGCCGCCCCCACCACAGCATCCCCGACGCTGCTGCCGCCTCCCGCCGCTCCAACATGGCTCCCGGCCGCCGCGATGGTTCGTTCCACCTCCGCCCCGAAACCCCAAATCCGGTGGTACAGCCCTTCGCGCATGGCAGCCCTGACTACCGAAGCTGTTGCGGCCATCTTTATTGAGGGCAAAGCATAAATGCTGCCCAGGGTGCTGAAGAGGGCGCGGGGGTTCGACCCCCGGAACCACCCTCCTCGCTTGCGGCCACCTCCCTCATCCGCTGTCCTACTTCCAGGGCGCTATCCTAGCTCTCTCCTAGTCTTTCTTCTGCTTGCTGGTCTCTTGTCCCCCCTTCCCGAGCACTAGTTTCGAACCCTGTCCGGGATTTTGGTCTGAAAATTCGGTGCCCATGACGTGCAGAAAGAGCCTTCTCAAGACTCTTGGGCGAGGGTTCCATGTGGAATCCTGGGGGCAGAGAGGACGATGGCTAGACGGGGACCTGGGGCGCCAGCAGCCCGAACAGTAGCTTTAACTGTTCCATCAGTGAGTTTTAACTCATGAAACATGTCGCGACCATCTGCTTGTTTGGAGCGCTCTGACAGAGCAGGGACGGGAGGTGACCCGCCCGAGGCGGGAGCATAGGCCAAAATCTTCCCTGCCTTGCCGGCCCGCAGCAAGTCTCCCAGGCTGAGGTCTCCTCCACTGGAGGCTACACCCCCATCTCCAGGCCGCTGGTCTGGAGGGCTCTGGGATGCCACGGAGACCCCGGAGTTGCCGCACGACTGCAGGTCCGGCTTCTCGGATCCCCGCCCCTCATCCGTCACGACCGCGTCCTTTAACCCCTTGAAGGGACTAACGGAAGCTCAATCCTCCTTTCGCAATTCAACCCAGTTCTCCCCGCTCTGTGCAACTCCTGGCACAAGTCGGTGCCAGCTGGCCAATGGGCACACGCGGCGGAATAGACGTCACAGAAGAGGAGCGGGGGAGGAGTGCATAGCGTTCCAATCAAAAAGTCACCCTTTCTATTGGCACAATGGGAGGCCCCGCCCCCCACGGCGGACTCATTGTCTGCGGGGGAGGGGACTCCGCGGGTTCCAGGATAGCCAGAGAGATAACCCAGGAGGTTCTCCACGGACCGGCCTGCAAAGGCAGCAGCGACAACACCCTGCAGCACCACCTGCAAAGGGCGCGGGCGTCCTAGGACCGAGGAGGGAGTCAGGGCCGGGGTCCAGAACGCTCTTACGGGCGCGGCTCCTGCTTCGAACCAGCGGAGAACTCCCGGCTAAGCCCTTTGGCCCGCCCCACACGGTACCTATGACATCACCATCGACCAACCAGACAGTGCATTCTCCCCCCCCCCGCCCCACTTGCCTTCTTCGCTTGCGGGAGAGGGGGTTCCCGCGGGTTCCACCTCCACATCGCCCCACGTGGCTACAGAGAGCGGGCCAGTGGGCTCCGATGGTGCCTTCCCGCATCTCTGAATCTGTGGACCCCCTAAGGTCGGAGCTTAGCGCCCGGTATACGGTCTGGGTTCCTATGGGCATGAGGGTGGAGCATCTGCAGAGGCGCTGAAGGCGGAACTCCGTTGGATGGGGACCTAGGCAGTGCAGAGGATGAAGTAAGGCCGGGGACGTGGTTCTGACAGCATACCCGCCCTCCGGGTCCACAGTCTATCGAGTGGAGGGCACAAAATTTTACACCAACGAAGGAGAGAGACAGAGGGGGCGCTAGAGGAGGGATGCTTGGGTCCCAGAGGAGGCGCCTGAGCCAACTTAGTGATCCGGGAAGGCTTCCGGCAGAAGAGATGCCTGAGCAGAGCCTTGAATAACCAAGAGGAGGTCGGCAGCTGCAAGAGAAGGAGGAGCCATCCTAGGTCTTGGAGGCTGTGTGGGCAAATGTGCAGAGGCATAAAAGCACCGTAGCCGAGGGAAATCAAGCTCTGCGCTCTATACTAGGGCTAGCACTGGTCTCAGCCGATGCGCCTTGTGGAGGGCAAATCCTGTACCTCTCCTTGACACCCCTGACTCGCGGTATTGCTCCCTGCTGTTCCCGCCTCCACTTTATCCTCCTTTTGAGGCAGCTGTTCCATGGAGGCCGCCCCCTCCCCATCTGCACTCACCTCTATGCCTCACCCCCAGTGGCAGCCAGCCAGCCAGCTAATGCCCCCAGCAAAGACAAAAACCAAGTATTGGTGATAATTCCTCCCTCCAAGTCCAGCCTTGCCCCTACCTCCTAGGAACATAGCAAGACCCCAACATGATTCATCCTCCATCTCTCTTCATCAGCTCCAAGCTAGAGGGTCCACCCAGGGCCCAGAGACCTGGATTTGAGGCTGCTGTGGGGCAGATGGAGAGCAGTCCAGGAGACCAGAGGGCCAAATCTTGGCAGAAACTGCCCTCTAAGACATCTCAGCCTCTCTTCTCCTGCGTTTTCCTCTCTATCCTGTGTTTGCCCCCTCCTTCTTCCCAGTCAGGAGTACCTTGCTGGGGGAGCAGGCCAGAAGAACTGGCCAACCCAACCAGCTCAATTATCCAACAGTTCTTTGATCTCACTGAGATCTCCAAGCCATCATTTGTCACCTCCTCAGTTCCTTACCTTTACTATGAGCCCTATAGATTTGGTGCTACAACTTTCCTACCCGTTCTTCTTAGACTAACTGGCTGGGGTAAAATCTAACCTCACTTAAAATAGACTATTTGTGTATTCCCTGCTTCTGGAGCAGCAGAACATTGTTAGAGAAAAACATTTTACATTCATGACCACAATCCTAATATATTGGAGGGCCTAGCCAGTGCAGTAAGGCAAGAAAAATAATAAAAAGGTATGAGAATTGGAAAGGAAAAAATAAAATTCATTCACAGACAAAAGGTGATGTAAAAAATCCAAAATAATCTATAGATAAGTTGTTAGAGTGAGTTTAGCAAATCATTGGACACAAGGTCAATATATAAAAATCAGTTGTAATTTCTATATATCAGCAACAGCTAGAAAATAAAAAATTTAAAAATGATGCCATTTACAATAGCATCAGCTAACATCAAATGCCAGAAATAAATCTAATGAAAGATGTACAACGACTTTTCACACACACACACACAATAAAATATTATTGAAAAAAATAAAGACATAAATGGAATGAAAAACTGTTCAAAGATTGGAAGATTCAATATTGTAAAGATGCCAATTCTTCCCAAATTGATATATGGATTCAATGCAACTCCAATCAGAATTCCAGTGGATATTGTGTATGTGTACGTAAACTGACAAACTATATTCTAAAATGTGTGAGGGCCAGGAATACCCAAGACAGTCTTAAAGAAAACCAAAGTATGAGGACAACTTCCTCTACTGGATGTCAAGAAAGCGACAGAAAGCAAGACTGCATGGTGCTGGTGCAGGAATAGACAGACCAATGGAAGAAAATCCAGAGACAGGCCTAAACATGGGTGGAGACTTGAATTTTAAGAAGGGTAGCTCTTAAAAGCCAACATGAGGGAAGGATGGGCTTTGCAATAAATGGTGCTTGGTCAGTTGGATATCCATGTAGAAAAAGTTAAATGAGACCCCTACTTCATACTACCCATGTAATCAATTCCAGATAGATTTTTTTGTTTGTTTGTTTTTGTTTTTTTGTTTTGTTTTTTGTGAGGAAGATCAGCCCTGAGCTAACATCCATGCTAATCCTCCTCTTTTTGCTGAGGAAGACCGGCTCTGAGCTAACATCTATTGCCAATCCTCCTCCTTTTTTTTTCCCCCCAAAGCCCCAGTAGGTAGTTGTATGTCATAGTTGCACATCCTTCTAGTTGCTGTATGTGGGACATGGCCTCAGCATGGCCAGAGAAGTAGTGCGTCGGTGCGCGCCCAGGATCCAAACCCGGGCCGCCAGTAGCGGAGCGCACGCACTTAACCACTAAGCTACGGGGCCGGCCCAATTCCAGATAGATTTGACATCTGAATATGAAAGCAAAGACAATATAGCTTTTAGGAGAAGACACAGAAAGTCTTCATGACTTTAAGAAAAGATTTTTTTAACAGGATACAAAATGCACTAACCATAAATGAAAATCCTGAAAAACTGGATTACATTACAATTAAGAACTTCCTTTCATCAAAAGACAACATTAAGAGTGGGAGAAGATATTATAAGATATACAACCCAAAGACTTATATCCCAAATACATACTACAAATCAGTAAAAGACAGACAACCCAGTAGATGAATAGGCAAGAGATTTGAACAGGTGCTTCACAAAACAGAAGATCTAAATAGCCAGTAAACTAATGAAAAGGTGCTCAACCTCTTTAGTCATCAGGGAAACGCAAAGTTAAAAATAAATACTACTATACTCTACCAGAATGCCTAAATTAAAAATAACTGACAATACCAAGTTTGGGGAAAGATATGGAAGAGCTGGAACTCTCAGCACTACTGGAGGAATGTTCATTGGTACAACTACTTTGGAAAACTATCTGGAAGTAGCTGCCTGTGACCCTGCAATTCCACTCTTGAGAACATACCCCCCAGTACAATGCATATGTGCAAGAAGACATGTACAATGCTCCTGAGAGCACTATTCGTAATGGACATAAATTGGAAACAACTAAAAGGTCATCAACAGTGGATAAATGAGGGTATATCCCACAACATCGGGAACGAACAAATTGCAACCACATAGTATGACATGGACAAATCTCAAAAACTTAATGGTGAGTGAAGCAGCCAGAAACAAGAGTTTATACTGTATGATTCCATTTACATTAACAAGGCAAAACTTATCTGCAATTACCTCTAGGGAGGAGGTCTGGGGAGGAAGAGGGAGTCAGTGATTAAGACAGGGTGCACAAGTGGGCTTTGGAGACTGGTGATACTCTATTTCTTGACCAGGGTAGTGGTCATCTTAGCATTCTCTGTTGGAATTCATTCAGCTGTACTCTTTGCATACTGTACTTTTCATAGTATGTTATTCTTCCATAAAAACAAGAGAAAAAGAAAAGGTTGTCCTCACCTCCTTGGAGCCTCAGTCTGTATCTTTTGGGGACTGAGCAGGCAGGTGATCTTCACTTAACCCCTTACCCTGGAGTTGCCCTGTGCAACCTGGAGTTGCAACCTGTGGTCCACAGCGCATCTTCCACAGTCATGGCGCCAGCACCTAAAGGCACTATTTCTAGTCCAGAGGTCAGCCCAAACTCCTATCCCTCATTGCCCCTCAAAATTTCTTGAGTTTTTTCTTTTCAACCCCACCCACACTCCTTTCTTTGAGCAGCTTAGTTTTCTCTCTTTGCCCTCTCCCTGCCTAGCTACATCCCATCCTTCCAAGCAGCCAAAACCTTCTCTCACAGACAGTCCCCTCCCTGAGGAATTCTCTGGCTAATCATCATTTTCCCTTGTGGTTGTAATTCTGTGTTGTGAGACCATCATCAAAGTGTTTGCTGAGGGGGTGCTGGAGTCTTGGACCCTCGCAGAGCGTCTGTTTGTTGCCAGGGGCCAGCATTTAACTTTGTCAGGTGGGCCTCCTGCATCCCTTACAAACAAGTGCAAGGGCCCCTTGCACAATTGTGCAGAAGCAGCAGGGGCTCCTGATCCTCTTGCCGTCGGGCCACACTTTGTCACAGGTGCCAGCACTGGGACAGATCGCGCAGCACAGCCCCGCTCTTCCCACAAGATCAGTATGTGCATCATAGCAGGGGACAGAGCAAGGCACAGAGGCTGTCAAATGTTCTGCCTCAGCTTCCTGAGGACTTGTGCTTTTCACTGAATTACACTATCTCAGGAGGAGACTCATGGTTCTCTGCCTTCAGCACTACAATGAGAAAAGAGTCGTGACTGGAAGTCAATGTCATTGATCCTGGATGAGAAAGGGGAGGCAGAATGCCTCCAGGATGAAGAGGAGTGACCAGGTTGTGCCACACAGAGCTTTACTGGGGGCCATTTTGTCATCCCCTCCTCAGATCCAGTTGAGCCTGTGTGCTTAACCTTCTGAAAGAGTCAACAGTTAAGGAAGGATGTCTCCCTATCGGCCTCCTGTGCTTCGCTTCCACAGGTTCTGTCAAGTGTTCCTGCCTCAGCTTCCTGAGGACCTGTTTCCTGGGGACTCCGCCACTAGCCCTGGCCTCTCTGTGCTTCTTGCTGCCTTATAGTCTTGCTGGGAGAATAAGAGCCCTCTGCCTTCAGCACCCCAATGAAAAAGGAAAAGTCGTGACCGGAAGTCACAGTATCAACGATTCTGGATGTGTGGAATCATGTGATGAAATCATCTTAGGTAAAAAATGAAGGGAACTGATGAAAAGTACTTCTGACTTGTGTCTGCCTGTAGGTTCCTGACTCTCCTCTCCCACTTATGACAAGAGTCTTTGTTAGCTTGGGAGCCCACAAGGAAAACGAAGTTTTGGCCTAACGTTGGCCCCTAATTCCCCTCAAACAGTAGTGCAAATCTAACCCCACACTTGTTGAAATACTCTCTTTGCTCTACTGTAATTACCACATCTCTGCTGAGGCTGCAAAATGAGGGGATCTTGTTGGGCCCAATGACAAATGAGGAAGGGAAACAGAGCTGAGCAGGGCCTAGGCGATTGGGGAGGCCAGGGCTGGGGCAGCACCTGCTTCGTTTGAGAACAGTAATGAAGGTTAGGGTTTCAACAGGGGAGAGAGAGACGGCATTCAAGGCAAAGAAAGATGTAAGTGAAGCCTGGATGTAAGTCACCTGCAAATGGACCATGGGGCACTCGGCTGTGGCCCAAGAGAAGTGGGAACTCAGAGAAGAGAGGCTGAAATAGGGCTCAAGGGACCTTGATGGACAGGCCTGTCAGGGACTATCACCTCCTCACGCAGGAGAGGTTAGGGCAAGCTAGTGATGAGGTCTTGAGGCCTCAGCGCCCCTGCCCATCCTCTCCCACCACCACCCAGGACCATATAGGGAAGCCTGTTTCCAGATGCCTGTGATTTATTTCCAAAGGTGAGCTGCAGCACGTAGAACAATATACATGGCTTTTCAGTCTACATTTTTACAGAGAAAATAGATTCTGTCACTTTTCAGCGCCACCATCCCATTCTGAGGCTCCGGGATGGATGGTCTATCTCCAAGATTCTGCTTTCACAGCAGCAGCCTGGCCAAGACTCCTGGGGGTGGGAGTGAGGGGCAGTGGCCCCCATGGGGAGTGGGGCTGGGGGAGCACATGAGCAGCACTCACTGCAAAGCTAAGGCAAACAACAGAGCTGACGGAAGGCGCCCCCCCTCACCCCAAGGACATGGCTTGCTGAGGCCCAGGACACAGACCAGGCAGGGTGGGGATGGGGGTTCTGGCCCAGCCTGGAGCAGCAGCAGGACTCTGAGTATGCATGTGTATGTTGGGAGGCAGGCATGCTGAAGAGGCAGCCCACTGGGAGACGGAGGGGCTTCAGCTGACACATTCCCCCTACCCCAGCATAGCTCCCAGCGCGTGGTCCCCAAACCTGCACTGGGCCCCTCACATTACCTCTACTTCAGGTGCGGGCCCTGCTCAGGTCCTTTCCACCACCACTTCCCCTCACACAGTCAGTGCAAAACATTCTTAGGGCCAAGCCTCCAAGTCCCCTGCACCCTGCCCAGGACTGCAGGGAAGAGGAGAGGAAGGTGCTAGCTGGGGGCCGTGCCGAGCACTGGGAATTCCTTGCACATCTCTCGGACAATCATGCGGTCCATCTGGCATTGGGGCGAGACTTCCTCCTCGGTCAGGATGCGTCGTAGTGTGGCCTGCAGGTCGGGTAGCCGGTGGCAGTGCTGCAGGTAGGGTGTGGAGCGGATCACAGCATGCATCAGGGAGAGGTACTCCATGCGCAGCTGTGGGAAGAGCAGGCAAGCTCAGGGACTCCAGGGAGGCACTGTGACTGCTACCAGACAGGGACAGGCCACTATTCCCTCATGGCAGCTACACTGACCCCAGGGCTGCGGACCACCTCACACCACTGAAGGTCAGGGTTGCACCCCCAGCACCCAGAATGTACCTCGCACAGGACTGGCCTTCGACAGTTGTTGAATAAGTAAGTGAATGAATGAATCATCCCAGACACAAACAGTCCCAGAATGTGGTTGGCCCAGGGAAGTCCTGGCTCAGAGAGGTGGCAAGGCCCTCTCTGCCCATCTTTTAATGCTGGTGCCACTGTCTGCAGTCAGAGGCCCTCTGCTTCTCACTTTATCCTCTCACCTTGGAAGATCTCATTCATACTCACAGCTTCAAGTGGTGACCCATACTCATACCTTTCACCTGGACCTCGCCGGTGAGTTCCAGATGAGAATATCCAACTGCCCACTTGTCATCTCCTGCATATCTCAAAGAGCCCTCAAACCTATATATCCACCATCAAACTCATGATATTCCCCATCTTCCCAAAGCTGAAGCCTTTCTCATGTTCTTAATAAAAAGCACAGGCCAGAAACAGAAGTGTCATCTTTGATCCCTCTCTCTCCACACACCCCATTTCCAATCCATCCCTAAGACCTGGCCATCTTACCTTCCACAGATGCCCTGAATCCATCTCCAACACCCGCTCCCTCAGCCCTCCCCCAAGCCCCTCTGGCTTGGACAGCTCCAATAGCCCCTCCAATCTGACACCCAAGCTGCTGCTCCTCCTCACTGAGACGCCCAATCCACTGACCTGACCCCAGCACTTCCAGCCACAAGCCCTGCCAGACCCACTTCCAACACACGCAAAGCTGACCTCTTCTCCCACCGCCACAGCCTCTCCCCCGGCCATCTGGACCCCCCGGACAGCTGCGGCTGCTTCCTCACCAGCATCCCTCTAGCCTCTACCTAATGTAGACTGTATGAGAGACTGTGCTCTCATACAGCCTATATTACGTTCAGGATGTTAATCAGATCACTTCCCCTTCCTCTGAGAAGAGATCACAACCTCCAAGGCTTTGTGTAAACTCTACCTCCTCTTTCCTCACCTCCCACTATTCCCTCCACTCCAGCTTTCTCCAGATAGCCCACCCCCAGATCACCTCATGCCTGGCTCCTTTACGTCTTGGCACACCTGTCATGGTTTCTGAGTGGCCTCCCACACTTACCTGGCTCCAGCAGTGCCCTTGTCCCTCGTCTCCATTCAGTGTCATGTCCCCCCATTTTGTTTCAGTTTCTACACAGCTACCATCCCCGCTGCAGCCACCTCCAGGCACCTTGTCTCCAGGCGACAGGTCCGCGATGTGCCGCACAGTGATGTCGATGAGCGCCATCATGTCCGTGTGGTAGAAGATGGCAGCCGTGGCAGGGCTGGCAAACACGTCCTGCAGGAACTTGAGGATGGAGTGTGGCGGCTGAGGCTCATGTTTGAAGATGCGCACAGGGTCGTCTAGGAGGCAGGGGGAAGAGGGGTCTCACAGGGAGCCCAGAGTCACCCCTGGGGAGTTATGGGGGTCACGGAGTCACAGGACATCAAAGTGGCACCAGACAGATTCCTGGACCCTCACCTCCTCTGTTCAGGAGCAACAGCAGCTTCTCGGAGAAGATCTTGACGTTGGCATGTTTGCTCAGGGCAGCCATGATGACGTTCTGGTCAGGGGCTGAGGAAGGACAGGAGTGTAGACAAGAGCACAGGTGCCAAGCCTGGAGAACCCCCTAGCTGGTCAGCCACCTCCCGCTGGGCCCCAACCCCACCTGGCAGGTGTAAGTTGAGAGCCAGAAGCAGGTTCATGCAGAGATCCGGCAGCTGTTCTGTGGTATCCGAGGGCAGCCCATCCTCGACAATGCTCAGCAGGAACTGGGCAAAGGGCGTGCCCAGGTGCTCTGGGAGAAGGGCACAGGGAAGTCTGCAGCCCTGCCCCTGCCCACACCACCCAGCCTCCCTGGGTTTCTGTGAGCCTTGTGGACACCCTATCCCTGTCAGGCTATGGTCAGTGGGTCCCCAGCCCCTTAGGCCATGGGCGCCATCTTCAACTGGCTGTGGGCTCTCTGCAGTCAGCAGGTAAAGCAACCTGCCTTCTTACCATAGTGTGCGTAGGGCACTGCCTCCCCCATGGAGAAGACCATGGCCAGGATGAGGGCGGAGTAACAGAGTTTCTGGTGATCTGGAGAGGCAGGGCAGGCAGTCAGAGCCCCTACAGATGGTGGGAAACCCCCCCACAGATGGCAGGAAGCTCCCCCTCGCCTCACCCTGCGTGTCTGTCTGCATGTCCCGCGCCAGCTCCACAGGCAGCACTGATGACACAAGTGTGGAGATGACGGCTGCATCCAGGCTGCACATGGCGCCAAAGCACTTGAGCAGCAGTAGCCGGAGTGACACCCGGTGCTCCTGGCAGGGAAGCCTGTGTGCTCAGTGCACTGAACCTCGACCTCTACCCAGGACCCTCCATGCCCCGCCCCTCTGTCTCGCACACACCATTTGGTAGTAGGCCACCAAGGCCAGGACAGATTCGAATTCGTTTCTCTTGCACATTTTCTTGCAAACTTCAGGGTCTGCGTCAGTCTGTGAAAAGGAGGAAATGGGATAGTTACTGAGCCGTGCAGCCACATGTGAGCAAACTGAGTACACGTAGGGGAGACTCCTGAGCATTGAAGAGAGATGGGGCAAGGTAGGGGCTGCTGCTCAGCATACTGGGGGATACCTGTGGGGCCCCTACCCCGTACCAGAATGTGCAGCAGCTCCTCCAGGTAGCAGCGGATGACACCCTCGTCCTCATACAGTGCCCAGCTGCGCTGCTGGGCATCGTCCTTCCGCCGAGCCAGGTCTGCAAAGATCACTTCCAACCGCTGCTGGTCATGACAGACCTGCCCTGAGGGCAGGGCAGTGCTCAGGTCCTAGGGGGAGAGGGCAAGGCAAGGCTCAGCATATTCCTTGCCCATCACCATCTCCATGAAGTCCCCAAGGCCTGGAGCTCAACCCAGACCCTGAGGTCATGGGCATGAGCTCTAGGCCAGCGTCAGGCAAGGACCCCCAGACTCACCTACCAGAACTGCCCCTAGCTGCGAGAGAATCAGCTCCTGGTTCTTTTCCCTCCTCCCCACTGCTCCCCCTCAAGCTCCTAGAAAAGACCTGCTCCCATGGCTCATCCCTCAACATCAAGGCTCCCAAGGGCACTGGCCCAGTTCTACACCCCTCTCCAAATAACTCCACTGCCCCCTAGTCTTGACAACCTCCTGGGACAGGATTCTGTGTGAGACACATCTGTGCACTGTTTTCCAACTTGCCTGTCAACCCAGAACTGGATAAACATTCTCCAAGAAGACGGCCATGGACTCTGTCACTGACTGAACAACTCTGAGATTCTACCCTCCGATTCTACACAAAGTGGCACCAGGCCTGTCATCTATCCACCTCCCATGTTCCCCTTGAACCCTGCTGGCCGGGCAGTGCCTGCTGTACCCAGCACAGGCAAGTCCATTGACCCACTGCTCCCTCGACCCCAAACCAGAGCTGCAGGAGCCATGGAGCCCTAAGGAGGGACTTCTGGCCCATCTGGACCCCATTGTGTAGACTGGGCTCACTGCCCTCCAATCCTGCTCCCTGACCAGTAGCCCAACCTTGGCCAAGGATCCCACCCACCCATGATGCCCACACAATTCATGCACACCTGAGTCAGCACTTAGGCCTTCGTCACAGCTTTCGAAGCACCTATTTCTCTCCACTGCCACGGCCAACAAGGCACTGCCCTGTCTCATGCCCTATGTCCATTCCTTCCTTGCAGCCAGAGAGAATTCTTGGCCACCCATATCTGGTCTCAACTGTCATCCGCCCCCAGTCTCACCTCCTCCCACACCACCTGCTCCCTCATTCCTTGTATTCCAGCCATGCTGGCCTGCTTCCACTTTCTCCTGTAAGCCAAGCTCAGCCCTGCCTCATGGCCCTGGTCTAGGCTGAGCCTCTGCCTGGAATGCTCTTCCTCCCTCTCTCCTTCAGGGATAGGTTCAAATGTCCGCAGGACCCAGCACAATGAAGGCCCAGAGCTAGAGCTCAACAGATACCTGTCAAGTGAAGGCTGAATGCAGTGTGAGGGTGGGAAAGGGGTGGGGGCGGCAGGGCAGCCAAGGATGGGGAGGCCCCCAGCCCTGCTGCCCACCCTCACCTTGCCCTCTACCAGCGAGAGGAGGACCTGCTCCATGACAGGTGAGATGGCTGGCACGGAGGCCTGGATGTGACCCACCACGATGCCAATGGCCACACGGCATAGCTCGTGGCTCAGGCCGGTGTTTCTCCGCACAAGCTCCATCAGCTCTGCCCCGATGGTCCTGGGTACGGCAGTCTCAGCCACTGCCTTCTCCTCTGTGGTCCCCAGACTCAGCGCACCCAGGGTCTCCAGCTCATCAGGAGCTGAGGTTGTGTCAACTGCCACCTCCTCTGTAGGAGGCTCGGGGGCTGGCAACTTGGAGGGAGGGGGCTGAGCTTGCGACATGGTGGTATGGGTGCTTCGGCGGGGCACAGGTGGGGGCGTGGCTGAACAACTGGGGCCCAGCTCAGATGAGCTGGAGCCGGTATAGAGTGTGTCAAGGGAGGTGCTGCTGACTGAGGAGCCGCTGGACACAGAATTGTCCCCAGAGGGCGCGGTGTTGCGGCCACCTGTGGGCAGAGAGTGGATGCTGTGCTGGGGCAGCCCCCTGGGGGCCCCTACCCCTCCAAGCCCAGGGCCCCTGTTTCCCAGTACAGGGCCTACTTCTTCTGCTAGACCTTCACCACCAAGCCCAGAGCCCCAAGTTGCCCCAACATATGCCCTGTCTACCCCCAAGCCTAGGGTCCCCAACTCCCTGACACAGGCAGAGCAACCACTCCAAGCACAGGGTGCCCCCCCAATTCCCCCAAACCCTGCCTTCTCACCGCTCCCTGAGACCACCAGGGCCTCACGGTCTCGGCGCTTCACGGGTGGGGGTGGCGTGGCAGGTGCTGCTCGGCGAGGCTGTGATGGGATCTAAGAAGACAGAAGTGGGATCTGGGAGGACAGGCTGCCATCTGGGGTACCAGCCTGGCTAGGGCCCTGAGCTCTTGGCATGGGCAGGCTATGACTCTGGGCTGCCTCACTGACCCGAGTGGACCCTTTGAGCCTCTGGACGAAGTCTTAAGTCTTACCCACCTCCCTTCTCCAGGATGTTCTCACCATGTACCTGGTAGAGGCCTCCATCTGCCCCAAGATACTCAGAACTGGGCAGGCTGTGCTGCCGCGCAAACCCTGCTTGACACACGCCATTGGGCTGCCTGGCAGCAGCAGCATCCAGATAGTGGTCACTGGTGGATGGGGTCATAGATGCAGGGCTGGAGGCTGAGGGGCCTCTGCGGGACAAGATCTCTTTCCGGTGGTGGATCAGCTTCCTGATGGAAGGATAGCGAGATTAACAGAGGAATTACCTGACAACTCCCAAAGTCCTCACACGCTCCCAGTGGGATGTGGGGGTCCCCACAGCCCAGGCCCCTTCCACTTCCCACCTCCCTCATGTTCCACCCCACTCTGCACGACCCTCAACCCTGCCCTCAGCACATCCCCAGTACTCACTGAAAGACCACCCCCTCCCCCACACTCACTGGAGGACTCCACGCTGCTCCAGGCTGTACTTGCCACCATTCCGCATGGCTGCATTGTGCACAGCCTCAATGGCCCGGTCGATAGCCTGGAGGACATCCTGCTCCAGGCCCTGGGGGCGGGGGGGCAGGGGTACAGTTAGACCTGGGTACCAAGTGAGGGTACTGAGCCCAGACCTAGCTCAGGATAGAGCCTGAGGCAGATGGAGGACCACTACAGCTAAAGCCTGGAATGCTAGATGTAAACAGGGAATGTTGAGCTAGAATATGAAACGGGGTTCTCAAACGGCACCACTCAGGGAGCTGAGGCACGGGGTGGCTCCCATGTAGCCACTTTACATATTGGGGCCTTGCTCAGGATTTTACCCCACAGTGAGGTTCTCAGCTATGATGTCTCAGAAAACCAGAGGTCTAGGGCAGGCCCCGTGGCTTAGTGGTTAAGTGCGTGCACTCCGCTGCTGGCGGCCCGGGTTCGGATCCTGGGCACGCACCAACGCACTGCTTCTCCGGCCATGCTGAGGCCGCGTCCCACATACAGCAACTAGAAGGATGTGCAACTGTGACATACAACTATCTACTGGGGCTTTGGGGGAAAAATAAATAAATAAATAAAATTATAAAAAAAAAAAAAAAAGAAAACCAGAGGTCTAGAGCAAAAACACAGCCCAGGGACCCTCAACTTGAGGCCAACAGTACACACCTAGTCTATCCCCAGGCTTGGCTTAGAGCCTATGCTGAGATGCCAAGCAGGGAACCCATAGTCTCTGCAACCCTTAATAAATCACTCTGGATCTTGCTGAGCCTTCACAAAACCAAGGTCACACTCCAGAGCAGCCCTGTCCTCGTAGAGCTTTCTGCAGGCCTTGGTAGCTGCGGATGGGCCCGAAGGATCTCCTCTCCCTGCCCCTGCTGCCAGCTCTCATCCCCTCAAACTGTTCTAGGAATCTTCCAGACCTGCCCTAGAAAGCAGCAGTTCTGTGTTTGTAGCAAAGGACAGATATGAAAGAAGGGCCTGGTCCCTGTCCCAGATTCTGTGTTGTCATCCCCAGCAACTCAAGGGTCCAATCTACCCAGCCTGCCTGGCATGGGGTAGGGAGTAGGCAGTAGCAGCTGTGGGACCAGCCACCTCCACCCCTCCCCTGTCCATGGCACACATGGTTCATTAGGCTACATAGGAGCCTCAGAACTGAGGTGATGTCACTCCAGAGTGGGTTGGAGAAGCTTCCCTGATGGGGACAGACAGACAGACGCAGAAGTCAGCAAAACCCCCGAGGCAGCATGAGTATGCCAGAGTGCAGGGAGACAGCAGACAGAAAGGGGGGAGAAAGAGAAAGACACACATACACATAGAAAGTAAGAAGGGTGGGGAGGGACAGGCAGAGAGAGATAGCGCAGAAAGAAATTGAGAGCCGGAGACAGAAGGGGAGAGAGTCGGAGGAAGGAAGAGACACACACAGGCGGAGAGCCAGAATGACACAGAGACGCAGAGTTAGGGAGACTGAGACAGAGAGAGATATACAGAAAGAAACCAAGAGATAGAGAAGATCCTAGCCTCTCTGCACTCCCCCAACACCCAGCTACACAGGCCCTGGCTGGGGGAGGGGCCTCACAGGACTTTGGGGAAGAGGCAGGACTTTCTTCAGAGGCCCCCAGCCCCAGAGAGGCTGGGTCTGACACCCTCACTCCAGAACTAGCAGCCCTGGTGTCTAGGGCTCCCCACTCTCGCCCCAGGCACTCCTAGATGGGATCAGGCCGAGGGTCCAGGGCCCAGGGCCCATCCCCTCTGGTAAGACCAGATGACATCTCCAAATTTATCCTGTTATTTTTGTCCTGAACTGGGCTAGGACAAGATGTTTCCTAAAGGCTAGGGACTAGCATGGGGCCGGGGTGTCTGGCACAGGCCAGGCCTGGAGGCTCCAGGCCCTCCATCCCTGTGTGATCAGAATAGACCAGCTGGAGACACTGCACCCCAGCCCCCATAGCAGGACTATTCTTGGGGAACAGAAAATGGGGCTGCAGCCTCCACTGGAAGGAAATAGGGCCATAGTCAGACCAGGGGAAGCCACGGGGAGGTCTCACTTCCTCATAATGGGAGCAGACCCCACTCCAGGCTGGGCACAAGGAGGAACGGAGCTCCCTCACTTTCAGAGAAAGAAAGTCTGGCAAGTCAGGGCCTGAGGCTTGTGAGGGAGGGTGGGGAGAGTAGTGCCAGGGAGTGTCAGCAGGGGCTGGGATCCTCCGCTCAAAGAGGGTTGGGGGTGGGGGAGTGTCTTAGGAAGAGCTTAGGGGGTGGCTGAGTACAGGGCAGTGAAAGACACTGAGGCCTCAGGGCTTCCGGGATCATCTAGGGGATGGGGGTGTCTATGGCTCCAGGGTCCAAGGTGGGAGGGGGCGGTGAGGACATCGAGAATGGTTGGGGAACAGGTGGTGTCCAGGGTGGCCTGGGTCTCAGTGATGGAAGGAGTGGCTCCAACTGGGGATGGGTGGGATAGGGTGGGAGGCAAGAGTGCGGGATCCTGGGGATCCAGGGAAGGGGCGGATTAAGGATCTGGGGTCTCAGGGATCTGGGGAACTGGTCAGTATTCGGTGGTGCTGGAATCTCAGGGCTGACTCTTGAATTCTATGGAGATGGGGGGTTCAGACATGAGGTCCAGACGGGTCCGGGATCCCAAGGAGTCTCAGTCCCAGAGTCAGGCTTCTGGTAGGTCTGGAGTCCTCAGAGGTGGCTGTCAATGACCTGGTCTTTTGCAGCGGTGCGGGCTCTTGCGGTCCCAGTCCTCGTGGGTCTGGGGTCTCAGGGTCAGTTCTCAAACTCCCTATCTGTTGGAGGTCCCGGTGGATCCGGGGTTCCGGGTTCGGTCCTGTGAGCCTATGATGGCCCAGTCTAGGGGCAGTGGAGGCCGGGCTGGAGAGGGGCACACTCACCTGCAGGCGGCGCAGGTAGGCGGGCGGCACGTAGCCCGTCTCGCCACTGCGCGCCCGCGCCGCCAGCCACCAGTGCGCGCTGCTGCGCTCCAGCACCAGGAAGGTCTCGCCCGCGGCGAACGCCAGAGCGTTGGGCTCCGCCGAGCGGAACGCATACAGCGCGCGGTACATGGGGCCGCACCCGGCCCGCCGGAGCAAGGTAGGCGGCGGGGGCTGCGGAAACAGGACGCCAGGCCGGGAACGTCGCGCCGCCCTCGCCCCGCCCCGTGACACACGACGCGTGCGCGCGCGTGCCCGCCCGCCGCAGCCCCGCTCCAGCCCTGCCCTGGGAGTGTGTCGGCCCCTGCACGGAAGCGCGGCGCCCCCTGGCGGACCCAAGCGGTGTGGCCCGGCGCGGCTCAAGAGTCTGCCGCCCCTTCTGCACTGGACCTCTACGACTCCAAGCGCAATGCGGAGCAAGAGCGGGAGGCCGCAAAAACCAGGTCGTGCCATACCCGTCCAAAATCCTCCCATCCTCGCTCCCCACCCATCTCCTCTCCTCAGCCACCAGCTTCTTTTTTCCTAACGTGGGTCTTTGCATTTGTTTCCTCTGCCTGGGACACATTTCCCTCCCTCACAGCATAAAGTCCCCGCTCCCACTCCTATCAATCGCTATCACATTGTTCTATTGTCTTTATAGGATTTACAACTCCACATTATTTGTGATGCTCCCCTCTGTGAGCAGACAGGAGGACTGGTGGAGGGTGGGAAGTGGGGTGCTGTGTAGCCTTAAGAGCTTGTTTGACCTGCCCACCTTTCCAGTCAGCCCTCACCTGTCTTTGAAGTCCTACAAGGGGTAGGGGGAACCCAGGGGAGAGGCCCCAAGGGTCCTAGGGAGAGGGCTCCTGGGGGCCTCCCATTCCTGTCCACTAGGGCCGGTCCAGCCAATTCCCCAGTGGAAGCCTGGCCCCAGGGAGCAGGGAATGTGGGCACAACAAGGCCAGTGTATGCAGTTGGCCTGTTTTGGGACATAGTGTACACTGGCATAATGGACCTTGGAGAGATGCTGGGAGGTTCAGGAAAGGGGTGGGGCTGCTGGAACTGTACATCCAGACCCTGCCTTCTTGCCACCGGGTCTGTGCCCTTCTCTGGTGTGTTTCTGCAGTTCATGACTCCTGCCATACCTCCTCCTCCCACAAACCCTCCTAGCACAAACGTTGCTCTCTTAGGGGCTGCCATGGCTGGAGCCGCATGAAAGAGACTGACATAGTTGTGGTGGGGCCCAGGGCTGGGTAGGAGTGGTGACAGGTGGTATGGCTAAGAGGACCACCTTGCCTAGAAGATTCTCTCATTGAGACTCCCCCTCCTGGACTCTACCACAGAGCCCACGGCTGCCAACAGATCAGAGCCTGGTGGCTACTTGAGGCCCCAGTATTGGCTTCAGGACACCTGACATCACAATGTCCAGCCAGTTAGCTGGTGCTGGTGGCACAGGAGCTGGACTCAAGGTTTGGATCACCTGTTGCCCAACTTTGGCTTAACCTGTGTGAGGGCAGGGAAAGACCTGTGTCAAGAGTCAAGTGCAGTTCTTTGCATAGGGGGTGCTGGGACACTAGGCCAGCAAAGACCCCAGAGGGACCTACGGTTATGTGTGTAGGAGTCCTTCTGGCTTTCTGGGTGACCTCAGGGTGCTAGCTTAGGGGACTGAGGATGAAGCCAAGAGACTGTGGTGACTTCATGGTCCATGGGGTACGGACAGCAGCAAGAATAATATTGCTGGGCCAGGGTGGAAGTCACGGCATGTGTGAGGCTTCTGAAGGTTGGGAGGGGGGCTGGCTGCCTGCCCCTGGCAAGAACGACAGCAGCACTGTGTACAATTAACAAAAAGATCTGTATTAGAACATTTACACTCAGGGAAGAAAGAGGTATCTGCATCATCAAATATGGAATGTTGAAGAAATAGTTAAAATAAATAGACTCCGAGCGCGGTTGGGGCTGGCTCAGGCTGGGACTCACAGAGGCCTCTGCACATCAGCTCCAGGCTGCAGGGGCTACCGCCTGGCCATACTGGCCTCCTCCCTGACGCAGCACAGCTGTGCCTGGGATACAGAGAGTCTCTCAGGTGCTGGTACAGCCCGCAAGCTCACTCCCCACCTTCCTCACTTATCTCTGTAACAATGTCTATCAGGCTCTGGAGCCCGAAGATATAGCCAGCATCCTGGCCCTCATGTACCACGCTGTCCTCGCCATACAGCCTGCAGGTGGTATGTGCAAAGTCAATCATGCGCACATCCACTGAGCTGGCACCAATGGGCTTGTAGGCATAGGCACCAGCAGACTCATCAGCTGACTCTTCTGACAGGTCCTCCAAGTCCTCAGCATCTGAGTCAAGGGCCACCTCAGGCCGTTCCTTGCCATCGTAGATGATCAGCAGGGAGCTTGAATAGAAGCGGTAGGACTCCTGTCGCTCCAAAATAGCCTTGAGCTCAGCCAACTTCTTAAGCACAGGGCCCAGGAGCTCACGGCGCAGGTACCGCCCGTTGTGGAAGAACTGGAAAAGGGCCTCCTTGAAGCCCTGCACCGATAGGTTCCGTCCATGGTACTTGTTCATGAACATGAGCTGCCCACTGCCTGCCTGGTACACCTGTGGAAGGGAGACCAGAAGGTCAGGTGCTCACAGCCACCTCAGAGCTTGGACCCTGGGGAGTGGCAGAAATATGACAGCCTGGATCAAATCCTTTAACTTAAGTACACCAGTCACACAAGACACTGTCCTCTCTGATCAACACTCACTTGGGATGCAGCCCTCTGACTTGGGTTCTGTCCCCAGCCCCCTGCTCAATGTATGGGCTAATGGAGACGGTCTAACCATCTTGCCTTCCCTTCCCTCTCCTGTCCACACACTCTGGACTCAGCCAGCCTGGCCAGTCCCACAGGGGATCACCTAGGCACGCATGCTTTCTTTTCTAACCAGAAAGTGACAGACTCACTCAGTCAAATATGGAATCTTTTGAGAAAACAGGACTATGCTAGGGTGGGGGGGCAGCAGCTACTAGATGCCCTAGCCAGCCCTTGCCACGCACCAGCACTTCCCTCACCTGCATGCCACACACACGGACACCGATAACCGCAGATGTGCTCTGCTGGCATTTGCGGATCTGGTTGGCTGCCTTCTCCTCTGAAGCATCGTCACCATGCTGGCGTGTACCCATCTTGAGGTCCAGGACACAAGGCACCTCATAGTGGGAAGTCAGGTTCTCCAGTAAGATAAATTCTGAGTAGTTAAGGACAATCCCCCCTCTAAAGAGAAGGTGCTGCTGCATGGGGCCTTGGCACTCCCAGGGCACAATTCCTGCACACAGTGCCTCAGAAAAGCCTAGGTCCACACAGGGCCCCATCAGTCCTGCTATGTCTCATGCAGGGAGCCCAAGGCTGACTAGGGGGCTAAAAGGCACCTTCAATTCTTGTCAGGGAACTGGCCTGAGAACAGCCTGGGTCTCCCCAGACTGGGAGACACACACATCATTTCCTGAACTCAGCAAGGTGTGGGACCAGGTCCAACAGCATACAGTCCTAAATTATAAACAGAACATCAAATAAGTTCAGTAAATCCTGTAGCCTTAAATATGAATTGGAAATATAAGTATGAACTCATGAAAAGTTCTCTCTTTAAAATGTATATTTCCTAGCTGTGTATACTGAAAATGTCTAGAAACAATGACCAGATGTATGAGCACCCCTAGTGCCCAGACCAGTGCTCCTAGAGCAGGGATTGGTGAACTATGGCTCCCTGCTCATTGCTGTACAGGCTGTAAGCTAGAAACGGTTCTTATATTTTTAAGATGTCAAAAAATATATATATAATACTTCATGACACAGGAAAATTAAATGAAATTCAAACCTCAGTGACCATAAATAGAGTTTTATTGGAATAGAGCCATGCTCACTCATTTACATTATTGTCCATGGCTACTTTCATGCTACAATGACAGAGTTGTGACAGAGTGTATGACCTGCAAAACCTAAAAAGATTTACTATTTGGCCCTTCACTGGAAATGTTTGCGACCCCTGCCTTAGAGGAATGATTGAATTCACATCCGGAGTATGAAACATACATGACCCCGGACCATCTTTTCATACCAGCAAGTCAGATAGCCATCACAGACTACTGTGATTGTGTCAAAATGATTCAGAAACCTATTTTGAAAAGCTCCTACAGGCCAAACATGGGATAATTTGAACATCAGTAAAGATAACAACTTCAGGGGCCGGCCCTGTGGCATAGCTGTTAAGTGTGCGCGCTCCGCTGCTGGCGGCCCGGGTTCTGATCCCGGGCATGCACCAACGCACTGCTTGTCAGGCCGTGCTGTGGCGGCGTCCCGCATAAAGTGGAGGAAGGTGGGCATGGATGTTAGCCCAGGGCCAGTCTTCCTCAGCAAAAAAAGTGGAGGATTGGCATGGATGTTAGGTCAGGGCTGATCTTCCTCACAAAAAAAAAAAAAAAAAAAGATAACTTCAATGGACTAAAACACGTCAAAATGTTTAAATTCATGGATTCATAATGATACTGAAAAACTCACTTGTTGCCTTTGGAGGATGTTAAGAAACTCACCCATCATTCCAAACATCTAGTAAATAAAGGAAAATAGACATTTAACCTGCCTTTCCTATACAAACTATACCTCAGGATAAGCACATAATTGATGAGGAAAAGTTTCTCTTCACAGAAGGATGCCAGCTAACGAATGAAGAAGGAAAAAATTAGAAAATCACCTAATGAAAAAATGGATCTAAGGCAATGGCATACAAAAGACAAAGAAAACTAAACACTGTGCTTCCTAATGGACAAATACAATACCATCTCTGAGGGATTCCTGCCACCACCCCCACCAAAACTGAAGCTGAATCTGATCAAGCCTATAGATCAAATTATATGAAATTATATAATCCTAAGAGAGACAAACACATTTGCTCCCACCTGCAATCCCAGACCAGCCCTCGGCCCGGAGGGAAGTGATATTTTCCCATGGTTATCACATAGGGTGTCCTGGCACAACCATGAATAAAAAAATCCAAATTCTCTCTCCTCACTTACTCTCCCCTCTCCCCAACAGAGAGATGCCCTATGAACAAAGGATACTGTACTGGTTCCGATGTTTTGCATTCTCCTTCATTCTCTGTAACTGCTGCTGGTGACATTTCATGCTCCAAGGGTTATAGTGTTTAAGCTGGGAACTTACATTCCCCTTTTTCTCTACACTGTAGTACAAGACTTCAGATTTCTTTAGCCACTCAAATTCTTCTTCTAACTTATGGCTATTAAAGAGAAAGGAGCCAATAAATCACAAAGTCTTATCAAAATTCAGGGCATGAAGGAACTTTCTGGAGTGATCGGAAGTTTGATACCTTGATGCAGTGGTGGTTTCAGTATATACATTAAACACCAAATAGGTACAATTTATTGTATGTATATTATACCTCAAGAAAGTTGATTTACAAAAAAAATTAAGGGGTCAGCTCACTGTTTTTCTACAGTAAGGAGAATCTAAGATGCAAGAATAGCCTCTGACTCCACCCCCTGCCCTGCAAGGCAGCATTCACTGCCCTCTTCTTCTAGGCAGTACCACCCCCTGGCTTCTGGTACTTCCATGTTCCCTGACTCCGAATGCTGGAGAATGGAAAAATCTGAATTGAAATTCCATGGAAATAAGTCAACCTACTTAGCTATATTACACATACTTGAATTCATATATATTATTTATATTTTTACAAGCTCTGCCCAGGTGCAGCACTTGGAAGGCTCTGCCCAGGTGGATCCCCAAGATTCGGGGATGCCCAACTGACCATTTTGTCTCCCACTATCAGTGAGCAACCTGAGGTGACAGGATGACTCCTGTCTTGCATCCACAGGATGCAGCATAGGGCCTGGCACAGTGCCACTGCAGAAGGAATGAGCGACAAACTCTTTTACAGCTGCCACTGCAGAGTCAATTAAAGAGAAGCTGGGCATGCCATGTAGGAACCAACCACTGAGTGACAAGGCACCTACTAAGTCCATCGTGTGAGTCCTTAGCTCCAGGAGACTGGGTTGTAACTAAGACCCCTCCCCCCCACAGAATCCAGGGTTCCCCTCTCAGTCTAAACACCAACCTCTTCATCTTCTCCTCTTTCCGGTGCTGCCGCACCCAGTCCTTGGGGGTCTTTTCCATTTCTAGGCCATGAAGTTTTTTGTTTGTCCACCTTAGGAGCTTACTTTTTGGTTCACAGTCTGAATTGTCTACATTGTCCGCAGTTCCATGGTCCCCTTTTAATGGATATGCTATTAAACACAAGTTCCTGTCTTCATCTTCTTCAAAACGCACAGATACCACACCTGGAAGGGGGGTGAGGAGCAGAGAGGACTTTTAATTCCACAGGAAGATGCTTTATAAATAACATGATTGTAACATTTGTTTTTTTCTTACCCTGTTCCTTAGTCTCTATGTTGCCAGAGGCCCCAAACTCATCTGCCATCCTAACAAATATCAAAACAGCTAGAAAAAATGACACCATACAAGACAAGCAATTAGGGAGCAAACATGGCCGAGAGTCTTCCTCTTTGATGCACTCAACAAGGCAAGAGCCAAAGAACTACAAGACACATTTTTCTGTCGTTGAAAATGTTTATTAATTTTTATGTAAGTCTTCTAATCCTAAGAGAGACGTAAACACATTTGCTCTTTATATCTCGTGGGAGTTTTTAATGCCCTGAACAGAAATTCCGATGGCCTCGAGGCTTGCTTTAAAGCAGAGCCCAAACACAGGGGGAACAGGTTTGCCTGGGGGGTAAGAAGCATCCAAGGGTAAGGGAGGACTGCGCAAGCGAAACAAAATAAAGGAGCAAACAAAACAAACCACACAGCACAACAGACACTCTAGCAAAGGCTTCGCTGCGCCCCCACACGGGTGGGTGCCCCAAGCCTTTTGTCCTTCTCAAATATGTTACTTTATTGGTCTTTGCAATCTCATGTCACAAAAGAACAAAATGAACACAAGGCAAATAGGGCTGGGCTGGGAACATAGACGCATGGTGGCCTTGAAAGCAGCTCTCCCCTTCGAGTCTCTAGAACCTGCCATGTGTAATTACAGTCTTTGAGGAGGGGGCTGTCAGGTGGGAGCATTTCAGCAGGTGCCGACGAGCGCCTTACAACCGATTGGCTGAACACCTTTCCTCCCAGGCCTCTCTGGCCCAGGAACACTCAATTTGCTCAGTCCTTGCCGCCCGCCCGCTCGCTTGCTGCAGGGGAATGCGTGCTCAGAGAGAGACGACACTTCTGAGGTGGTCCCCGACTCTGGGCGCAGAGGAGCCAGGATGGGAAATTCAAGGGATCACACTTCCCTGTGGCCACGGAGCGTGGTGGGGGGGGGGAGCAGGGAGGAACCAGGGGAAAAAAGGGGGCAGGGGCGGCCAGCTAACAAGGGGCCTTTGGCTTTGTCCTGGAAAAAACAACAGAGAAGGACCAAGTGAGGGCCCCCAACTCCTCCACCCCCACAGCAACATACATGCATATTCAGAGTACAGAGAGAGGAGCCCCACACATTCTGTCTTCAAAGAGCATGTTTCAACAGTCCCAGAAGAACCTAAATTGTTCAAGAGTCTTTTGTATAACCAGGCAATGCAAATTTAAAATTAACTTCCTTAATGGGTTTGTCTTTAATTTACAAAGGACTCCCCCCACCCCACGAAAGACCACACCATGCTGGTGGCTGCTATGTCCCCCAAAAAATGCATTATAAAAAGGAAGAAAAAGTCACCGTATGTGAATCAAAGAGTTGCCTTAACATAGCAATTTCAGGGACATTCTGTCATAGCAAAGGGCTTCAGCTAATCAGTACAGGCCTCCCACTCCTGCATTCCATCTGACTCAACCCTGCTCCCAGCCTACCTAATCACCCGGGCTTCTGGTTTCCTGGAGGACAAAAAGCAGGCGGCAAATATTCTGGGTAAAATCCTCCCAAAGTCTTCCCCCGCTGTCCCCCATAGGGGACTTAGGGTTACTGTGATCGAGAGACACCTGAACATAAAACACAACTACACTTCCACCAAAAATAAACTCAAAACAAATCCACAAAACAAAACAGAATTGAGCAATCTTACCAGGGCTTGAAAACGGGAGGGTGTGAGGTGCTGGGTTGAGGGCAAAGAGGAAGAGGGGGAGGGAAAACACAGAGTGAGTGGGAAAGGGTGGGGGCTCGGGAGATAGCTACCCAGGCCTTCCATGGCCGCGAGGCCTCGCATCTCCTTGCCAGGCGCTGGCGACCTCTACAGCAGCTAGGGGCTCACCTTTGTACTGGGGAGTGAATTTGCGCATCTCGGCTGGGAGGGTCTGGTAGAACTGGTGCTCCCTCGGAACCAGAGGCTTGCACAGGGTCGTCTCGTTGAAGCGGAGCACGCAGGAGTGCCCCCCGACCTGGTGGACAAAGGGCTCCAGCAGGACGCCCTTGGCGCGGGGCTCCATGTCCATGGCTCTGAACGCTGGGCTCATCCTCCAGGCGCAGGCGGCAAGGAGAAAGGAGAGGCGGCAGGGTCTAGCGGCCAGTGCGCCCTTTGTCCGTCGTCTATCTGTGCGTCCGTTTGTCCGGCCTTGGCTCCTCGGTTGCGCGTGCCAGGACTCCCTGCCAGAGCAAAGAGTGACAAGGGAGGTGGAAGTGGCCTGGGAACCGCCTAAAGCTGCTAGCCCTCCTCCTCCAGCGGAAAGACAGCCAGCCTGGGCTCACACGTGGCCCCGCCCACGCCGCCCACTCCGGCCCCGCCTCCTCCCCCAGAAACAAACAGGCTGAGCTCTCGCCGGGCGGGGCCGGATGACGACAGGCAAAGACTGGCTGCAGGGCCCCTAAACAACCCGTGTCCCCCCCGTCCCCACGGCGTTAGAAAGTTACTACCGTGAGCAAAACGCGAAGCCACGACGAGGTAAAAATCACAACTTCAAACCTATTATTCGGATTAAATTTTACCATTTTGTAATAAAACTGTTCAACTTAAGGTGGTTGAGATCCAAGTCTGTTAACTATACATGTATTTTAACAGACTTTATTTTTTAGAGCAGTTTTAGGTTCACAGCAAAACTGAGGAAGATACACAGAATTCCCATATAGCACCCCCTGCCCCCACACATGCACAGTCTCCCTGCTTTATCAATATCTCCCACCAGAATGGTACATTTCTTACAACTGATGACAACCTATATTGACACATTATCACAGTTTATATTAGGGTTCACTCTTGGTCGTTATGTTTTTATAAAACGCATTTAAAGGGAAAACCTGCTTACACATCTACTTAAGATTTACTCCCCAGTCCACACACACCTCCCTGCCCTACGCCAAAGACAAGCCCCCGTTAACCTTATTAGCAGTGAAGCTTGGGTCTAGCTTTAATGACTAAGGTCTCTATCTAAAAACAACTGATCAAGGCTGGCTAACTCCTTAAAAAGATACACAGTGTTCTAGGTCACTGACTATTTTTATCGGTTCTATCCTGATCTCCCAAAGCTGGGGCACACCTTTAAACCAAAGCTGCGCTCCTGGAGCAATCAGGGCTCTCATCCACTCTTGAGGTCCAGGGCTTTAGCCCTGACTTCCTATCCCCAAACACTGGATCTCAGCAAAGCACACCTCTATGTGCCTGTTAACCGTTTCACAGGGCACGTCAAGCTAGTTCTCTGTTTTCTGTCTATAGTTTACAGACTACACTGTATTTAACAGCACTAGTTACAGAGCTTGGGGTACATTTCAGCATCCGTACAGGATTCTTACTGGGAACTCCTCTGGTTCCCATGACTCCAACTGAGATAGTGGTGGTGAGAATGGGTCTGCTGGAGATGTGCCCACTGTCCTCTAATGTGGGTAAAGCACCTACTATGTGCTAGATTCATTATAGGAACTTATCTCATTTGGTCCTCATGACACTTTCTCTACATAATACCACATGTAGACACTACTCTCCCTGTTGCAAACAATGACGCTGATTCAGGGAGGTGAGGAAACTCATCCAGGGCCAGGAACAATAAGCCACAGCTCCCAAGTGAACCTCAGTCTGTTGGATGCCCCTACGTGGCTGTCTCTAGGACCCAGGGTCTCCAGCAATTCTGCCTTGGACAGCACTCCTATGTACATGGGCCATTTAGTTTGTACCATGAGTGCTTTCACCATGGATTTATATTTTCTATTTATAAAGTAGCCTCTTTTAAAGAATTTAAGCTGGTGTTAATCTTTCCTTCAGAGAGAACCGACTGTGGGCCCAAACTGGACTCAAGGATTAGGAATCAGTAAGCTTTCCTATATGCAAAGAGGAGCAAAATCAAAGGTCTCAATTTCTCACCTGGTACTACCTTCTCATCATCACAGAAGTCTTCAGGAGGGAATGTGCTGAGAAGAGTCCCAAGACACAATACAGGCAACCAGCTCTAAGATGAGTACATTCCAGTCATTCCAGGCTCTCTCCAGAAGGTGGGGCTCTGAGATGCCTGGTGACACACAAGCTCTTTCTCAAGGTCTATATGTATACGTTTTTTTTCTTCTGAGGAAGATCAGCCCCGACCTAACATCCAATGCCAATCCTCTTTTTTGCCGAGGAAGATTGGCCCTGGGCTAATATCCATGCTGATCTTCCTCTACTTTATATGGGATGCCGTCAGAGCATGGCTTGACAAGCGGTGCGTCAGTGCGCGCCTAGGATCCGAACCTGCAAAACGCGGGCCACCACAGCGGAGCGCGCGCACTTAACCACTGTGCCACCAGGCCAGCCCCTCTCAAGGTCTATATTGACCAGTTTAATACCAGTCTACTGAAAAGACCTCTTGAGTAAGAGCAATACCAAAGAAAAGCTATGGCCGGCCCGCCAGCACCCAAGCATGAACCAAGTACCATAATTACTAAATTGTGAAAACACAAGACATTCCTCATGAACCTGGCTTTAGGAACACAATCCAAACCTTTCATAAGAATGTAAAACTTCTTTTGTTATCAGAGCAACGCTAACAACGATACAAATCCGTTTCCAACTCGATTCAAGATTCCTTAAATGTATTCAATTAAGTAGAAAAATATCTTTCTTCAGGCATCTCTCTTACCCATCCCTACCTCCAATGAAAAATCTAAAACCAACAAAAACTGGTCCATCATGGCAGCTCTCTAGAGTATGGTTCAGAGGTGTGGCAGAAGGCCAAAAGGCCCAGTGAAGGTCTCCACCTCCTCCTCCTCGCAGGTCCCCAGTGTGTTCCTTAGCTGCTGGGTATGATGTAGCACCTTGCCACCCTCTCCCAGCACCCAACTCTGGCAGGCCACAGGACATTGCTTCCTAGAGAAGAATCATTATCTTGGGTAGAAAGGCAAGAACAATAAGGCTCATTCTCATCTGAGCCAAGTCTGATGACAGAGGAAACTCCCAGTGAGAGGTGGAATTAGGGAGACAATTTATTATCCTGTAGTGAGGTGGAGCCAGATTCTAGTCCCAGTTCCGCCACTCAATTGCTTGGAGAAAGACTCCAAGTCCCTGACTCCCTTTGGGTACCAGTTTCTGGCCTGTAAAATGGAGAAGATAGGCCTGGAGTAGATCTCTACTCTGTGGGCTGTGTAATCAAATTAGTGAGTGGTAACCAGTAGTTTCTTTCTTTGTTTTAATCAAATAGGAAAAAACAGTAAATACTATTGCACTGCACTTAATAAGGTAAGCCCCGTTTTGTGATTCTTTTATTTTAATTATGTTCAATCTCTCAATATGAACATAAGTATGGCTTCACTGTACAACACATTTCTCACATTTGGGGTTGCAGACAAAGAAGTGGAACTTCTGTTCTAGGGTCGCTTACAGGCTATATCCCTGTAGGAAAATGAAGGATCAACTTCCCAAGGATTACACAGCAGATCAGCTTCCCCTGTAGTGGTCTCAACCTGGCCAGAACAAAGGAAAGCGCCCAAAACACCTACTCTGTTGCACCTGCTACGCTCTCTCTCTTCCACACACAGTTTGAGCAGTGGGATCTCTTAAGGTTTTTAAATATCCGAAGTCTAAGGCCCAGTTTCCCAAGACTCCTGGAGTATTAATGGCTACTGTGAAGTCCAAGCGAAGTGTGGACCCTGTACCTAGGAAGATATGGAATAACCGTAAAATACCGGCTTCCGATTGAGTATCTATTTTGGCTTTTTTTTTTTTTTGCTGAGGAAGATTAGCCCTGAGCTAACATCTGTTGCCAATCTTCCTCTCTCTTTTTTGTTTTTGTGAGGAAGATTGGCCCTGAGCTAACATCTGTGCCAATCCTCCCCCATTCTGTATGTGGGATGCCACTACAGCATGGCTTGATGAGTGGTGCATAAGCCTGCATCCGGGATCCGAACCCTCGAACCCTGGGCCACCTAAGTGGAGCATGCGAACTTAACCACTACACCATCGGGCCGGCCTCTTCCTCTAATTTTTGCTTGAGGAAAATTAGCCCTGAGCTAACATCTGTGCCAATCTTCCTCTACTTTGTATGTAGGTCGCCACCACAGCATGGGTGACGAGTGGTGTAGGTCCACAGCCGGGATCCGAACCCACGAACCTGGGCTGCTGAAGCAGAGCGCACCGAACTTAACACTAGGCCACAGAGCTGGCCCCTATTTTGGCCTTCTGCATTGCCTTAAATTTGTCCTTAAAACTATGAACAGGTAAGGAACACAAAACATGATTCATCCTAGGCTAGGACATAGGCCACCCCCCTAAATCTATCAAATTGGTTTAAGGATCTGGTGGAAACAATGCCTTAATATTCTTAATTATTGAAATATTGCAAATAAAACAGCTATGACTCATGAAAGCCCCTGGGCCCTTAGCTCATACATCTAGAATTTCAGTAATGAGGCTACAAAAAGGATCTACTGGGGCCAGTTACTTTGCCTCAAAAAAAGCACTAGGGTTGGGTAGTCACAGGGGATGGTGTGAGGCACACTAGCCTGATGGAAAAACAACCTTTACTACCCACACCTCCTCTTTGTGAGCCCCAGAACCATTGCCCAGCATCTACACACATCCATACATGACTACACCACCAGGGTCAGTCACTGGAACTCACAAACATTGCCGGTAAGAATCCAAAAAGGTACAGCCACCTTGGAAAACAGTTTGGCAGTTTCTTTCTTCTTTTTTTTTTTGTGAGGCAGATCGGCCCTGAGCTAACATCTGCCAATCCACCTCTTTTTTTGCTGAGGAAGACTGGCCCTGGGCTAACATCCATGCCCATCTTCCTCTACTTTATATGGGACACCACCACAGCATGGCTTGACAAGCAGTGCGTGGGTGCGCACCTGGGATCCGAACCGACAAACCCCGGGCCGCCGCAGCAGAGCGCCCGCACTTAACCGCTTGCGCCACCCGGCTGGCCCCTGGCAGTTTCTTATAAAGTTAATAAACATATACTTATTATACGACCCAGCAATCCCACTCATTGGTATTTACATAACAGAAATGAAAATAAATGTTCACACAAAGACTTGTACACAAATGTTCATAGTGCTATTCACAATAGCCAAAAGGTGGAAACAACCCAAATGTCCATCAAATGGGTGAATGAATAAACAAATTGTGGTATATCCATATAATGGAATATTATTCAGCAATAAAAAGGAATGTACTGATACATGCAACAACAAAGATTAATCACAAAAGCATATTAAGTGAAAAAAGCCAATCACAGAAGACCATATATTGTATGAGTCCATTTATATGAAATTCTAGAAAAAAGCAAAACTATAATAGCAGAAAGCAGATAAGCAGTTGCCAGGGGGCAGAGGTAGGGGACTAGGACTGACTGCGAAGGGGCAAGAGAACTTTTAGGGGTAATGAAAATGTTCCATGCTGTAACTAGGACAGTGATTATATGACTACATAAATTTGTTAAAACTCATCAAATTATAGACTTAAAATTGATGAATCTTGTACATAACTTATACTTCAATAAAGGAATTAAATTTTTCTTGTACATTTTTGAATTTACAAAATTTTCATAAGTACTTATTATTTTAATAATCAGAAAAGCTTATACTTAAAACGATCATATTAGCTGTTAAATAGTTGGGCTGAAATTTCCTTTTCCATCCATTCTAACTGGGATCATTTGCCTCACACATTGAGCATCTTGAGTCATTCACACCAAGGTCAGCTTGGGTCGCCATCTCTATCAAAGTAAGGGCTTTTTCCCTTCAGGGAAGGCACCTCCTCATGGTAGAGACTTGCAGGGACAGCCATGTTTTCTTTCATAAACCCATGACACCCACTGCTTATCCTAAAGCCATCTGCTCACTTTGAAAGCCTAATTTTTATCAGAGTCTTAATACTAGCAGACTTCTACCAGTTGCATGATTATCTTTTTCAATTCTCATAAAGCCAAAGCAAAAGCATCCTTTTTTTTTTGAGGAAGATCAGCCCTGAGCTACCATCCATGCCAAGCTTCCTTTTTATTTTGTTTTGCTGAGGAACACTGGCCCTGGGGTAACATCCGTGCCCATCTTCCTCCACTTTATATGGGACGCCGCCACAGTGTGGCCTGACAAGCGGTGCATCAGTGCGCATCCGGGATCCGAACCCGGGCCACCAGCAGCGGAGCGCACGCACTTAACCGCTACGCCACAGGGCCGGCCCCACAAAAGCATGCTTTACACAAAAATGAGCAGAACAGAAACATAAAGGTCCAATAAGCCTTTCTGTAAAACACCCATAAAGAAAGAAAAATCAACATCAAATCTGCTCCAATTATACTGGCCTCCTAGTTGTTTCTCAAACATGCCTTTGCATTTGCCATTCCCTCTGCTTGGCACACTCTTCCCCAGATATCCCCCTGGCTCGCTCTCTTACCTCCTTCAGCTCTTTCTGTAAACGTCACCTCTTCAATGAGGTCTTCCTTAGCCACCCCATCTAAAAGTGCCACACAACCCCATCCACACTCCCTTACACAACCTTGCTTTATTTTCTCTTTAGCACTTATTGCCATCTAACATACCTTATGTTTTCTTATTTGTCTTGTTTATTTTCTGTCTCTCCCACACTGCCCCCACCAGAAAACACAGTCCATTAAGTCAGAGATTTCTGACCGCTCTGTTCACTGCTGAATCTCCAGAGTCCAGAAGAGGACCAACACAGAGTAGGTGCTCCACAGGATGTGCCCAAATCACTACTGCATCATGAACACCTGCTGCACACAAATCAACAGAGAACTCAAAAGGCACCCACTGCAATGATCCAAACCCACATTAATCATACAGTGAGTACAATTATGAAAACGAGGCATGCCACACACTTTACAAAATGCATTCTGAGCACCGACTAGTGTTTATTTTGCATTTATAAACTCCCATCTTATCAAGTCTGCATTAAACTGGGGAGTATAAATGAAGGACCCTGCACCTGAACACACATCTGGGACCTCCTGGTGTGCACTTCATGTAAACAAAGCCTAAGCTCTTACTGTAATGACAACCAATCTCTTGGAAAAGTCTCTCTTGTAGAAAATCAGGCAAGAAAAGAATGTTCACTGAAGAATAAACTTTGAAAATGTAGCTACAACAAGATTAAAACCCCATTATTGTTTAAAACAAATATACTAACTAGCATTCAGAAATTCTGGTTTGATATTGAGTCACCTCCCAAAGACCCAAGGTTTTCAGGTTGCTAAATTATCACTGAAAGATAATTATCCCCATCTTTTGCAGGCAAAGCAAAGAAAGGCCACAGGTTGGTAATGATTATGCTGAAGGCCTCTTCAGCAACGCTGGTGGGTCTGCCATCCAGTTTTAAATAAGGTGTCTCAGTAAGATGATGCAGAAGGAAAATCATTCCCTCCACAACCTGGACTTCCAGGGATGCTGGATAACAAATGAGGCACAAGCACTGGCAACAAAATGAATATACAAAAAGGAGTTCTAGCAAAATATAGCCAGGAAGGAAGAGGAAAGCTGTCAATGTTTGCCTTGTGGGAAGCATCAAGGAAAGCAGCTGACCAGACTGACCTGACTACATGGCGCCAAACTACCATCAACCTCAGGAAAACTCCACCACTGCTCCATAGAAAACAAGTACCTCCACTCTCACAACAGCCCTTTGGAGTGGATACTATGATTATCTCCCTTACAGATGGGTACACTGAGGCACCATGAGGTCACCATATCACCCAGGCCTCATCACAGAAAACAACAGGTTCCTGAGATGAAGCAGTTGCTGCTAAGAATGCTGGAATCATTGTGTTACCCTCAAAGGAGCTGCAGCCTGGCTGGCGGGGAGGGTGTCACCTCTAGGCCACAGCAGGCGCTGGCTCCACCAAAGAAACAGGGCCAGAGAGATAAGATACAAAAGCCTCGCACTGACTTGACACAGATGCCTGCAGTCTAACACTACATGCTCATTGTCTCCCTCATTCGCATTTTCAGTTTTAATAAAGAGAAAAATACAAGTTGTGAGTGGAACTATTTTATGAAAGTCACAATAATGCAGATCCTTCTCCCCATGCTGAGGGATAAATTAACAGCAGATTCTGTTCCAAAAATCTGGACAAGCTTTTCCATAAAGGAAATAGCAGCCTCTCAGATGCTTCTGCTCTCTAGAACCACCAGCAAGACCACACTGCCCCATCTCTTTGCCTTGTCAGACCAGATTTCTGGAATGACAGACTAGAGACTCAAGATGGAGGGGGAGGGGGAGAAGGAGCTTTTAGCCTACCCAGAAATATGTTCATCAGAGTTACGCTGCTAGAATTAGAGTTTCAGCAATTTAAAAAGCTTTTTCTAGCTAAAACTGTAGCACCACCAATCTAAATTATTAATTCTAAGGTGTCATATATCCTCTTTATCATAATATCACATTTTCTTATAAATAGCTAAATGTATTCCATACACACACCAAGAATTTTTAGTCCTTAAAAAGCCCATTACCTCTCTTTCAAGGGCAATTCTCCATCTCCAGTCTCCTCTTCCTTGGTGCAGTCTACAACTCTAACCACCTTGTAAGAAACATACACAACAGGAAATGATTCTCAGACTATGGCCAAAATTGCTCTGAGGTCTCCACCTACGGGGCACTTGTCTACCTTGAATCATGGCCCTCTTATGTGCCAATAAGATTATATGCTCCCTGCCTGTGGTCAATATTTACCCCTGCTCATCTCTCAGCCCATTCCCAAATCAGGTGACACATGAACTCATCCTCTGAAACAAAGGGTGCCAGAAATGATTCAGTCCTCATGGGCAGCCACAGAACCCAGGCAGCCCCGACCTGCCTACACCAGTATCTGCTAGTTGAGGGACAAAAGTGTGCCCTGCACTGCACCAGATCCTGTGCCCAGAAGGCACAATTTCCTCTGGGTCCTCATAATATCTCACTCAGGTGAATACTCCCCTCAAGCATCTGCAAAGTGTCCCAGGCTCACAGCACCAATTTGGCGGCTTTTACCATCCAACCGCTCTGAGTACAGTCAGTGTTCTTTCACGATCACCCAGGAAAAGAATGAGATATGGTAGTGAGAAAATTCTTGACATTGTACAGGTCACAGCACTATGTTCTAACACAGAGTCATCTGCCAGTCATCCTCTCTGAGTCCTGAGATTTCCTTCCAAAATAAGGCACAGTGAGACATTAACAAATTTCTTTGGGGAAATCAAGTTCAATTGCACCCAGAGTTCTAAAGCAAATCACACACTGACCCATTCAGAATCACTCGGCTTGCAAGAAGGGCAGTGAATTAAGTCAATCAAGAGCTCCTTTGAGAATTGGGAGGGAAGGCCAATGGGGCACTTCCACTTTTGACATCTTACCACTCTATTTCCCCTGTGGCTCTATACAAGGAGTCTAAGGTATTTTCAAAGTAAAAACACTCTTAGAGGGGCTGACCCGGTGGCGCAAGCGGTTGGGTGCGCGCGCTCCGCTGTGGAAGCCTGGGGTTCGCCGGTTCGGATCCCGGGCTCGCACCGACAGACTCACCGCTTGGCGAGACATGCTGTGGCGGCGTCCCATATAAAGTGGAGGAAGATGGGCATGGATGTCAGCCCAGGGCCGGTCTTCCTCAGCGAAAAGAGGAGGACTGGCAGATGTTAGCTCAGGGCTGGTCTTCCTCACAAAAAAAAAAAAAAAAAAAAAAAAAAAACACTCTTAGAGAGCAAGATAAATCATTCCTGGGAGAGGGACAGCCTGTCCCTTCCTTTCTGAGCCTTCACCTGCCCCAGACCTGGTGGCCACACCCATCAGTTTTTCAGGGCCCAGAGTCTGTGAGCTGCCATCTGGCACCTTTGCAAGGTCCAACATTCCAAATGTCCTAGGACCCCGCATCCTCCGCTTATGCAAAAATGCATATCCAATGTTAGTTTTATACTTGTAAAACAAAAATAATCTATTATTCATAAAACAAACATCAAAGGAGGATGCAAGATTTTTGCATTCCCCAAAAGAGTAAGATGAGCTCACACAACCCATGGGGCACCTCATTTCTGAGTGTGCAGCTGTGGAGAGGAAAGCCTGTTGGCCCTGGAGCAGCCCAAACTAAAAGATGAACAAGGCTCAAAGCAAGGAGCCGTGGTAGGTTCTTCTGACAGGTCTGGGGCAGGAGAATTTCAAGGGCAATTCTCCATCTCCAGTCTCCTCCTCCTTGGTGCAGTCTACGACTCTAACCACCACAAACGAGTTAAGGTAAACCGATACGTCTCAGGGGACTTGGGGCAAGGCAGCAACTGCCTACAAACCCAGCTTTGTGGGATCCAGCCCAGGTACCCAGTGCGCACATTCTCGCAAACTAAGTGCAGAAATAGCAACACTAGAGCCAAGTGTTCTGCTTCCTGGTCTGTAACACATCTTTTTTACTCTTCCTTAGGCTTACGACTGGACGTCCAATTTCTAAAACATGTATGAGTGTCTCAAGTAAGATAAATGGATGGATACATAGAGAAAACAGTAACATTAAATGATCTTCAGTCTTGAGCAACTACGAGTTTCAGTTAAATACATTCAAAAGAATTAAACAAAACAAAATAAAACCCAGCAGTGCAAAGAAAGCTTTGTGAATTCTCCATGACAGAAAGCAAGCAGAAAAGGCCCAGGCTGACTCCACCTGCCCAGAGGGGCTTATGATAGCACATACTAGAGCTTCATCTCCAAGTCACAAGGCTTTCAAGAAAACCCAAAGCCTGAAATCCTTCAGTCCAGAGTGGAATGTGACTTCTCATCACCTCAAAGTGGCCAGGAACAGGGGCCGGCCCCATGGCTTAGCGGTTATGTGCACGCGCTCCGCTGCTGGCGGCCCGGGTTCAGATCCCCGGTGCGCACCGACGCACCGCTTGTCCGGCCATGCTGAGGTGGTGTCCCACATACAGCAACTAGAAGGATGTGCAACTATGGCACAAAACTATCTACTGGGGCTTTGGAGAAAAAAAAAGGAGGAGGATTGGCAATAGAGGTTAGCTCAGAGCTGGTCTTCCTCAGCAAAGAGAGGACGACTGGCATGGATGTTAGCTCAAGGCTGATCTTCCTCACAAAAACAAACAAAAAACAAAGTGGCCAGGAACAAAAAGAACAGTTTTCACCTGTGACCTAGCACAGTGAGGGTCCCATGAACAGCAGCTGAAGCTATTATTTTTATTTTTTGTGGATAGGGTTCTACAGGTATTGACCATATCACTTCAACAACACCTACATTTCACGAACATTTAAAATCAAATCAAAGCACGACTTTTCTGTTGTCATCATATGCTTGTTTTGCTACCTGTTCTAACCTGGATACCACATTTAGGAGCTACCATCTTCCCAATCATTTCAGTCTTAACTAAGTGGCATCTTGGAGGCATAAAGAACAAAAACTCTGTCTCGTTACTAGAACATTAACTTTTGGCCACCATATACTGATAATGCTGGTGCATCAACGGAAGAGATGTTACCTACTTGTATTCCATAGCTTAATCCTTACTTGTAAGACTGAATTAGCATTGGGCCGGCCCCGTGGCTTAGCGGTTAAGTGCACGCGCTCCACTGCTGGCGGCCCGGGGTTCGGATCCTGGGCGTGCACCGACACACCGCTTCTCCGGCCATGCTGAGGCCGCGTCCCATGTACAGCAACTAGAAGGATGTGCAACTATGACATACAACTATCTACTGGGGCTTTGGGGGAAAAAAATAAATAAATAAAATTAAAAAAAAAAAAAGACTGAATTAGCATAACTTCAACTAGAAGAGAACCCTATTAACGAAAATTTACATTAAAAACAAACATAAAACCTTGAAAAAGATTGGAGAAAATAACTGTAAACAGAAAAATGAATCCAGGGTATACCTGAGCAGCATGGTAAGGGCCAACAAACTCTTGCTGAGTAAGTCCTCATCTCCCCTCTGCCCATGTGGAAAATGGCAAAATGGTAACGTGCTATAGCCTCCCTGGTCACAAGGCAACCACTTCTAGTTCACAAAGCATACCACCACAACTGACAGCAGGGCAAGCTGGGCAGCACTGACTCGCTTCCTCCCTCCATCCCCGGGGCTTAACACAGCACATTGTCCTTTAAACATGCAGGGTGAGAAGACTTTCGGGAAGACTGATGGGCCAGTGGACAGGGGGGTTATCCTAGGGATGAAGGATACAGGATTTCTTTGGAGGTGCATTATATGGTATGTGAACTGTATCTCAATAAAGCTGTTATTAAAAAAAAATCAACACAGTAAAAGGGTCCACACCACAGATCACAACCAGCTACGGGTAAAGGTTCCAGTGTGAAATCTCCATCATCGAGAGATGAGGATGCAGAGTTCAGGAGGAGAACACCTCCAAATGTGGCTATGGGAATGTCAAAGACACACCCAGGCAAACTGGAACAGAACTAATTCATGAAATATGTGGGTAAAAGCTTAACTTTTAAAGGAATACATTATTTTAGATAACTAAATATGTATGTGCAATTAAAGATAATAAATATTACAAGAAATCCAACTTTCAGGTACATCTCTGTAAGTTTATACACTTGAGTTGTACCAAAAAATCCTTTTTAAATCTTCTCCCTGGGAAATTGGGGCCTGCCTTATGTTTGGATATAAACAATGCTTTACTTATCCTCGGTGCCTGTCTTCATGTGTAAACCAGGCATGGTACAGTTTTATAGAGGTGGCGTGAGGTGGGAACAAGATTAAACATCTAGCCTACTGCCTGGCTTGCATGCAATGCACTCCTCAAACGTGAGCTGTCCTCTGTCCACTGTCACAGTCCACAGTTCCTCCAAAGAGTCCAATGGGAGATGAAGGTCAGAGGGTGGACTTGACAGTACAAGAGGATAAGAGCACATTAAGATTGCACTTGTGGATGGAGGATGAAGGGGTCTTCAACACCAGGCAGAGAAATGGAGAGTGCCAAGGGACATCCTGTTTAGCCCTTAAACAGATTTTTTAACTGGTTACAAATGTGATAAAATGGCCACCATTAATAGTTTGGCGTCTCTTCATCCTGTAATTTTCTTCTATGCATTTTCCTATTCTTTACATAAATAGGGTAAGGCTAGGGCCGGCCCCATGGCTTAGCAGTTAAGTGCGTGCGCTCTGCTACTGGCAGCCTGGGTTCAGATCGCCGGCGCGCACCAACGCACTGCTTCTCCAGCCATACTGAGGCCGCGTCTCACATACAGCAACTAGAAGGATGTGCAACTATGACATACAATTATCTACTGGGGCATTGGGGGGAAAAAAAAAAGGAGGATTGACAACAGATGTTAGCTCAGAGCCGGTCTTCTTCAGCAAAAAGAGGAGGATTAGCATGGATGCATGGATGTTAGCGCAGGGCTGATCTTTCTCACAAAAAAAAAAAAAAAATAGGGTAAGGCTAAATGTGTTGTTTTGGCTTTTTTACCCAGTAAAATCAGCTTTATTTTTCCCCCCTAACTTTTTTTTAAATTGTGATAAAATATATACAATATGAAATTTACCATTTTAACTATTTTGGGGTGTACAGTCCAGTGGCATTAAGTACATTTACAATGCTGTACAACCATCACCACTATCCATCTCCAGAACTTTTCATCTTCTGAAATTGAAACTCTGTACCTATTAAATAGTAACTCCCTACTCTCTCAATCCCCCAGCCCCAGGCAACGACCATTCAACTTTCTCTCTATGCATCTTACTACTCTAGTTTCTCATATAAGTAGAATCATTCAGTATTTGTCTTTTGTTTTGCCATTTTCCCCCACTAAACTATATGCCTTCGACATCTTTCCACATCTGTCTATGATTCCTTTTAAAGGCTGCATAATATTCACACATAGTCATAATGTATTTATTGACTGCCCTGACAGTATTTCTTATTTTTTATTAGACTAATAATGCAATGAGCATCCCTGTATGTCTTCGCACACTTGTGGAAGTATTTCTGTAAGAAAAATTCCTAGAAGTAGAACTGCTGGGATAGAGCATAGATTAAAAAGGTTCCATCTGCTGTTTCACTCTGACATATAATGTATGTGGAGCCACTGCGGATTTTGGAGCAGGGTGGTGACATTTTATGTTAGGAAAATTAACCAGGGAGAGAGACAAGGGAAAACCCAGCTTCAAAGAGGCCCTCCAGGTCACTACTGCAGTAACATCGGTGGAGGGACACTGGCAGCAGGAACCAGCATTTATTGGCAGCCTTCTCTGTCTGCATTCTTAAAGAGCAAAGAGATACAATTCCTATACATATTAGAAGCACACATGAAAAAGGGGGTTTGAGAGAAGAAAAATTTTAAAACTTTATAAGGTAACTTTGTAGGCTCATGAATTTAATATCTGGTTATATGAAGATGTCAAAACCAAAGGTGAAAGAAGAGGCAACACTGCCTTCACAGTCCTGAGCCTGGGAGTTTTCTGAAGGAGAAGATAGCAGGAACACCCCTAACAGAGCTGCAACCCCTAGGAGGCATCAGGACCAAGACAAGCTAACCTCTCCATCACTTCCCAGCCTGGGCTTCCTTCTCTCATGGGTCTCTCCTCCTTCATCTGCGGGGTGGGGGGGGGGGAAGAGTCCCTGACAGCCCTCAGGTTCTGGGGCCTCCAAGGCACCTGGGCTGTTCTCTCCAGATACCTGTCCCACCTGGAATGACTTCTTTAATGTCACCTCCCCCCACTCAGTGGCACACTCGGCAGGGCACAGGGTCTCTTGCCTTCTCCACTACACCCACAGAGCCTAGTGCCCTGCCCAGCCCACACAGGGGAACTAAGGAAGGAAAGGAAAAAAGAGTAGAGAAACAGGACTTGGTAGGTAGATGGCTAGGTACAGCACACTGTTCTTAACCTTTGAGGGAGGGTGACCAACCCCCTAGAGAATCTGAGACATCTGTGGGCCTCTCTCCTGAAAAATGCACACCCTCACTGAACTATGCATACCATCTGGAGAGTGGGCAACCATAAACCCTATCTTCAGAACCCCTGATACAGGGAATCAAATTAGAGGGATGAGTCAGATATTGAGCCTTCACAAGTCAGAACAAGGATGTTTTGTTCATAAAGTCAGGAATAGCTGAGAAGGTACTGAGTTGAGCTGCAGACATTTAAATATAAGGGAATGGTCAAGCACTCAAGAAATGTTCAGCAGATAGTAAGGAGCAGTGGACTGAAGCTTGAGTGAATCTAACTTGAAAGATTTGGGAATTACCTACAAAGGGAAGACAGAAGGTCCCCCAAGAGTAACGTGCAGAGAAAGAAGAGCACCAGGGCAAGGTCTCGAGAACTGTGAACTGCCTGCGAGCAGAAGGTACAATGTCAGTGCGAGAGGAGGAGGTCTGTAAAGAGATAAGGAGGCAGAACATCTACACCTTCCTTGGAGGCCAAAGGTAAGAATCTCCTCCCAGTTCCACGTGGAAAATCTAGGGCTCAGACCCTTTGGACCACATGATAAAGAGGGAGGGGGAGGGTCTTGCTCTGCGTGGCCCTTTAGGTCCCTGACAACCTTCACAGTTGAATGAATTGAATGAGCCCTGGCAGTTCCTTCTCAACTTCTTCATCGAAAAAATATACAGAAGTGACCGCTTCAAACCCAGCCACCAGAGTCAAAAGGTCTCAAGCACAGGAAGTGATTAGCAAAAGCCAGCTCACAGGAAACCCTGCAGGACAAATGACAGTTGCTTCCAAAGATAAATTATAAGAAAAATAGAATGAGCATGTACAAATTTAAGAGACACTTCAATCAAATCCAACGTGCAGAGCTTCTCTGGATCCCAATTTGAACAAGCTGTAAAAAAAATGAGACAATCAGGAACATCTGAATATGACTGGACACCTGAAAAAAATTAAGGAATTTTCACTGTTTTTTAGGCAGAATAACAGTATTGTAGATACCATGGGTACTTCTTTGTCTCTTAGAGATACACAATGAAATACGGATAAAATACATTTTGGGGATATGGTTCCTAAGAAAATCTGTTGTTTTTTTTTTTAAGGTCGGGGGAGGAAGGCAGAGTGTAGATGAAACAAGACTGGCTAGGAGTTGGTAACTGTGGAAGCTGGTGATGGGTGACAGATCCAAACCAACTGCGTATCACCTTAGGAGACTCTTCCTTCAAACTCTGAGGTGGACTCCAAATTCAGTTTTTGGGGTAAAGGACCCTTCCTTGCAGAATATATTGCAAAACACTAGTACTATTTGTTACTTGTATTACTCAGTATGCAAATAGGCAAAAATACAATGTACTTAAAAACAAAAACATGCTTTAAAATGTAATCACAGAAGAGTAATCAACTGCTTACTCTCTACTATACAAAAACGTGTTCAATTTGTTTAAAGTGATTATCCTACAGGTAAAATAACTTCACTTAAAGGGAAAATTTTTCCCCAGTGCATCCACTTTATGAGCCAAACAATGGAAAATTTTCACCTCAGCAAGCGGCCTCAGGAAGGCTCACGCTCATCCCTGTTGCCTAGATACCAGTGACATCTCTGGTGCTTACAGAAGGCTCTGGCACCTCCCCCTGCAAGGGAGACTGGCTAAGGTTCATCAGTCTGTGGTTGCTCCTTCCTCGCATATTCCACTGCTCAGACAGATACAGGACTGGTATACAGTGTACTTGTCTGTCACCTGCGAAGCCTCGAAGCACAAAAGAAATCTATTACCAGCTAAACTGGTTCTTACAATTATATCAACTCTAGTCCTAGTTCTCATCCACTTGATTTCTAACAATTCCTGTGAGTTCTACTCTAAAGTCACAAAGCAGGTAAACCAATTGGAATAACAGTTAAATTGACTTTTTCTCCAATTAAAAAGTTACTAGATGATCAACTGACCTATTATGACAAATATGATAAAGTATTCATTTTGCCCAGTTTCTAATTCTGATACTGGCTAAAGTTAAAAAAATAACAACAGGGGCCAGCCCCATGGCGTAGCAGTTAAGTGTGCACACTCCGCTGCTGGCAGCTCGGTTCGGATCCCGGGCTCATACCAACGCACCACTTGTCAGACCATGCTGTGGCGGCGGACCATATAAAAAAGTAGAGGAAGATGGGCACAGATATTAGCCCAGGGCCAGTCTTCCTCAGCAAAAAAAGGAGGATTGGCATGGATATTAGCTCTGAGCTGATTCTCCTCACAAAAAAATAAAATACCACCACTCTGAAACTTCCCTTTAAATACTTAACACCAAGTTACAGGATGCAATTATATAAACACCACAGCACCCAATCTCACCACAACAGCAATCTATGTAAATAAGTATTTTTGTTCACTCAAAATGTTACCCTGCTAAAAATGCATATACAGCAAATATATTAAATACTAGAATTTATCAGAATTACTGTAATCATGGTGCTTTATAAAAAATATCATAAAACTGGTGATCTGCAATATTTTTGTTACTTTTCAAAAGTTTCAGCATTTTTTCTTGCAGATGACTTTATTTTATTCTTGCTCTACGCACATTTTGCTACCAAAATGTTTCATTCTAAGCAGTGGTTAGTTCTATTCCCCCTGGCATTTAAAAGCAGTAGGTTCTACCCGTTTCTACATTTTATTTTCACAACATTTGGACTCAATTTTCTGCTAGTGCAACTTTCTTAATATATGAAACCGAATAAAATTCTAAAATGAAACAAATCATTAGGATGCAAAAGACAAAAGCATTCTGTAATCAAATGTGAAAGAAATGAAAGCTGCACTCATGATGAAGCTTATCATTATAAAGAAGGCGTTTTCTGACCAATTTTAGGACTTTTTGGGATAAGACTGTGTGCAGATTTCCCCACGAGACACCAGGTGACAGGCCCAACTGGCACTCAACATTCAAAATGGCTGCACATCTGCCGGCCCCAGGTAACAGTACCTGAGGCGCTGGCCTGACTCCTCCAACCAAAGCCTCAAGGAGAACCCCCTCAATAACCCGAGAGAGCGTGGACGCCAATGTCCTGGGGACACCCCTCAATGACTCGGGAGATCTTGCCCCACCAAAGACCCGAGAAGACTTCCTCACTGACCAAGGGTGAACCCCCCCCAATGACCAGAGAACATTTTGTCCCTCAAAACCAGAGGAGACCTTCTGGTCTCTAATAACGCCTCTCTCAAAAGACCCAGAGAAATCCGGCCCCACAAAGATCCTGGGAGATCTCCCTTCCCCCATGTTCGCGGGAGAGCCCCTCCCCAAATAACCTGGGAACACCTCTAATGACTAGAGACCTCGCCCCCCCAACAGCCCGGAGAAACTCTCCTCTAAAGCTCCCGGGATGGCAGAGCCGTAAGCGGAGCGAACCGGTCGTTACCTGCAGCCTCAGCTCAATACCGCGCCGCTTCCGACCTATTGTTTCTCTCCCACCAAGATGGCGGCGGTCGCGCCGAGCCCCGCCCCCCGCACCTCGCTCCCGGCGCCTCTCGCTATTGGCTCGCACCGCGAGCCCGTTCGCTGACTGGGCGGCCCGAAAAGCGCTGTTGCTAGGGCACCGGGATTCGCTGCGGCAGCTTCCGGAAGGGGCGGGGCACGGGGCGGGGTCAAAGAGGGGAGGGTCTTGTCTGCCTCCACAGGTGGGCCGATGGGTGCAATGCGGGATGCCTGGGGGAAGGATGGATCAACAAACTGTCCCATTTTTCCCGAGTCTGGGGGGTTTCCCCGGATGCAGGACTTGCAATGCTGACTTGGTGACAGTCTGAAGCAAACTGGGAAGCTGGTCACCCTAGCAGATGGATGGGCAGATGACTGGATGTGGATGAACGAAAAGACAGACAAAAGAGTGGCTGTAGATGGTGGATAAGGGAGTGGTTATATGCACAGGTGGACAGATGACTGGATGTAAATAGGTGGATAAATGACTAGATATAGAGAGGTGGACACAAGAATGGCTGTAGAGTCCTCTGTGGACTGGTGGATGACCCAGTGCCTACCCTAGGTCTTACCAAGCTCCACACTGCAGGGCTTGTCTGAGGCTCATTTGTCCTGGGCCTGTGCCTGCCAGAAAGGCTCCCATCTGAGTGAATGTCAGTGTAGCTAGGAAAGGCAAGGGAGGAGGGGGTGCTACTGAGAGTGGGCAGAGCCTCCTGCTTGATCTCTACTTTTTCTGTAAAGGAGGCTAGTGTTGCAGCCCTGTGTGCTGGGAGTTTGCAGAGGTGTGGATTCACGCATATACTCATTCATTCAACAAGTATTTATTGAGCACTTACGCTCTGTGCTGGAAATACAACAGTGAACAAAAACAGTAAAAAAAACCACACAAACTGTCTTTATGGGAGTGGACAGGAAATATTTCTGACCACTGATCAGATTGTGACCAGCTGATCTCTCTCTCCTCTCTTGGAAGCACCTTCCTTGTGCGGCTTCCAGGGCTCCATGCACTCCTGGTTTCCTCTGACTTCACTGGTTCCTCCTCTTCACTTCTTCTCTCTCTGTCTATACTATCTCCTTCATAATCTTATCCAGGTTCATGGCTTCAAATTCCTCCTGCATGGACCACATGTCAATCACTCTCAAAGGTATATATCCAGAATAGACCCTCCCTGAGTGCCAGACATGATGTCCAGCTGTCACTTGGTATCTCAAACTCAACTTGTGCCACCCTGGCTCTGGCTCATCCCCTAAACCCACTCCACCCCACCTCCACCAGCTCAAGTGATGGCAGCTCAGTCCTTCCTATTGCTCTGGCCAGACACCTCAGTGCCTCATGATTACTTTCTTTCCCATTTACATCAATGCACCAGGAAGTCCTGTTGCTTCCATCACATCATCTACCCAGAATGAAATCACTTCTTACCAGGTCCATGGCTTCCACCCAGTCCAAGTCACCACCATCTCTCCCCAGGACAATGTCACAGCCACCTCCCAGTCTCCTGCTGCTGCCCTTGCCACCTTCAGTCTGTTCTCCACACATCAGCCTGTGAATACATAAGTCAGAACCCCTCATGCCCTGTTCAAAATCCTGCAGTAGCACCTCCCCAAAGAAAAGCCACAGCTGACAGGGGCCCCATGATTCCCCATTACCTTTCTGACTGCATCTTCTCTGTTTGCCTTCAGGCCCACGGCTCAGCCTCCCAAAGTTTCTCACATATCACACCCCATGCACTCTCCTGTTCAGGGACTGGGCTCCAGTTATTCCTCATACCTGGACTGCAGTTTCCACAGATTTTCACAGGACTGTACCCCAACACCTTTAGAGCCCCTTATTTCAGACTGCAACCTGCACCTTTCTGCACACAGCACTTGGGATCACCTTTATCCCCTTACCCTGCTCTACTTTTTTTCATAGCAGTTACCACCTTCTCACACACCTTTTTATGTAGGTCTTTATTATCCTTATATGGCACGCCTGGCTTCCTCCACTAGAGCAAGAGCTCTGTGAGGTGGAAATCCATCTCTCTGTTTTGTTCATGGATGTATCCTGAGCACCTCAAATACCAAGTAAGCTCCAGAAATACCTGTTGACTGACTAAATAAAAAGAATGCCATGTTGTGTTAAGTGATAAGTGCTACGGAAAAAAATAAAGTGGAACAGTGAGAGGTTGGGGCAGGGTGAGAGGGCCCCAGATCAAGGCTAGCCCTGAGTCAGGCCTGGAAGGCCCCCCACACCCAGTGGGATTGCACCTGGCCCAGCTCCTGCTCCTATTCCCTGCTTGTGGCTTCAGGATCTGCAGTAGCATCAGTCATTCAGACCCTCACAGACAGGCACTGCCTCATCTTCTTCTGACTACCCAATCTACAAATCCAGTGCTCCTATGTATGGGGTGGAGGCTGAACAGAGCAGGGTCTCTCTGGGGAAGCCCCAGCATGAATTCACTGTTCCGTTCCTTCCATAAGTGCTTACCAAGGGCTGACCTGGGCTGGACATGGGGTACACAGCAAGAGTGGACACAGTAAGAATTCAAATGATTTACAGAGTCTCTGCCCTCCAGTGGGGAGTTGTTGGTGGTGGTGAAGCATGGATACAACAGACAGTAAAAGAACAAATAACTTAATTATGGGCAGTGTGAATACAATGGAGAAAAAGAACCAAGCTCATGTGCAGAGTATGGTGTTTATGTCCAAGGTAGCAGGAAAGGTGAATCTGAGAAGGGGACATCTGAGCTAAGATCAACCCAAAGGCATTAGCTGAGCAGGGAAAGATCTAAGAGAAGCCATTCTCGGCAGAAAGCCTAGCAAGTGCAAACACCCCGAGAAAAGAACAAGTTTGGCATGTTGGAGGAATATGAAAAAGGTGCTTGGGTCTAAGGGAAGAAATAGCTCAGAGCTCAATGGAAAGATGCACAGAGCTCAAAGGCATGAGAGGACAGACGAGAGATCTGGAGGTTAAATCCAGGAAACCTGATGGGCAAACAACGGGAGTTCCAGAAGGAGAAAAAAGGATGGATGAAATAGAGGCATCAACAAAACAAGTTACAGAAGAAAACTTTCCTGACATGAAGAAAAAGCTGTGTCTGCATATGGGAGGCTCTGACCACATTCCCAACAGTATGGAAGGGAAAGACTACAGTAAAATTCTTAAACTCCAAGGAGAAAGAGAACATTGTATAAGCTCCCAGATAGATAGAACACATGACCTACCAAGGAAGAAGGGCCAGCTGGCTTTAAACTCTCCCCCATAACACAGGCACATTATCTGCGACCCGTGCCTAGCCAAGGGACAGTCTTTATGCCTGGAGAGGAAAGGTTGTCACTAGTGAAATGGAAAAAAGTAGTAGAATTCCAAAATTACCAAAGGGAAAAATTAAATGAATGACATCTTAAAAGAGAGAGAAAAAAAGAAAGCAGTAGGTTGGCTGTATAAAATGTATTGCTAACATTCAACTGTTTTGACCTACAAAAACGGTAGTTTCATACAGTTTAACTGAATAAAAAGATAAAACCACAAAGTAAAAAATAATAGACATCAAGTAATTACGGAATGAGCAAAGTCAAACATCTTTATCATACTAAGTAAGGACAACTTAAACCCCCATTAAAGACCAAGAGACTGGATTAGAAAGACAAAACCCAGACACATACTATTTTTAAGAACAACACTTGAAACCACAAGGGGAAAAAAGGCTGAAAATAAAGGAGTTGACAGAGAGAGAGATCAGGCCAGCACAAACTAGAAAACAGCAGGAGTATCCAAGTGACATCAGAGAAGGTAGGATTTAAGGTGATAGGCATTGAGCAAAATAAAGAGGGCCATTATCGGGCCGGCTCCGTGGCTTAGCGGTTAAGTGTGCGCGCTCTGATGCTGGCGGCCTGGGTTCGGATCCCCGGCACGCCCCAAGGCACCACTTCTCCGTCCAACCCAAGGCCGAGTCCCACGTACAGCAACTAGAAGGATGTGAACCTATGACATACAGCTATCTACTGGGGCTTTGGGGGGAAAAAAATGAATAAATAAAATCTTTAAAAAAAAAAAAGAGGGCCATTATCTAACAAAGGCACAATTTATGAAAAAGATATAAAATATAAAATAATCATAAGTCAACATATGCCAGATACTAAAGCTAGTTTTTTTTAAAAATCAGGAACTAGACAGGATTGGCATCAACACTATTATCATTACACATTGCCTTAGAGTTCTAGCAAATGCAATAAGACAAGAAAATTAAATGTTATAAATATTGGAAAGAAATTATACTATGTCTTTAGTTAATGCCATGATTGTAAATCTAGAAAATCCAGAGGACTTTCTTGAAAACTACTACAATTAATAAGAGAAAATGTTAAGGTGATAAATACAAGAAAAATATATTAAAAATAATAGCATTTACTATAAATAAGCCCCTAGAAATAAATAAAAATGAGAAAAACATTCAATTAACAATAAAAAAGCTATAAAATATTTAGGAGTAAATTCATTAAGAAAATATAGGAATTGTACTAGGTGGGGAACCTACAAAATCTTATTAAAGGACATGAAACCTATAGAATATTATTAAAGAATAAGATATGAACAAATGGAGAGACATAGTAAATTCATGGTGTGGTGTGTGGTCCAGATCTCAACCCTCAGCTGAGTCTCTCTCAGGAATGGTCCTCAGCAGAAGACAACCACCTCATCCAAGGTTAATCACCCCACCCTGACGGTAACCTCGTGCCCTCCCAGTTACTACCTCTCCTGCAGAATTAACCACTATTCTGACTTGTTACCATAGATAAATTTCACCCATTTTTAATTTCATATGAATTAAATGATACAATATGTACTTTTCTGTGTCTGGCTTTTTTATTCAATATTATGTCTGTGAGATTCATCCATGTTATTGTGTATCATGATAGTTTTCTCTTTTTCCTTTCTGTATAGTATTCCATTCTATGGGACTGTACCACAAATTATAGATCCATTCTGTTGATAGGCATCTAGATTGAGTCCAGATTTTGGCTACCATAAATATAGTTTCCATGGATGTTTCTTTACATGTCTTTTGGTGGACACAACCACTCATCTATGTTGCATATCACCCAGGCTTTTGGGACCCTTCCACCACCATCCTTAGCATGTCAGCTTCTGTCTTCATGTGTTGCCCCAGCTTTGCAAGGTAGCTGCAGTCTCTCCAGACATCACATTAGTATTCAAAGAAAGAAGGTTGGCACCAACCACATCTATTTCCTTTATTGGGTAAGCAAACACCTTTCCCAAATTCCCAGCAGACTTCCATTTATTTCTTTGACTAAAACTGGGTCATCTGTGGCCACCCCTAGGTGAAAGGAGGCTGAGAGGTCAGGGAATGGGGTCAGGATTTGTCCATCACTTGAGACTTGACACTTGCCACTGGACAAAATCTGGATTTGTTAGCAAAGACAAAGGAGAAAAAGGTATTGGGGGGTAACTAGCAGAACCTCACAACATGAAAAGATGTTAAAATTCATCAGAAGGCAAGGAATGCAAATAAAAGTGAAAAATGTAACAATGGCAAAACTATGGAGAGAAAAAGATCAGTGGTTGCCAAGCACTTGAAGGGGAGGGAAGGATGAATAGGTGGAGCACAGGGGATTTTTTAGGGCAATGAAACTATTATTTATGATACTATAAGGTAGATACATGCCATTAAACATTTGTCAAAACCCATAGAATGTACAACACTTCAGAATGAACTTTATGTCAGCTATAGACTTTGGTTGATGATGTATCAGCTTTGGTTCATCGATTGTAACAAACGTACCACACTGATGGGGATGTTGATAGAGAGGGAGGCTGTGTGTTGGAGGGGAGGGGTTTTATGGGACCTCTGTACTTTCCACTCAGTTTGACTGTGAGCATTGTTCTAAAACATTGCTCTAAAAAAGAAAGTTTATTAATTTTTTTTAAAAGAGTAACAATGAGATAAGTCGCTTTATACTTAGTAGACTATCAAAAGTTAGGGCGCCGGCCTGGTGGCGCAAGCGGTTAAGTGCATGTGCTCCACTGCAGCGGCCCAGGGTTCTCCGGTTCGGATCCTGGGTGTGCACCGATGCACTGCTTGGAAAGCCAGGCTGTGGCAGCATCCCATATAAAGTGGAGGAAGATGGGCACGGATGTTAGCCCAGGGCCACCCTTCCTCAGCAAAAAAAAAGAAAAAGAGGAGGATTGACAGATGTTAGCACAGGGCTGATCTCCTCACCAAAAAAAAGTTAAAGAGGGCTTCACCAATGCTTGCTTTCAGGGATGCTGACAAAGCTAAGATCGGTTACAGCCTTTTTGGAAAACCATTTGGCAAACTAGTAAAATAAAAATGCATATAATTTTGGACCCTATAATCCCAATGTTGGGATTTTCACTTATAAAAAGAAAAGCACTGAGATATGAGCTATGTGGCCAGTGATATTTATTGCTACCTCATGTGTAGCGGAAAAAAAAATTGCAAAGCAACGGCCCATCCATAATGGCATGGTTGGAGACATTTTAGTACCTACATACTATTCTGGTTACTATGCTGTGTAACAAATTACCTAAATTTAGTAGCTTAAAATAGTAGCATTTATTTTGCTCACAAATCTGCCATTTGGGCAGAATTCAGTGGAGATTGCTCTTTTTTGCTGCATCAGTCTGGGCAGCTTGAAAGCTGGGGCTGAAATCGTCTGAAGGCACCTCAGTTGAAGTCTGGCTTTTGATACTGGCTGTCAGTTGAGACTTTAGTTGGGGCTAGAACACCCACATGTACCTCCTCCATGTGCCCTAGCCTTCCTCACAATATGGTGGCTAGGTCCCAAGATGATTGTCCCGAGGGAGAGAGGAAGCTAGGTAAAACTTGTATCGCCTTTCTTTTTCTTTTCTTTTTTTTTTTTTGAGGATTGGTCCTGCACTAACATCTTGTTGCCAATCTTCCTCTTTTTTCTTTTTTCTCCTCAAAGAAATATATAGTTGTGTATCATAGCTGTAGAGTTGTAGTTCTTCTATAAGGGAGGCCGCCTCAGCATGGCTCGATGAGTGGTGAGTAGGTCTGCGCCCAGGATCCAAACCGGTGAACACTGGGCTGCCCAAGCAGAACACACGAACTTAACCAATACGCCACTGGGCCGGCCCTTATATCACCTATCTAACCTAGACTCAAACGTCACAGTGTCATTTCTGCCTCATTCTATTCATTAGAAGCAAAGTGACTAACGTTGGGACATATCCAAGGAGAAGGAAATCAGCTCTACCTTTTGTGGGAGGAATATCAAAAAGTGTGTGGACAGGTTTTGCCACCATCAAAAAGAAGGAATTGGAATAATACCACTTGATTTGAAAGGCCTGCCATAAAGTTGGGATGAGTGAGAAAAGTAAGATGCAGAAAAGTATGTACAAAATGTTCTAAATGTTGGGGCTGGCTTGGTGGTGTAGTGGTTAAGTTCGCATGCTCCGCTTCAATGGCCTGGGGTTCGCAGGTTCGGATCCCGGGAGTGGACCTACACACTGCTCATCAAGTCAAGCTGTGGCAGTGTCCCATATACAAAAATGGAGGAAGATGGGCACAGATCTTAGCTCAGGGCCAATCTTCTTCACCAAAAAAGAAAACACAAAAAACAAAAACAAAATCTGGCAACAGAAATCGGAAGAAAACCAGAATTGGGTGCTCCTGAGAAAGTGGTCTTTGAAGCAGGAGGGAGGAGTCCATCATGGTGAATTCATCTCTGCTCTGCAGGTGGAAATCACTGGGGACTGCAGGGGTGAGCTGTGGTGAGAATGGGAGGTAAAAGGCAACTGCAGGCAAGTCTCAAGGCTTTTGCCAAGAAGCTAGAACATTGGGACAGGAGCTAGGGGAGCAGAGAAGGAGCCCTGAGCTTTTGACCCATCGCTTCTGTTTTCTCCCTAAAAACAACGCAAGGCCATTGCTGAGGGGGGCAGGGGCGCAAGAGGTTAGAGGACAGGGTGGAAGGAAGGGCCTTGGAGATGAAGGATGGCAGGGAGGTGCTGAGCAGAGACTTGCCTCAGGGGTGTAAGTAACCAGACCCCAGGCAGGGCGAAAGAGGTTGTCCAAAGGTGGAAGGGGCAAGAGTGGACAAGGAGATTGCAGTTGGGGAGGAGCGCCATCCCCCCAACCCCCTGCAGGTGTGTGTGTGTGCGCGCGCAGCTGTTGCTCCTCTGCCACACTTTGTCCCTCCCACACAGCCCCGGCCTGGGATTGAGGGAGGCCTCCTCTTTGCTAGGGCCCAGGCCAGGGGAGGGGTGGGGATGGAGTGCATGGGTAGAGCTGTCCTGGGATTGGACATCTATCCGAATCCCCTTCCCTGCCTGTTCCTTAAACTGAGCTGGCCATCCTTGCTCAACCCCACCCCGTCAGGCCTGGTGTCCTCCCAGGGCCGCCAGCACCCGAGGGTTGGACGTGCAGCAGGGTGGGACGTGCAATCCAAGCCAGAACATGATGTTCCCAACCGGAGAAGGGGTAGGACTCAGGCTCCAACGACCCTCCATCCTCCCCTGCACCAACAGCCCTGGGACTTGGGCCACGTGGGGAGCGGCTGGCTGCAAATCATTGCTAAGATTTTTTTTCCCCCAGACAAAAGGCAGGAAAATTACCAAGAAAAGGATCCCGCAGGGCCAGGGTGGAGGCAGCTCCCAGCATGTCCTGGACATGCACACCCTGTCCTCTGCACATCCAGGCAGCGAAGAGCCCAGAGGGCACTCTGAGAAATTCCCATTGTCCTGGAAGTCCACCCAGTCTCAGCGAGCCCCACTCCAGCACTTGTAATGTACCTTTGTATGCACGTTTTGTAAACCTGGCCCTCAAACCAGTTCTGAGGTATAAGGCTAGCCCTTCTGGGATATAAAACTAGCTTTACCCATTTATCAGGTATGATAACCCACCCTGGTTTCCAGTTGTGAGGCCAGCTCTCTGTCAGAGAGTGGGGGTTGCTTTTGCTGTGAGCTGAAGATGTCCAGCTTAAAGTGAGAACAAGGGGAGAGACCACACCAGCCACTGAACTTACTGTAGTTGGGCCTCAGCCCAGCCAGGCATGTGAGTGGCCAATCAATGCCTGTGGGAAAAGCCAAGGGCATCAGGGGTGGATGCCCTCCCAGAAGCCTGCCTCCATCTTTACAGAGGAGCAAGCCGAGACCCTGGACAAGTTCTCCAATTCATCCTCGTCTGGCCAACCTCAGCCCGAAGCTGCCATCCCAGTGGAACCATCTTGAGTTACTGAGGTAGGGGCAGTGCCCCAAGTCGGGAGCCTGGGGGTCATGTGTTCTCTGTCCACCAGCTCTGTCCAGGTGAGAAAGTGCTCTGGGACCAGCCCCTCGTCTGGGGTCCAGGCTGATTCTCCAGGCCTTTTGAGACTTTTGATTTTCCAGGCTCTTTTGAGCCTGTGCATGACCTCATTTCTCACCCTGGGCATGGGGCCAGAAGCACAGCTCTGGAACAGGATGCCAGGGGTCCAAGGTGGCTCGTGTGCTGTTCTGACTTGCCTGGGCCTGATGCACATCTGCCACAAAGGCCTCTTCCCTGTCCGCCCTGCAGGCCCCAGACTTAGCTTCAGGTCCCCTGCTCAACCAGCTGCTGAGGCTGGGCTCATGGCAGGCATGGGAGTGTATACTGCAGGTGTCCCTTCATGCCCAGGTCTTTCATTTTCAGAATGAAAATGTCCAGTTTAACTATGCTTGGATGTTATGCTGGAAAACGCTGGTTTGCTTATCTGGTGGGTCTGGACTGGACTTGAGCTCTTCCTTTTTACCTGTTTTCTAGGAAAAAAAAAACAACTGTACACCCCTGCCTCCTCATCTAGGGGTTGGAGGACCAGGCCAGAAAAAGAGATTGCTGGGTCCTGGCTTCCTGCGCAGAGTATACAGTGACTTTTCTTTTTTTTGGTGAGGAAGCTTGGCCCTGAGCTAACATCTGCCAATCCTCCTCTTTTTGCTGAGGAAGACTAGCCCTGGGCTAACACCCATGCTCATCTTCCTCCACTTTATAAGGGACGCCACCGCAGCATGGCTTACCAAGCAGTGCATCGGTGCGCGCCTGGGATCCGAACCGGCGAACCCCGGGCCACCGCAGCGGAGCACGCACACTTAACCGCTTGCACCACCGGGCCAGCCCCTATAGTGACTTTTGACTGTGGCTCAGTGCAATTCTGCAGAGGAAGGAAAGGGTGGGGCCCATGGCCAAGAAGGCCATAGAGATTTGGCTGGTACTCTGTTTCAACTGCCTTCCCCAAGAGCTGACCAGCAAATGCCCATTCTTCTGTCTGTCAGGATGGACTGACTGGTGAAGAGTCAGATCCTGCTGGCTTTCCTAGTGTCTGGGGTAGCTCCTAGTCTCCCTTTGGTTTCACACTGCAGCCCAGCCAGCCTCTTGCCCTCCAGTCTACAAATGGGCTGGGCACTACTTGACTTTGTGTACTTAAAAACAAGCCAGATAACTGGTTTTGTAGAATAGAAAGAAGTGCCCACAGGATCAAGCCTTCTGGTTGGGAAGAAGTTAAAGAGGAAGGGGTAGAAATGTCACACAAAAGAGACACTTTTAGAAAAATTTGATTCTCAGCACATGTCATTACAGAAGGCACCCAGGCCAGAAAGCCATCTCTGGCCAAACTTCATCATGATGTTTAGGATGACCAGCATGAAAATGACAATTTCTGAGAAGTCCCTACCTGGAGGGAGTCTTCCTTTAAATCTTAAATCTAGTCTTTCTCCTTTCACAGCTCCCTCGATGCTTCTGTAACCAGAATTGTGATGTGAGCTAGAGCAGTAAGGGACACTGCATGCTTGTGTGTCCAAACTATTTACTTTACAAAGAGGCAACAGTAGCCCAGACAGAGAGGAGCAGCATGACCAAGGGGAACAGGCATTGGGAACATGATAGTTCTTGAAATAGGAGACCAGGGCTGCTGTCTGTGTGAGTCCAGAAACATGGGAGGATAAGCTCCATCAGCACTGGAGGAAAGGTCCACGAATGCCCTGGTGGACCCCAGTATTGTTACTCTTGCTAATTCCTGGGGTTTAAACACAGTATTAGGAAAATCTACAGTAGGTCATTAAGATTTGTTCAATGAACAAATGAGCTGAGTCAGACCTACTTTCTGACATTTGGATTCAGAACTTGGATAATACCCATCTGAATTCAGAACTGATTATTCAGTATGTTCCTGGTTGACACTCTGCATTTTATCTGCATGACCTAAAACAATCAGGTAACAGTATGTATCATTGGCCATCTTCTGTGAGGGGACATTTGTCTGTAGAGAGGATGAGTAAAGGGAGCAAAATTTATACTTAACATGATGTTTTGTGAAACACCCCCAATTTCCTGAACCACATTATAAGTAATACTGTTTTAATTCTGTTGTTATAAAATTGATGCACTAAGATTGCTGAGGATATATTCAGCTAACTTTGATGGGACAAATTTCTAGCTTCCTGTTAGAACATACACAGAAAGCAAAGTCCTCATGTGATGTTCACTCTTCAAGGCTGAGGCTGTGGACAATATGATCTTGATGTTGTACTGGCACTTCTTAACTGTTCATAACAATACCATCACCAAAACCACAAAGGCCAAACCATATTTAATTTTTAAAGCCTTGAAACAAGGCCAATTTGGTTTTGAGAGGGTTCAACTACCAGTTTCTTGGGCCCCACCTGGGTATTTTGTATGTTCACCTAGTACTTGGCCCTTTTGTACTGCCAGGTGAAGGCAAGATCAAACTGGAACATGATTTTATTGTAGAATAAGCTTCCTTTGGTCACCTGGAAAAGAAAGAAACTGTAGGCACAGTGGGTTATCACAGAGTCGTTGTTAGTTCTGGTTATAGCCATGTTACAGAGAAGGAAGTGATATAAGTAATACTGTCAGACAGGAGATGTTTTCTGCTGGACTTCATTGGTGAGCATATCTTCCCTGGCAAGGGATATATTGGATGCCCTTGCACACCATCCCCAACAATTCAAATACCATGCTGTGATGGTTAATTTCATGTATCACCTTGACTGGGCCATGGAGTGCCCAGATATTTGGTCAAACATTGTTCTGGGAGTTTCTGTAAAGGTGTTTTTGGATGAAATTAACATTTAAATCAGTAGACTGAGTAAAGCAGATTGCCCTCCCTAAAGTAGGTGGGCCTCATCCAATTGGTTGAAGGCCCAAATAGAACAATAAGGCTGACTTTTCCCCAAGTAAGAGAGAATTTTCCCACCTGATTGCCTTAGAACTGGGACATCAGTTTCCCGGGTCTCGAGCCTGCCAGCCTTTGGATGGGAACTACACTATCACCTCTCCTGGTTCTCAGGCCTTCAGACTTGGACTGGAATGACATGTCAGCTATCCCAGGTGTACAGCTTGCCAGCTCATCCTGTAGATCTTGGGACTTGCCTACCTCCATAATCGTGTGAGCCAATTCTTTATAATAAATCTCTTTATAAACAAACACACACCCATACACACACACACTCTCTATTGGTTCTGTTTCTATGGAGAACCCTGACTAACACATACGCCCAGGCCTCCTCTCTAATTTTCAAGAGCTCACACCCCAATCCCAACAATGTATCAGCCAGATGAGTGCTATACTGGCTTGGAGCCCTGAAATGAGAGACAAACACACAACACAAGGCTGCACTGGAAAGTCAGACATGATTTGTCAGCCTTTATTAACCAAGAGCAAAGCCAAGCCCTAGAGTTTCCTTTTAAAAAAAACTCAACCTTGTTTATGGCAAACAATGATTTAGTTATATATTCAATACTACAGAGCAAGAATTGATCCCTTTCCAATCACTTATTCTGAGATTAAAATACAAGTGTAAAATGGGTTAAAATAAGATTCTCCCCAATGATTTAAAAATAATTTCAATTGAAAGACATTTCAAACACTACATGTAGAATTCAGGACCAAAAAAAGACCTTAAAACATTTTACCTTTGAGGTAGCACAATAATGCTGAACTAGATTTCTTTTATTACAATGAGCTTAAGAAAACAATGAGGAATCTACTTTTTGTTGAAGATGGGCTAAATGGTTTTCTGCAAATCCCCCATGAGGCTAGTGACAATTTTCTTTTTTTTCTTCTTTTTTTTTTAGGATAAAGATAGCCCTGCAGTGTGTAAAAGGAAACCACGGGAAGGCTGCTTCCCATAAAATAGACATTAGAATCATCGAGGAACATCAGCAGTCAAGACAGGATGAACAAGAGGTAACTGGAGTGAAAAACCAAAACAACTCGTCTCTTGGCAAGACTGGTTTACAAGGGCATGTTGAGAACAAAAATTCCAACATCAGCCAACTGAAGACAAAAGAAAAAAGATGACATTCATGGGTCTTTTTCCTTTTTCTCTGTGCAAAAATGCTCTTTCAATTTTTCTAAATGAGAGAGGATTGTTTGTACACTGTGACACGAGACATGGAAATGCTGCGTGCCCAGGGTGCTGTTGGGTGCCAGTGGCACTTCTCACTGACTTCTCTACCATTGTGAGCAGAGAATCTGGGCAAGAGGATGCACATGAGCTCCCCTGGCTCGAGAACCATTTCTTGCCACTTTGCTGCTGAATTCGCTCACTAAACTGCTCAAAGAAAAGCTCCACCCTGATTTCTGAGAATCTATAGCAATTATATATAAGAAGTGTCAACTAAGAGGACAAAGCAGAACCCTTCCTTCAGAGAATATAATCAAAAGAAGAGAGTGGGTGTGATAAACTGGGGGCAGAAGGAAGGATAATACTGCAGGTTGGACCTCAAGGCTCTCAGGAACATTCTCTGCCATCCAAAATCAATAGTAAAGCCAGAAAAGAGCATGTGAAGCTCTGATAGAAGAGAACAATATAAACAATTAACAAGGGATCTCTTCCCAACACATACTCCTTCTCATGAGGCTCAACCATCAGTGCAGGGCTTGCCCAGCACAATGTAGAGACCACAGCCCTGAGTCAGACTTGGTCTGCCACCTTTGATTCCCTATGCTATAAAGAGAATTGAAACATTGTCAGACTCCTGGCACCTTGGTAATGGCTGTGTCCTATTTCCCTCACGCTCGTCCTTTTAAAGTCTCCCTTCCTCAAGCCAGACTCCCAAGGAACCCTGTATGTAGTGAGGGTCTGAAATGATGATAATCTGTAGTTAGAGTAGGAGGGCTTAAACCCGATGAATTCTAGTCTGTAAAACAGCAACCATCAGTGAGTCAGGGTGTCAGAGAGGCCTCTGTGAAGGGGAAGACTGAACTGGGATATGCCACAGGGCAGGAGAAGAAGGCCCATCCCTAGTAGCCTGCAGGAGTGATTCTGGCATGGAGTTTACAGCCAGCCCTAACTAATGCTGGCTCGGGAGGTGTAAGGGGGGCATCCTTTCAGTGTTTAAACAGAGCCCTCACATAGTCTGGGGCTAGATCTCTGTGTCACTCCTGAAGCCCAATGTACCTCTTACCTCTGCAAGAAAAAGGTGTGGTTTTTGTCTGTTAAAGTGCTAGATCTGCTTTCTTAATTTATTTGATAATAAAGCAACACCATAAAAAGAACCTTGGAAAATCGTGGGAAAAACCACATGGGCTTTCCCAGTGCTAGCTGCCTGTTTTGGAGTATTAGTTACAACCTTTCACAATTCTGAGAGCTGCAAAGCAGACTACTTAGGGTAGTCTGAAAAGAATCCTTCTGCTTTCACTTCACAAAGCAAGGAAAAGGGAGCACTGACCAAGGTTGTAGTGGGTCAACGCTCTGGAAATCTGTCGACCACACTACACATGGTAAAAGCAGAGAGCCTGGCTTATGTGGACAATGCAAGGTGACCAGGTGGGCTCCATCATTATCCACAATAGGAATGACTTAAGCCCCAGCATATAATCTCTTAGGGATTTATTGAGTTATACAAATTAAAAAAAAAATCATATTAGAAAGGGGCTCTTGACCTAATATAAACTTGGCTACGACATTCAAATTTATCTTTATGCAAATTTCACACTAACAGCGTGAAAATGTGAAAAAAGTGTGAAAAAAAAAATCTCTTGTAGCATCTGATTCTGTCATTCTGAAGAAAAAAAATTTCATTCTGAAATATATCTAGTTAATTAGGATAATTCATCAGAATTCTACCTGATATAATTAAAAGCTTAAAAAAGTTTTAAAATATAAGCTAAATTATTTTTCTCTGGGATTAACAACTGGAACCCCAAATATCCCAACATCTTAATTAGAAAGATCTTCACAGTAACTCTATGAAACTGCAAATTATCCCAATTTTTGAAAACTAACAAAAAGAGTTGATCTTTAGAATGAACGCCTGAGTCTGCTGACAAACTGACATATATGAATACGTCCAAAGGAAATTTCCTAAATAGAGAAATAATTTTAGGGCTGGCCCCGTGGCTTAGCGGTTAAGCACGCGCGCTCTGCTACTGGCGGCCCGGGGTTCGGATCCCAGGCGCGCACCAACGCACCGCTTCTCCGGCCATGCTGAGGCCACGTCCCACATACAGCAACTAGAAGGATGTGCAACTATGACATACAACTACCTACTGGGGCTTTGGGGAAAATAAAAGGAGGAGGATTGGCAATAGAGGTTAGCTCAGAGCCGGTCTTCCTCAGCAAAAAAAGAGGAGAATTAGCATGGATGTTAGCTCAGGGCTGACCTTCCTTACAAAAAAAAAGAAATAATTTTTTTTTAATTTCAAAAAAATAGCTTCTTCTTCTTTAAAGAGTTTAAAAATTGATGGTTAAACAGCAAAGCTATGCAACAACTCTGGAGTAGAAGAAAAGGGCTCTCTTTGTAGTACAACCTCTTGCTCACACACTGCCATTAGCCAGTAGGGGCAACTGGAAACAAGAGATGGCAGGAGTTGCCTAGGAAAGTATTGGGTCAGATAAAGCAATGGCACCTCCAGACCCTGGCTCCTTATAATTGGACAGCAATTCATTCATACAAACTGTACAGAGATTAAACAAAACAAAACAGAATCTACTAAAACAAAACAAAACCCCCCCAACGCAGAAAACCTTGCCTGTTTCTCTGCTACCCGAAGAATGTGCCAAACCCAAATTTTCTGCTCTAACCAATGACCAATCAGTGTGCTTTGGGGTGCTGACCTGCTGAGCCCTGGGCAGGGCCTCTCCCTAAGCATCACTGTGAGTTTGAAGACAGCTGTAACGTGTGCAGCTGTCAGCAGACAGTACAATGCCACAAGACCACAGACCTTCATCACATCTGCCACTATTTTCCACTGTAAAACCAAAGTCTACAATTGTGAACAAATGTGGACTTTCTCAAAGGACAAATGAGGAGATCAAAGGCTACAACATTTCCTTTCTTGAGAAAGGTTGGGGGAGGGTGTCTACAGTTATACAACAGGTTTGTGCAGACCTGTAGTAACTTCCAAAAGCAAAAGTAGCAGCAAGAGAGGGAAGGAAGATGTTTACACTTTGGACTTTGTATCAGGCACTTAAATTGTTGGAGAGACATGCCATTTTGAACCAAAGATGTGAAAATTGGGCTGGAGTAATCATTACAAGTGGTCTAATAATGGGCTTTCAGAAGCAAAGTGGAGGTGTAGGTTGAACCTCTACCCGTCCTTTAGTGTTGACTTTCAAGTTTTCGAAATGCCCACGGCAGCAGTGGTGGCAACAGCAGGAACAGTTCTCTCGTGTCTGTTTTACTGTATGTGTTCTGTGGCTGACCGGACAGTTTTGGTGTCACACTGAGAAGGCTCTGGGGTGTGGCACACCTACTGCCCAGGATCGATCAGATCCATACTGGAGCCAAACATCTTCACCAGCTGTTCCTCATAGTGTGAGATGTTTCTCTTCATGATGTCCATGCAGGGTCCCAGAAGCCTCTCAAATGCTTGTACGTCCATAACTGCATTGTTAAAAAGAGGTGAGGGAGAGAATGAATTTTCTACATCAACAATTCAAAGTCATTTCCCTTGTGCAAACCTTGTCTTAAATATACCCATTCACATTATAGGAGATTGGGATACTGGGTACTTGGAAAAAGGAGGGATGTTTCTACGTGAACACAGCAGGACTGTGTCCTCTAAGTTTTGAGACTTTGCAGAGTCCAGCAGCACCTGTACTCTCTGTCCCTACTCAGCCCTGGACACCTGCCTCCATTACTGCTCTTTTCACACAGCCAGGGGATCCAGATACTTGTCTTGCTCACAGTCTATTGTCTGTGCTCAGAAAGCTTTGCTAAGAGAATACATTAACCCACTTCTGGTTGATCACACAAACTGTCCAAGCCTAGATGTGAGTGAGAGCTGGTGGAATAAGTTAAGGCTTGCTGATGGGAACAACATACTGCACCTCAGAAAGCAAGTATCAATGCACAAAGAATTTTTCTTACCTAAGCATTTGACATCTCCCACTGCATAAGCTGAAGCAGCTCTGGGTTTGTTGGTGACCAGTGCAAGCTCTCCAAAGTACTGACCCTTATGGCAGCGGGCAATCTCGACCTCCTGGTTCCCACCATCCTTGTTTGCTTTAGTCTACAGCAGGTAGAGAAGATGACCCAGGCTGATTCCAGAATCACAGCTTGGCATGTCCAGTCGCACACACTTGCATTCCCTTCTCAGTACTCTTAACACAATTAGTGAGAAATTAACTTTGCAGAGACTCTAAATGTACTACGTAAACTGTATGGGTTAATCTCAGTGGTCTGGTTTAATCAGAGGAGTTGGTTTTTACTTGGGGTTTCATCTGAGCCCTAACACCTTTCGGCTAATGGCTAAATATCAAGAGGTAAAGGTGCAGACCATTTTCTTTGGGAGATTTACATACATACATACATACATATATATATATACAGTATAATATATGTTAATATGTGATATTAATATATAATATATTCTATATGGTAATACTTATATCACATTAATATATAATACATATATTATATATACTATGTGTTTGTATATTACAAATATATAGATGAACACTCTCCTTTTGGTAGACACTGACTTCTGACGCACGGGGGAAAAGACAAGGTCTTTTGCTAATTCTTTCTAAATAATGTCAACTCTTCTCTAAGTCACAATCCTGGGCTACTTCTTTTTGATTTGAGACCATACCTTTCTCAGACAATACTGTACAGTGACAAATTTTCCTTTTAGGTACCGTCTGCATCTTAAGTTAGTTGTAATTTGTGCTTATCAAATTACTGAAAATAATGTACTATATTGTATTTACTACCTAGAGTTTCCTATTTTTTTAAATGAATCCATCTGCTAAGCTAAGCAATAATTTAAGTAAAAAATTACTTAGAATTTATTAGTAAGAATTAATCTCTAAGCACCACTTTATGTTATGGGTAGATAGACAATTTTTTGAAGGTTAATTCAGAAAAATAAACAAAAGTGCCAGACTAGCTTACATGGTTTGACCTCTCCTCCTTCCACACTTCTGCCTTGACCTGTTTGCTGTGAAGTCTGTCAATTCGTCCACTCCAACTAATGCTCTCTTTCCAATTTCTGTAGCATTCTCTGGGACTGCAGACACGTTCATGCCCACCTAATCCCTTCTCTAGAGTAGCACTTACCATACTGCTCACAAGAACACCAGCCCCCTGGGGGTCTTGTTATAACGCAGATTCTGATTCAGTAGGTCTGGGGCAGAGCCCAAGACTGCATTTCTGACAAGCTCCCCCAAACCCCTGAGCCACAACGCTGCTGGTCCTACACACCCAACACTATGCTGTGATCAGTAGGTGTCAATGAATATTTGAGAACTGTACAAACATACATCAGTAGACCAAACACTATAAGTAAAAGAACATGGAAGTTTCAAATTATCATTTCATGTGAAAAAAAGATCTGTTTTTAATTAGGAATCAAGCCATCTTATAGGCAGTAATCATCATATTTTTCTTTCTTTCGCCATACTTTTACTAAAGATACTCCGTAAACGGTTTCATACTAGGTTGATTTAGTATTACATATAACTCGCTGTTTTATCACATTCTATATTCTTAAAAAAACTGCAACAGGGACATCTGGTGATGATGGATTTATGGTAAGAATCACTCCTCCCACTTATAGGTCATCAGTTTTCTAGGTGTCCCTATCCATCAAATGGCCATAATAATAATTGGCCTAGAGACCTCCCCTCCTAGTGCTCTAAAAAGGAAGCTATTTTTATATTCAACATCCACATGTATTTGTTTATTACATAATTCCTCCATTTTCTATTAGGCTATTTATCTTTTTCTTATTGATTTGTAGGCCAATATTTCTCATATCATTAATTACATGACAGAGGCAAAGGCAATAGGAACAAGAAGAAACATACTAAATCCTTATCAATGGATGGGCTTAAACATGAATCTTTGCCAGTCACATACCTAACATAACAATGATGATTTTGGTACACTAAACACACTTCACATCATTTAAAGCAAACAGTTACTTTCTGTGCATACACCTGGCATCTGGATCTTCCCTAGCATAACTTGCACCATCACACATAAACTCACCTTGCTTCTAATCAAGATGCTCACTTCGCCGGACTCTATAATGTAAAAGCTATCAGCCTTTTCACCCTGAAAAGGGAGACGAGGTCAGGTCAGAGCCATGCATATATATTGATAGAGGGACACAGATACAGGTCATTTTCTCATTGCCTGAACTCCGATTTTACATTTATTTTCCAACTCTACAAATCAATCAACAGCTAACAAATTCGGAACAAAACAAGAGGATCCTGATCACCAGCGATGTCGGTCCAACTATGACTGACATTCATCTCTCACTTCCTAATGTGGAATACTCACATTTCTCTCCATGAATGCCCAGGCTGCCAACTGAATAGAGCACTGCTATTCTTCCTGTTCATGTTGGTCTGCTATTGAAACCCAGAGCAGGGGACCAGTAGCCAAGACTACTACAGACAGTTATCAAGGTGACTCCTGACTACCCTTGGGTCATGGGGCTCAGGGATAATCTTGACCCATAAAATGCAGCCCATCAGAGGAGAGCATAGATCTGGAGAAAGCCCTGCCTTGGAGAGGGAGGTGTTTTGATGTGGACTGATGTCATCCTTAGGAGCCTCAGGCTTTTCTTTTGTTTGTTTTGATTTTAAACCACCTGGCTGAACCAGTCATTCAAGTAATTCAACAAATAATTATTTACTACACACCAGGCACTGTTCTAGGCATATAAGATATATCAGTGGACAAAACAAACACATTTTGGGGTGGCAAATGTTGTTCCCCTTCAGTACTCTCTATGATGTTTGCACAATGACGAAATTGCCTACCAATGCATTTCTCAGAACATATCCCCATTGTTAAGCAACACATGACTGTAATTTATTTTTGCTGGAGAAATAACTGGTCAACAGTGAGATCTGGAGTGCTAGAGGAGGAGATGGCTACAGTATACAATGGAGCTTCATTGAGAAGGTGAGATTTGAGCACAGGCTGAAAAGAGCGCGAGTCAGGCAAGCAGAAATGGGAGAAGAAGCTTTCAGGCACACTTCAGCCTCTGAGTCCTCACTCTTGACTTCTGGAGCAACGACCATCTACACTGAATAATTCAGTGCTAATAATGTACTCTAATTCCATGTGGGTCTTATGTTTTCAGTGAGATCTATACTTCTTCTGAGTATTCCTAAGACTTCGGCATGTCCTTTCACCACCCCAAAGAGCTATAAGTGGGCACCATACACAGCTGAGACTGACGTTCCTGAGTTAATCCAGTGCCAGGTCACCATATAATAATCACTTGCTCCATGTGAGTGAAAACCACAGCTTTATTAAAGGGATGTCTGTGGGTTTCTGTGCTGCCATGTTGGGTAGGTACCCTACATCCAGCAGAACCAAATCACCATGAAGTTTTAGCGTTACACAAACAGCTGCATGATAGGAATTGACGAAGGATGGGGAGCCATGAAGGAAACTAAGGTGGAGCCAGAAGCAAGGTCACGAAGAGGGAGAGTTGTTTTTAGGTCCAAGAAGGAAGTTTCATAAAGGAAGATGTGATCACCAGTGTTCAGTGTTGCTGGGAGGTCAAGAGTAATAAAAATTCAAATGTGTGGAAACATCCTGGTGACCAAGAAGAGGGTGGTGAGTCGTAAGGAAGAGCACAAAAGTGACAGGTGGTGAAGGATGGTGCCTCAGTCCTTTTTGTTTACATAGGTGTAACAACCATAATTTAAAGTGCTCATATTTCAAGGCTACAGCTTGATGAATTGTTACATATGTATACATGTGTGTAACCACCTCCTAGATCAAAACAGAAAATACTTCCAGCCTTCAAAAGGGTCCCTCTTGGGCCGGCCCGGTGGCTTAGTGGTTGGGTGCGCGCGCTCCGCTACAGGCGGCCTGGGTTCAGATCCCGGGCGCGCACCGACGCACCGCTTCTCCGGCCATGCTGAGGCTGCGTCCCACATAGAGCAAGTAGAAGGATGTGCAACTATGACATACAACTACCTACTGGGGCTTTGGGGGGAAAAAAAAACGAGGAGGATTGGCAATAGATGTTAGCTCAGAGCTGGTCTTCCTCAGCAAAAAGAGGAGGATTAGCACAGATGTTAGCTCAGGGCTGATCTCCCTCACAAAAGGAAAAAAAAAAAAAAAAAGGGGGTCCCTCTGGAGTCTTTCTCAGTCAAAACCACCACTACCCCACCTATTTGGTAACTATATCTGACTTCTATAATAGTTTTCCTTAAGTTCTGTTAAGAAAAGTTAAGGCTATTCCTTAACTTCATATAAATGGAATCATATATTCTCTTTTGTGTCTGGCTTCCTCTAGTCCACATTGTTAGACCACATTTTGAAAACGCCTGGCTGTGAAAGGAATTAGAGAGGCTAGTAACTGGAGTAGAAACAAAGTGAAGGGAGGAATATGAGCATGTTGTGAGGACAAGAGAGACTCAAGCGTGTCTACAGGATGAGAAGAATGAGTCTGACGAACAGGGAAGCTCAAATAGAATAGAATCTGCTAATATTGCTGTGTGCTCACTCCCAGTATGCACTCTGGTGAGTACTGTATGTGCATCACTTCATTCAATTGCCAAAGAAGTCTAATGAAGTAGGTACTACTACTACCCCATTTTACAGATAAGTTTCCTCAGAAGCTCAGAAGATAAACAACTTTCCCTTGGGAGGTGGGGGGAATAGCTGGTGGATTTAAGGTTGAGAAGAGATGGGAAGTAATGTTATCTAGACCACATGGAACAATAGGCTTGCCTGGTAAAAGTTCTTCTCTTCCTCTGGACCAGAGGGAGGACTATCTTTAATCCTTTTAATTTTAATGATTTGCTAATACCTCACCAGAAAGGATTAGGATAGTCCACAAATAATGCAAGAAGATAAAATTTAATATAAAACCATGAATGACGATACCATCCGTTGAAAACAGTCTATTTTTGTGGCATCTGAGGGGATGAATTCTGTTGCATTTCCAGCCTCATGAAACAGCTGGTTAGGCTGGGACAGAGATGGGACAGGACACACATTTCCTGTTTCCCTCGGGGTCCAGTGATGGATATTGCATGTAAGCTGGCTGTTTAGGCTTTGTAGGATGCCTGTCAGTTTGCAGGGTAGATAGAGCAGAATGAGATGATTACTTAGTAGGAAAAAACAGGAGCTTACTAGAAGAGTGTCCTGCTTTCCAAGTTTTTAAGTCCACTCATAGGGTCTAACCACACATCTCACAGAAAGAACATTCCATTCTACAATGAGAAGTAAAGAAATCAGACTGTACTGCATTTTACATTTTTGTGAAGCTACTGCCAAGTGTTTCAATAAATAGTTTCTGAATGTCTACTATGTGGCAGTCAATGACTAGGTTATCATCCATATGCTGACATTTACTGGGCTTTATTAAATAAATGTCCCTTTTTCACAAATGATGATATAAGACCCACATTCCACTATAAGAATGACTGAAACCCTAATTCAGAACATGGTACCTTTTTGATTTAATGAAATGGTACTTGAATACTACATCCAGGAAAACATACTTTTTATAAAGTAGAAACCAACTTCTGTCCACATCATTCCAAGAATAAGCGAAATATTCTATCAATAAGGATAATTGTGCAAATTATGAAAACCATTACAAAGTACACAAATAAAAACAGAAAAAAATCAACACAAACATAAAAACTTGTGTTGATAAACTTGAAAGGATGTAATAAAAGAAACTGTGAAGGGACAGCTGGCCAGAGGCTCCCCTGACAGCGTAAGTGTGGTCTGGAGAACATTCAGAGACTGGTTGAGATGCACTCTAGGATCCCACCATTCCCTGCAATAGGCAGTGTCTTCTGTTCTTTCTGCTGTATCCGGGCCCCAGCTGGACATCTGTGTTAAGCAAGGCATCCACCCTTGGGCACAACCCACATGTAAAGAGCAGCCAGGCTGCAGGAAGAAGCTAGTGGCATGTTGGTGCTAAAGAGTCACAGCAGTCAGAGCACAAATGTTCAAGGGGACTTAAGGTAGAAATCTCTAAATGCTGAAGATCATCACTGATCTTCAAGGACGTAGAAAATTTTCTAGTTTTAAAATGTCCATATTAGAAAAGAAGAAAGGCTAAAAAGTGAAGAGCTAAGCATTCAACTCAAAAGAATAGGAAAAAAAATAATAAAAAGAAAGTAGAAGGAAGGAAATAAGATAAAGATAGAAAGTAGAGAAAAAGAAAAATATTCAACAGGATTAATAAAAGGCAAAAGTTGGTTATTCAAAAAGACTGAAAGAATTGACAAGCCCCTGGCAAGATTGAGCAAGAAAAAAAAGAGAAGGCACAAAACAACAACATCAGGAATGAAAAAGGGAACATCATTCTAGATGCTGTAGATATTTAAAAGATATTAATAGGAACATTATGACCAACTTTATGCCAATAACACTGAATTTTAGATGAAATGAATAAGTCTCTAGAAAAATTGATCTTACCAAAACACACCAAAGATGAAACAGAAAATGTAAATAGCTTAACAATTAAAAAAATTTAATCTGTAGTCAAAAATCTTCCCACAAAGAAAACACTGGTAAGTTTCATACAGTATCCAAGGAATTTTAGTCTTACACAAACTCTTCAGATAACAGAAAGAGAACAGAATACCAACTGACGTTATGAGTCTAACATTATCTTGATATCAAAATCTGTAGAAACTACTATAAGATTTAAGTCATCTGTACAAAATCTGTACAAAGCTACTATAAGAAAGGAAAATTTGAGACCAGCCTCACTTGGGAACACAGCCATAAAATCTTAAACAAAATATTCGCAAATTGAGTTCATCAATACATAAAAAGCATACTACACAATGGCCAGGTTGGTTTATCTTATCTCAGCAACACAAGGTTGCTTTAACATTTGAAAATCAAATCAATGTAATCACTGAAGTCTTGTTTGTAATAGCTAAAAACTAGATAAACACCCCAACTGTCAATGAGCAGTGGAAAGGTAAATCATTTATATTCATATATACTGGAATACTACATCACAATGAAAACCAACAAACTACACAACAATGTGGTTGAATGTTGAGCAAAAGAAACAAGATGCAGGGGCCAGCCCGATGGTGTAGCGGTTAACTTCACATGGTCCGCTTTGGCGGCCTGGGGTTTGCAGGTTCGGATCACAGGCGCAGACTGATGCACTGCTTATCAAGCCATGCTGTGGTAGTGTCCCATACAAAGTAGAGGAAGATGAGCACGGATGTTAGCCCAGGGCCAATCTTCCTCAGCAAAAAGAAGAGGATTGGCAAGAGATATTAGCTCATGGCTAATCTTTCTCACCAGAAAAAAAAAAAAAAGCAGCAGCAGCAGCAGCAAGATGCAAATAAAAGAATATATACTTTCTAATTCCAATTATAGAAATTAAAAAAAAAAAAACAGCAAGACTTGGCCGTATTGTTTAGGATGTATACGTAAGTGGTAAAAACTATAAAGAAAAGCAAATACATGACTACCATAAAAGTCAGGATAGGGAGGTAGCAGGGGCTGTGACTGGGAAGGAAATCATGATGGTGGGGTAGCTTTTGAGGTGTGATATTTTCTCTGAAAATATCATGGAAAGAAACTTCTGGATTATAGAATGAATTCAACTTTACAGGATACAGTTAAATTTCTCTCCAAAGGGGTTCAGCTAAGTTATTCTCCTACTAACAGTGAATAAAAGTTCGTGCTATATCACTTGGAATTGTCCGACTCTTATTTTTTGCCAAGCTAATAGGTATGAAAATGGTTCCTCATTGTGGTTTTTTAATTTGCATTTCCTTGATTACTTAATGAAGCTGAAGCCAATTCATTTTACAACGATGCCAGAATTATGCTTTGAAAATACAATTCTCATTGTGTCATTCTTCCTCTCAAAAACCTTTGAAAGTGCTTCTCAAACTTTTCCACTAAGTATTCTTAACGCAAGGGCATTATCAAGCCTTGGAATAGTCTAGAGCTGTTCGCAAACTTCAGCAAACATCAAAATCACCTGGAGGTCTTGCTGATACCAAAACCAGACAAAGACATCACAAGGAGAGAAAACTACAGACCAATATCCCTCATGAACAGACACAAAATCCTTAACAAAATTTTAGCAAATTAAATCCAGTAATAAATAAAAAGGATAATGTATCATGACCAAGTGGGGTTCATCCCGGGATTGCAGGCTTGGTTTAATATTAAAAATTCAACCAATGTAACTCATTATACTTAACTGAAAAAGAAAACTCATATGAACACCTCAAAACACAGCAAAAACATTTGACAAAATTCAACACCTTTTCATGATTAAAAACTCAGATAACTAGGAACAAAAGGGACCTTCCCCAACCTGACTGAGGACATTTATAAAAAACCTATAGCAAATATTATACTTAATGGTGAACAACTGAATGCTTTCCTCCTAAGATTGTGAATAAGACAAAGATGTCTGCTCTCACCACTTCTACTCAATATTGTACTGGAGGTCTTAACCAATGCAATAAGGCAAAGAAAATAAAATTAAAAAATAAAAGGGATACAAATTAGAAAAGTAGTAAAATTATCCTTGTTCATAGACAAAATAATCACCTATGTAGAAAATCCCAACAAAGCTACAAAAAAGCTACTAGAACTAGTGAGTTTAGCAAGGTTGTAGAATACCACAGGATCAATATACAAAATTCAACTCTATTTCTATACACTAGCAATAAATCATTGGAAATTGAAAAAAAAAAAAACCACTTACAATAGTTTCAAAAATATGAACTATCCAGGGATAAATTTAACAAAGATGTGCAAGACCTGAACACTACATTTGAAAACTACAAAATACTACAGAGGAAAATTAAAGATGACTTAAATAAATGGAGATACACCATGCTCATGAACCAACTCTCTGTAGTCTAAGTGCCTGACAATAAGCTTTTGATCACTCTGGCATCCATTTTAAAGACTCTTGGGGGCCAGCCCCGTGGCCTAGTGGTTAAGTTTGGTGCGCTCTGCTTCAGCAGCCCAGGTTTGGTTCCCAGGCGCAGACCCATACCACTTATCGGCAGCCATGCTGTGGCAGCAATCCATGTACAAAATAGAGGAAGATGGGCATGGATGTTAGCTCAGCGTGAATCTTCCTCAGCAAAAAAACAAAAAACAAAAAAACAAAACTTGAATGAACATATTGCCAGCTACATAATTAGATAAAGAGCCAGGCCACTCCCACCCATGAAGCTCCTCATTTTATTTATTTATTTTTTTGTGAGGAAGATTAGCCCTGAGCTAACATCTGCTGACAATCCTCCTCTTTTTGCTGAGGAAGACTGGCCCTGGGCTAACATCCGTGCTCACCCTCCTCTACTTTATATGTGGGAAGCCTGCCACAGCATGGCTTGACAAGTGGTACGTAGGTCTGTGCCTGGGATCCGAACCTGCAAACTTGAGGCTGCTGAAGCAGAGCGTGAACTTAACCATTACGCCACCAGGCCGACCCCTCAAGTTCCCCTTTTAAAAAGCCTTGGGTAACCTACAAAACCGACCACTTCAGTGACCCCGCTTTTTCCCTCTTGTGCCCTAACTCCTGCTCTTATGTTTTAAATTTGCCAATAAAGAGTGAACCCACAAAACCCTAGGCACCTCACCCTTGACCTCAATAAAGGCAGAACCCCAGATCTGCACTCTCTCTCTATCTGCAACCTTGCTGCGTGGCCCTGGGTGTGCTGTGTACCCTCCAGGACCTGTGAGTAATAAACCTTGTTTTTTCAAAGTTCCCTCATGGTTGTTGCTAAGGTGTGTCTTGCAATCATAATAAGAACCACAAGGGCTAGTCCAGCCACAATACTGGCTCCGACTAGGGAAACGTCTACAGGAGCTTGCCACAAGTACTCCGGGCCCAGGGGAGTGCCCCAGGCACTCCCAGCTGATAGCATGATTATCGATAGGCTGAGACCAATGCAAAACACTCACTATTATTAAGATGTCTATTTCTCCCCAAATTGATCTATAGATTTAGCATAATCCCAATAAAAAATCTCAGCAGGCTTTTTTGGTAGAAATTGATAAATTGGGTCTAAAATTTATACAGAAATGCAAAGAGCATAGAATAGCCAAAATAATTATGAAAAAGAACCAAAAATTTGGAGTGCTTAAACTATCTGATTTTAAGACTTACTACATAAAGCCATTATAATCAAGACAGTGCAATATTGGCAGAGAGACAGGCAGAGAGACAGACATATAGATCAATGGAACAAAAAAGAGACCAGAAACAGATCCAAACATACATGGCCAATTGATTTTCAATAAAAGTGTCGAAGCAATGGGAGAGGATAATCTCTTAAACAAATTGTGCTGGGGCCGGCCCAGTGGCGCAGCGGTTAAGTGCACACGCTCCGCTTCGGTGGCCCGGGGTTTGCAGGTTCAGATCCCGGGCGCACACCAACGCACCGCTCGTCAAGCCATGCTGTGGCAGCGTCCCATATAAGTGGAGGAAGATGGGCATGGATGTTAGCCCAGAGCCAATCTTCCTCAGCAAACAAGAGGAGGATTGGCGACAGATGTTAACACCCTAACCTTATACCATATACAAAAATTAACTTAAAACGGATCATAAATCTAAATGTAAGAGCTAAAATTATGAAATATCTAGAACTATACTGCTCGGTACAGTAGCGACTAGTCACATGTGGCTATTGGGCACTTGAAATGTGGCTTGTCTAGATTTAGATGTGCTGTAAGTATAACATACATATTGGATTTTGAAGACTGAGTATCAAAAAAAAAGTAAAATATCTCATTATTAAACTTTTATATCACTTAGATGTTGATATGATAATATTTTAGATATATTAGGTTAAATAAATTTATTATTAAAATTAAGTTCACCTGTTTTATTATTATTTTTTAATTCAGCTACTAAAAATTTTTAAACTAAATATGTGGCCTAAAATATGTGGCCTAACATATGTTTAATAAAAACATATGTTTTTATTAAACAGTGCTGGCCTAGAAGTAAACGTAAGAGAACATCTTACTGACTTTGCAAAGATTTTTTAAATAGGGCACAAAAAGAATGAATTGCAAGAGAAAAAAATGACAAACTGGACTTGTCAAAATTAAAACCTTTTGTCTTTTAAAAGCTACCATTAAGAAAATGAAGATGGAGTCGGCCCTGTGGCTTAGCGGTTAAGTGCGTGTGCTCCGCTACTGGCAGCCCGGGTTCGGATCCTGGGCGCGCACCGACGCACCGCTTCTCCGGCCATGCTGAGGCTGCGTCCCACATACAGCAACTAGAAGGATGTGCAACTATGACATACAACTATCTACTGGGGCTTTGGGGTGGGGGGGAACAAGGAGGATTGGCAATAGATGTTAGCTCAGAGCCGGTCTTCCTCAACAAAGAGGAGGAGGATTAGCACGGATGTTAGCTCAGGGCTGATCTTCCTCACAAAAAAAAAAAAAAAGAAAGAAAGAAAATGAAGAGAGAAGCCACAGCCACAGATTGGGAGAAATATTTGCAAATCATTTTTCTGATAAAGGATTTGTACTCAGAATACATAAAGAACTCGAACAATTTAATAATAAGAAGCCAAATGACCTAATTTTAAATAGGGCAAAAGATCCGCACAGATACTTCACCAAAGAAAACATATGGATGGCAAGCAATCATAGGAAAAGATGTTTAACATCATTAGACATCAGGTAAATGCAAATTAAAATCAAAACGAGATACCACTTCATACCCACTAGAATGGCTAAAATTAAAGACTGAATATTAAGTGTTGACAAGGAAGCAGAGTAACTAGAACTCTCATACACTGCTGGGGGGAATGCAAAATGGTACAGCCATTTTTAAAAACAGTTTGGCAGTGTGTTAAACATACATTTACTATATGGCTCAGCAATTCCATAAAAACATACATTCACACAAAGACTTCTACGTGAATGTTCATTGCAGCTTTATTCCTAATTGCTCAAAACTGGAAAGATCCCAAATGTCCCCCAACTAGTGAATGGAAAGACAAATTATTGTACACCCGTACAATGAAATACTACTCAGCAATAAAAATGAATGATCTGCTGACACATACAACAACATGGATAAATCTCAAAAACATGATGCTAAGAGAAAGAAGCCAGATACAAAAGACTACACATTATACGATTTCATTTATACGAAATTCTAGAAAAGGAATTTCTATAGTGATAGAAAGCACATCAGTGGTTTCCAGGAGTAAGGGGATGGGGGAGGGGATTGACTGAAAATACAAACAAAGAAACTTCTTGGGGCGATGGAAATGCCATATACCATGATTGAAGGGGTGGTTATAAAACTCTTGAAGTATAAACTTAAACTTTATTGTACGTAAAATATACCATAACAAAGCTGACCAAAACAAACAAACAAACAAAACAACATAAAGTACAGTTTCTGATTCAGCAGGTCTGGGGTAGGGCCCAAGAACCTGCATTTCTAACAATTCCTAACAATCCCAGATGATAGTGATACTGCTGGTCCTGAGACCCTGGCTTAGAGAACCCTTGGTCTAGAGACACTGCTGGGAATCATCTTAATTCATGTCCATTCTGTACCACCACCTAGCACTCCTATCTTCAAGAGCATAGACATTCCAGAAAACATTGTGGCTTCTCATACCTCTTGACGTACCTCCTGAAAAACTCTTGACATACCTCCTGAAGGCCTGAGGCTGTCAGAATGAAGTGGAGGTCCGTTGGGGATAAATTAAAGCACCTCAGGTTTAGAAGCAAATGTGGCAAGTAAACATGTCCCATTCCTGCACCTCAGCCCCACATTCTTACCATACCAGGATACCTGCTGTGGAACACAGCTCACACCCACAGGCCCTTGCTCATCTTGTTCTTTTGCCCTGAAAGACCTTTCCCTGACCTCAACTGCTGAAAATGCACTTGTTCTTTAAGCCCAGCTCAAATGGCATTTCCTCCATGAAACCATATGGAATACTTCCTTTTCTATATTTTCACTGGCATTCATATGCTCCTTCATTATAGCATTTATATCTGGTCCTATATGCCTATCTTAACAAATGTTTATAGAAGCAAATTGATTTCTAATTAAAAGAATTATTAACAGTAGGGGTACCTAGAAAACAAAGGCATTTAGCGATGCTACTTAGAGTAGACATAGTTTTTTTGTTAGTCCTTTTTCTCTGGGAGCTTCTCTCTCTCATTCCATGACAAGCCTGATTAGTCCTAGTCCCTGTGGCGGTGGTTGGGCCAACTCCACCCACAGGCCCCAGGGGTGGGCTTGGAACTCATGCTTGGCTTATCTGAGTCTTTCCTCCTCCCAGTCCCAGCTCTGGGTTCAAGGATGGGCACATCACCCAACCCAGACCAACCAGATATCTTCCCAGTGCTCTTGCCAGAATCACAGGCAGAGAAGTTTAAAAACGCAAACATGGTAGACAAGGAAAATTATTACAAAGTATGCATCACAATGATCCAGTCCACTGTGTGGTGATACAATACCCAAAAATAACATGAGAAAAAGGCACAAAGGAAACACTAAAGACATCTTACAAATCTGGTCAATCACTGAAGACTGAAGACTCTGGTTTGTGTTGGATTAGCTAAGAGGCCACCTTTGTGTCAAACATAGAGACAAGGTAAAGGGCACAACCCTTTGACCTTCTCCATGTTTTAACGGCAATGGATGAAGCTTACTCAGGGTCAAAAGAAGATGACATCCAAAAGAACAAACACCAGTAGCAAAAAGGAAAGGTGAATGGAGGCAAGAGATCTGCACATGTCTGTGAGCTAAACATCAATGGGCTTCAGAAGACTCTGCAGGAATTGTGCCCTAGTACCTTGCAACATGAGCTCCCAAAAGTGAGAGACAAATGATGCACTAGTCCTTCAGGAGGTGACTTCTAGGAACAGAGCTGCACAAGGCCCCGACTCACCTGAGTGATTATGCGCTCTCCATCCTTATAGATCTTTTCTCCTATTACATCCACAATCTTCATTCGTTCTGACACCTGAAACAATGGACATACAAATTATAAGGAAAAGACCTCAATTGAAAGTCACAAATAATACCGATACAACATAGAAATGAGTTAAAACAGTATAACTCGAAAACCTAACAACAGAAGAGTTTTAACAGCTTTTCCTAAATCCCCATAAATAGACTCTTATTCAAATAGACTTTACCTCTAGTGATTTAAGAAGCGGCACAGATTCAATAAATGATTCAAACATCTTCCTCTTTTTTGCATTGTTTTTCACGATGATTCTTCTAAAAGTCACACGGTCCTACAAGAAAGAATATGAAAATTTTGGTAAATGTCTATGTAAGAGAATATCTATGGTTTAATTAACTAGGCCACAGCAAATACTGGAGGACTGTAGAAGTTACTGGGTCAACTGAGTGTCTAATGATATTTCAATCTGAGTCATTACTAGAAGAAAAAGACCTCTAGCCTGAGCCAGACAGATGTACCACATGTTGCCGCTTGCTATCTAGAACTCAGTGGGTGCCACCTGTGGGTCATAAATAGAATACTAAATTTAAAAACTCCCAATTAAACATATATGAGCTCACAGTCACTGTTCAGTGTGAAAGATGCACCAGTCAGCCTTGGTGATCTAGTGGTTAAGATTCGGTGCTCTCACCGCCTTGGCCCAGGTTCATTTCCTGGTCAGGGAACCACAACATCCATCTGTCAGTTGTCATACTGTGGTGGCTGCAAGTTGCTGTGATACTGAAAGCTATGCCATCAGTATTTCAAATACCAGCAGGGCCACCCATAGTGGACAGGTTTCAGCGGAGCTTCCAGACTAAGACAGACTAGGAAGAAGGACCTGGCCACCCACTTTCAAAAAAACTGGCCATGAAAATCTGATGAATAGCAGCAGAGCATTGTCTGATACAGTGCCAGAAGATGAGAGGATGGCGCAGGGTCCTGCTCTGCTATAACAGGATCATTAGGAGTCAGAATCAACCCGACAGCACTAACAAACACACACAATGGGTAAACAGTTATTTGTACCTAAGTAAACTGTACCTTTCTTCCACCTCAGGCTGTTAGGAACGGAAAGATTTTTTTTTTTTGGAAAGTAGGGTAATAAGATCCTAAAGGCTGGCAGAATGAAAAATAGCAGGGGGGTACTGGTATGTTTAGCTGTAAGTTTGCTATTTTAGTATTTTTGATGATGGAGTGGGAGTGAGGTAGAGAAAACACATAGAGGACAATTGAGTTGAGATGTCTAAATGGGTTTCACTGGCTCATATTCCACTAGGTACGGAATTCCCAGGCCCTATCCCATGCCATGTTTCATGTGCCTTACAAGAGAAGTCACCTACTGCACCCTACACTCCTGTTGTGAGCAATGGCAGACTCCCATCCTCCCTCCCTAAACTGCTGTACAAATAATGTCTGCTCTCCGGCATTTAGCCAGATTCTGCCCCATTTTCTTCTCCATCTGTTTGCTTGAAAAGACCCATTCAATCTATGATTGCTCTAATGGGCGGCATCACTTGCCACTACTTTTTTTCAAGTCCAAGGTGAAGGATGTATCATTTAAAATGTTACTGTTATACTTTGGAATATTACTCCATTATCTTTATTCTTATTTATTTATTTATTTTTTTGTGAGGAAGATCAGCCCTGAGCTAACATCCATGCTAATCCTCCTCTTTTTGCTGAGGAAGACCAGCTCTGAGCTAACATCTATTGCCAATCCTCCTCCTCCCCTCCCCGCCCCCAAAGCCCCAGTAGATAGTTGTATGTCATAGTTGCACATCCTTCTAGTTGCTGTATGTGGGACGTGGCCTCAGTATGGCCAGAGAAGCGGTGCGTCGGTGCGTGCCCAGGATCCGAACCCGGGCTGCCAGTAGTGGAGCACGTGCACTTAACCACTAAGCCAAGGGGCTGGCCCTCCATTATCTTTAAAATTCAGTTTCTACATGTTTTCTGGGCCAATTTGGGCCAAGAGTGTTGTGCTGTGGGAAGAGGACAATCAAGAATGAGAAAATGGGAATTATAAAGTTCCCTTCCTTACATTTGAGGAGACACTGTTGAAAAAACCAACATATACATATATCTTTTTTTTTTGTGAGGAAGATCAGCCCTGAGCTAACATCCATGCCAATCCTCCTCTTTTTGCTGAGGAAGACTGGCCCTGAGCTAACATCCACGCCGATCTTCCTCCACTTTATGTGGGACACCGCCACAGCATGACCCGACAAGCGGTCCGTCGGTATGTGTCCGGGATCCGAACCCGGACCACCAGCAGTGGAGCACGCGCACTTAACCGCTATGCCATGGGGCCGGCCCCCAAAAACCAATACTTTTAAAATCCATCTGTAATGTTATAAAGATTAATACAATTTCAATAGGAAACTGTATTTCTAGCTGAAGAGAAAACAACTGCTATCTCTTAAAGTGACTTATCTATTTGTGTTCCAACCCTTTCTATGCATGCTTTCACACTTCCCAGAACTCTCATGTTGTACAAGACCAGTTCCTGTGACTGTGGAGGGTATAAACAAGAACCAAACACCAATCCAGCTTTCAGGGAGCTTCCAAGGGAGCAGTGAAGAGGAAACTCCCATGGTGAAATAGTAGTTCCCTCAGGCAGCAAGCGTTCAGAGTCAAGCAAACAGCCCTGAAGTCCAAAACAGAAAAGGAATGCTACCTTTTCCTGTGACTGCAAGAGTTCCTTAAGAAAGTTTCTATTGACTTTTGCTCAGGGAAGAGAGAGCGGGAGCAGAAACTAAGTGTAGTGGTCATGGTGGTAGCTGCCCCAATAAGAGAAGGAATACAGAATCAATTTGAAATCCTGGTTGAAAAACACCAGGTCTTCCCCGCTTCAGCCTCAGAAGGCATTTCCAAGGCCTTGGAAGGCATAAGAAGTCAGGCTAGAGGACCCTCTGGGAGTCACTTTTATGGAGGTGTTACTGAAGATTTGGGAGATTTGGGGCTGTAAAGAAAGTGAACAAAGCAGAAGAAAAGCAGAGGCCAAAAGGGCATCTTGAGAGGTCGCTTAAGACAGCAAGGAGAGGAAGAAAAGACTGCAAAAGATAAGGCTAGGAAGAAGAAAGGCAGGGCAAGGATCTCAAGAGAGGGAGCCTTAGGAAGAGAAGGGTGGTGAGCAGCACCACGAAAATGGGGAGCAGGTGCCACCATTCTGTAGCACCAGCCTTGTGTCAGGCACAAAGGAAGTTGCTTCTCTTATGCCCATCTATTTAATTCTCAAATCTCAACCACAAGGCAGGTGGTTTTACAATTCAATGTTTCTTTGTGTGTTTTTTGCTTTTTAATTTCTATTGAGACTTTCTCTTTGACTTGGAGATTATTTAGGAATGTGTTATTTAATTTCCAAGTGTTTGAAGATTTCCCTGTTATCGCTGTTATTGATTTCTAGTTTCATTCCATTGTGGTTAGAGAACACACTGTCTGATTTCAATCCTTTTACATTTGTTAAGTTTTATTTTATATCCCAGGAGATGGTCTACCTTGGTGAATGTTCTGTGGCCTTGAAAAGAATGTGTATTCTACTGTTGCTGTGTGGAGTGTTCTATAAATTTCCATTAGATCCTTTTGGTTGATGGTGTTGTTAAGTTCTTCTATATCCTTCCTGACTGTTTAGTTGTTCTGTCAACAGCTGAGAGAGGGGCGTTGAAGTCTGCAACCATAATTGTGGATTCATCTATTTCTCCGTTCAGTTCTAACAGTTTTTGCTTTACCTATTTTGAAGCTCTACTGTTTGGTGTATACGTATTTAGAGTTGCTATGCCTTCTTGGTAGATTAACCCTTTCATTATTATGTAATGTTCCTCTTTGCCCCTGGTAATTTTCTTTGAAGTCTATTTTATCTGGTATTAATATACTCCTGCTTTCTTCTGGTTAATGTTTGCATGGGATATCTATTTCTATCCTTTTACTTTCAACCTACCTATACCATTATATTTTAGTGAGTTTCTTATAGATAGCATATAGTTGGGTCCTTTAAAAAAATCTATTCTACTAGTCTCTGTCATTTAATTGGCATATTAGATCATCTATATTTATAGTAATTATTCATTTATTAGGGCTTAAGTCTACTATTTTATTGTATGTTTTCCTGTTGTTTCCTCTGTTTTTTTGTTCCTCTATTTCCTTCCTATGGGTTACCGGAACACTTTTTAGAATTCCATTTTGATTTACAGAGTTTTTGAGTACATCTCTTTGTACAGATTATTTTAGTGGTTGCTCGAGGTATTATATTATACATACGTAACTTAGCACAGTCTACTGGTTTCAACATTTTAGTAGTTTGAGTAAAGTACAGAGCTTTAGTTCCACTTAGACCCTGTTACCCGCCTCCAGCTTAGAGTATGATTGTCTTAAATATTTCCTCTACATACATTGAGAACTACATCAGACAATGTCATAATTTTGCTTCAACCACCTAACATAGTTTAGAAAACTCAAGAGGAGGATAGTCTTTTGTATCTACCCATATGTTTACTCTTTCTGTTGTTCCTTCTTCGTTTTTTTTTTTTTTTTTTTTAGTTATGTGTGTATTGGCTCATGTTGGAAAATCCATTTCTTTTTTTTTTGTGAGGAAGAGCAGCCCTGAGCTAACATCTGCTGCCAATCCTCCTCTTTTTGCTCAGGAAGACTGGCCCTGGGATAACATCTGTGCCCATCTTCCTCTACTGTATATGGGATGCTGCCACAGCATGGCTTGACAGGCAGCGCATCGGTGCACACCTGGGATGCGAACCAGTGAACCCCAGGCCACCACAGCAGAGTGCGTGCACTTAACTGCTGCACCACCGGGCTGGCCCCCCTTCTTCATTCTTGATGTTCCAAATTCCCTTCTTTTATCACTTCCTTTCTGTTTGAAGAACTTCCTTTAACCATTCTTTTAAGGTAGGCCTGCTGGTGACAAAGTCTCTTAGTTTTCTTTTGTCTGAGAACATCTTCACTTCTGAGGGATATTCTCACCAGGTATAGAATTCTGAGTTGATGGTTCTTTTCTTTCACACTTGAAAAATGCTGTGCTGCTTCCTTGTGACCTCCACAGGATGGAGGGAAAGCTGGCATCATTCAAATTGTTGTTCCCCTATGGGTAATGCATTGTTGCTCTCTAGCTGTTTTCAAAATTTTTTCTCTCTTTAGTTTTCTTAAGTTTGATTATGATGTGTCTTAGCATAGATTTCTTTGGGTTTATTCAATATGGAGTTCACTCAGCTTCTTGAATCTGTAGGTTTATTATGTTTCACCATATTTGGGAAGTTTTCAACTATTATTTCTTTGAATAATTTTTTAGGTCTAAACTCTCCTCTCCTTCTGGGACTCTGACGATACAAATACCAGGTCTTTTGTTATTATGCTACAGGCTTTGTTCACTTCAGTCTATTTTCTTTCTGTGGTTCAGACTGAGTTGTTTCTATTGTTCTATCTTAAAGTTCACTGATTCTTTCCTCTCTCATATTCATTCTGCTATTGAGCCCATATAGTGAGTTTTTATTTTGGATATTGTATTTTCCAGTTCTAAAATTTCCATTTAGATCTTCTTTCTGTCTTGTATTTCTGCACTGAGACCTTGTATTTTTTCCCATGTGTTTCGAGTGTGTGTATAATTGCTTGTTGAAGTATTTCTATAATGGTTACTTTAAAATTCTTGTCGGCTAATTCCAATATCTGTCTTCTTGGTGTTGGCATCTATTGTCTTTTTTCATTCAGGTTGAGAATTTCCTTGTTGTTGGTATAACAAGTGATTTTCTATTGTATCCAGGACATTTGGTATATTATGTTGTGAAACTCTGCATCTGATTTAATTTTCTTTTTGTGCAGGCAGTCACCCTGTTTAGGTATAGTGTGCATGGACATGTGGGAATGCATGTTCAGCTCCGCTCTGGACCCCACTGACACCACCCTGATTGAAAAAGTAGAGTGCCAACTAGTAATACCATACATCACCTAATTTTGCCTCTTTGCTGCCAGCAGAGACTGGAAGACCAGCTTCCTGCTAGCCCCAGTGACACTGTGGGGAGGCAGAAGTAGTTTTTTCTTTGGTATTTGGCTGCAGTAGAGTAGTATTATCGAAAAAGGTTTTCTGTTCTGCTAGGCTGTCCTTCTCCTATTCCTTTGGCTAAAGGGAGCAGGCATTCCTTGGGGTTGATTTTTGTATGTACCTGTTGGTGAATCTGGGTTGTAGGCATTTCCAGCAATCCATCTGGGACACATGGGAAGCAATAAGGAAACCCAGGGAACTCACTGTCATGTCCTTCCTAAGTCCCGAGATCCCTAGCCAGCCAGCCTTCTCCTTTCCATCTTTCAAGGTCTTCGTATATTTGTTTGTTGTAATATATCCAGAGATTTTAGGTTTTAAGAGGGAAGACTAGTAAGGAGTGGGGCTATTCCATCTCGGGCTGGACCAGTAGTTGGCATCAATGCATTTTAAAACTGAGTTTATTTTCCTCCATTATTTATTGATCTATTCCCGAGTTTTCCAACCACTGGACCCACGGGTGTGTGATCTACTCTTAAGCCATTGTCTCTCTCATCTCTCAGAAGCATTCTTAATTCTACATCAGTATGTCATAGTAAAGTGCTCTATTATGTCTTTAAAATGTGATTTCATTTGAGGAAATATGTTGATAATTCTCTGGTATACATTTAATTCTGCTTGTAAGGTAAATGGAAACAAATTACTATAGATGTCAACATTTTAAAAGTGAAACTTTGAATCTGTACAAGAGTGTGATTATTTTGTTTAAGAAGGAAGAGACTTATACATTTTGAAGGCTTGATGCTGAAGGAAGCATGGTGGGTCATGTATAATAGAGGATAGCGATCACAGTAGTGGTATGCCTAAGACGTTCTAGGAAAGTTATCTTTCTCAGAATATGGTCATCAACTTTTCTAGTCATCTAAATCTATTGGATATTGGCATAGATCAATGAACAAGTGGATGGCTGAACAGAGAGAAAAGTTAGTCCTGGGACAGCTAGAGATGAAAAACATTGTTGGCAGAGCTTTCAGTGACACTTATCTTTCTAGGCTATCTCTTGCATTGAGAGTTATCCCCTCTCTCTCCACTTGTCTGTTAAAAATATGAACAAAAAATGTAATAAGAGCTGACATGACTGCAAAGTCATAAGGCCCAGTCTTTTCCCTGTAATTTGAAGTAAATGGTTTGTTGACAAATCATTTTAAAGAAATAGAAAAATACATTTCTACGAGACTTTTCACAATGTCTTTTAGATAACTGGCTATAAAATATAGTGTGAATCAACAACCCAAGGACAGAGACCCAGAAGTAAGGGAATTAATACCATGCCACGCAAGGGGAATCATTTCTCTAACTCACCAGTCCCCAAAGGGAGCCTTCTGAAGTGGCGACAATGGTAGCAGCTCTCGGGGTGTTGTACATCAGAGCTAGTTCTCCAAAACTGCCATGGTTGTCATACTGACCAACAGAACGGGTTTGATTATCTTTTGTTACTAAAATATCATAGGTTCCCCTGGAAGTATAACAAGAAACAATTTCATTTATTACTTCAAATAATAAATTTAAGAACTAGCAGGTGGTACATAAATAGAAGATACATGTGATATAAAACATTGTTATATGGGATTTCTAACAGACTTTTGCTAGTGTATAGAAATACAATAGATTTTTGCATTTTGACTTTGTATTCTGTGACCTTGCTAAACTCACTTACTAGTTCTAGTAGCTTTTTTGTAGCGCTCCTGGGATTTTCTAGAGGAACATGGGATCTGCAAACAGAGACCGTTTTACTTCTTCCTTTCCAATCTATATATCCACTTTCCCTCCCTCCCTCTTTTTCTTTGTCTTATTGCATTGGCTAAAACCTACGGTACAATATTGAACAAAAGTGGGGAGAGCAAGACATCCTTGCCTTGTTCTTAATCTTAAGGGGAAACCATCCAATCTTTCACCACTAAGTATGATATTAGCTGTAGATTTTTTATAAATGCCTTTAAACATGTTGGAGAAAGGTCCCTTCTATTCCGAGAAAGGTCCCTTCTATTCCTAGTTTGCTGAGCATTTTTAATCACAAAAAGGTGTTGAATTTTCTCAAATGGCTTTTCCTGCAGATATTGAAATGACTGTCTGGGTTTTCTTTTGGAATCTGTTGAAAATTAGGATGTAGAACCAATTAAAACAAAGAAATCAAAAGACAGGGCCAGCCCAGATAACGATTTTCTATCTGTTGATTGGTAATGATTGCTAAAGAATAATATTCAGAACTGACAAGCATTTGGAGAAATAGGCACTCTCACTACACCACTGAGGCAAACAAAAATGTTTCAAAGTTTCTGCAAGATAATTAACAACACATAGTAAATTACTTAAACAGAGCCTTTTGACACAGTAATTCCATTTCTAGGCATTCTAAAGAAGACAATCAAAAATATTAAAAAAGATTTAACTGCAGGGATGCTCACCAAGTAATATTTATAGCAGCAAAAATTACAATTTAATCTGCTAACAATAAGGGATAGGTCAAATATATATATCTATATTCATATTATGCAGTCAGTATAAATGATGACATAGAATAATATTGTATCCCATGGCAAACTACTAAAACAGATTTAAAAATCAGGTCACACAACAACGTATGACCCACCGTAAAAAGTATACATATGTAAGTGTAATAAAGAGCCAACTCCATTTTTTTTTCTTACTTAAAAAGACAAGTTTAGGGGGCCGGCACCTTGGCTTAGCGGTTAAGTGTGCGCGCTCCGCTACTGGCGGCCAGGGTTCGGATCCCGGGCGCGCACCGACGCACTGCTTGTCCGGCCACGCTGAGGCAGCGTCCCACATACAGCAACTAGAAGGATGTACAACTATAACATACAACTATCTACTGGGGCTTTGGGGAGAAAAAGGGGAAAAAAAAAAAAAAGGAGGAGGATTGGCAATAGATGTTAGCTCAGGGCCGGTCTTCCTCAGCAAAAAGAGGAGGATTGGCATGGATGTTAGCTCAAGGCTGATCTTCCTCACAAAAAAAAAAAAAAAAGAAATAAAAAGACAAGTTAAATATATGCAAACATTCTTTGGTCTAGGTCTTACCGACCTGCACAAAGTTAACTTTGACAAACAGTACCTTTTTTTTCACCACCAATAATCTAGTTTTAGTCCATCACCATATGTATGTGCCCCTTTACCCCTTTCGCCCACCCTCCCTTCTCCTCTGGTAACCACTAATCTGTTCTCTTTATCCATGTGTTTATCTTCCACATATGAGTGAAACCATACGGTGTTTGTCTTTCTCTGTTTGGCTTATTTCACTTAACGTAACACCCTCAAGGTCCATCCATGTTGTTGCAAATGGGACAATTTTGTCTTTTTAATGGCTGAGTAGTATTCCATTGTGTGTGTGTGTGTGTGTGTGTGTGTGTGTGTGTATATATATATGTATATATACACACACACACACACACACACACACACACCACATCTTCTTTATCCATTCATCAGTTGATGGTCACTGGCTTGCTTCCACATCTTGGATATTGTGAATAACGCTGCAATGAACATAGGGTTGCATAGATCTCTTTGTATTGTTGATTTCATGTTCTTTGGATAAATACCAAAGCTGGATCATCTGGTTTTTCTATTTTTAATTTTTTGAGAAATCTCCATACTGTTTTCCATAGTGGCTGCACCAGTTTGCATTCCCACCAGCAGTGTACAAGGGATCCCTTTCCTCCACATGCTCTCCAACACTTATTATTTCTCATCTTGTTAATTATAGCCATTTTGACGGGTGTGAGGTGATATCTCATTATAGTTTTGATTTGCATTTCTCTAACAATCAGTGACATTGAACATCTTTTCATGCACCTGTTCGCCATCTGTATATCTTCTTTGGAAAAAATGTCTGTTCATATCCTCTGCCCATTTTTTCATTGGGTTGTTTGTCTTTTTGCTGTTGAGTTGCATGAGTTCTTTACTTACATAATTTGGAAATTAACCCCTTGTCAGATACATGATTTGTAAATATTTTCTCCCAGCTGGTAGGTTGTCCTTTTGTTTTATTCATGATCTCCTTTGCCTTGTAGAAGCTTTTTAGCCTGATGCACTCCCTCTCATTTATTTTTTCTTTTGTTTCCTTTGTCTGCGTAGACATGGTATTCAAAAAGATGCTGCTAAGACTGATGTCAAAGAGTGTACTGCCTATGCTTTCTTCTAGGAGTTTTACAATTTCAGGTCTTACATTCAAGTCTTTAATCCATTTTGAGTTAATTTTTGTGTATGGTGTAAGATAATGGTCTACTTTCATTCTTTCGCATGTGGCTGTCCAGTTTTCCCAACACAATTTATTGAAGAGACCTTCCTTTCTCCATTGTATGCTCTTGGTTCCTTTGTCAAAGATCAGCTGTCCACAGATGTCTGGTTTAGTTCTGGGCTTTCAATTCTGTTCCATTGACCTGTGTGTCTATTTTTGTGCTGGTGCCACGCTGTTTTGATTATTATAGCTCTGTAGTATATTTTGAAGTCAGGGATTGTGATACCTCCAACTTTGTCCTTTTTTCTCAGGATTTCTTTGGGTATTCGGGGTCTTTTGTTGTTCCATATAAACTTTAGGATTCTTTGTTCTATTTCCATGAAGAATGTCATTGGGACTCTGATTGGAATTGCACTGAATCTGTAGATTGCTTTAGGTAATATGGACATTTTAACTATGTTTATTCTTCCAATCCATGAGCATGGACCGTCTTTCCATTTCTTTATGTCTTCTTCAATTTCTTTCAATAATGTCTTATAGTTTTCAGTGTACAGGTCTTTCACCTCCTTGGTTAAATTTATTCCTAGATATTTTATTCTTTTTGTTGCAATTGTAAATGGGATTGTATTCTTGACTTCTCTTTCTGCTAGTTCATTATTAGTGTATAGAAATGCAACTGATTTTTGTAAGTTGATTTTGTACCCTGCAACTTTGCTGTAGTTGATTATTTCTAATAGCTTTCTGGTGGATTCTTTAGGGTTTTCTATATCTAGAACCATGTCATCCAAAAACAGTGAGAGTTTTACTTCTTCCTTTCCAATTCGGATACCTTTTATTTCTTTTTCTTGCCCAATTACTCTGGTCAAAACCGCCAGTACTAGGTTGAATAGGAGTGGTGAGAGTGGGCACCCTTGTCTTGTTCCTGTTCTCAGAGGGATGGCCTTCAGTTTTTCATTGTTAAGAATGAGGTTGGCTGTGGGTGTGTCATATATGGCCTTTATTATGTTGAGGTACTTTCCTTCTACAGCCATTTTATTGAGGGTTTTTATCATAAATGGATGTTGGATCTCGTCACGTGCTTTCTCTGAAACTATTGAGATGATCATGTGATTTTTATTTCTCATTGTGTTAATGTGGTGTATCATATTGATTATTTTGTGGATGTTGAACCATCCCTGCATCCCTGGTACAAATCCCACTTCATGGTGTATGATCCTTTTAATGTATTGCTGTATTCGATTTGCCAATATTTTATTGAGAATTTTTACATCTATGTTCATCAGTGATATTAGCCTGTAATTTTCCTTCTCTGTGCTGTCCTTGTCTGGTTTTGGTATCAGGGTAATGCTGGCCTCATAGAACGAGTTAGGAAGTGTTCTGTCTTCTTCAGTTTTCTGAAATAGTTTGAGAAGGACAGGTATTAAATCTTCTTTGAATGCTTGGTAGAATTCTCCAGAGAAGCCATCTGATTCTGGATCTTTGTTTGTTGGGAGGTTTCTGATTACTGTTTTGATCCCTTTACTTGTGATTGGTCTATTCAGATTCTCTATTTTTTCTTGATTCAGTTTTGGGAGGTTGTATGAGTCTAAGAAATTATCCATTTCTTATAAGTTGTCCAATTTGTTGGCATATAGTTTTTCATAGTATTCTCTTATAATCCTTTGTATTTCTGCGGTATCTATTGTAATTTCTCCTCTTTCATTTTTAATTTTATTTATTTGAGCCTTCTTTTTTTCTTAGCGAATCTGGCTAAGGATTTGTCAATTTTGTTTATCTTCTCAAAGAACTAGCTTTTAGTTTCAATGATCATTTCTACTGTTTTTTTTAGCCTCTATTTCATTTATTTTTTTTTTATTTTTATTTTTTGTGTGAGGATGATCAGCCCTGAGCTAACATCCGATGCCAATCCTCCCCTTTTTTGCTGAGGAAGACTGGCCCTGGGCTAACATCCGTGCCCATCCTCCTCTACTTTATATGGGACGCTGCCACAGCATGGCTTAACAAGCAGTGCATCGGTGCATGCCCGGGATCCGAACCAGCGAACCCTGGGCCGCCACAGCGGAGCGCGCGCACTTAACCGCTTGCGCCACAAGGCAGGCCCTCTATTTCATTTATTTTTGCTCTAATGTTTATTATTTCCCTCCTTCTGCTGACTTTGGGCTTTGTTCTTCTTTTTTTAGTTCTGTTAGGTACAGTTTAAGATTACTTATTTGAGATTTTTCTTCTTTGTTGAGGTGGGCCTGTATTGCTATAAACTTCCCTCTTAGTACTGCATCCCATAAGAGTTGGTATGTTGTTTTTCATTTTCATGTGTCTCCAGGTATTTTTTTGATTTCTCCTTTGATATCTTCATTGATCCAACAGTTGTTCAGTAGCACGTTTTTCAGTCTTCACATATCTGTGACTTTCCTAGCCTTTTTCTTGCAGTTGATTTCTAGTTTCATAGCATTGTGGTCGGAAAAGATGCTGGATATGATTTCAATCTTCTTAAATTTATTGAGGCTTGCCTTGTTTCCCAACATATGGTCTATCTTTGAGAATGTTCCCTGTACACTTGAGAAAAATGTGTATTCTGTTGTTTTTGGATGGAATGTTCTACATATATCTATTAAGTCCATCTGGTCTAATATTTCATTTAAGGCCACTGTTTCCTTGCTGAGTTTCTGTCTGGATGATCTATCCATTGATGTAAGTGGGGTGTTGAGGTCCCCTACTATTATTGTGTTGCTGTCAATTTCTCCCTTTAGGTCTGTTAATAGTTGCTTTATATACTTTAGTGCTCCTGTGTTAGGTGCATATATATTCATAAGTGTTATGTCCTCTTGGTGGAATGTCTCTTTTATCATTATATACTGCCCCTCTTTGTCTCTCACTGTCTTTTTTATCTTGAAGTTTGCTTTGTCTGATCTAAGTATGGCAACACTTGCTTTCTTTTGCTTTCCATCTGCTTGGAGTATGGTCTTCCATCCCTTCACTCCGAGCCTATGTTTGTCTTTAGAGCTGAGATGTGTTTCCTGGAGGCAGCATATTGTTGGCTCTTGCTTTTTAATCCATCCAGCCACTCTGTGCCTTTTGATTGAAGAATTCAATCCATTTACATTTAGAGTGATTATTGATATATGAGGGCTCGATACTGCCATTTTATCTCTTGTTTTCTGGTTGTTCTATATTTCCATTGTTTCTTTTCCCTTGTATTTCTGACTGCCATTTCAGTTTGATGGTTTTCTCAGTTTTCTCTCTATGATTTGTGGCTCTGCTGTTTTTGTTTAGTGGTTACCATGAAGTTTGTATAAAAGACGTCATAGATGAGATATGATTTTCTGATAGCCTCTTATCTCCATTAGCCTAAGAAGGTTCCATCCTTTTCCTGTTCCTCTTCTGAGTTATTGTTGTCACAAGTTGTTCTTTTCTGTGTTGTGAGTTTGTGACTAAATTGAAGTGTATAGTTATTTTTGACATTTCCCTTCCCTTTGTCTTTTATGTTATAATTACGTGTTTACTGACCTATTCTGATACAGAGCTGTAATTTTCTGATTCTACCTGTCTATTTATCTCCTTGCTCAAGGTTTTGTAAATCTTTGCCTTTTTCTTACAGGTAGGAGGGGTTCCTTCACCATTTCTTGTAAGGGAGGTCTGGTGGCGATGAATTCCCTTCAGGTTTTGTTTATCTGGGAAACCTTTTATTTCCTCATTGTATCTGAAGGATGGTTTAGCTGGATAGAGTATTCTTGGCTGAAAGTTTTTGTTTTCAGTATTTGAATATATCATTCCATTCTCTCCTAGCCTGTAAAGGCTTCTGCTGAGAAATCTGCTGAAAGCCTGATAGGCGTTCCTTTGTAAGTTATTTTCTTCTGCCTTGCTGCCCTTAATATTTTACCTTTGTCATTGACTTTTGCCAGTTTTAATAGTACATGCCTTGCAGAAGGTCTTTCTGCATTGATATAATTAGGAGTTCTATTGACTTCATGTATTGTAAGTCCAGTTCCTTCCCCAGGTTTGAGAAGTTCTCAGCTATTATTTCTGTGAACTATTATTTCTATGATAGTTCTATTCTAATAGAACTAGTTCTATTCTAGAACTATTATTTCTGTGAAAGGAGCTCTCTGCTCCTTTCTCCCTCTCTTCTCCCTCTGGAATACCTATAATACTTATGCTGTTTTTCCTAACTGAGCTGGTTAGTTCTTGAAGAATTTCTTCATTTTTAAAAAATCTTAGTTCTCTCTTCTTCTCCACCTGAAGCATCTCTAAATTTCTATCCTCTAAATCACTTCTTCTGTCCTCCATAACATCAGCTTTATTTTTTATGGATTTTAGATTCTTTTTAATCTCATTAATTGTATTCTTCATATCCAGAATTTCTGTTCAGTTTTTTTTTGGTTTCAATCTCTTTGGTGAAGTATTCCTTCTGCTCGTTAATTTTACTCCTGAGCTCACGGAACAGTCTTTCTGAGTTTTCTTGTAACTCACTGAGTTTCTTTATGATAACTATTTTGAATTCTCTGTCATTTAGATTGTAAATTTCTGTGAGTTCAGGATTGGTTTCTGGAGACGTGTCATTTTCCTTCTGCTCTGAAGTGTTAATGTAGTTCTTCATGGTGTTTGATAAAATGATCCTTTGCTGGCACATTTGTGGTATAATCAGGTCACAGATTCCACCTGCCACGGCAGGTGGCCAGGCAGGAGCTGTGTTTTCTGATCCCGCGCCATCTGCTGGCAGTTGTGTGGGTAGGGCTACTCTGCGTTCTCCCAGGCTGGCCACAGCCATTCTGCAGGTTGTGCTCACATGGGCAGTGCCTCTGTCCTGGGCAGATGGGTTGAGCTCTGTAGGCAGGGCCTCTATGCTTGGCAGGGGACCAGCTGAACTGCTGCATGCTAGGCAGGAGGGGCACCTGTGCAGGGGCTGAGCTGCACTCGGTGGGTACCATGGGCTGCTGTGCTCTGCAGGGAGGGTGCCTTCTGAGCAGGCGGGGTGTCTTCACGCCTGCACTGCTCTAAGGGCGAGGGGCAGCCACACGGGGGCTGAGCTGTCACTTGGTGGACCTTCCAGGCTGCTGTGCTCCCCACACGGGGGCGCGTTCTAAGTGGGCGGGTGCCTCCTCGTCTGCACTGCACTGGGGGGAGGGGCACCCACGTGGTGGCTGAGCCGCCACCACTCAGTGTAGAGCACTCCCATGGAGGGGGGGCCGCCCCAGCAAGCTGGGCACTCCCATGGGCTGGGCTGCAACTCTGAAAGCATTCCTGGAGGCCAGGCTGTCCCCACCTCCACCTCCTCTTACAGTTGCGTGTGGCTGCTGCATGAAGATCTGCGAACTGGCTCTCTGCTGCCGTGGAGTGGGAGAGGGATGGATGCACTTACTTAGTTCCACTGCCTCCCAAGGATCCAGTCCACCCACCTTCAGATGTACAGCTGTGTGGATCTCTCAGAAGCTCTGTTGTGCTGTGCAGAGAGTCCTCTGCTGGTTAATGAATGTCCATTTAGTTGTAACTTAAAGGGGAGAGACTAAGGGAACAACTCACTCTGCCATGATGCTGATGTCACTCTCTTCAAATCCATTTTTGACGTTTGATTGTTAATAACTTTCAAGCCCTACCACTCCAATCCTCCTTTCTCTTCTGTCTCACTTCTGGGAAAGCTGATATGAAAGTGTGGGTGCTCTTTCCTGTACTGCTGATGGAAAATTCAAACAACACAAGTGCCAGCCCATGCACAAGAATACCCCAGCCCCACCCTCTAACCACCATGAAATTCTAAGTCAGTCACTCCTCCCTGCTGTCTCAAGTCATTTTTGGACCTCCTTGGGACCCTGCCCTGCTCTCCCTAAAAAGCCTCATGATGTGAGTAATAAACCTTTTCATACCCTCTTAGTGTGTGTGTGGTATCATCAGTCTTGATATCTGAACCAAATCTGGGGTAATGGATCTGACCTCAACGGTAAAGCATAGAAAAAAAATGAAAGGATACACTCTGGTAATGAAATTATGGCTAAATTACTTTCTTTCCTGTTTTTATTTTCTACATTTTATACAAAGAGCCTCCACTTGTCTGATAAAATCACTAAGTATCATAGGTTACACAAGAAGCACAGAATAAAACCAATCACTCAAGTATCAGTTACTTGGCACCAACCCTGCTGGGGAGGGAGCTCACCACTCAATGAAGAAGCTGTCCTGTACTAGGCCTGGTGGAGAAAGCAAAATTAATGACGCCATAAATGGGAAACAAGGAATTAAGAGTAAATTCACTTATGTGTTTTTAGTCTCTCCTCCAGGAGACAGTAGCTACTTAATTTTGGGAACTACACAAACCATTTCAGGCAGCTGCAAAGAGGTTTCCTAACCTCTCCCACTCAGGTCCTCTTCCAAATAATGGGACATATTTTTATCATTGTTGTTACCACCATACTATGTAATAATTATCTATTTAAGGGTCTGTCTCTCCAACTAGATAACGAATTTTTTGAAGTCAGGAACCATATCTTTTTACTTGAATGATAGTCTTTCTAATTTGTTAATAATACTTTCCCTGCATACAAAAGATAATGCCTCTCATTTACATGTGTAACAAATCATTCCCTTTGTAGACAGGCATTTCAATCTTTAAGCTATGGGTATGTGCAGGTAGATGCTTATTTCTCAGACTGTAGAAGCCTATTAGGATGCTTGTCTTGGTGGAGGGGCACATAGCAAAGCAAGGGGAAAAGGTGGCTGTTGGAGGTGGTGATACAACTTAAAAAATTATTCTGTCACTACTTATAGAATTCTATATAGGAAGCATAAGCATAACAGATAAAAGTAAGTCTTTAAGAAGATATTATTTGTATCATCATTCTGTAAATAAAATGTTTCTTCTAATTATAATAATGTGTCACAGTTAATCAAGGGTCCAAAGGTTATCCAAGGAGTGAAAATGTTTTCTGTTCAAGAACCTGGAAGAGCCAACGCTCGACAAGAAAGGGGACCAACTGAATCTAGTACAGCTACTTGACAGAGATTAAAACAACCTCAACAGGGGCTGGCCTGGTGGCATAGTGGTTAGGTGCACGCGCTCCACTGTGGTGGCCTGGGGTTTGCAGGTTCGGATAGTGGGTGCAGACCTATACACCACTCATCAAGCCATGCTGTGGTGGGATCCCACATACAAAAAATAGAGGAGGACTGGCACAGACAGTAGCTCAGGGCCAATCTTCCTCACAAAAAAAAAAAAAAAAGAACCTCAACAATCAAGGAAACAATTGGAAAACTTTGAATAAGGTCTGTACAGTAAATGATAGAACTGTATAAATGCTAATTTCTCATTTTTACAATTATTATGTGCGTATGTAACAGAATGTCCTATTTTTAGGAAATACACACTGAAGTATTCAGAGATAAAAGGGCATTATACCTGCCACTTACTCTCAAACAATTAATAAAGTAAATGTGTAAAACATTAACCTGGGGAACATAGGTTTATGAGAATTTTTTGTACTATTTGTCTAACATTTCTGTAACTCTGAAACGATTTCAAAAGAAAATATTTAAAAACAACTAATGGAAGACATTGGATGAAGCAACATCTTATTGATCTTAAACTCTGGTGAGGAAGTTCCTTTCAGGACTGAGAGGGGGTCAGAAGGAGCCCCCAGAGGATACTAACAGCTCTAGAGGTTGGGCCACACTAAGGCGAGCAGGTCAAATTCACTATTTCATGTCTCCCAAAATGGCTTACACCTGGAACAGAGCCAGAAGGGGCCAGGGGCATGGAGGTTGAGGCAGTGTATTCATATATAAAATTAGGCTGGAGTTGAAAGCTCCAGATGACAATATAGCATCATAGTTATTCTTCAGGGAATCAATTCACTTGAACACTGGCAAATAACATGTTTATAAAGCACACCTTGCACATCTTGCCTAATTGTAAAGGAGACTTTCTATTGTGGATAGTGGCAACACAAGTATGGGTTGTACTGAGGACTCAGACAGCAGTAGACAGAGAGGGGCAAGCTTTGGGAAGCTTGTTCACCTGCCCTAAGTCCTCTTTGGGCTGAACAAAGCATAGGGCAAAGCACTTGCCCTGCAACATGAATCTTACTAAGTGTAGCCAGACAATTGCAAAGCTCCATCTCCTACCTTTCTATGACATAAAAGTTGTCTCCGTCATCTCCTTGGTCAATAACATGCTCGTTGACTTTGACTGTCCTTTCAAACATGGCATCAAGGACTTGAGAAAGCTGTTCCTGCAGGATACACAAAGGAGAAAAGATGGCTGTTATATTTGCTGCAAAAAACTTATCTCAGTTTGTGACTACATAGTGCAAGTCCCCACATCAGACTGTTCCCCACATTTAAGCAGAAACCTAAAGGCTGTTTGAAATAAATGCTTTCCTGTGACCATTCAGCTTTGTACCTTCATGTACACAGCACAGTTTCCAAGTTTTTTGAGGCAGTATTGTTTGGGAAAAACACTCCATAATTTACACAAAATTAGGTTATCTAAATCATGGTGTCCATTCTCCCAGCCATGCCCACATGACTGTCACCTGCCTTGATGGCTCCACTATGTCACGTGTAAAGCCATGTGATGCCACCTTCCTACAGGTGTTGACTTTAACAACATCAACAAATCTAAAAGGGTTGGGGGCCAGGCCCGTGGCCTAGTGGTTAAGTTTGGTGTGCTCCGCTTCAGCAGCCTGGATTTGGTTCCCAGGCATGGATCTACACCACTCATAAGCGGACAAAAGAGAGGAAGACAGGCACAGATGTTAGCTCAGGGCGAATAATTCCTCAAGCAAAAAAAAAAAAAAACAGGAAGATTGGCAATGGATGTTAGGTCAGGGTGAAGCTTCCTCAGCAGGAAAAAAAAAAAAAAAATCTAAAAGGTTAGAGTGGCCTCTGAGGTTATCTCATGGAACAGCACAACAACTGCTTCTGACTAGCCAAGCATTATCACTTAACCTCTCTGAGCCTCAGTTTCCTCATATGTAGAAAAGGGTTTAATAAATAGTTTCTTTTTTTTTTTTTTTTTGTGAGGAAGATCAGCCCTGAGCTAACATCCATGCTAATCCTCCTCTTTTTGCTGAGGAAGACCGGCCCTGAGCTAACATCTATTGCCAATCCTCCTCCTTTTTTTCCCCCAAAGCCCCAGTAGATAGTTGTATGTCATAGTTGCACATCCTTCTAGTTGCTGTATGTGGGACGCGGCCTCAGCATGGCCGGAGAAGCGGTGCGTCGGTGCGCGCCCGGGATCCAAACCCGGGCCGCCAGTTGTGGAGCACATGCACTTAACCGCTAAGCCACGGGGCCGGCCCAATAAATAGTTTCTAACTCATGGATTTTTATGACTAAAGGAGAAAAATCTAAGGAAAGTATCACACAACAGGTACTCAATAAATGAGATCTATTATCAGACAGCTAATATCGTTTCAATCATTTATATATACAACGTACAATTACTTACTTATCAATATTACCTGCCATAACCAGAAGGTAACTGTACTGAGAAGTATAACAAAAACAAAACAATGTTATTAAATTAAAACAGTGGACTCAAGTCTAGGGCCAGCATCCCTCCGTCAGGGAGGCATGACCGTTAGGCGGCACTAAAGAATACCAGCTTCCACTCAAAGAAAGACTATCTCTTTGGAGGAATGAGGATTGAAGATCTAGCAAACAAATAATTTTAATTCCTGAATAATGTGGTTTAGTGTTCTGTCGGTGACTATGCTACCTAAAATAACTGAGAATCACCAAAAGCATCTCTTTAGTTCCATAGTTCCATGTGTGTTGAATACTGTACATGCTGACAAATACTAAAAAGGAAGGCTTGCTACTCATGTGCCATCCACATTCATGTGGAATGTGAGCCCAGTGTTGCCAGAATCTGTTTAAATATAGCTAACAAACGGAAATTTCATGTACAATACAGACCAAACACATATATTTCTACCTGGCCTGTGGGCTGTCCATTGGCAGCCTCTTGTTCTGAGTAACTCTTCTTGGGGCCTAGACTCTTCAAAAACATCAATGTTATGAAATACAGAATAAGGTGCCAGGGGGAACATTCTAGGCTAGAGGGTACTAAAATGACACCATGACAACCAAAAGCAACATTGGTTCAGGATTAAAAAACAAAATAAAAAAGCTATAGAGAATTTTACTGGGAAAATCTGAATATGGACTGTATGTTAGGTAATATTACACCAATGTTAAATTTCTTGGGTTTAATAATGGTATTATGTTAATGTAAGAGAATATCCTTGTTCTTGGACAATACATCATAAGATATTTAGTGGCTAAGAGTCATGATGTCTTAAACACATTCATAAATGGCTCAGAACAAAAGAAAAAAGCAGTTTACATGTACTTATATGTGTGTGTACATACACGTGAGGGAAAAAGTAAATGCGGCAAAACGTTAACAACTGGTCAGTGTAGGTAAAGGGTATATGAGTATTCATGGTACTATTCTTTTGATGTTTCTGTAAATTTGAAAATTTAAAAACAGAAATTTGGAAATAAAATTTTAAAAATTGAAACAAACACACTCACCAGAATGGCTAAAATTTGAAAAGATAGACAATATCAAATGTTGGTAAGGATATGGAGCAACTGGGAATCTCTTATATTGTTGGAAGGAATGCAGAATGGTATAACTACTTTTGAAAAAATCTGGCAGATTTTTATGAAATCAAACATATACCTACCCTATGACTCAGCAATTTTGCCCTCAGGTATTTTACTGAAGAGAAATGGAAAAAAAAAAGTTCACAAAAAGACTTGTACAAAATGTCCATAGCATTATTCATAAGAGCTAAAAACAAGAAACAGACCAAGTATCCATCAACAGAAAAATGGATAAGGAAACTGCTATGTTCATATAAAGGAATACTATTCAACAATAAAAAGGTATAAACTAACATCACCAGCAATAAAACACACTGACATCATGGACCCCTTGATATGATGCTCTAAGAAGGACACAATATAATTTCTGTGGTAGTTTGGCCAAAAATGTATAACCATATTCCAATCATGAGGAAACATCAGACAAATTCAGACTGAGGTACATTCTATAAAATAACCCAGTACTCCTCAAAGTGTCAGATCATGAAAGACTAGGAAGGACTGAAAACTGTCACAGACTGAAGGAGACTAAGGAGAAATACCAGCTAAATGTAATGTCAGATTCTGGATTGGATCCTTAACCAGGCAAAAAATATTAGTGAGAAAACTGGTGAAATCTGAATAAGGTTTGTAGTTGAATGGTATTATAACAACATTAATTTCCTAGTTTTAATAACTGTATTATGGTTATGTAAGATGTTAATAGTGGTGGAAGCTGGAGGAGGGATATATGGGAACTCTGTACTATTTTTGCAACTTTCTTGTGAGGCTAAAATTAGTTCAAAATAAAAAATGAAAAAGAAAAAAGAATGAACTACTGATATATGCAACAACATGGATGAACCTCAGAAACATTGTGTTGAATGAAAGGAGTCTTGCACAAAAGAGACTCCTACTGTATGATTCCATTTATATGAAATCCAAGACCAGGCAAAGTTAATTTATTGTAGAATAAATATAAATAGTAGTTGCCTCTGGGAGGGCAAGAACTGATCATGAAGGGGTATGAGAGAACTTTTTGGGGTGGGGGCAACGTTCTATACCTTGATAGAGGTTTGGATTACCTAAGTGTATGCATGTGTCAAACTTCAATGAATGCAAATTTAAAAGTTGTGCATTTAATTGTATGAAAATTTTGTGTTAAAAAACTATAAACAGGGCCGGCCCTGTGGCTTAGCGGTTAAGTGCGCGCGCTCCGCTACTGGCGGCCCGGGTTTGGATCCTGGGCGCGCACCGACGCACTGCTGCTCCGGCCATACTGAGGCCGCGTCCCACATACAGCAAGTAGAAGGATGTGCAACTATGACGTACAACTATCTACTGGGGCTTTGGGGGGGGAAAAAAAACTATAAACAAATATTGAACTCTAGTTCATGATATAAATGCCAAAGTATTTAAGGGAAAGTATACTGATATCTGCAATTTACCATGAAATGCACCCAAAAAAATAAGATGGGTTAATGCAGGGGCCAGCAAAAGCTGCCTGTTTTTATAAATAACGTTTTATTGAAACACAGCTACACCCTTTCATTTATGTATTGTCTATGGCTGCTTTCCTGCTACAACAACAGAGTTGAGTAGTTGTGATAGTAGTATTTACTATCTGGTTCTTTACAAAAAAGTTTCCAACCCCTTTGCTGAGGGATGGGTAGCTGGCACATAATGCAGCAAGCATACTAAAATGTTAATGTTAGAATCAAAGCACTAGATAAATGCATATTCTGTATAATTCTTTCAACTTTTTTGTATGTTTGAATATTTTCATGGTAAACTGTTAAAAAATATAATTAAATCCGAAAATTCAGTTATCATTTTTCAACACTCAAATGGTATTCACCAACACTAAGAAAACTCTGAATATTAGATTGACATAGCAACTTCCCTTAGAACATCTAATGGTATAAAATTTACAAGGGGTTTCATTCACAGCAGATAAAGAAACAAATCCCTTTTCCATTGATACAGACGGGTCTTCCAGGTAAAACAGCTGACACAGACCATTATTTCTCACAACCAGCCTTTCCTTGAGATCATAGTCCTTATTTTATTCAGCCTCAGGCTAATAAAATTCTAATTAAAGTTCTGGCTATTGCTATAACCACAGAGCTAGCAAACAGACTGGTTTACAGACACCAGGGATGGTTAATTCCCTTGACCTATATACCATGAACTCACATTTGATCAACCAGATTCTCAGGGAGGGCTGTGGGGATGTCTTCGGAAGACTTATTTGCAGGAGCTGGGTAGCAGGGGAATTCTAATCTCATCCTTCCTGTGTCTGCACATTCTGGGATTCCCCAGTAGGCCCAGTACCTCAGCCATTCATGGGGCTTCAGTGTATGGCCCTCAAAGTAGAGAAGAAAGAGGAAATCTAAAGATCTTCTGTCCTCAGGAGGTAGCCCCTACGCTCTATCTCCACTGAGGGAGGGAAAACAGGCCCAGACATAGATCCTTGCTGGGGCCCTGCAGACACACAACACTCTGTGTGTACCCCATGCCTGAGGTCTTTGCTGAGAAGTAATCACAAGAGGTGCCCCATACCTAAGGTCTAAGAAGCAGTCACACACTTCCAATGCATTAACTGCTACTGGTAAAGAGAACTCCACACTGGCATCTTTGGAGAAATCACCCTGCAGCATAAATTCAGAGGCTCCAAACTAAGCCAGGGTCATGTAAACCCAAGCATTTCCTTTCAACGTGACCAAATCACATGGTCCTCAAATGGTATTGTCTTGGAGGAATTACCAAAGCAGTTCAGAGAAATACTAAAAGTCATTATAGGTTACACTGGTCAACACAATGCAAATATTTGTAAGATGAATCTAAAGTTTTATGCCTCATATGGATGTGGCTAAGATGCTAAAAACTATTTAAATGACAAATAGGGAAAAAGCTAAAAGACAAAAATATTTTAAAAATCAATGTTACCTGATCAAGATTTTTGAAAAGGAGAATATCTTTGCAAGCTTCCTGAAGTCTGCATCTCTGTTGATCAGTTTTAGGATGAATCACCTGCCAAGCCAAACAAAACCAGATATTTTTATTCCATTTTAAAATCTTACTTTACTTACAAATTGGTGTATTTCTTTCTCCTAAAAAGTGGGAAAAATTAAAAGCATGTTCACTGTAATTTTAATTCTATACAAACACCAAGCAGTGCCCTGATTGTGGAAGGGCAATGTGATAGAGGGTGAGGAGCACCTACCCTGGAGCCACCTTACTGGCAGCAAGTCAGCTACCCCTGGGAGCCTCAGAGTCCTCATCCATAAAGCAGAGGGTTATAGATTTGTTCATTCCACAAATATTAAGTATCTACTGGGTACTATGCACTGTCCTACCTCAGGGAATACAGCAGTGAACACACAGACATAACACCTGCTCTAACATTCAATAAATACATAAAATATGTTAGAGAGTGACAACACTAAGGAAAAAAATAAGGTAGAGAAGGGTAATAAAAAGAGAGTGTGAGAGTGTGTGTGTGTATATGTGGCCAGATGAAGCCTCACTGAGAAGGTGACATGTGTGTAAAAATCTCAAGTAAGTGAGGACAACCTGAGGGAATGAGTCATATGGACATCTCCGTGGGAAGAGCATCTCACGCAGAAGGAATAACAAGCTAAAACAAGCCTTATGGTAGGTGAATAGCATGTCTGAGAAATAACCATGAGACGGGTGTGACTGATGCAGAGCTAGGGGGAAAGATTAGAAGGAGACGAGGTTGGGGGGCTGGGTGGAGGTGATGCCCAAATCACAGAGGGCACTGTAGGTCACAGAACTAGAACTTTTCTCTAGTGACATGGGGGCAATTTGAGGGTTCTGACCGAGGAAGGAAAGAGATCTGTCTAATGTGTTTTTTTCTGTTTTTTTTTTTTTTTTTTTTAATGTGAGGAAGATCAGCCCTGAGCTAACAGCCATGCCAATCCTCCTCTTTTTGCTGAGGAAGACCGGCCCTGAGCTAACATCTATTGCCAATCTTCCTCCTTTTTGTCCCTTTTTCTCCCCAAAGCCCCAGCAGATAGTTGTATGTCACAGTTGCACATCCTTCTAGTTGCTGTATGTGGGATGCCACCTCAGCATGGCCGGACAAGCGGTGCGTTGGTGCGCGCCTGGGATCCGAACCCGGGCCGCCAGCAGCAGAGCGCATGCACTTAACCACTAAACCAGGGGGCCGGCCCCTGACTAATGTTTTTAAAGGCTCACACTGGCTGCTGAGTGCAGAATATCCTTGAGGGAAGCAAGAGTGGAAGCCAGGAAGCCATTGCAATTATCCCAGAGCCAGATGGTGGTGGTTAGGACCAGGATGGTAGCCATGGAGGTGCTGAGAGGTGGAATTTTGGACATGTTTTGAAGACCGACTCCATCAAATTTGCTGAAAAGTTGAATGTGGGTATGAAAAAACGAGAGGAGCTGAGGGTCACCCTAAAGTTTTGGGCTTGAGCAACTAGAACGGTGAAGCTGCCATGAATTGAGCTTGGGAAGACTGGGGTGGAGAAGAATGTTCAAAGAGAAATAATCAGGAGCTCATGTTACGTCTAAGTTGTCTATTGAAATCTAAGTGGAGATGGCAAGTAAACAATGGATATACAAGCTAAAGCTCAAACATCAACAACTTAGTAGCAATAGTAGTAGTGGTATCTACAAAATTAGAGTTGTTATAAGGATAATCATGAGTTAATACGTGCAGTGTTTAAAACAGTACCTGGCATTTAATAGCTGCTCAAAAACTATTAGGATTATTATAGATATTCAATAAATGTTTACTGAACTAAAAAGAAATAATTATTGCTTAGTATTGCTATTATAATTGAGAGACCTATCAAGCTCCTTCCTAAGTATTGTCTTCACCCTAAAAAAAGGGCATATCACTTAATCTGATCAGAAATAACAGATGTCAAAAGTGTTAAGTATTTTAAATTTGTGATGTTAAAAAGTTAGTAAGGGGCTGGCCCGGTGGCGCAAGCAGTTAAGTGCGTGCACTCCGCTGCCGTGGCCGGGGGTTCGCCGGTTCGGATCCCGGGCACGCACCAACGCACCGCTTGGCAAGCCACACTGTGGAGGCATCTCATATAAAGTAAAGGAAGATGGGCACAGATGTTAGCCCAGGGCCAGTCTTCCTCAGCAAAAAAAGAGGAGGATTGGCAGATGTTAGCACAGGGCTGATTTTCCTCACCAAAAAAAAAAAAAAAAGTTAGTAAAAAAGTGTTTTAACTTTTAAAAGTCATCGAGAATTTTATAACATCCAGAAAAAAATTTTTTTAAATCTACATGTCTATTATATTCATACAATGGTAGCATTTTATTATTAGAATATTTCAGAAACCTTTCATAGGCTACTCATTTTAAGGCATATTGAAAGATCATTCAGATTTCTGTTATAACATCAATCTTTTAAAAATAATGGTTCATATTTGCTTTTATAAAAGTAATTTGTTAATTGTACAGAGTTTAAAAACCTGAATTTTTAAAATAGCACCCAAGGGCTGGCCCCGTGGCTGAGCGGTTAAGTGCCCGCGCTCCGCTGCTGGCGGCCCGGGTTTGGATCCCGGGCGCGCACCGACGCACCGTTTCTCCGGCCATGCTGAGGCCATGTCCCACATCCAGCAACTAGAAGGATGTGCAGCTGTGACATACAACTATCTACTGGGGCTTTGGGGGAAAAAAATAAAAAATAAAAATAAAATAGCACCCAAAAATCAACCATAGTCCTGCCAAAACCACTGTTAACATCTGGGCTATATCCTTCCAGATATAATTCTTTGTACAGACAGATAGACAGATTTTTTAAATTATGTTTTATTTTATAAAATGCACTATAAAATGTACCTCATAGAAACATCATTCCATGTCATTAAACCTGGTCCTGTACTATGATTTCCAATGGCTGCAGATTCTCTTCATTCAAATGTACCATAATTTAGCCCCAGTAATCACCAATTTGGGGTCATTTAGGTTGTTTCCATTTTTGCTATTACAACACTGCAATGATCTCCATTTGCACATTTTGTTAGAGATGAATTCTCCTTTAAGTAACTGTTGAGTCAGTTGGTTTGACTATGTTTAAGGCTCTGACAGCTACAACCAGGCACTCCTTCTTACCATAACCTCAACCAATGCTGCTTTCATTCTTCTTAATATTTGTCAATCTGTTAGATAAAAAATGGCATCTTGTTGAGATTTTAATTTGTATTTATTTTAATTATCAGCATGATTAGATTTGGTGTGTAGAGGAGGAAGGGAGTGAGTGGGGAATAAAACAATTCTACCTAACACCTCTGCTGCAGTTCTTACCCTTGGATCAGTATCTTCCTCTTCCTCATCAGGATTATAGGTCTCAGCACAGACTAAATTTGGAGAGAAAAAATAAAGAGAAAAATGAATAAAACAGATGTGTGCTTTTACTAGAAAAATAGGAAGTGAATACAATTTCCTTTTATTCCCTGTTTTCTAAAGTTGTGATGATTTTTTTTATCCCTTCTTTCAATTAACAAATATATTAAGTACCTACTAATGCCAGGCTTTCTGTTAGGTGCTGAAAAGCTAGCTTTCTAGGGATTCATGGTCCCAGATAGGAGAAAGATGATAAAACATATCATCTACTAAATCCTTTTGTAGTGGTGAGGACAAGCAAGGAGGTGCTGTCTCTGCTGAGTTATAAAGCAGGGGCGGAAAACCACAAAGTACAATGTATGCAATATAAACATATGGATACGCAGTAATTACGAAAAGAATCAATTAAAGTAGCTCAACATCTTTATGTACATGAATGACTTAAAAATAAGACTGAATTTTAAACAAAACAAACACTTATGTTTCAGGCTCTGTTCTCCATATAATATTATATAAATCTAAAACCAACTTGATTTTCTTTGTAGGTAACCTGTGTTTGTGCCAGCTGCCTGAAGGACTCGTCTTTGTCGTAATTCAAAGATTTAAAAAATATTCACTGAACGACTGTTTATAACAGCAAAATATCAGAAATGACATAAGTATCTATTTGAATAACAGCTGTAACAAAGAATGAGGAAAGTCTCCAATCGAGATTGAGTTCTGGGGGAAAAAAGCAAGGTGAAGAAGAGTATACACAGTATGCCACTCCTTCCATAAGAAAGGACTTCCATGAGAAAGAAGGAGAGCTAAGAATGGAGGGGAAAATAAATATATAAATATGAATATATATTAAAAATTTTTTTTACTTCTTTATTTTTCCAAAAGAAAACATGAGAAGGATAAATAAAAAAGTAATAAAATTGTTTCCTAGAAGGTAGGCAGAAACAAAAAAGAAAGGACCGGGAAGGGACTGAAACTTCTCTGAGGAAATTCTTTCATATAGTTTTGACATTTAAAACATGTTAATTTTTTATATATTTAAAAAAATAAATTGATAGGGATGGAGGGACCCTAAAACCGAATACAAAGAGAAAGAAATGAACCTAATCACATATCAGGCTGATAACATAACCACAGAGAAGGAAACAAGAGTTATTTTAAGTAGTTTCTGAACATAGTACTCTGACCATCTATCCTTAGTGGGATATATTCCAACAACAAAAAAAGAATTGCTGTTGGTAGTGGTAGAACAATTCCAAAACTCTTCTGTGTGTATTACAGTAGTAAGTAAATAAGTAAACACATAGGTCTTTTTTTACTGGAGAGAGGGGAGATACAAATATGAAATAAAAAGGTTAGAATTGGAGATGTCAATACAAGTCATGATTTAAAAATCTTATCCTTAGGTGTTAGTGGCAAAGAGACAATGAATTATCCAGTGAATAAAAAAGTTAGTGTACTCACTAACAAAGCTGTTTTGCCAAGAATGATCTAGATGTGATCACTGGTGTTGCCCAGAATGCAGCAAACCTGTTTGTTCTTCACAATACAGGCCATTATAGCTGGGGAAATTTTTATTCTAATAAATCCTTAATTATCTGCAATAGCCGTATGACCTAGGGTGATTTACTGCAAATCACCACCTTCTCTTCTGCATAACGGAGCAAAGAGTAGTGATCCCCCTCGGAGGACTGTCATAGGATTCAAAAAGACAAGTGCCTGGCATGCAGTAAGGATGCAGTAAATGCCAATTCTTTGAACCATTACTATTATCACTTCTGTTCCATTTGTTCTGGTTTTCAGGAATATTAACTATTATTAACTTGGTTCTGTTCTCCATCTCAGCTCTTTCAACAACTGTCCTCTCTTAAAGGCTGCCCTCCATCACAGATTTTGCCCTTAACAATTTTGCTTTTTTTGCCTTCTCTATGTATTTAATTCCTGCTTATTGTGTTTAGTTTCCTTATAGTCTTTCCTTGTCGTCAGCATTAACGCTGGGAAAAGTAGAAGGCAGCAGGAAAAGAGGAAGACCAAATATGAGATGGAATGATTACATAAAGCAAGCCACAGGCATGAGTCTACAGAAGCTGAGTAGGGCTGTTGAGGACAGGACATTGTGGGCATCACTCATTTGTAAGGTCACCAGGAGTCAGAGCCAACTTGACTGCATATAACAACAAATAGTCTTTCCTCACCATACCCATTTCCCTTTTCATGTCAGCCTATTCTTTCCTTGGCTTTTTACTCAGAACTCATAAAGGCAATGATTTTCTGCACTTGATGAGCATTTTGTAGTGGATCTTTCTAATCTTCATTCCTCTTTTATCCTTAATCTGCCAAGTTCACTCATAGGCCCTGTATTGTTTGTTAGGGTTTGTTTCTTGTTTGTCAGCAGGCAAGAAATATAAATGGTTCTTGACCCTACACTCAATTCATTTGTGTGATGGCTAAAAAACCCTATATATCTACAACTAGGGGATAAGCTGATACACATTGCTTTCAATTTAATTCCTGGTTTCTTGCAGACATTTACCCACTACAGTCCTGGTCTAGCTGCATCCAAGTTTCCCCTTCCTCACTGATTCTCTGAACTAATGGAATACCTGAGAAATGGTGACTGCCAGCATGTCCTGTAGATAGGCCTCCCTTCCCTGCCCAGCCTATAGTACTCTACTTGTGTGGACCACATCTCCTGTGCTGTAATGCCATCAATACTCTGCCTGTCCAATAGGACCCACTATCCTTAAATAGACAGAAAAATTATGGAGAAGGGAATAAGATGACAGACACCATTCTAGTCCGTAAAACAGCATCAGGTAATATTCTGCAGAGAGGGCTGCCCAGCCCCTGGCTGGTGAAGTCTTTGGGTAGCTAAACCAGGGAAGTGACAATGGGATGTAGATAACGACTATCTTTCCAAGCCATTCCTGTCTCCATAAGATGAAGTCAGGGTGCGTTTATCTCAGGTCCGTCCTAAGGATTAAGGTAGACTCCCTCCTGAGTTGCTAGACGTTATTGCTGCCACTTTTTGAATCTTCGTAGGTATTGTGGTAGCAGACTGAGGAAGCTCAAGCATTGAGGGAAGCTAACCAGATGTTTAAATTGCAACTCTGTGCTTGCTTGCTTCCTGCTTCTCTGTGCTCTTGATTCATGTTGTCATTATCAGCCCAGTTTTCTAACCTAGAAAATTCGAAATTCACCATGACTTTCCTCTTTCACCTCTTATCCAATGAATACATCAAGTCCTACTTCAGAAATATTCTCACATTTGACCTTCATTCAGTCTATTCCCAGGTCCAGGATTTCAAAATGGCTTCTTAGAAAAATGCATTTAAAAAGCCCTCACTTTGGAGGTAGATGGGTACATGGGTATTATTATACTAACTTTCTATACTTTTGCATATGCATGAAAATTTTCATTTAAAAAGTTTAAAATAATAAGCCTTCAGTGATGAGACTGACAAGATTTTACTGATAATGATACTTAGTCTTGGGCTAACCTATTTCCGTGCTTGCTTTTCCTCTGATTTTGGAGGAAAGTACTTTAGCAATTTAGCTCATTTATATATTTTTAGACATTAATGTAACTGAGGCAGCAAATGTCATAGTCTTCAAGTCTTAAAGCACAGCACTATGATTTAAACAAAAGTAGTTATTTTCATTAAAATTATTTATTTATTTATTTATTTAATTTTGGTGAGGAAGATCAGCCCTGAGCTAACATCCGACGCCAATCCTCCTCTTTTTTGCTGACGAAGACTGGTCCTGGGCTAACATTCGTGCCCATCTTTCTTTATTTTATATGGGACGCTACCACAGTATGGCTTGACAAGCGGTGCATCGGTGCGAGCCCAGGATCTGAACCTGCGAACCCCAGGCAGCCTAAGTGGAGCCCACGCACTTAACTGCTGCGCCACCGGACTGGCCCCTCATTAAAATTATTATATTTCTATTTGTAGAAAAAGATTATGTCTTTATTTTTCAAAACTGGTTTTGATTTTTTTCCTTTTTCTTTTGAACTCCAGACTCATGTCTCTTTGCCCTCTTCCTCTGTTTACACCCAACCTCTCTACTTCTTCCTGGTCCTGATCCCAAATTACTTGTTCTCATTTTCTATATAAAAATCCATTTTTGAGTGCTATGTGATTGTTGCCCCTTATAGCTCTAAACACTGGGGAGCTTATCTCAGTGCACAAGTTACCTGGGGGAGGCCCAGACTCTGTGTGATTCCCTACGTAGCCTCAAGAATTACATTGAGTGTCATGAGATGCTCAAGACCTATTGAAAATGAAGACCTAAAAGAACAGCACAGCCCCTTGTTTGAGGGAAGTGATTTTGCTGCAGTTCTCCAGCAGATGTCACTAGTCAGTAAAATGAAACTGTACAAAGTGACAACAGATTATCCAGCACAATTTCTTTTTCCAAACTTTAACTGGTGCTTCCTTCATCCAGAAATGTGAATCATTAAAATGTGCTTGTGAGAGGAAAGCCTTTTATTTCTACAAAGAAATGAGCACAGATTCTGGTCACAGGTCTGAGGTCCTGTGGCTATCCTGCAAGCCCCCATGAAGAGTTGATATAGCCTGGGTATATTTGTCAGCTTGGACTGCCATAACAAAATACCACAGACTGGGTGGCTTAAACAACAGAAATTTATTTCCTCACAGTTCTGGAGGCTAGAAGACCAAGATCAAGGTATTGGCAGGTTTTGCTTCTCCTGAGGCCTCTTTCCTTGGCTTGCAGACAGCTGCCTTCTCACTGTGTCCTCACATGGCCTTTTCTCTGTGTGTGCACTGCTGGTGTCTCTTATCCTTCTTATAAGGACACCAGTCCTATTGGATTAGGGCCCCACCCTTATGACCTCATCTAATCTTAATTACCTCTTTAAAGGCCCTATCTCTAAATATAATGACATTGGGGTTAGGTCTCAACATATGAATTTGAGGTGGACACAATTTATAACACTGGGTTTCTAAGTTATTTTAAGCAATGCTTAATAATATTTCAGCTGAAGATAGCTATAGATGGAAAAAATACTGAATACTGTGAAAGGATATAAAGATGAAAATAAGTATTTAAGTACATTGCAAGCATGTAAGCCCTAAGAGGCATGGATGTCTGGTACTAGAGAACCTATCATGCAGAAATGAGTGACTGACATGGCATCAGATTCTCAGTAGACTCTTCTGTTGACTGTGTCATAGTCATCACTAGCGTCAGATACTCCCTGCCTAAATGTGGCATGATACTAACACACAAATTTCTGATTAACATGCTTTGAAGCTTCGACACATATTTAATAAATGAAAGGTTTTTTTTTTTTTGGATGAAGTTTTTTAATTAATAGAATCAGACTAACATTTCTAACTCAAAGACAGTTAACACTAATTTAGGACTATTGCAAGGACTATTTAAAACACAGGGCGGGGCTCACAGGAGACACTCAACAACTGCTAGCTCTTCTATGCTGCTTTATATTCTAGATTATTATTCAGACACCCTGAGTTGTTGGAGAAGTCTTTTCTGCAGTCTTTGACACATGTCCTCCTACAACTAGTTTTTGCTGAAGTCTTTGGATCATATCAGGAGCCCCATTCCTCACCTCTCTTTCCAACATTATCTTATGTCCTCCCCTACAGCCTGAGCAGCCAGGTCCAGTTCATTCTCCTTCGAGTCTTAAGACATTCTACCACCTAGAATGCATCCTTCTTGGTACTAGCCAAATAGTAACCACGTTTTTCAACTTTCAGTGCAATTTCTGCCTTCCTCCAAGAAGTGTTTCTTGATTTTTTTTCTGCCTAGAGTAATTTCTCCTCCTGATTCCTGATCCCTTCCGTTGTTCCTTTCTTCCACTCATTCATCCATATTTTCTGACATTGTTCTAAGTGTTAACTATACATCAATAAACAAAACAGACAAAATTCCCTGCCCAATTGGAGCTTACATTCTAATGTGGGAACTAGATAATAAATAGGATAAAAAGCTAAAAGAGATAAGATAGATGAAAGACACAGCAGGCACTAAGGAGAAAATAAAGTAAGGGAGATAGGTAGTGTGTACGTGTGTAGTAGGGGTGTGTGTGTGTGTGTGTGTTGGGCAAGGGGGAGGCCCTTGTGTTAGGTAGGCCTTATTGAAGGCCTAACTGAGAAGGTGTCTTTCAAAAGGTTTGAAGAATGTGAGTAAGCAATCCACAAAGATAATTTTGGTGAGATATGGAAGCAAAAGTCTGATTAGAATGGGCTCAGGAAAGAGTAGAAGAGAAACTAGAAACAACAATTATGGACTACTCTTTCAAGGGGTTTTGCTGTAAAGATATGGAAAGAAAAAGGGTGGTGGCTGGAAAGGGAAGAGTGGTTGTAAAAAGTTTTATTTTTTGGGGGCCGGCCCGGTGGCGCAAACGGTTAAGTGCGCGCGCTCTGCTGCGGCGGCCCAGGGTTCGCCGGTTCGGATCCCAGGCGCACACCAATGCACCGCTTGTTAAGCCATGCTGTGGCAGCGTCCCATATAAAGTAGAGGAAGACAGGCACGGATGTTAGCCCAGGGCCAGTCTTCCTCAGCGAAAAAGAGGAGGATTGGCATGGGATGTTAGTTCAGGGCTGGTCCTCCTCACACACACAAAAAAAGTTTTATTTTTTAAGAAGGGACAGCCAACAATTTTTCTTTGCTCAGAAGAATAATTCAATTGAAGGATAAAGATTATGCAAGACAAAGCAGAGGTAACTGTTGGAAGGATGAAGGGATGAGATCTAGTGTACGGGTGGACACTGGACTCATAGGCAGGTGAGGAAGGATAGATGTGGTCGTGGAAGTCTACGGAAATTCTCCTCTGTTGCTTCTATTTCCTTAGAACATCCGCTAGGAATGAGGACAGGGAGGAGGTGTTGTAAGTTTTGGGAGAGAGAAGGTATGAAAGACATATCCAGGAGAGCAGGAGAGTGAAAGAAGTATGGAAACACAGTATGATTGCCGGCATCAGAAGCCTACTAGAAGTTAATGATTATAAACTGAAAGTAAGATCAGTCAACAGGGCTGTGTATTTTCCTTCTATCAAGTACCGCTGTGATACAGACACACAGTAAGTGGAGAGTTGGGCTTAACCAGAGTGTGGTTTAGCCAAGCAAGTAAAAAGGGAAAAGTAAATTGAGGGTATGTGCCAAGATGTGATTAGAATCACTGATCAAAGAATTCAAGGTGAGTAAAGAGGAAGTGAGGAATAGTGAAAAGGAGGCAGGACCAATGAGTTGTCAGGGTTGAAGTAGGACAGCAAAGGAGCTGGGAATACAGCAGGTAGTGTGGGAGACTGGGATCAATGATTGAGAGTATGAAGAGTTGTTATGCTTGTCATATCAGAGTACAACCCTGGGAGTGAGTGGCTGAAGTGGGGTGGAAGACAAGATCCTTGGAGGAGAGGAGGTCAAGGAATGGATGGGCCAGACATTGGAAGGACTATCTATGTGGACATATGGAGGAACAATCCAGGGATTATTACATGACTAAAACAAGGTTGGGCAGTGGCTGGTAGAATATAATAACGTGAGGTTTGAAGCTGAGGGTTTTAGGGAGGAAGGAGAGAGAATGATCTGGAATCAGCAATGAGGAACAATGAAGACATTCACTCATCTCCTATCAGTGTTACAAAGAAGATGGAAGAGAAAAGAGCTACCATTCGAGAAGCCTGCAGGCAAGCCAAGCTTCAGCTAGAGCAGAAAGATGAAGGCTGCACTCAGAAAAGAGGCTGAGAATTTAGGGGATTTAGCTGAAGACTGAACAAGAGTTCCAGAGGGTACAAAAAAGGGTCCTTAGAGATGGGAAGGGTAGTACTTAGGACCCATACTACCTTTGGGCACATTATCACCTCGACTGTTGCAAGTTACTTAACCTCTCCTTTGCTTCCAGTTTCCTCATCTGTACAATGGGGATAATCATGACATGTACCTCATAGTTTTAATGTGAGGATTACATTCAACAATACAAGGCAGGAATTTAGACAGACCTTAAATCTGTGCACCTAGCACATAGTCTGCACTCAAAAACTGTTGGCTATTGCTACAGGCTATTTTCTCTCCTGCATAATCATTTTGGATTCTTTTAAAAATGTTTTATTTTCACTTACCATTGAATGATATTAAAAAGTCTTAAGTCTTCAATAAGATTGCAAAATCTAAGTGAGAGGGATGATACCATGTACTTGCCTGAGTCTTCCAAAGAGTTCAAGGACTGAACTACACTGACAGAAAGCTCAAGCAGCAATTTTTGAACTGTTAACACCATCTGTGACCTCTGGAGGAGATGTCACTGTACTCTCCATCTCCCAGATCTGTCCTATAGATGTCAAGGGATATTACTAATCTTTTGGGAAAAAAGGGGTGCAGGGCAGGGATGAACAGAAATGGGAGATAATACCTTTTGGGTTTTGCACAACCTTAATCTCTACTCTATTTCCTCTCTGTAAATGACTCTCTATACATAAAGACACATTCTTCAGTCTCCTTTTAACAGACTTTGGTTCTGAAAACATAAATGAACAGATTTTCTCAAAGAAAAGGATTGAGGGATAGAAAAGGAATTCCGAGCCTTATCAACTAGCTATTAGGTCATATGATAATTTAAAATCAAGAAACCTTCCTAAAACAAGGGGACATGAAAGAAGATGTGACACATACAGCTCGCATAGCAATTCTGAAATACATTAACATCCCAACCCTACAACCAAATAAACTCTAGATGTATCAAAAGTCAAACATTTTACTTATAAGAAAAATTTTCAGAAAACATATTTATCAGCTCTATGAAAAAAGGGGACCTTCTCAGCCTAGGAGCAATCATGAAAAAAAAAGAAGAAGATGTATATAATCAATAAGTATTTACTGAGTGCCTGCTATGTGCCAGGCAGTGTTTGAGGTACCAGTCACATATTAATATTTTTGAGTCAACAAAAAATAGGAAAACTAAAATAAGTAGCACAATCAACTTGGAAAATTTTGCATTAAAATTTTCAAAAGGTGGGGGCCGGCCCCACGGCTTAGCGGTTAAGTGCGTGCGCTCTGCTACTGGCGGCCCGGGGTTCGTATCCCGGGCGCGCACCGACGCACTGCTTGTCCAGCCATGCTGAGGCAGCGTCCCACATACAGCAAACTAGAAGGATGTGCAACTATGACATACAACTATCTACTGGGGCTTTAGGGAGAAAAAGGGAAAAAAAAAAAGGAAGAGGATTGGCATGGATGTTAGCTCAGGGCTGATCTTTCTCACACACACACAAAAAAATTTCAAAAGGTTAAAAATCACGACAGAAATTTACTCAAACTTATTTAAAAAATCTAGACCATAACAGATAAAAGGGAAAAATATTACCAAAGTAGTCTCATATACGAAAATAAAAACAGATTTCCCATATTTGAAAAACGCTCATTTTTGTTAATAATCAAAGGAATGCCAAATAAAACAATCCGAGGTACTATTTTACATCTAAATTAAAGAAGAAGGCACTGTCCACGTTAGTGAGATGGTGGTGGAAAAGAGGCCTTTGCAAGGTGTCCTTCTCCCTGCAATCTCTTTTGTAGACTGTCTCTAGAAAGTAACACATAGAAAAAGCTATGGCAATGTTCAGTTTCTGACCAGAGAATGCCACTCCCAGCACTATAACTGAGGAAATAATTTAAGTGGCTCAAAATGTATGCAAGAAGTTAATCGCAACATAATCTAGAATACAAGAAATGGTAATATGAAAAGTAGTTTTTAGAAGCCATAATTATGAACATGGAAAAATATTAATGACAAACGAGACAAGCTATAGCAATACAAAAATACTCAGAACCTGAAATGAAACAGAATGAAGGAATCACGGGTAATTTTTATAATGTTCTGTAGTGCTGTTAACTTATCTCTTTATTAAAAAGATAAGTTTATTTTTATTTAAGATAATCTTATCTTAAAACAACATTTTACCAGTATGTTATGAAAGAGAACACATACCTGATACTCGCCGATCAAATCTGTTAGGAATTGGAACTGCAATACAAAAAAGAAGCAATATTTAGTCATGTCACATGACCCCATTTTTATTCTCCCTTTTTGCAAAGATGTTTGACAAAGCACTTCAATATCAACTGGTGGGTCAATTCATACTCTTCTATAATAAACCACAGATAGTAGTTCAACATGATCATATAAAGACAATACAGAGAATACTATACCTCTTTGAAAACAAGTTCTTTATAACTTCAGTGTAACTCAAGGTAGCAATTTTATTTCTGCTTACATCCATGATCCATCTAATTTGTATCATACCAAATGAAGAAGTCTACCGAATTTCTTGCTAATGTTATGATATAAAATAGTTAAATTTTCTTCTTTAATAGTCTTTAAGGATAATCTCAAGATGTGCTAGATAACAGCATTTAAATTTTATTTTAAAATAATTTAACGAGCATTGCACTAAACTGAAAAATAAATTAACCATTCAGTTATACTCTCCCTCAATATGGGTGGGTTTTCTCCTGCCCTTGGTCAGTGTATTAATCAGAAAAATGTACCACATGTCTTTAAGTTGGAAAAAAAAAAAAAAACCACAAAATTTTTCTCTTTGCTAATTTTTTCTACTTTTCATTTATTATTCCTTATGTTTGATGGTTATCTAAATTCTCACTAATAAACCATATCATTTGAAGAAGGATTTTTTTTAGCTTCAAAGCTTAATCTGATTATTTTTATTAAAAAATAAAATATGCCTTCTCATCCTCCACAAAAACAGAAATTTGAGGATTAATGAAAAATAAATTGAAGATGGCTGATAGAGCCAAATTCAACTAATGTGAGGCCTCTGAAACAAACACAGACTCAGGATGGAGGCAAATGCCCATTCATCATGATAAGACTAGAATTATCTTTTTGCATAGCATGGGGTCAAGGTTATGTTACTGGAACAAATAGGCAAAAATTCAAATGAAAACCCTAGCCATTACTGATATAAAGTACTTATAATAGTACATCACTACTTCCTCAACTAAAGAGTGGATTAGTCAAAATTAACCCTTCCATCAGTAAAGAAAGATGATAGATTCAGTTCAACAAATACAGGTAGGGTACCTAGCATGTGCCATGCACTGTAGTAGACAATTTGGGAGGTATCAGTGAACAAAACAAAGATTCCTGATTTCATGGAGCTTGCATTCTAGCTTGAGGGGTGTGACAGACTTTGCTTTGATCATTTGAAACACATGCTTGTCACTCAGGTTGACAGATGAAATGTACACCAAACCCTCAACTCAGGCCCCATGGGATTTCCATAAAGCTCCACTAAACATTAGCATATAACCTAAAATCATAAAACACACAATAAAACAATTTAGCATGGTGCCATCAGGGGAAACCTCAAACAAAGGGTGAGATATCAAGAATACAGAACCAGGGGCCGGCCCCATGGCGTAGTGGTTAAGTGCGCGCGCTCTGCTGCTAGTGGCCCAGGTTTGGATCCTGGGCGCGCACCAACGCACCGCTTGTCAGGCCGTGCTGTGGCAGCGTCCCGTATAAAGTGGAGGAAGGTAGGCACAGACGTTAGCCCAGGGCCAGTCTTCCTCACCAAGAAGTGGAGGATTGGCATGGATGTTAGCTCAGGGCTGATCTTCCTCACAAAAAAAAAAAAAAGAATACAGAACTACTATAAAATAAGAACAGTACGTTTAAAACAATTAAAGACATAAAAGAAGGAATTAAAAGAATAAAGAAAAGAATAAGATACAACCAAAAACAAGACGACTTGAAAAAAAATTGGAACTTCTATGAAAAAAAAAAAAACCTAGTCATTGAAATTAAAAACTATAATGCAAGGCACACTCTCTAAACATCTAAAACATCTAAAAATCTGGAAAATCTAAAAATCCTGGAAAAATCATTTTAAAATGTCACTACCAACAACCTACCACAACAATATTGACTTAAACGTATAGATGTAGGGCCAGCCCTGGTGGTCTAGTGGCTAAGTTCGGCATGCTCCGCTTTGGCAGCCCAGGTTTGATTCCTGGGTGCGGACCTACACCACTCGTCTGTCAGTGGCCATGCTGTGACAGCAACCCACATACAAAAAGAGGAAGATTGGCAACAGATGTTAGCTCAGGGTGAATCTTCCTCAGCAAAAAGAGGAAAATTGGCAAGAGATGTTAGCTCATGGCGAATCTTCCTCAGCAAAAAATAAAAATAAAAAAACCCAAATGTATAGATGTAAATCACAAGGGAAAGTAGAAAATACCTTGAGGGCCAGCCCTGTGGCATCGCAGTTAAGTGCGCATGCTCTGCTGCTGGCGGCCCGGGTTCAGATCCTGGGCGCGCATCGATACACCTCTTGTCCGGCCATGCTGTGGCGGCATCCCATATAAAGTGGAGGAGGATGGGCACAGATGTTAGCCCAGGGCCAGCCTTCCTCAGCAAAAAGAGGAGGATTGGCATAGATGTTAGCTCAGGGCTGATCTTCCTCACCAAAAAAACAAAGAAGAAAAGAAAATACCTTGAGACAAGTGAAAACAAAACCACAATATACCAAAACTTATGGGATGCACTGAAAGCAGTGCTAAGAGGGAAATTTATAGTTGTAAATGCCTACATTTAAAAAGAAGAAAGATCTCAAATTAATAACCTAATTGTATGTCTTAAGGAAGTAGGAGAAAAAGGAGCAAACTAGATTCAAAGCTAGCAGAAAGAGGAAAATTCAGAGTGGCGATAAACTATAAAATAGAGCATAGACAAATAATACAAAAATCAGTGAAACTAAAATTTGCTTCTTTGACTGACTAAGAAAAAAGAGAAGATTCAGGGCCAGCCCCGTGGCTTAGCAGTTAAGTGTGCACGCTCCACTACTGGCGGCCCCAGTTCGGATCCCAGGCACGCACCGACGCAGCGCTTCTCCGGCCATGCTGAGGCCGCGTCCTACATACAGCAACTAGAAGGGTGTGCAACTATGACATACAACTATCTACTGGGGCTTTGGGGGAAAAGAGGAGGATTAGTATGGATGTTAGCTCAGGGCTGATCTTCCTCACACACACAAAAAAAGAGAAGATTCACATTACTAAAATCAGAAATAAAAGTGGGAACATTACTACTGAATATACAGTAATAAAACGGATTATAAGAGAATACTATAAAAAATAGTAATCCAACAAATTGGATAACCTAGAGGAAACAAATTCCTAGAAACACATAAACTTCCAAAGTGACTCAAGAAGAAATAGAAAAATCTCAACAGACCTATAACAAGTAAGGAGATGGGATTGGTAATAAAAACCTAACAAAGAAAAGCCCAGGACCAGATGTCTTCATTGGTAAATTCTACTAAATATTTAAAGAAATAACACCAACCCTTCTTAAACTCTTCCAAAAAATTGAAGAGGAGAGAAAACTTCCTAACTCATATGTTATAAGGCCAGCATTACACTGATACGAAAGCCAATCAAAGAAAGTAGGGGCTGGCCCGGTGGCGCAAGCGGTTAAGTGCGCGCGCTCTGCTGCGGCGGCCCAGGGTTCGCCGGTTCAGATCCCGGGCGTGCACCTACACACTGCTTGGCAAGCCATGCTGTGGCGGCGTCCCATACACAGTGGAGGAAGATGGGCACGGATGTTAGCCCAGGGCCAGTCTTCCTCAGCAAAAAAAAAAAAAAAAAAAAAGGAGGAGTATTGGCAGACATTAGCACAGGGTTGATCTCCTCACACACACACAAAAAGACACTACAAGTAAAGAAAATATCCATTATGAATATAAACATAAAAATCCTCAAAAAAATACTAGCACACCAAATTCTGCAAGATGTTAAAGGGATTACACACCATGACCAGTGGTATTTATCCCAGGAATGTAATGGTGGTTCAACATAAGAATATCAAGCAATACACACCACATTAATAAAATGAAGGGAAAAAAACTATATGATCATCTCAATGATGCAGAAAAAGCATTTAACAAAACTCAATGCTCTTTCACGATTAAAAGAAAAAAATGAATAAACTGGGAATACAAGGAAACTTCCTCAACATGATAAAGGCATACGTGAAAAACCCACAGCTAACACCATACTCAATGGTAAAAGACAAAGCTTTTTCCCTAAGATCAGGAGTGAGACAAGATGCCTGCTTTTGCCACTTCTATGTAAATATATTACTGGAAGTTCTCGCCAAAGCAATTAGGAAAGAAAAAGAAATAAAAGGCATCCAAATTGGAAAGGAAAAATTCAAATTATCTCTGTTTGCAGAATGACATGATCTTATATACAGAAAACCCTGAAGAATCCACAAAAAAAATTGTTAGACCTAATAAATGAATACAGCCAAGTTGCAGGATATAAAATTAACACCCCAAATTGTATTTCTATACAATTGCAATGAACCATCCAAAAAGGAAATTAAAAAAAAAAACATCCATTCACAACAGCATCAAAAAGAATAAAATATTTAGGAATAAAGTTAACCAAGAAGGTGAAAGATCTGTACACTAAAAACTACAAAACATTGTGGAGAGAATTAGATTAAAGAAGACCTAAATAGGGCCGGCCCCGTGGCTTAGCAGTTAAGTGTGCGTGCTCCGCTGCTGGCGGCTCGGGTTCGGATCCCAGGCGCGCACCGACGCACCGCTTCTCTGGCCATGCTGAGGCCGTGTCCCACATACAGCAACTAGAAGGATGTGCAGCTATGACATACAACTATTTACTGGGGCTTTGGGGGGAAAAAAATAAATAAATAAAATCTTTAAAAAAAAAAAGACGACCTAAATAATCTTCTCACCATGTACATGTATATCAAATCATCATGTTGTGCACTTTAAATATCTTACAATCTTATTTGTCAATTATACCTAAATAAAGCTGGAAAAAAAAGACATAATAAATGGAAAGATATCCTATGCTGATGGACTGGAAGACTTAATATTGTTAAGATGACAACACTACCCAAAGCAATCTACAGATTCAATGCAATCCCTATCAAAATTCCAATAGTGTTTTTTACAGAATTAGAAAAACCCACCCTAAAATTCATACAGAATCTCAAGGGATCTCAAGCAGCCAAAATCATCTCGGAAAAAAAAGAACAAAGTTGGAGACTCATACTTCCTGATTTCAAAACTTACCACAAGCCACACTATAATCAAAACCGTGTGGTATTGGCATAGGGATAGACATACAGACCCATGGAATAGAGAACTCAGAAATAAACTCTCACATATATGGTGAATTGATTTTCAATAAAAGTGCCAAGACCATTCAAGGGGGAAAGGACAATCTTTCAACAAATGGTGCTGGGAAAACTAGATCTCCACATGCAAAAAATAAAGTTGGACCTTTACCTTTTAACATACATAAAAATTAACTCATGAGCCAGCCTTGATAGCCTAGTGGTTAAAATTCGGCACTTTCTGCTTTGGCAGCCTGGGTTTGGTTCCCCGGGCACGGCACACCACCATTCGTCTGTCAGCAGCCATGTTGTGGCAGCGGCTCACACAGAGAACTAGAAGGACTTACAACTAGAATATATAACTATGTACTGGGGCTTTAGGGAGGGAAAAAAAAGAGAAAGAGGACGACTAGCAACAGATGTTAGCTCAGGGCAAATCTTTCCCAGCAAAAAAAATTAACTCAAAATGGACTAAAGATGTAAAATTAAGAGCTAAAACTATAAAACTCTTAAAGGAAAACATAGGGGAAAATCTTTACAACACTGGATTTAGTAATGATTTCTCGGATATGATACCAAAAGCATATGCAAAAAAAACAAACAGTAGATAAATTGGACTACATCAAAATTTAAAACTTCTGTGTATCAAAAGAAAATCAACAGAGTGAAAAGGCAACCCATAGAATGGCAGAAAATATTTGTAAATAATATATCTATTACACCAATAAAGAAGTCCTACAACTCAACAACAAAAAAACAAACTGATTTTAAAATGGGCAAAGGACTTGAACAGACTTTTCTTCAAAGAAAATACACAAATGGCCAATAAGCACATGACAAGATTCTCAATATTACTAATCATTAGGGAAATGCAAATCAAAAACACAATAAGATACCACTTCAAACCCATTAGCATGGTTATTATTTAAAAAAAAAAGAAAGAAAATAAGTGTTGGCAAAGATGTGGAGAAACTGGAACCCTTGTGCACTGTCTGGGGGAATATAAAATGCTGCAGCTGCTGTGGAAAACAGTATGGTGGTTCCTCAAAAAATTAAAAATAGAAGTACCATATGGTCCAACAATTCCACTTATGTGTATATATCCAAAAGAATTGAAAGCAGGGTCTGAAAGGGATAGCAGCATTATTCAGGATAGCCAAAAGGTGGAAGTAACTCAAGCGTCCATCAATGGATGAACAGATAAACAAAATGTGGTATACATATACAATGGGATATTTATTATTCAGCCTTTAAAAGGAAGGAAATTCTGACACTTGCTACAACATAGATGAATCTTGAAAATCTTATGCTAAGTTAAGTGAGTCAGTCACAAAAATACAAATACTGTATGATTCCACTTATACGAGGTACCTGGAGTAGTCAAATTCATAGAGAGAGAAAGTAGAATAATGGTCACCAGGGGTTAGGGGGAGGGAGGAGTTATTTAAATAGTACAGAGTTTCAATTATAAATAACTGGTACAGTTACTTAAATGGGTACAGAGTTTCAGTTTTGCAATATGTAAAGAGTTCTAGAGATAGAGAGTGATGATGCTTGCACAACACTGTGAATGTACTTAATGCCAATGAATTGTAACTTAAAAATGGTAAATTTTGGGGAGTGACGTCAGCATCATGGCGGAGTGAGCTTTCCCGTGAATTCTTCCCCCACAAAATACAACAAAAGTAACAGCCACAGACCAACAACGGAATCCCAGACAGTCAAAAGCTGGAGCGGAGGGATCCACACTGCCGCACATCTGAGAGCGGAACGTGCTGGGCCCCCGGAGGAAGTGGGGAGAGGTAAGGAGAACTCCGCTCCCTCCCCATCAGATCAGCGATCCGGTCCGCGCGGCTCCCAGAGAGGGGGGAGGGGCGGCCCTCGGCGGGAAACTGTAGCTCTTCGGGCTCTCTCAGCCAGTGGGAAACTCCCGCACAGAGGGCTCAGAGGAGCCACAGGGCTACCATCAACATCTGAGCAACCCAGAGAGCGGATAAAGAGGGGCAAACGAGAAGCCTCCCACGTCAGGGACCCAGAGGGCAAAAGAGAGAGCTCCCCCCTCCCCGCAACCCGGAGTCTGCAGCTCGACCAGATCTAGCGGTCCGAGGCAGACCTGAATAAACTGGACTGGACCCGTGGATCGCAGTGGGGAAAAGAAACAAAACAAAACAAAACAAAACTGCGGATCGCAGCAGAAAAACTGGGGCAGAGCGCAGGGGGCTTAGACTACACAGCCCTTTACCACCACACAGTGGCGGCAGGTGGAAATTGCAACCAGAGACTTCCAGGATGAGGAAAATCAAAACCAACACAGGAACCACAATGCAAAAATATATGAAATCACCAGACCAGAAACAAAATGACAAGCACCCAGAAATCAACCCCGAAGACACAGAAATCCATAAACTAAATGACAGAGATTTCAAAATAGCTATCATAAAAACACTCAACGAAATACGAGACAACACAGACAAACAATTAAATGAGATTAGGAGTTTCTTCACAAAAGAGATTGAAATCATAAAGAAAAACCTATCAGGGCTGATGGAGATGAAGAACACAATGGAGGAGATAAAGGAGAATCTGGAATCTTTAAAGAACAGAGCTGACAATATGGAGGAAAGAATTAGTACTTTAGAGGATAGGAATACAGATATACTCCAGATGGAAGAAGAGAGAGAACTAAGACTAAAAAGAAATGAAGAAAGACTCCGAGAAATATCGGACTCTATTAGAAAATGTAACATAAGAATTATAGGTATTCCTGAGGAAGAGGAGAGGGAAAGAGGAACAGAGAGCCTATTCAAGGAAATAATAGCTGAAAATTTCCCAAATCTGGGGAAGGAGCAGGAAATACCAGTAAGCGAAGCCAACAGGACTCCTATACATATTAACAGACAAAGGCCTTCACCACGACACCTAGTGGTAAGGCTAGCCAGGGTCAACGACAAAGAAACAATATTAAGGGCAGCTAGACAAAAACAAAAAATAACGTACAAAGGAACTCCCATCAGGCTCTCAGCGGATTTCTCAACAGAAACTTTTCAGGCTAGAAGAGACTGGAATGATATATTCAAAATACTAAAAGACAAAAACTTTCAGCCAAGAATACTCTATCCAGCAAAAATATCCTTCAAATATGATGGAGAAATAGTAACTCTCCCAGATAAACAAAAGCTAAGGGAGTTCATGGCCACGAGACCGCCACTACAAGAAATACTCAAGAAGGCCCTCAGGCCTGAAAACAAGAAGAGAAAGGGAACACAAAGCTTGGAGTAAGGAGAAAAGTAGGTAGACAAAATCAGAGAAATAGTAGATCTTTACCGGAATAGGTTAGCAACCACTTAAATACTAAACTCAAAGATCAAAGGAAGAAATTCACCAAAAATAAATTTAACCTCATCACTGTAAACACACAGCCACAACACAAGATAGAATAAGGTATAACAAGAGCAACTTAGAAGGGGAAGAGGAAAGTGACTGAATTGACTTAGTATAAGGAAATAGGAGGCTATCAGATAACGGACTATCTCATACAGAAGATTTTTCGCCCAAACCTCAAGGTAACCACTAAACAAATAATCAAATTAAAACCACATATGATAAACAAAGAGAAAACTAGAAGAACCATAAGACAGAACAACCAAACTGAATTGGCAGTCCAAAACAAATGGGACAAGAAACAAAGGAAATGCAAAAGAACCAGAAAATAAGTGACAAAACAGCAACATTCAACCCTCATATTTCAATAATTACCCTAAATGTAAATGGATTGAACTCTCCAATCAAAAGATACAGAGTGGCAGGATGGATTAAAAAGCAAGACCAGACAATATGCTGCCTTCAGGAAACACATCTTAGCACTAAAGACAAGCACAGGCTCAGAGTGAAAGGATGGAAGACAATACTCCAAGCTAATGGCAAACAAAAGAAAGCAGGTGTTGCCATACTCATATCAGACAAAGTAGACTTCAAGATAAAACAGGTTAAGAAAGACAAAGAAGGGAAATATATAATGATAAAAGGGACACTCCATCAAGAAGACATATCACTTATAAATATATATGCACCCAACATAGGAGCACCAATGTACATAAAACAACTATTAACAAACCTAAAAGGAGAAATCAACAACAACACAATAATAGTAGGGGATCTTAACACCCCACTTACAGCAATGGATAGATCATCCAGACAAAAAGTTAATAAAGAAATATTAGACTTAAATGAAAAACTGGACGAGATGGACCTAGTAGACATATACAGAGCACTCCACCCAAAAACAGCTGACTACACATTCTTCTCAAGCGCGCATGGAACATTCTCTAGGATAGACCATATGTTGGGAAACAAAGCAAGCCTCAATAAATTTAAGAAGATTGAAATCATAACAAGCATCTTTTCAGACCATAAGGCTATGAAACTGGAAATGAACCAGGAAAAAAAAACTGGGAAAGTGACAAAAATGTGGAGATTAAACAACATGCTACTGAACAACCAATGGATCATTGATGAAATTAAAGGAGAAATCAAAAACTATCTGGAAACAAACGAAAATGATAACATGCCATATCAAACCATATGGGACGCAGCAAAAGCGGTCCTGAGAGGGAAACTCATAGCGATACAAGCCCACCTTAACAAACAAGAAAAAGCCCTAATAGGCAACCTTAAATTACACCTAACAGAACTAGAAAAAGAAGAACAAACAAAGCCCAAAGCCAGCAGAAGGAGAGAAATAATAAAAATCAGAGCAGAAATAAATGATATTGAGACCAAAAAAACAGTAGAAAGGATTAATGAAACAAAGAGTTGGTTCTTCGAGAAGATAAACAAAATAGACAAACCCTTAGCCAGGCTAACTAAGAAAAAAAGAGAAAAGGCTCAAGTAAATAAAATTAGAAATGAAAGAGGAGAAATTACAACGGATACCATGGAAATACAGAGGATTATAAGAGAATACTATGAGAAATTATATGCCAACAAATTGGACAATCTAGAAGAAATGGATAAATTCTTAGACTTATACAACCTCCCAAAATTGAACCAAGAAGAAATGGAGAATCTGAATAGACCAATCACAAGTAAAGAGATTGAAATAGTAATCAAAAACCTCCCAAAAAATAAAAGTCCAGGACCAGATGGCTTCTCCAGTGAATTTTACCAAACATTCAAAGAAGATTTAATACCCATCCTCCTCAAACTATTCCAAAAAATAGAGGAAGATGGAACACTTCCTGAATCATTCTATGAGGCCAACATCACCCTGATACCGAAACCAGACAAAGACAATACAAAGAAAGAAAATTACAGGCCAATATCGCTGATGAACATTGATGCAAAAATCCTCAACAAAATATTGGCAAACCGAATACAACAATATATTAAAAAGATCATACACCATGATCAAGTGGGATTTATACCAGAGACGCAGGGATGGTTCAACATCCGCAAATCAATCAACGTGATACATCACATCAACAAAACAAAGAATAAAAACCACATGATCATCTCAATAGACGCAGAGAAGGCATTTGACAAGATACAACATCCATTTATGATAAAAACTCTCAATAAAATGGGAATAGAAGGAAAGTACCTCAACATAATAAAGGCCATATATGACAAACCCACAGCTAACATCATACTCAACGGGGAAAGACTGAAAGCCATTCCTCTGAGAACAGGAACGAGGCAGGGCTGCCCACTCTCACCACTCCTGTTCAACATAGTACTGGAGGTTTTGGCCAGAGCAATTAGGCAAGAAAAAGGAATAAAAGGAATCCAAATAGGTAACGAAGAAGTGAAACTCTCACTATTTGCAGATGACATGATTGTATATATAGAAAACCCTAAAGAATCTGTTGGAAAACTGTTAGAAACAATCAACAACTACAGCAAAGTTGCAGGGTACAAAATCAATCTACAAAAATCAGTTGCATTTCTATATGCTAATAATGAACTAACAGAAAGAGAGCTCAAAAAGATAATACCATTTACAATTGCATCAAAAAGAATAAAATACCTAGGAATAAATCTTACCAAGGAGGTGAAGGACCTATACAATGAGAACTACAAGACATTATTGAGGGAAATCTACGATGACATAAAGAAATGGAAAGATATCCCATGCACGTGGATTGGAAGAATAAACATAGTTAAAATGTCTATATTACCTAAAGCAATCTACAGATTCAATGCAATCCCAATCAGAATCCCAATGACATTCTTCACAGAAATAGAAAAAAGAATACTAAAATTTATATGGGGCAACAAAAGACCCCGAATAGCTAAAGAAATCCTAAAGAAAAAGAACAAAGCAGGAGGCATCACAATTCCTGACTTCAAAACATACTACAAAGCAATAGTAATCAAAACAGCATGGTACTGGTACAAAAACAGACACACAGATCAATGGAACAGAATTGAAAGCCCAGAAATGAAACCACACATATACGGACAGCTAATTTTCGACAAAGGTGCTAAGGACATGCAATGGAGAAAGGAAAGTCTCTTCAATAAATGGTGTTGGGAAAACTGGACATCCACATGCAAAAGAATGAAAGTGGACCATGTGCTATCGCCATTCACAAAAATTAACTCAAAATGGATCAAAGACCTGAAGGTGAGACCTGAAACTATAAAACTCATAGAAGAAAATATAGGCAACACACTATTTGACATTGGGTTTAAAGGAATCTTTTCGGATGACATGCCTACCCAGACTAGGGAAACTAAAGAAAAAATAAACAAGTGGGACTTTATCAGACTAAAGAGCTTTTATAAGACAAATGAAATCAGAATCAAGATGAACAAACAACCAACCAGCTGGGAGAGAATATTTGCAAAACATACATCTGACAAGGGGTTGATCTCCATAATATATAAAGAACTCACACAATTGAACAACAAAAAAACAAACAACCCGATCAAAAAATGGGCAGAGGAAATGAACAGACACTTCTCCAAGGAAGATATACAGATGGCCAATAGGCACATGAAAAGATGCTCAGCATCACTAATCATCAGGGAAATGCAAATCAAAACAACACTAAGATACCACCTCACGCCCGTTAGAATGGCTATAATCACCAAGACAAAAAACAACAAATGTTGGAGAGGATGTGGAGAAATAGGAACCCTCATACACAGCTGGTGGGAATGCAAATTGGTGCAGCCTCTATGGAAAACGGTATGGAGATTCCTCAAAGAATTAAAAATAGAGATGCCCTATGATCCAGCCATCCCACTACTGGGAATCTATCCAACGCACCTGAAATCAACAATCCAAAGAGGCTTATGCACCCCTATGTTCATTGCAGCATTATTCACCATAGCCAAGAAGTGGAAGCAACCTAAGTGTCCCTTGACTGACGATTGGATTAAGAAAATGTGGTATATATATACAATGGAATACTACTCAGCCATAAAAAAAGACAAAATCGTCCCATTTGCAACAACATGGATGGGCCTGGAGCGTATTATGTTAAGTGAAATAAGCCAGAAAGAGAAAGACAAACACTGTATGATCTCACTCATATGTGGAATATAAACCAACACACGGACAGAGAAAACTGGACTGTGGTTACCCGGGCAGTGGGGGTGGGGGGGTGGGCACAAGGGGTGAAGGGAGTCATATATGGGGTGATGGACAAACAAAAATGTACAACCCAAAATTTCACAATGTTAGAAACCATTAAAATATCAATAAAAATCAAAAAAAAAAAAAAAGGTAAATTTTGTGTTATATGTATTTGACCACAATTTAAAAATTTTAAAAATATATGTAAAGCAAAGATTGACATTACAATGTGTGTGTGTGTGTACACATGCGCATGTGCATATAAAGAGGAAGTGAGAGATAAAGGAAGCGTGGTGAAATGTTACCAAGTGGTCATTCTAGGACTCCACTGTTCTTACAACTTTTCAGTAGTGTTGAATTTTTTCTAACAAATATTTAAAAAATCAATCTAAATGTAGGTCATCAAATCAAATATGATAAAGTTTCATTTTTATTCTGTTGTCAAATCATGTTTTTATATAACTAATTCAAAGTAAATTAAATGCATGCATAGTTTTTTAAAAGTAAATTTAAACAATTTGTTGAAATTCACTAAATTTATTTTATAATATACTGATGTAAAATTTTAAAGTGCAAACTTAAAATTACTATTTTCATATACCATACAAAAAAGACAAAATTATTTTTTAAATTCCTAAACCATTCCCTGTTATTGTGAAAGAGTTCAAAAGTGTAAAGTGGCCGGCCTGGTGGCGCAAGCAGTTAAGTGCGTGTGCTCTGCTGCGGCGGCCCGGGGTTCCCCGGTTCGGATCCCGGGGGTGCACCAACCCACCACTTGTTAAGCCATGCTGTGGCAGCGTCCCATATAAAGTAGAGGAAGATGGGCATGGATGTTAGCCCAGGGCCAGTCTTCCTCAGCAAAAAAGAGGAGGATTGGCATGGGATGTTAGCTCAGGGCTGGTCTTCCTCACCAAAAAAAAAAAAAAAAAAAAAAAAATTACCTCATAGCATTTTGGGGCCGGCCCGGTGGCGCAAGCGGTTAAGTGCGCGCGCTCCGCTGCGGCGGCCCGGGGTTCGCTGGTTCAGATCCCGGGCGCGCACAGACACACTGCTTGGTAAGCCATGCTGTGGCGGCGTCCCATGTAAAGTGGAGGAAGATAGGCACAGATGCTAGCCCAGGGCCGTCGTCCTCAGCAAAAAAAAAAGAGGAGGATTGGCGGATGTTAGCTCAGGGCTGATCTCCTCACAAAAAAAAAAAAAAAAAAAAAAAGTGTAAAAAAAAAAAAAGTTGATTTGCAGTGGAAAATGCAATTAAAAACAAAAGAGACTTAAGGCATTTAGCTTGAATGAATGACTGAGTGGATGAAAAGGTAAACAAAATGGGTAATAACATGCTGCCTGATAAACCTATGTGTTATTTAAGTTTTAAGTAGTACACGTCTTATAAGCTTTTATAGGGTCAGAAGAAACAGCTACAGTTGGAGTAAGACATAAGCCAAAGGCACACAGAGAATGCAATCAATGACTACAGCAGTCAAAGAGATCATCTTTTTCTTTTTTTTATTTTTTTTTAGTGAGGAAGATCAACCCTGAGCTAACATCCATGTTAATCCTCCTCTTTTTTTGCTGAGGAAGACCGGCTCTGAGCTAACATCTGTTGCCAATCATCCTCCTTTTTTTTTTCTCCCCAAAACCCCAGTAGATAGTTGTATGTCATAGTTGCACATCCTTCTAGTTGCTGTATGTGGGACACGGCCTCAGCGTGGCTGGAGAAGTGGTGCGTCGGTGCGCGCCCGGGATCCGAACCCGCGTGGCCAGTAGCGGAGTGCGTGCACTCAACTGCTAAGCCACGGGGCCGGCTCCGAGGCCACCTTTTTCTAATTTCACCACTGCTTAGAGAGCTCAAAACAGAGCACATCAGACTTTATGTAGATAAGACAAAACATTCAACCAGCATATAACAAGTATGAGAAAATCTTCCAGCAGAAAACAATGCCTAAAATGTTCTTTTTCTACTATAAACAAATACTGATAGGGAATAGAAAGACTTGAAATTTAGGTTACCTCATCTGAAAATATATACCTCAAAAACATTAACAAGAGCAATATCAGTAGAAACTAAAATTCATCATTCCTGATGAAATGAACTCCTAAATGCTGACATGCCCCGAAAATTAAAACATGGTTCTTTGAGTAGGTAGAATATTACATGCGAACATTAAGAACATGCTGGAGAATTCGAAAACAGTTCCAAAAGTCTCTCCTATTTTAAATTCAAACGTGATATACAAGATAAAAAAAATCTTCACTATGAATGTAGCAGGAAATGGCATAAAAACATAGAGAACATAATCCAAGCACAACTAGGGGAGGGCAAGCTCAGAAGGACACAAGATTCCACAGCAGGTGAAAAGGCAAAGAGCAGGAACATTCAACTCAGAGTTGGGTTGGTAGGATGTTAGCAGCACCGACTGTGTACAGAGGCAGATGATGGGAACAGGGCATTGTTGAGGGCCTTGTGTTTGGGGGACTAGTATAACAAAGCCCAGCACAGTAAATCTCAACAGTGGAATACAAAGCAGCTGTTAGGGCAGGCCCATAAGAGTGGTTAATCACAAAGACGGGATTGCCAGGAAGGGCTGCCACCAGTGGGTGGCAGGTGTGCTAGGCCCCCATAGGCCAGGTGTACCTTGGGCAGATGAAATAGCCTGAGGAAAGCCCCAAAGGCAAGAAAGTTTTTAGGGGATTGTAAACGTTCCAGAGTGCCTGGAAACACAGATGAGGGAGAAGCAGAGTGTCAGGGGAGGACCACTCAATGAGGCAAGAAAAACCCAAGAAAAGTGCTGGGCAACCCATTTAGGGTCCTGAGACCCAATCAGTAAACTAGAGGGCTCACTGTTGGCTCACAACTAAAAAAAAAGAAAAGAAAAGAAAAGAAATCCACCATGATTTCATACATATAAATTCATTCTGCTTTCTCTGTGGGTCAAAAGAGGGAAAGAACGCTGCTATTCTTTCTTTACTTTTTCTCTCTTTCTGTCAAACCTTGTGTTGCTTAAACTAGGTACATGGTCATCAAAGTTTAAACAAAAGCTCCAATGGTGCGTCTGCTTTGGTATGGTAGTTTCTGCTAGTATATGTGAACCTGTGCTAATAATGAGGCCCACTTCATTGAGCCTTGTCTCTTGTCTGTCCAACATCTGATATTCACCTTCCCACTACCTACCTACGGAAAGACTCTTATCTGATCCTGCTAGGGCCACTAATTATATAATTCACATAGCTACTTCCCTCAAACACCAAGCTTCTCAAATGAGCTGTTCTGTGGGCTAATAATTCTTTTTTTTCCTTTTTTATTGAAGTGTAATTGACATATAATATTATATTAGTTCCAGGTGTACAACATGGTGATTCAATATTTATATACATTACGAAATGCTCACCACGATAAGTCTAGTTAACTTCTGTCACCATACAAAGTTATTACAATATTATTGAATATATTCCCTATGCTGTACCATGACCACTCTTTTTTTGAGGCTTTTGCAACCTGCCTTCCAACTATTATTAAAATAGCTTTCTCTAAAATCACAATTTCCCTCTATATTGTTCTTCCATATTGACTAATTCCTCTATCCTTGACCTAAATAAAAATCACTCAATATTGGTTGGTGGCAAATACATATTCATTCATTGAACAAATAATTACTGAGCCCTTCAATGACAGGCACTGTGCTATCCAGCGGGGAAATAAAAGTGATTGAGATATGGCCCCACCCACAAAGATCTTAGAAGCTGGCTGAGGAGTGACCATAAATAATCATGTCATAATCATAACAGTATGATATATACAACACAGGCGAGTACAGAGTGCTCTGTGAGCACATAGGAAGAGTGTCTAGAGAGAGCGAAGGAAGGTCCCAGGTCTACAGACAGGTCTAAGGTCTAAGCACGGTTGGGTTGGAAAGTGAGCAACCTTGTGATTTCAGGAAATGAAAGGAGTATGCTATGGCATGAACATGAGCAATGTGGGAAAAGAGCACAGAGATGAGGGTCAAGAGGTGAGCAAGAGCCACTTTGGAAGCCATCCTGGTAGAGCAATATTTAGAAGTAATAAACCCGTTACATCTATGTATTTTCTTTCTCCTCCAGCTCGGGGAGGAGAGCAGGAACAAAGATTAAAACACCTGATAAAGATTCCCTTGGAAATGACTGCAAAACCAGAACAGGAAGTCTGAAGAACAGCAACCAAAGCTTAAGGGGAGAGGAAGCATAAATTGGGAGAAAAGGAAGGAAAGAACTCTCCAACCAAGTACTAGAGAGTGACAAGAAAGTCCTCCAGTATAGAATACCTGTCTCTCTTGTTCCACTGATTCTCCAATTGCAGGCTCTCTGCTTCCCGAACATCCTGGATAAATGGATAAGACCAGTGGAAAGAGGATGGGGGACTTGGACACCCCACACAAGGTAGAACCGAACAGAAACACTTGGAAATGTTCCCTGTAAGTGGACCAGCTGTGGACACAGCACTTCTGTTAAAATATGAAGGAACTGGAGCAAGGGGAGTCATCACAGTTTGGACAAAGATGACTTCAACTCTAACTGGTGGAGGAAAGTAGTGGCTTAGGTCAGGTGTGAGGAAAACAAACAGATTCCAGAGATGTACGGAAAATAAACTCTATACAGCTTAGTGACAGACTCAATGTTTACTCCACAAACATCAATCAAATAAAATTATATCCCCACAATTATAAAAGGCAAAGTATTCAATACGGATATCATTCAATCTATAAATAAGGGTGCTGTCATAGATTGCAAAAATCACAAAATGTCAGAGTTGCAAAGTATCTATGAAGTCATCTGATCTGGCCATGGCAAGTAAGTTGCATCTCACATGGCAACTTGAACTGACGTCACTGGTCCACCTGAATCATCCTTGACTCCTTCCTTTCTTTCATTATTCACATCTACTTCATTAACAACTCCATCTGTTCTCCCTCCCACTTTATTTCTTGAATCAGTCTACCTTTCTCCATCTCCACTGTTATCCTAATCTGAAGTGCATCATTTCTTGCCTGGATGACTGCAACAGCCTCCAAACTTGTCTTCCCACTGCCAAACTTGCTCCATGTCAATCTATTCTCCACACAGTCACCACAGTGATCTTAAAATTTTGGAAGACAATTTGGCAGTTTCTGTCAAAATTTTAAATGTGAACTGCCTTTTACCTAGCAACAATTCCACTTCTAGGAATATATTCTAAACAAAATTCATATATATACACTCGTACACAAACACATTACATACACACTCGTATATATGTGTGTGTATATATACACACATATAATTACTATAGTATTGTACGTAATAGCAAAAAAAAAGAAATAAAAATTTTCTAGAGAAAGAAATTAAGGAAATATTGGTATAGCTAGAGTATAAACCTCTATGCAGCCATTAAAATGAATGCAATAGATCTATATGAACTGATAGGGAGACCTTCAAGATACATTATGTGAAAAAAGCATGAGCACAGTATGATATAATCCTAGTTTTCTAAAAATTTTGTCTTTAATCAAACTACTACATGTCACAAATTTAAAAGCCAAATAGTACTTAAGGCTATAACTGAGAAAACATCATTATCAACACATACAGCAGTCCTCTAATTCATCTCTCCTTACTCTCAATTCCTGTTCCCTGGAGACAACAACATCAACTCTTTTGGTTATTTCTCCTAAGATTTACTTTATATTTCCAAATATTCCAAAAATAACATAGTTACACTGCTATTTCTATTTTAATTTTAATTATCTTTTGACCTTCAACTCTAGAAAAGAGCAGAAATAGGCTTGCAGAGTAGCAAGATAGGATGACTTGGATCTCTGGGAACTTCATGAAGCTCCCTGTCCTACTGGCTCTGGACTACTGTACTTCAGGCCTCCTTTAAGTGCTGTTATTTTAGATTTTCTGCCACTCACAGACATACCTAATCCTAATCAATATAGAAGCAAAAGCAAATTTTATCAAGATGAAATAGAATGCTGGAAATTGTGGAGACAGAATAACAACATCTAACATTTATGTGCCAGGATCTGGCCTAAACATTTTATAGGTATTAAGTCTCTTAATTCTCACAAAAACCTTATGAGGTACTACTTAACAGATAAAGAATCTAAGGCAAGAAAGGTTAAATAACTCACTCTACTAACAAAGGTGGAATCAGACTGGGTGGCAGGCAGTCTTAGCTTCATAGCCCATGCTCTCAGTCACACAGGTAGTTGTGGAAAGATAACATCCAGAATCACCCCAGGGATTCTAGCACGGTAACCGGGTAACACTCACATCCATGCAACTTTGTGAAAGCACCTTCTTTCTTGAAATGCCTAAAATGTCTTTTAAAATGAAGTTAAAAGCCACCATCAAAAATTTGTATCTAGAATCCTGATTGAATAAATCTGAGACTAGCTCAGTTCATCAAATATTAGTACTTTCAAACTAATCAAAATTTATTGATGAACCAGGTCTAAAATTGTGTACTTTTCTAAGATCTGCATTAACAATTTTTAAAAACTGGGGTTTTTTTGTCATTTAAAATAAATTTAAGTACAAAGAGTGAGTAAATATAAAGAAAAATAGAAGTAAGTGTACTTGGCCATAGCTAAACCTCTCAGGGGGGCCTGGGGCTGCAACAGCTGGAGAGAGGAGGGCAAAAAATCCAGTTTTATTAAAATAGCTTTATTTTTCTTAAAGTAGTAGCTTTATTGAGATATAATTCACATACCATACAGTCTACCATTTTACGTATACAATTCTGGGTTTTTAGTATTTTCACAGAAATGTGCCTCCATCACTACAATCAATTTTATAACATTTTCGTCACCCCAAAAGAAACCCCATACCCATCAGCACTCACTCTCCATTTCCCCCAATCCCCTTAGCCTTAGGCAACCACAAATTTACTTTCTGTCTCTTTAGATTCGCCTGTTCTGGACATTTCATAAAAACAGAATAAAATATGTGGCCTTTTGTACCATGTATCTGTACTTCATTTCTTTTTGCTGCCAAATAATATTCCATTGTATGGATATACCACATTTTGTTTATTCATTCATCAGTTGGTATATTTGGGTTGTTTCCACTTTTTTGGCTAGCAAGAATAATGCTACCGTGGGGCTGGCCCCGTGGCCTAGTGGTTAAGTTCAGTGCGTTCTGCTTTGGCAGCCCCAGTTCGGTTCCCAGGCGCGGACCTACACCACTCTTGAGCAGCCATGCTGTGGCAGCAACCCATGCACAAAATAGAGGAAGACTGGCACAGATATTAGCTCAGGCGACTCTTCCTCAGCAAAAAAAAAAAAAGAAAGAAAGAAAGAAAAGAATAATGCTACTGTAAACATTCGTGGGTACACATTTTATGTGGATATGTTTTCATTTCTCTTAGGTATATATCTAGGAGTAGAATTGCTGGGTCCTACGGTAACTCTATGTTTAACCTATTGGGGAACTGCCAGACTGTTTTCCAAAGTTGCTGTACATTTTACATTCCCAACAGCAGTGTATAAGGGTTTCAATTTTTGAACATCCTGGACAACACTTGTTATTATCTGTTTTTTTAATTACAATAACAAGTGGGTGTTGTAGTATCTCATCATGGCTTTGATTTGCATTCCTAATGGCTGATATAAACTGTTTTATTTATTACTGCTAAAAATCCTTATTTTTGAAGAGCTAACAGGATTTTATTCACTATTATCTTAAAAAAATCATCTCTGCCTCTCTGTGACCTGACGTTGGAAAACAATTCTCAAGTCCGTGATCAGTAAGCCAGTCTGGATTTCACAATCATTGTTCTCTTGCTGGCCTTGGATCTTTGTTCTTCAAAGGATTATCTGTTATAATAACTGATAACAAGCAAGAAGTTGCTTTAACCATAAAGAATAACTAAAGTTAAAATTTTTTTTAATCTATTAGTGAAGACATCTGCATAGGTATATGTTAAATAAAGGCTTATTGTAGGCATATTCACTTGTCTTGAAAAATGTATTACATATCCAGTAGGATGAGATGTGACAAAAACCACCACCTAACAAGTAAACATAACTCACAATAATAAAAACCAGTAGTTTTTCAATTGATTCACAGCTTATGTCCTGCTACCATTTCTTTCCATTCCTTGATGGCTAGGGTTAATGTGCTAATGCCATTTATAACTCCAGAGCAAAATCTCAGATACAGGCAATTTTTAAGACCCACCTTATAAACCTGAAGCTCAACAGAGTCAGATTTGGTTCTACATGCCATTCTTAGTATAATGGTGATCTACCTCTGCGTCTATCTCCCTCTGTCCCACCATTCCAAAATACCTTTTTTTTGTGTGTGTGAGGAAGATCAGCCCTGAGCTAACGTCCGTGCTAATCCTCCTCTTTTTGCTGAGGAAGACCAGCTCTGAGCAAACATCTATTGCCAATCCTCCTCCCTTTTTTTTTCCCTAAAGCCCCAGTAGATAGTTGTATGTCATAGTTGCACATCCTTCTAGTTGTTGTATGTGGGACGTGGCCTCAGCATGGCCGGAGAAGCGGTACATGCCCGGGATCCGAACCCGGGCTGCCAGTAGTGGAGCGCACACTCTTAACCGCTAAGCCACAGGGCTGGCCCCCAAAATACTTTTAATGAAGATCAATGCTTAAGGAAACAGCTTTTGAAGTTTAAAAAAAAAAAATCTAATAAAGGTTTAATCAGATAAAAGGTTCTTTATCTTATAACATTGGGCAGTTAAAGATTATGTGAAAGCAGAAAAGCACCTTATAGTACTTTTTATCTATCTTCTTTAATTTGTTCTGGCTAATCAAATACTCTATTAAGTGGAGTTTCTATATAATATCAACAAACATCATCCCTTAACACTAAAATCTCACTGGGTTGATACCAAACCTAATTGGTGACTAAGTGAAAAACTAAAATGAGGGGAAAGGACATCCAAGTTTTGGCCTGGATACCACCAAGATGGAGAAGAAAGCACGTTCTGAGGCTAGTGACACTGATCAAAAATGGAGTCAGACTAGAGCAGATGTGCTCTTTTCACAGACATGCTCTACTTAACCTTTCTTCTTGAAAAATCTCATCCCCAGTGACAAGCTTCATTTCTTTTTCATTTAATAGAAAATATTTACACAGAATCAGCTTTTTAAAAAATATTAACTATTTTATAACTGTTTCTACCACTTTTGTGGTTGATTTCATCTTACTTCTGTGGGGTGAAACTACAACACATTTAATGATCTAAGGAAGCCAACTCCAAAGGAAGCAGAACCCAAAGCAGGAAAAGTTGGGACATGTTTATTTTCTTCACTGTGTGGTTTATGAAACTGTATATTTTCCAGGAATTTCTACATCAAAACAACACATTGAATTCAGATAAATTCTTTAATCTGAAATAGACTTGCCTTTCCCATCCTGTGGGGCAAGGAGAGAGGTCTAAAAAGTAACAATGCAGACCACCTACAAAAACTAAGTAACATGAAAAAGATGGTAACTCTTTTCACAGTGCGACTCTGACTTTTTAAAAGATAAGAAATAAGCAGATGTTTCTTTTCTTTTTTTTTTATTTTGAGGAAGATCAGCCCTGAGCTAACATCCATGCCAATCCTCCTCTTTTTGCTGAGGAAGACCGGCCCTGAGCTAACATAAGCAGATGTTTCTAAGCTTCAGAGGTTAGCAAATCCAGAAACAAATTTTCTCAATGGCCCAGGCAGTTCGTTTGGTAAGGCATATGGAGCCATATGCTGGGTAATCAAGTTTTCTCCTGAGCAGAACTAGACACTGGATGTGGCTGGGCCTTGCTCCTCACTCCCTGGGAGGCTGGCTCACCATCACCCTCTGTCCATTCCTCAGACCTCCCTCACACCTGGCACTGCTGAATAGCCCTACGTTCTTGAAATTCTCCTTTCCACTGGCTTGGCCAAAACTTTGTCCATTTCTTCTCCTACCTTTCTGGTTTTTTTCTTATTTTCTTTCACTGGTACTCTCTCTCACTGCTGCCCTCCATGTTGAAAAGACCCAGGCTTCCTTCTTGAGCCATCTTCTCTGTACAACCTTTGTTAGCAATCTCATGCTGCTACTACACACACACACACACACACACACCTCAAATCTGTTTCTATATTCCTACCTTGTTCTTGAGCTCCAGACTTCTATTTCTTGTTGCCTCTGGAGGTATGCACGTGAATGGCCGAGACCAAATCTGTGCTAGGTCTCCCTGTCACCATCACCATCAAAGTCTGTTTGTACCTCCTCCCTCTGCCTCATCACTCACCACATCGCCCTTCACACACATACACACACACACACACACACACACACACACACACACACACTCAACTGGGTATCAAGACTTGTTAAGTCTACTCCTGAAATCTGTGTCCACTCTCTATGCCTCCTCTAGCTGCAACTTTAAAAGAACACCCCCAGCAAGCACCCCAGGTCCCTTCCATGCAGCTCCAGACAATCTTCCAAATACAAACCACCAACCACATCATTCCCCCAATGAATAAAATCTCTGATAGCTTGCCATTGCCTCTGGATAAGGTCCAAAGTATTTCTTTCAAGGACTTTTCACAATCTGACTTTTATTTCACTTTCCTAATCTTAATGCCTGCCACTTCCTTCCTCACCAAGCTACAGTTCTTGTATTCTGAGGTTTCTCTGCCTCTGCTGCTCCTTTAACCTGGTCTACAAAATATTCCTGTCTTTTTTTGCCTGGCAAACAGCACTTGCTTTGTTGGTCTTTGTCTCCAGGCAGAATGGGAGCTTCTCAAAAGCAGGGGACATGTTCGCATCATGTTGGAATCTCTAACAACTAGTACAGTGGCCTGACACACAGTAGGCACACAGATGTTTGAGCTGGCATGGGCAGTGTGTTGCTGATGTCCTAGACCAATATTTCTCAAACTTTTCTGGACAGTAAAAAACACATTTAATGTATAGAAATAGAAAGTAGAATGGTGGTTATCAGAAGCTGGGAGGAGGGCCAGCCCTGGTGGCCTAGTGGTTAAGTTCAGCGTGCTCCATTTCAGCAGCCTGGGTTTGGTTCTCTGGCATGGACCTACACCACTCATCTGTCAGCGGCCATGCTATGGCAGGGGCTCACATATAAAAAGAAGAAGATTCGGCCGGCCCCATGGCATAGTGGTTAAGTGCGCGCGCTCTGCTACTGGTGGCCTGGGTTCAGATCCCGAGTGCGCACCGACGCACGGCTCCTCCAGCCATGCTGAGGCCACATCCCACACACAGCAACTAGAAGGGTGTGCAACTATGACATACAACTATCTACTGGGGCTCTGGGGAAAAAAAAGGAGGAGGATTGGCAATGGATGTTAGTTCAGAGCCAGTCTTCCTCAGCAAAAAAAAAGAGGAAGATTAGCACGGATGTTAGCTCAGGACTGATCTTCCTCACAAAAAAAATAAATAAATAAAATAAAAAAATAAAAAGAGGAAGATTGGCAGTGGATTTTAGCTCAGCTGATGCAAATCTTCCTCAGCAAAAAAAAAAAAAGGATGGGCCAGCCCGTTGGCATAGCGGTTAAGTTCACGCGCTCCGCTTTGGCCGCCCGGGTTTCAGAGGTTCAGATCCTGGGCACGGACCAACACACCACTTGTCAAGCCATGCTATGGTGGCACCCATATAAAGTAGAGGAAGATGGGCATGGATGTTAGGCCAGGGCCAATCTTCCTCAGCAGAAAGAGGAGGATTGGCAATGGATGCTAGCTCAGGGCTAATCTTATTCACACACAAAAAAAGGAAGCTGGGAGAAGGCGGAAAAGGGAAGTTGTTTAATGGGTATAGAGTTTCAGATTTGCAAGACAAAAAAGTTTTGGAGATCTGTTTCACAACAATGTGAATATACTTAACACTACTGAAATGTATACTTAAAAATGGTTAAGATGACAAATTATGTTATGTATTCTTTACCACAATTAAAAAAACATATTTTCTACTGCAACCCAGTATACATATATACATATAATTATAACTGAAAATGTGTATCCTTATTACATGCAATGAATTCTGATATTTTCTATTCTATTTTATTTTTTAAAAACAATGCTGGTCATTGATTTCTAAATGGATTTCAAAACTCAGTAATGAATCACAACCTGCAGGCTGAATATCGCTGTTATGGAATGCACCACAACCTTTCTCACACTGACAAAGAAGGGTAAATAACTCACTGCCTCTGCTATTTTATAAGCCTTCTCAAGATGTCCTTTCCTTCTGTCTTACTGGACTGAAGATGGCAAGAACCCTCTAACGTTGCAACATTATACAGTGGTATCTGAACAAATTAATTCAAGATTTTGCCTATTATGTGCCAGACACTGTATTAGGAGGTGGATAAATAAAACAAGTTCCCTAATGGATGGAATTTACATTCTAGTGGGAAAACAAACAAAAAATAGACATGAGGTATCAGGTTACCATAAGTGATAGAAAAGCAAAGCAGAGTAAGGGAGTTGAGTGAAGGAGGCATATCAGAGATTGCTCTGAGTTCAACAAATCCTGTTTTCTTTTCCTCCTGGATACATAGCAAGACTACATTTTGTGACCTCTCTTGCAGTTAGGGACAATATAACAGTTCTGGCCAATGGAACATAGGAGGAAGTGATGTTGCCAATTCCAGCCTTACCCCTAAAAACCTTCCCACGGAATCCTCTACGTTCTCTTCCCTCCTCTTCAACCAGTTGCAGAGGATTCAGCAGAAGACTGATGCTCCAGAGCAGCCTTTGCTAACGAGGGTTTCCTGAGAGAATTAAGCCCTTGAAAAAGTTATCTGAGTTGTTAACTCCTTAGTTCTCCCAAGGATGGGATATAGTCAGTACCATTCCAGAATCATAGATAAATTAACTCATTACATACAATAGATGTCTTAGGGCATAAGAGCTTAATTACTTCCCCAGGCTTCGAGTTGAAAGGGACTATTCTAAGGGATTAAGGAACCTGGGTCCCTGACTGTGTGTGAAGCAGAGACCTGGCCTGGCTTGATGCACATGAGACTGTGACCTGAGCAAGAAAAAAACAAACAAAATTGAACAAGATAAGTAATGATAGTAATGGATTATAACTCATAAAGTAAGAATCCATGAGTCCATACTGATGTAATACAGTAAATAAATACGTAAGAAGGGAAATTTCTTTCTTATAGTAAACTTCTAACCAAAAAATGAGAAAAGAGTGATGGAAAATTTTTAAATTAACATTCGGTAAACATCATAGTAAATAACAGTTTGAGGCAAGAATCATCAACGGTACTAAAACTAGTGGGTAAAAATATGAGAAGCAGCAGGATCTTTACAGTCTCAAAGTATCTCCTCACAAGATATCTACTAATTACAAATTAATAGTAACTCTACAGAAGGCCCTCAGGCCCGAAAACAAGAAGAGAAAGGGAACACAAAGCTTGGAGTAAGGAGAAAAGTAGGCAGACAAAATCAGAGAAATAGTAGATCTTTACCGGAATAGGTTAGCAACCACTTAAATACTAAACTCAAAGATCAAAGGAAGAAATTCACCAAAAATAAATTTAACCTCATCACTGTAAACACACAGCCACAACACAAGATAGAATAAGGTATAACAAGAGCAACTTAGAAGGGGAAGAGGAAAGTGACTGAATTGACTTAGTATAAGGAAATAGGAGGCTATCAGATAATGGACTATCTCATACAGAAGATTTTTTGCCCAAACCTCAAGGTAACCACTAAACAAATAATCAAATTAAAACCACATATGATAAACAAAGAGAAAACTAGAAGAATCATAAGACAGAACAACCAAACTGAATTGGCAGTCCAAAACAAATGGGACAAGAAACAAAGGAAATGCAAAAGAACCAGAAAATAAGTGACAAAACAGCAACATTCAACCCTCATATTTCAATAATTACCCTAAATGTAAATGGATTGAACTCTCCAATCAAAAGATACAGAGTGGCAGGATGGATTAAAAAGCAAGACCCAACAATATGCTGCCTTCAGGAAACACATCTTAGCACTAAAGACAAGCACAGGCTCAGAGTGAAAGGATGGAAGACAATACTCCAAGCTAATGGCAAACAAAAGAAAGCAGGTGTTGCCATACTCATATCAGACAAAGTAGACTTCAAGATAAAACAGGTTAAGAAAGACAAAGAAGGGAAATATATAATGATAAAAGGGACACTCCATCAAGAAGACATATCACTTATAAATATATATGCACCCAACATAGGAGCACCAATGTACATAAAACAACTATTAACAAACCTAAAAGGAGAAATCAACAACAACACAATAATAGTAGGGGATCTTAACACCCCACTTACAGCAATGGATAGATCATCCAGACAAAAAGTTAATAAAGAAATATTAGACTTAAATGAAAAACTGGACGAGATGGACCTAGTAGACATATACAGAGCACTCCACCCAAAAACAGCTGACTACACATTCTTCTCAAGCGCGCATGGAACATTCTCTAGGATAGACCATATGTTGGGAAACAAAGCAAGCCTCAATAAATTTAAGAGGATTGAAATCATAACAAGCATCTTTTCAGACCATAAGGCTATGAAACTGGAAATGAACCAGGAAAAAAAAACTGGGAAAGTGACAAAAATGTGGAGAATAAATAACATGCTACTGAACAACCAATGGATCATTGATGAAATTAAAGGAGAAATAGTAACTCTACAGTGGAGAAACCTGACAGATACATCCTTAACCAAGTGATTAAAGCTGATATCACCAGTAATGGGACAAATAAGACATCTTGTAATGTCTCCTGATGTAATGCACAGAGAACATAGCACCACTTCTGTGGTACCTTACCAAAAATGCATAATGTGAATTTAATCATGAAGAAATAGCAGACAAACCCAAACTGAAGGACATCCTATAAAATAACTGGCCAGAACTCTTCAGAAGCATCAAAGTCATGAAAGATAAAGACTGTTTAGTTTAAAGGAGACTAAGAAGACATGACAACTAATGCAACATATGATCCTGGATTGGATCCTGAGTGAGAAAAAAAAAAGTTTTTCTTCTGCTATAAAGAACACTATCGAGACAGCTAATAAAATTTGAATGTTGTAGATTAGATATTTTCTAGATTTTGATCACTGTATTGTGGTTATACAAGAGAATACATCCCTCCTTTTTTTTTTGGTGAGGAAGATTGGTCCTGAGCTAGCATACGTCGCCAATCTTCCCCTTTTTGCTTGAGGAAGATTGTCCCTGAGCTAACATCTGTGCCAATCTTCCTCCATTTTGCACGTAGGATGCCGCCACAGCATGGCTTGATGAGCAGTCTGTATGTCTGAGCCCGGCATCTGAACTCACCGCCAAAGCGGAGCATGCGAACTTAACCACTACACCACCAGGCTGGCCCCACACATCCCTCCTTTTTTAAAGCAAATACACACTGAAATATTTAGAAACAAAGGGGCATCATGTCTGCAACTACTGACACTGTCTTTATTTAAAATGTTTATATTTTGTTAAACATAAATTATTTTACATTAATTTTTATTTAAATGTTGCATTAAAATATCTACCTTGAGGGGCTGGCCCGGTGGCGCAAGTGGTTAAGTGCGCGCGCTCCGCTGCGGCGGCCCGGGGTTCACTGGTTCGGATCCCGGGCGCGCACCGACGCACTGCTTGGCAAGCCATGCTGTGGCGGCGTCCCATATAAAGTGGAGGAAGATAGGCACAGATGTTAGCCCAGGGCCGTCTTCCTCAGCAAAAAAAGAGGAGGACTGGCGGATGTTAGCACAGGGCTGATCTCCTCACAAAAAAAAAAAAAAAAAAAAATCTATCTTGACTACTGAGTTTTTTTGGCACCAACTTATATTTTGTGCCCAAGGCAAATGCCTCATTCTCCTCACACTAGTCCCAGCCCTGCTATGACAGTTCAGAAAAAAAAATAATATGTGTGTGTATAATACAGAGAAAAAATATGACAAAACAAATGTGGTAAAATGTTAACATTTCAGGAATCTGTATACGGGAATTCTCTGTTCTATTTGCAATTTTTCTATAAGTTTGAAATTATTTCAAAATAAGAAGTTAAAAAAATGAGTTCCAAATGAAGACATGGGTGTCTAAAAAAAATAGAAAATATGTTTATTGACAAGAGAATGGTTTAGATCCATGACTGATTACATAGCCTTCAAAAATCATGGGTTTGGAGGGGGCCAGCCCTGTGGCGTAGTGGTTAAGTTTGGCACACTCTGCTTCAGGGGCCTGGGTTCATGGACCTACACCACTCGTCAGCCATGCTATGGCGGCAACCCACACATAGAGTGGAGGAAGACTGGCACAGAGGTTAGCTCAGAGCTAATCTTCCTTAAGCAAAAAAAAGGGGAGGACTGGCAACAGATGTTAGCTCAGGGTTAATCTTCCTCAGCAAAAATAGATAAATAAAAATCATGGTTTTGGAGACCATTTAATGATAAGGGAAAATGTTCATTATAGGTTAAACAGAAAAAGCAAAAACCACCTGAATATGTTATACAATGCCAGTTTTTACATACACATTTTTTTTGTGTGTGAGGAAGATCAGCCCTGAGCTAACATCCATGCCAATCCTCCTCATTTTGCTAAGGAAGACTGGCCCTGGGCTAACATCTGTGCCTATCTTCCTCCACTTTATATGGGACGCTGCCACAGCATGGCCTGACAAGCGGTATGTCGGTGCACGCCTGGGATCCGAACCTGGGCCGGCAGCAGCGGAACGCGTGCACTTAACCACTAGGCCACCGTGCCGGCCCCCCACTACATACACATTTTTTATCTGTGCATAAATAAAAAGAAAACCACCAAAATGTTAATAATCGTTTTTCTTTGGAAGGTAGAATCAGACATAATTTACATTTTCTTTGTGCTTTTGTATATTTTCTAAGTTTACTAAAATAAATCGTATTAATGTTAGAAGAATACATTCTTTTAAATTTAACGTAAAGTATAAAACAAAAACAGAACTATGGACTATCAGCTCTTTGTTAGTGAATATTTAAAACGGCACTGGGAATGAGAATTTACTGTTGCATTTATTAAAAAAAAAAAACTTCAGACATTTTCTTAGCTGAGATATGTGACCCTCTCAAAAGAATAAAAATTAGCTCATTTCATGCTAACTTTATATTTGTGCCCCTTTGTTAAGATACGGAAAGATGTCCTAAACACTTAGTTATGAATTAGTATTAAAAATGTAATTGATTAAGCAGTAATCAAAAATCTATCATATAAAATAATTGATAAAATTGAAGTTTTTAGAAATGCAAACCACAGAAGTTAGGGGCAGTGATTTAAACAGGTAAGGAATGGGCCGGCCCCGTGGCTCAGCGGTTAAGTGCGCGCACTCCGCTGCTGGCAGCCCGGGTTCGGATCCCGGGTGCGCACAGACGCACCGCTTCTCCAGCCATGCTGAGACTGCGTCCCACATACAGCAACTAGAGGGATGTGAAGCTATGACATACAACTATCTACTGGGGCTTTGGGGGGAATAAATAAATAAATAAAATCTTTAAACAGGTAAGGAATATGAAGCAAATGTCTGCACAAAGGAGAGACTTCAAAAGATCACAAAATTCAGAGGGACGAGTTAGCGATAAGTGCAAGAAAAATTAAAAACTCAAACAAGCTCATTAATGATATGACAGTGAAAACAAAATTCTAAATGTTGTTTATTTTTCATGCTTTCATTCATTTACAACATGCTCCTGATTTCCCCCTACCTTTGCAGGTTCACTCTCCTATGCTTGTCCTTTGAAACTAGGGTCTTCAAGGTGCCACTGCTATCAGTCGGAGACTCTCTGCTTCTCACTTTATCCTCTCACCCCAGAAAGTTTCATTCACACCCACAGCTTCAAACGGTGACCTACACTCATACCTCTTGCCTGGATTTCTCCGGTGAGCTCCAGATAAGAATATCCAACTGCCCACTTGTCAAAGAGCCCTCAAATTCATGTATCTACCATCAAACTCATGATCTTCCCCATCTTCCCAAAGCTGAAGGCTTTCTCATGTTCTTTATCTTAATAAAAAGCACTGCTGTCCATACAAATACACAGGCCAGAAACAGAGGTGTCTTCTTTGATACCTCTCTCTCTGCACACCCAATATCAAATCCATCCCTAAGACCTGGCCATCTTACCTTCTACTTATGCCCTGAATCCATCTCCAACACCCCCTCCTCCCCCAATCTATGCAAACATCACCCCCGCCTAGATTACAACAATAGCCTCCTAACTGATAAATTACATTATCAGCTCTGGCCCTCTCCAAATCCTTTTTCTACCTAGCTGCTAGAATGATCTTTTCTAACCATAATCCTCATCACTTCACATCACATGACATAAAATTCTTCAGTGGCCTTCCCACTGGTCTCAAGATAAGGACAAAACTCCTATCATGCTCTCCTTCCTCTCTGCATTCTGGCTGCCACACTGGCCTTCTCATCAAGTTCCCTCTCACTTCAAGATCTTCTCTTAGTATGCTTTTTCCACTACTTTGCTTAGTTAACTCCTATTTCAAACTTTGGAATTGAGATACTGGTCACCTCTCTCAGGGTCATCTCTTCAGGGAAGCTTTACTTGACCCGCCTAATGAGGTCAAATTTCTATTACAAGCTCTGAGGAAACCAAGCACCTTTCCTTCAAAGCAGTGATGGTATAGGTGCAATGCTAGAATGATCTAAGTGGTTATTTAGTTGATGCTGGTCTCCCCTCCAGGACTGTGAGCTCTTCCCAAGGAAAGGAGTTTGGTCTGTTTTTGCTTACCAATGTATTATTCCCAATGCTCGGCACATGACAGATCTTCAGTATATATTTGCTGAATGTGTTTATTAAATGCCTATTATGTGTCAGAAGTACATAAAAACATTTACCCTCCAGAAAACCTGGAGAATTGATCCAGGCCTAAAGATTTCAGTGGATGGACAACCAGGAATCCAAAGACACTATGAAATGCCCATAGCAGCTGTATTCATTGTCACCAAACACTGGAAACAGATGAATGGATAAAATGTGATACACCCATGCAATGAAATACTACTCAGCAATCAAAAAAAAAAAAGAACTATTGAAAACATATAGTAACTTGAATAAATCTCAAAGACATTATGCTGAGTGAAAAAAGCCAGTCTCAAAAGATACATATTGTATGACTCCATTTACATAACATTCTCAAAAAGACAAAACTATAGTGACAGAGAATAGATCAGTGGTTGCCAGGAGGAGGGGCAGGGGTAGGAAGAGAACGTGACAATAAAGCAATACCACAAAGTAGGTTTTTGGGGTGATGGAACTGTTCTATATCCTGACCGTGGTGGTCATTACACAAATCTATACATGTGTTAAAATTCATAGAACTGTAGACCAAAAAGTCAATTTTATTGTATGATAATATTTAAAAACAAAAATAAATTTAAAAAGAAAAGGAGGAAAAAGGTAGTTGAGATATGGATAACAAATCAGATAATCTAGATGAAATGAACAAATTCCTAGAAACGCACAAATTACCAGAACCAACTCAAGAAGAAACAGAAGATCTCAACAGACCCATAACAAGTAAAACGACTGAATTAGTTATGAAAAACCTCCCAACAAAGAAAAGTCCAGGATCTGATGGCTTCACTGGTAAATTCTACCAAACACTTAAAGAAAAATTAACACCAATTCTCCTGAAACTCTTCAAAAAATTGAAGAGGAGGAAACATGTTCTACCACACTTTATGAGGCCAGCATTATGCTGACACCAAAGCCAGATACCCCAAGAAAAGAAAGCTACATATCAATATCCCTTATGAATACAGATGAAAAATCCTCAAAAAAAACCCCACAACGACAACAAAAAGCTAGCAAATCCAACTGAATCCAACAGCACATTAAAAAGGTTATACACCATGACGAGGTAGGATTTATCCCAGGAGTACAAGGGTGGTTCATCATAAGAATATCAATGTTATGTACCACATTAATAGAAGGAAGGAAAAAAACACATGATCATCTTAATAGATGCAGAAAAAGCACTTAATAAAATTCAACAACCTTTCATGATTAAAAAAAAGAGTTAGTAAATAGAAATAAGGGGAATTTCATTCACACGAAAAAGGGTATTTATGAAAAACCCACAGCTAACATCATACTCAATGGGTGAAAGACTGAAAACTTTTCTTCTAAGATCCAGAACAAGACAAAGATGCCTGCTTTCACCAACAATGTCTCTATTGCAGATGATGTGATTATATATATATATTATATAAAATTCCAAAGAATCTACTAAAAAACTATTACTAATAAACGAATTCAGCAAGGTTGCAGGGTATAAGGTCAACACACAAATATCAGTTGTGTTTCTATATACCAGCAACAAACAATCCAAAAGGATTAAGAAAACAATTAAGATATAATTAAGAAAACAATTCCATTTAAATAGTATCAAAAAGAATAAAATAGCTAGGAATAAATTTAACCAAGGAGGTGAAAGATTTGTACACTGAAAACTACAAAACAGCGCTGAAAGACCTAAATAAATGGAAAGACATTCCAAGTTCATAGATTGGAAGATTTAACATTGTTAAGATGGCAATATTCCCTAAAGCAATCTACAGATTCAGTGCAATCTCTATCAAAATTCTGATGGCCTCTTTTGTAGAAATGGAAAAGCTGATCCTCAAATTCATATGGAATTGCAAAGGTCCCAAAAAGCCAAAACAATATTGAAAAAGAAAAACAAAATAGGACTCAACACTTACCAGTTTCAAATCTTACTACAAAGTCACAGTAATCAAAACAGTGTGGTACAGGGGCCAGTCTGGTAGCATAGTGGTTAAGTTCACGCACTCTGCTTTGGAAGCCTGGGCTTCGCAGGTTCGGATCCCAGGCACGGACAGATGCACCGCTTATCAAGCTGTGCGTCTATCAAGCCATACTGTGGCGGCGTCCCATATAAAGTAGAGGAAGATGGGCACGGATGTTAGCCCAGGGCCAATATTCCTCAACAAAAAGAGGAGGATTGGCAACAGATGTTAGCTCAGGGCTAGTCTTCCTCACACACAAAAAAGACAAAAAACATGGGGCCGGCCCGGTGGTGCAAGCAGTTAAGTGCGCGCGTTTCCTGCGGCGGCCCGGGGTTTACCGGTTCGGATCCCGGGAGCGCATGGACACACTGCTTGGCAAGCCATGCTGTGGAGGCGTCCCATATAAAGTGGAGGAAGATGGGCATGAACGTTAGCCCAGGGCCAGTCTTTCTCAGCAAAAAGAGGAGGATTGGCAGATGTTAGCTCAGGGCCGATCTTCCTCACAAGAAAAAAACAAAAAACAAAAGAACAAAAAACAGTGTGGTACAGACATGAGGACAGACATATAGAATAGTGATATAAAATTGAGAGTACAGAAATAAACTCAAACATCTACGGCCAACTGATTTTCAACAACAGTGCCAACACCATTCAATGGGAAGAATACTCTCTTCAACAAATAGTGCTGGGACAACAGAATATCCACATGCAAAAGAATGAAGTTGGAACCCTACCTGACTCCATATACAAAAATTAACTCAAAATGGATCAATGACCTAAATATAAGAGCTAAAACTATTAGAAAAACATAGGATTAAATATTCATGAACTTGGATTTGCCAATAGATTCTTATACTTGACACCAAAATCACAAGCAAAAAAGTAAAAATAGATAAATTGGATTTTATCAAAATAAAAAACCTTTGTGCATCAAAAGACACTATCAAGAGAGTGAAAAGACAAGCTGCAGAATGGAAGAAAATATTTGCTAATCATATATCTAATAAAATTTTAATACCCAGAATATATATAGAACTTTTATAACTCAACAAAAAGACAAACAACTCAATTTAAAAATGGGCAAAGGGGGGCTGGCCTCGTGGCGCAAGCAGTTAAGTGCCTGCGCTCCACTGCGGGGGCCCGGGGTTCGCCGGTTCGGATCCTGAGCACGCACTGATGCACTGCTTATTGAGCCATGCCGCGGCGGCGTCCCATATAAAGTAGAGGAAGATGGGCACAGATGTTAGCTCAGGGCCAGTCTTCCTCAGGGAAAAAACAAAAAGAGAGAGGAGGATTGGCATCAGATGTTAGCTCAGGGCTGATCTTCCTCACAAAAATAAATAAATAAAATAAAATAAAATAAAAATGGGCAAAGGACTTGAATAGACATTTCTTCAAAGAAGATATACAAACAGGCAACAAGCATATGAAAAGACGTTCAACAACATCATTAGTTATTAAGGAAATGCAAATCAAATCACAATGAGATACCACTTCACATCCACCAAGATAGTTTTAATCCAAAAAATGGAAAACGAATGTTGGCAAGGATGTAGAGAAATAGGAACCCTTGGGCACTGTTGTTGGGAATGTAAAATGGTGTGGTCACTGTGGCAAACCATTTGGTGGTTCCTCAAAAAGGTATATATAGAATTACCAAATGACCCAGCAATTCTGCTCCTAGTCATATACTCAAAAGAATTGAAAACAGGTACTCAAACAGATACTTGTTCATAAATGTTCATAGTGGGCCGGCCCCATGGCTTAGCGGTTAAGTGCGAGCGCTCTGCTGCTGGCAGCCCGGGTTCGCATCTCGGGCGCGCACCGACGCACCACTTCTCCGGCCATGCTGAGGCCGCGTCCCACATACAGCAACTAGAAGGATGTGCAGCTATGACATACAACTATCTACTGGGGCTTTGGGGGAAAAATAAATAAATAAATAAAATTAAAAAAATAATAATAATAAATGTTCATAGCAGTACTATTCACAATAGGCAAAAGATGGAAACAACCCAAATGTTCATCAATGGACAGATAAACAGATTACAGTATATCCATGCAGTGAAATATTATTCAGCCTAAAAAGGAATGAAGTACGGACACACGGTACAACTTAAATGAACCTCAAAAACATGTTAAATGGAAGAAGCCAGACACAAAAGCTCGAATATTTTATGATTCATATTCTGGATATGAATTATGCAGAACAGGTAAATCCATAGAGACAGAAAGCATGTTGATGCCTGCCAGGGAAGGGGAGGAGGGGAGAATGAGGAGTGATATTTATGGGGTACAGAGTGTTCTGGGCTGATGAAAAACTTTGAAACCAGAGGTGAGGTGGTTGCACAACCTTGTGAATGCACTAAATGCTAAATGCCACTGAACTGTACACTTTAAAATGGTTAATTTTATGTTATGTGACTTTCATCTCAATTTTAAAAAACTATGCTAAGTGAAAGAAGCCAGGCTCAAAAAACCACATATTGTATCATTCTATTTATATGAAATAACCCAAAAAGGCAAAACTAGAGAGACAGGAAGTAGATTAGTGATTGCTTGGAACTGAGCTGTGCATGAGAAGTGATTGCAAATAGGTAGAACGGACCTTTCTGGAGTGATAAAATGTTCTAAAATCATAGAGATAGCTGCACAATTCTAAAAATTTACTAAAAAAAACTGAATTGTAGTTTAAAATGGGTGAATTTTATGGCATATGAATTACGTTCAGTAAAGCTTTTTAAAAACAAACTATTGAAAGCACTTAGCCATGAGTCACATCAATATTAAGCATAAAGAAAATAGGGAGGAAATGAAACAGAGTAAAGAGAAGAGAAGGACAGAAAAAAATATAACTCTTTTTCATTCAATAATTACTTATTGAGCACCTACTATGTGCAAGGCACTCGGATTAGAGTGGAGAGCAAAACCAGACATCTGTCCTCATGGAGTTTATAATCTAATTGTAGTAACAAACAATAAAAAAAGACACCTTATAATATAATAAGGCAAAGACTCAGTAGGTTCTGAGGTATATTAATAGAAAATAATTCACCATACTCTTTATTCATTCGGAGTTACAGGCAACTGTAAACAGAAAAAGCTTTTACTACTTTATTTGAAGCCTTATGTTCTATCTAAACTCTTAAAAATTTGGCTCTGAAATATGCTCAAATTTTTTATAATTTTATTTATTTATTTATTTTCCCCCCAAAGCCCCAGTAGATAGTTGTTATGTCATAGTTGCGCAATCTTCTAGTTGCTGTATGTGGGACGCGGCCTCAGCATGGCCGGAGAAGCGGTGCGTGGGTGCACACCCGGGACCCGAACCGGGCCGCCAGCAGCGGAGCGCGCGCACTTAACCACTAAGCCATGGGGCCCGCCCGCTCAAATTTTTTAAACTCTGAGAACTTGTAAACACAACTGTCTTCTACAGACAGCAAAAACCTGTCTAATCTTTTGTTAGTCACAGTAATCAAATTAGACATAACACTCTATACATACTAAAGCACAAAGAACTAAAGGTAAGACACAAGGACTGAGGTATAATTCTGATTAGAAAAGAACAGGAAGTACCTTTTCCAGCTTCTAGATAGAAGACAAAAATCCATTTGAGTAGAGATATGGGTGGGCAAGAGAGCCTCAATTCTTCCTTGGAATTGACAAAAGTGTCTGCAATCTCTAGAAAGTTTCATATGATTTAGGTAGCTGCTATGAGTCACGTTAAAGGTTCTAGGGAAAGCCAGATAAGACAATGGAGGGAAGTTATCCAGAATGTTAACAGTGAAGGGTCACTAAGTGCGATATTCAACTGACTTAACAATCCTTTCTATCTACCCAAAAAGTGAACAGGTTTTTTGTTCCCAGTTTCCTTTAAGAAAGATACATTTTGAATCTTGAACTAGGTTTGGCCTTTTTGCTGATTTTAAACATTCTGCAACGCCATGTTCCACTTGTATTCCACAAAGTTCCATTAAATAAGTCTGATGTGCATGAGAGTGGAGAATCATTGCTATAACTTGATAACATATCATAGAATCAGAGTACTTCAGAGCTTATTCAGCCTTGAAATCTGGGTAGCTCTCCAGCAATTTAGAGCACAGCTCTGTCCACAGTAGCAAACAGCTAGTCCATTTTTATTTTTTTATTTTTTAATTTCAAGCTTTGTGTTTTGTAAATATTTAATCATGAATTTCAGCAGATCTTTCAGGGAATGAAAAAAATGGCTCAAGTTTCAATTCTCCATACCTTTTGGTATTCAGAAGTGCTGGCATGTTTTTGTGAGAGACAGGTTAGCTTTAATACATATATATGTGTGGATATATACCATATATATATTCCATTTAAGATTTTTTGTTTCTTTTGAAAGCACTAGCATTTAGAGGTGCTATGCTACTCAGAAACTGGAAGATTCTTAATCTTCCAAGTACATAAATTTACAATTTAGAAGAGGGGGAAGTCATTTTCCATCCCCAAATGTGCTAATTATTCCATAAATATGAACACAGCAGCCAAGAGGTACCACCAAACACAGACTCTGATATCTCAGCTGCCCTCTGCCCTGATGCAAAGGTGTGAAGAGGCAGGTCAGGCTTCTTTATCTTTCTTCATATGCCCATCACACAAGTAGGCACTTCCACCTTTACCCAGACCCAAAGCATCCTTTCCAACAGAAATCAACCTGTTAAGAAAACTGAAAGCCAAAGATCTAAGCCTATCAAATTCTTGCACAAGGAATGTCTGCCATATTTTCAAATGACAAAAGCTATACCATCAACGTTTAGTCTCTCATTTTTACAATATGAGTCATTCATATTATTTGACAAGACTTTGGAGGACCAAGCAAGTGTAAGAGTCATAAGATTTGAAGTCAAAAGACAGGTTGGCATTCTAGCTTCAGAACTTAACCTCTCTGAGCCTTGGTATCCTCACAAATTCAAGGACGGTAGTACCATTCACCACAAATGACCTAAGGAAGGACTCTATGTATGAAGGTGCTGTGACTGTAAAATGCTAGGGATGTCATAGTTTGGGTTTGCATTTTTTCAAAATTATATATCTTTAAAAGATTGGAGCTCTGTTTCACATTTTTTCACAGCTGCTATTTCACCGTGTGCCTTGTTCAAACACTTTTTGTTACAATTTTCTGAGTCTCACTGTGTACAAGTTCAATGCTAAGCATTTTAAACATATCACCGAATGTAATAAGTCACAACAGCCCCATTATCATCCCATTTTGTAGCTGAGAAGATTAAGACTCAGAGAATTGCCCTTAAATAGACGGTCACACAGCTAGGAAGTGGTCAAGCCAGGATTTGACTCATCTAAATTTGACAACTCAGGAAAACCAAAGCTGTGATTAAATATAATGTTTGTATTATATCTTTGGAAAAAAATTCCACCATTATCTAATTATGGAACCATGGCAATATAAGTTTACGAGCATTCTCTTGCTTTCTCCAGTGGAGGGATCACCAAAGCATGATGCCTGTTTGCTTGTTGCTGCCCCCACGAGATGATAAGCTCCTACAGGCAGGAGCACTCATCCTCCTCTGTATCCCAGCGCCCAGAAGAGTTAATACCTGCCCAACTAAAGCAGGAATGCAGAGGGGAAGCTGAAGGCCTCAACAGTGTTTAGCTACAAGTAAGTCCACTTCCCCTCCCAAGGTACCACTCGGTACCCCTTCTTCCTTCTAGGTAGATAATCAGTTATGCTTTAGGAGTGGCCTCTGCCCAACTTGAAGTCCTTGTGGGGCTTTACTCCCAACCCTGACTCCCCACTTCCAACTTGGCCATTGGATAGGGCACATGATCCAAGCTGGGCAAATCACAGTGTTCCCACTGTCCCAGCAAATTAACTTGTTCCAGAATGGGAACCTGACCCAAGCCAAGCCAGGCAAGGTCTTTCCCTGGAATATTCCAAACTGAAAAATAGCTTGTTCTTTCAACTGGATTAGGAACTATTATTGGCACTGGAGAGTCAATGGAGGACCTTCTGCAGGGAAGTAACAGGGTCATATATATATGTTAGAAAGATGATTCCAGTAATAGCATCACCAAGGGAATAAGACATACAGTGGGAAGACCAGTAATGGGCTATTATAATAGTCCTGACAAGAGATGAGGAGGGCTTGAACCAAGATAATGGTAACAGGAACAAAGAAAAGAGAACATTTTGGGATTGCTTTTTGTCTCACTGGAAATACTGCCCTAAAAGGAAAAACCTGTCTCCTTGAACCCCTTGTACAGATATGACCACTGTGCACACTTTATTCATACAATAAGTACCTACTGAGTGCCTAGAAAGCAATAAGAGTGAAGTGGTTATGAACATGGAATCTGGGCCATGCTGCTTGGGTTCAACTCCCAGTGTTATCTCATTTACTAGTGGTATGACCTTGAATAAGTTATTTAACCTCTGGCCTCAATTTCCTCATCTATAAAACCTGGATAATAGTAGTACCTACCTTATAGGGTTGCTGCTGTGCAGAAAAGGAAACCCTAGAACTGGTTGATAAAAGACAAGTAGTAGTTCAGCAGACAAACAAGAGGGAGAGGACAGCATTCCACACAGAAGGGAAGGCATATGCAAAGGAGAAGAAACATGAAAAATGAGGTTGACTCATGACCTTTGTCCTCTCTAGACCCACACTCCCACTGCTGGCTAAATGCCAGCTGGAATTTCAGCCCCATGGGCTGGACCTGAAATTCAACTGGTCCAGAATAGAACTAATCACCTTCTCCATAGCTCCTGCTCCTCCAGGCTCCCTATTTCAAGGGCAGTGCCACTATTCTCTCCCACCAGACAGTTTTAATTACTCCCCATGATCTCCTAAACACAGGGACTGTAACAGTGGGTCAAGGGTGGACTAGTTAGTCAGATGTAATCCATGCCTCACAGGAAGAGAAAGAACACCTCCCAGGGCCTCAAGTATAGGATCTGACTGTGGTAAGGTCAGAAGCAGGGGGCAGTGAGGATTGGGGGTCAAGTCAGAGGTGGCACAGAACACTGCCTATCCAGGGGCAGAAACTCCAACTCTGGGAACACAAGCCATCCAGACCATGAAGAATCATTCTCTGCTGCAGGGTAAAGACCAACTTTGCATCAGGCTTTCCCAGAGCTAGGGCAACAACTTCTCCCATTTACTCCAACCCCCTCCCACCACTGCTATTTTGCTGGTTCTAATTCTGTGCTTTCCAATCAAAGTTCTTATTGATAATCCAACTTCCTAAAGATTTTAATTATAGGCAGGTTTCCTGGTTTTGGCGGATATGAGTTGTAGGATCAATAGAAAAGATTGTCCAACCAATTGTAGTTATCACACCAAACACTATGGTAGGTATACAGCATACATTATCTTTAATTTTTACCACCCTTGAAAATTAGTCAAGAAGTTCTCTTTAAACAACGAAAATACTGAAGGTCAGCACTAGGAAAGAGCAAGGATATAAACCTAGGTCTATCCGATTCCCGTATAAGTCAGTTTCCAGTGAATTTAATTAACATGAGTCAGTCATTAAGGGAGTGATTATACATGGGTGTCTTTAAAGCATCTACTTTCTGGACCTGAAAAACAGAAAAACAAATCTTAGAAGTGGTGACTCAACTAAAGGAAAACGTTCCTTTTTTATAACATTCCTGCTAGCCCCTAACACTAATTCTTTCACTTGGCTCAATTCAGGCCTCAAGCACCATTCACTTGTATTGTTACAATGGATTACAAAGGGGTCTCCCAGCATCCACTATGGCCCTGCTTCAGACCAGTTCTCCACACTGCTTGCCTAGGGTGCAAATGATGTCCCTCCCCTTTACAAAGTTTTTTAATGGGTCCCCAACCCACAACAGCATTTCCAAAACTTGTGTGGCCACAGAATCGTTTTGAACTGATGGAACGCCAGTTGGCACTCACAATATCTATTGAATGCTTAGATTAGAGCAGAGAGAAAAAAATGGCCTCAATAACTGATGTCAAAAAAAATATTAGACTTTATAATCAAATAACAAAGATTAGAAAAATTAAGCCATTTTTATTTTCTTACAAACAAAATTTCACATTATAATTAGAACACAAGACACACGTCACAGACCAGTAATTAAACAGATGTCATACATCATGCTCGTTAGTAAATCTGAATCATGCAATGAGATGCAGATCCCAAGTCACATGTGTGTTCATGATGCCCCAGGATTCTTTTTTTTTTTTTATGTGAGGAAGATTAGCCCTGAGCTAACATCCGATGCCAATCCTCCTCTTTTTGCTGAGAAAGATTGGCCCTGGGCTAACATCCGTGCCCATCTTCCTCTACTTTATATGGGACGCCGCCACAGCATGGCTTGACAAGTGGTGCGTCGGTGTGTGCCCAGGATCCAAACCCGCAAAACCTGGGCCAGCGAAGTGGAGGGCGTGCATTTCACCACTATGCCATCAGGCCGGCCCCTAGGATTCTTAATTTTTAGAATTATATCAATGTGTTTAGAATTTCTTTTACACTTCTAAAATATATTTCAGAACAAAAATTACTCAATTGTTACTTTTCTTTTTTTAAGTCCTACAACATTATCACACGGGCATTCTCCAGCTTCAGCAGATGGCAAGATAACCTGGGGAGCTTGTTAAATGCACAGTGTGTCACAGTTGCTCTCCAAGTGATGTTGTTCAATGAAGAGTGCAGTAACACACTTCCTTGTGTTTAAGAAGGAGAGGAAGGAATCAAAATAGATGTATTCCATTTGCGTGTGTGTGTGTGTCTGTGTGTGTGTGTATTCTAATGGAACTACGTATGATTAAAAAAAAAGTTAAATGTCAGTAGTTCTTAACTTTGGCTATCCATGAGAATCATCTGGAAATTGTAAAAAATCTGATGCTTGGGTCTCATTCTCCTCCAATTTCCCTCCCAAATTATGAATTAATTGTTTGGATGTGGAGTCTGAGCATCTGTATTTTTTAAAAGCTCCCAAGGCTGAAAACCATTGCCACAAAGGAGGGAGGGAATCAAGTGGAAGCTACAAGAGTAGAAGCCAGACTTCTCGCAATATACGTTGTTTTGTAGATTTGACTTTGGAATCACGAAAGTACTTTACATAGTTATAAATTAAATTTGAGGGCCGGCCCCGTGGCTTAGCGGTTAAGTGCATGCACTCCGCTTCGGTGGCCCAGGGTTCGCAGGTTTGGATCCTGGGCCGGCACTGATGCACCGCTTATCAAGCCATGCTGTGGTGGCGTCCCATATAAAGTAGAGGAAGATGGGCACGGATGTTAGCCCAGGGCCAATCTTTCTCAGCAAAAAAGAGGAGGACTGGCATCGGATGTTAGCTCAGAGCTGGTTTTCCTCACACACACACAAAAAAAGCCCTATGCACAAAAAAATTCATACTAGCAAATATTCGGAGGCAACCTAAATGGGGAATAATTAAGTAGAGTATAATATATTCACTTGATTTACAATATGCAGTTAAAAAAATCATTATAACAAGAAAATACTAGCAAACTAAATCCAGCAGTATATTAAAAGGATTATACCTTATACCACAATAAACTGGAATTTATCCCAGGAACGTAAGGGTGGTTTAACATATAAAAATCAACCAATGTATCATATTAAAAGAATGAAGGGAAAAAAATCACATGATCATCTCGATGCAGAAAAAGCATTTGACAAAATCCGACACCCTTTCTTGATAAAAACACTCAACAAACTAGGAATTAAAGGGAATTTCCTCAATATGGTAAGAAGTATTTACAAAAAACCCACAACTAACATCATACTCAATGGTAAAAGACTGAAAACTGTCTCCCAAGATCAGGAACAAGAGAAGGATGCCCGCTTTAGTCACCTCTCTTCAGCATAATATGGGAAGTCCTACCTAGAGCAATTAGGCGAGAAAAATAAAGTCATTCAAATTGAAAAGGAACAAATAAAACTATTCACAGATTACATGAGCTTCTATACAGAAAATCCTAAAGAATACACACAAAAAATTTAGAGCTAACAAACAAATTCAGCAAGGTTACAGGGTAAAAGATCAACACACAAAAATCAGTTAGAGTTGTAGATATTCACAATCAACAATCCAAAGATGAAATTTAAGAAAACAGGCTTTTTTGCAGAAATGGAAAAGCTGACCCTAAAATTCATACGGAATTGCAAGGAGTCCCAAAAACCCAAAACAATCTTGAAAAAGAAGAAGAAAATAGTGGTGATGGTTGCACAAAATAATGAATGTACTTAATGCCCGTGAATTGTATACTTTAAAATGGTAAAATAGTACATTTTATGTAGATTATACCACAACAAAAAATTCATTATAACAACTATGTAGAGAATTTTGTGTGTGTGTGTGAGGAAGATCAGCCCTGAGCATGCTAATCCTCCTCTTTTTGCTGAGGAATACCAGCTCTGAGCTAACATCTATTGCCAATCCTCCTTTTTTTTTTGGCCCCCAAAGCCCCAGAAGATAGTTGTATGTCATAGCTGTACATCCTTCTAGTTGCTATATGTGGGATATAGCCTCAGCATGGCCAGAGAAGCGGTGTGTCAGTGCGCGCCAGGGATCCGAACCCGGGTGGCCAGTAGCGGAGCGTGCGCACTTAACCACTAAGCCATGGGCCAGCCCTATGTAGAGAAATTTTTAAATGCTTACAGCTATTTTTGTGAAAAATAAAGAATAAGTCAAGAAAAAAACAAAAGGCAGTTCAGGCATGAAATAACACGAACAGTATGATGGCATTAACTCCAGCCTAGAGTTAAATCCTGCTGATTATATGATCCTGGATAATCTCTAGGCCTCAATTTCCTCATCTGTGAAATGGAGATAATTACAGTTCCTACCTTAAAGGACTGGGAGGATTCAATGAGATAATGCAAATAAACCGCTGAACACTGAGATTAGCACAGAATAAAGGCTTAATAAATGCTACCTGTCCTTATTGCAGAACTGTATTTATGATTACAATTATGTAAAATGTATGCCCGTGATGTGAAGAAATTGGTCTCCTCCAGCTGAAATTTCCTGATCTAGTTGATGGGATACACAGGGTCTCCACTTGATAAACAATCAAGCTGCACATTTACAATTTGTGCGCCTTTTTGCATATACATTACTTCAAAAAAAGTTTACTTTGGGGGCCGGCCCAGTGGTGCAAGCGGTTAAGTGCGCGCGTTCCGATGCGGCGGCCAGCGGCCCGGGGTTTGCCGGTTTGGATCTTGGGCACGCACCGATGCACCACTTGGCAACCCATGCTGTGGCGGCATCCCACATAAAGTGGAGGAAGATGAGGCACGGATGTTAGCCCAGGGCCAGTCTTCCTCAGCAAAAAAAGAGGAGGATTGGCAGATGTTAGCACAGGGCTGATCTTCCTCAAAAAAAAAAAAAAAAAAGTTTACTTAACTGAAAAAGAAATGTGATTGCACAACACTGTGAATGTACTTAACACTACTGAGTTGTATACTTAAAAATGGTTAAAATGGCAAATTCTGTATTATGTTTATTTTACCACAATAAAAAGAAAAAAAGGGGGCCAGCCCGGCGGCGCAAGCGGTTAAGTGCGTGCACTCTGCTTCCACGGCCCAGCGTTCGCAAGTTCAGATCCTGGGCGCGCACCAAGGCACTGCTTGTCAAGCCATGCTGTGGCGGCGTCCCATATAAAGTAGAGGAAGATGGGCACAGATGTTAGCTCAGGGCCAATCTTCCTCAGCGAAAAAGAGGAGGATTCGCATCAGATGTTAGCTCAGGGCTGATCTTCCTCACAAAAAAAAGAAAGATAAAGGTGTAGAGAATGGATGAGGTGGAGGGGAGATGAGTGGGAGACCTACAGATGCTCATCTACATCTAGCTGAGAAGCAATAAAAGCCAAACCCAAGGCAGGGACAGTGAGGAAGTAAAAGATAGGAGAGGCCAGAGATTAAAATGAGAGAGAAAGAGAGAAAGAGACTGATTGACTCCTTGGCTTCTTGCTCAAAAAATAGAGGAAACAGAGCGATATGACAGGTAAGCTAAAGACATCAGTTTTAGGCATTATGAGTTTGAGAGATGAATGAGAGATGCCCAGCTGGCAAGATTAGCATAAACAGGGTTGTCTCGGCAGAGAAAGTTCTGAGCTATGGTTTTGATTTTGAAGGTTCAGAGAAGTAAAAAATGCTCAGGAAGAGATGTGTTCACTGAGGGAGAAAAGGTAATAAACTAAATTCTGGGAATCATCAACCAGCATGTAAAGGGCAGAGAGGAGGCAAAGTGGTGGATAGAGAGCCAGAGGAATGAAGACACAGATGCCAAGGAGGGAGAGAGTTTCAAAAAGGAGTGTTCAACAGTGTCAAAATCCTGCTGAGAGATCCAGATACATGAACCACAGGAATATTATCATTAAGCAATTTCCAAAAAAGTTCTGCTAATGCAGTTTGGACCAACTTCTATGTTTTGTGGTATATGCTGTGCAGTAAAAAATGCTGGGGAAAAATTCTAAGGAATCCACTAAAAATCTATCAGAACTAATAAATAAATTCAGCAAGGTTGCAAAATACAAGAGCAATATAAAAAAATCAACTATATTTCTGTACACTTGCAATGAGCAATCTGAAAATGAAATCACGAAAACAATTCCATTTACAATAGCATCAAAAGGAATGAATCACTTAGAAAAAAATTCAGAGCCACCCCTGACTATCTAGTGGTTAAAAGCTCAGCATGCTCCACTTCGGCAGCCCAGGTTCAGTCCCCGGGCGCAGAGCCACACCACTCATCTGTCAGTAGCCATGCGGTGGTGGTGGCTCACACAAAAGAACTAGAAGAACTTACAACTATCATATACAACCATGTACTGGGGCTTTAGGGAAAAAGGAGAAGAAAAAAGAGGAACATTGGCAACAGATGTTAGCTCAATGCGAATATTCCAAAAGGAAAATTCATTTCCCCTAGCCAGAACCGTCAGGCAAGAAAAAGAAATAAAAGGGATCCAAACTGGAAAGGAAAAAGTGAAACTGTCACTATTTGCAGATGACATGATTTTATATAGAGAAAACCCTAAAGAATCCACAAAAAACTTTTAGAAGTAATAAATGAATACAGTAAAGTTGCAGGATACAAAATCAACATACAAAAATCAGTTGCATTTTTATACACTAACAACGAAGTAGCAGAAAGAGAAATTAAGAATACAATCCCATTTACAATTGCAACAAAAAGAATAAAATATCTAGGAATAAACTTAACCAAAGAGGTGAAAGATCTGTACACCGAAAACTATAAAACATTGCTGAAAGAAATTGAAGAAGACACAAAGAAATGGAAAGATATTCTGTGCTCTTGGATTGGAAGAATTAACATAGTTAAGATGTTCATACTTCCTAAAGCAATCTCTAGATTCGATGCAATCCCTATCAAAGTTCCAACAACATTTTTCATAGAAATAGAACAAAGAATCCTAAAATTTATATGGAACGACAAAAGACCCCAAATAGCTAAAGGAATCTTGAGAAAAAAGAACAAAGTTGGAGGTATCACACTCCCTGATTTCAAAATATACTACAAAGCTATAGTAACCAAAACAGCATGGTACTGGCACAAAAACAGACACACAGATCAATGGAATAGAATCGAAAGCCCAGAAATAAACCCACACATCTATAGATAGCTAATATTTGACAAAGGAGCCAAGAACATACAATGGAGAAAGGAAAGTCTCTTCAACAAATGGTGTTGGGAAAACTGGACAGCCACATGCAAAAAATGAAAGTAGACCCTTACCTTACACTATACACAAAAATTAACTCAAAATGGATTAAAGACTTGAATGTAAGACCTGAAACTATGAAACTTCTAGAAGAAAACATAGGCAGTACGCTCTTTGACATCGGTCTTAGCAACATATTTTCAAGCACCATGTCTGACTGGGCAAGAGAAACAATAGAAAAAATAAACAAATGGGACTACATCAAACTAAAAAGCCTCTGCACAGCAAAGGAAACCATCAACAAAATGAAAAGACAACCTAATAATTGGGAGAAGATATCTGCAAACCATACATCTGATAAGAGGTTAATCTCCAAAATATATAAAGAACTCATGAATCTCAACAACAAAAAAACTAACAACCCAATGAAAAAACGGGCAAAGACCTGAACAGACATTTCTCCAAAGAAGATATACAGATGGCCAACAGGCACATGAAAAGATGTTCAACATCATTAACTATCAGGGAAATGCAAATCAAAACTACAATAAGATATCCTCACGCCCCTCAGAATGGCTGTAGTTAACAAGACAGGAAACAACAAGTGTTGGAGAGGATGTGGAGAGAAGGGAACTCTCATACGCTGCTGGTGGGAGTGCAAACTGGTGCAGCCACTATGGAAAACAGTATGGAGATTCCTCAAAAAATTAAGGATAGAACTACCATTACATCCAGCTATTCCACTGCTGGGTATTTATCCAAAGAACTTGAAAACACCAGTGAGTAAAGATACATGCACCCCTGTGTTCATTGTAGCGTTATTCACAATAGCCAAGACTTGGAAGCAACCTAAGCGCCCATCAAGGGACGAATGGATCAAGAAGATGTGGTATGTATACACAATGGAATACTACTCAGCCATAAGAAACAATGAAATCCAGCCATTTGTGACAACATGGATGGACATTTAGGGTATTATGCAAAGTGAAATAAGTCAGAGGGAGAAGGTCAAATACTGTATGATCTCACTCATTAAGTAGTAGATAATAACAACAACACACACACACATAGAGACAGAGACTGGATTGGTGGTTACCAGAGAGGAAGGGGGGAGGGAGGAGGGCGAAAGGGATAATTACGCACATGTGTGTGGTGATGAATTGTAATTAGTATTTGGGTGGTGAACATGAGAACAGGATGTAATCCATGCAGAAATAGAAGTATAATGATGTACACCTGAAATTTATACAATGTTATAAACCAATGTTACTGCAATAAAAAAAAAACGAAAATTCATTTCCAACAAAATTATATTAAAAAAAAAAGAAAGAAATTTAACAAAAGAAGTGCAAAACCTATACTCTGAAAACTACAAAACATTGTTGATCTTTACTTTTTTTTATTTTTATTTTTCATTTTTTTGTGAGCAGGACTAGCCCTGAGCTAACATCTGATGCCAATCCTCCCCTTTTTTCTTGAGGAAGATTGGCCCTGAGCTAACATCTGTGCCCATCTTCCTCCACTTTATATGGGATGCCACCACAGCATGACTTAACAAGCGGTGTGTCGGTGTGCGCCCGGGATCCGAACCTGCGAACCCCAGGCTACCGAAGCAGAACGCGAGCACTTAACTGCTTGCGCCACTGGGACGGCCCTTGATCTTTAATTTAGAAATTAATGAAGATCTAAATAAATGGAAAGACATCCAATATTCACAGATCAGAAGATCTAACATTGTTAAGATGGCAATATTCTTTAAATTAATCTACAAATTCAATGTAATCTCTATCAAAATCCCAGTTGGCTTCTTCGCAGAAATCGACAAGCTAATCCTAAAATTCATATAGAAATTCGAGGGACCCAAAATAGCCAAAACAATTTTGAAAAAGAACAAAGTTGGTGAACTTACACTTTCTGATTTCAAAACTACTACAAATCTACAGTAATCAAGACAGTATAGGCCGGCCCCGTGGCTTAGCGGTTAAGTGCTCGCACTGCGCTGCTGGCGACCCGGGTTCGGATCCCAGGCGCGCACCGACGCACCGCTTCTCCGGCCATGCTGAGGCCGCGTCCCACATGCAGCAACTAGAAGGATGTGCAACTATGACATACAACTATCTGCTGGGACTTTGGGGGGAAAAATAAATAAATAAATAAAATTAAAAAAAAAAAGACAGTATAGTAGTGGCATACAGACACATATATAGATCAATAGAATAGAACTGAGTTAGGAACAGACTCTCACATTTACAGTCAACTGATTTTCAACGAGAGTACCAAGACAATTAAATGGGAAAAGAATAGTCTTTTCAATAAGTGGTGCTATAACAACTGGATAGTCACATGCAAAAGATGAAGTACCTCACATCTTTTTTTCTTTTTTTTTTTGTGGTGAAGACTGGCTCTGAGCTAACATCCATTGCCAACCTCCTCTTTTTGCTGAGGAAGATTAGCCCTGAGCTAACATCTGTGCCCATCTTCCTCTATTTTGTATACAGGATGTGGCCACAGCATGGCCTGATGAGTTGTACGTCGGTCTGCGCCTGGGATCCGAACCTGCAAACCCGGGGCCGTCAAAGCAGAGTGCTCGAACTTAACCACTACGTCACTGAGCCGGCCCCAGTACCTCACATCTTATACAAAAAATAACTGAAAATGAACCAACGGCCTAAATGTAAGAGCTAAAACAATAAAACTCTTAGAAGAAAACACAGAAGTTAATCTTGAGGACTTTGGATTTGGCAATGGTTTCTTAAGTATGACACCTAAAGCACAAACAACAAAAGAAAAAGATACATTGGACTTCATCAAAATTAAAAATTTTTATGCTTCAAAAGACAATATCAAAAAAGTGAAAAGACAACCGACTGAATGAGAAAAATATTTGTAAATCATATATCTGATAAAGGACTTGTTTAGAATATATAAAGAACTCTTACAGCTCAATAATAAAAAGACAATCCAATTAAAAAATAGACAAAGGACTTGAATAGACATTTCTCCAAAGAAGATAAAAAAACCAACACAAACACATGAAAAGATGCCCAACATCATTAGAGAACTACAAAGCAAAACTACAATGAGGTAGTAATTCCCATCCACTGGTTTGGCCATAATAAAAAAGATAATAAATGTTGATGAGGATGTGGAGGAATTAGAACCCTCAATACACTGCTGGTTAGAGTGTAAAATGGTGCAGCCACTTTTGGAACACAGTCTGGCAGTTCCTCAAAAGGTTAAACATAGAGTTACTATATAGCCCAACTATTCTACTCCTAGGTATATACCAAAGAGAAATGAAAACATATATGCACATGAATGTTCATAGCAGCATTATTTATAATAAGTCAAAAAGTAGAGGGGCCGCGTTAGAATGGCTATAATCACCAAGACAAAAAACAACAACTGTTGGAGAGGATGTGGAGAAACAGGAACCCTCATACACAGCCGGTGGGAATGCAAACTGGTGCAGCCTCTATGGAAAATGGTATGGAGATTCCTCAAAGAATTAAAAATAGAAATACCTATGATCCAGCTATCCCACTACTGGAAATCTATCCAACGAACCTGAAATCAACAATCCAGAGAGGCTTATGCACCCCTATGTTCATTGCAGCATTATTCACTATAGCCAAGAAGTGGAAGCAACCTAAGTGTCCCTCAACTGACGACTGGATCAAGATGTGGTATATATATACAATGGAATGCTACTCAGCCATAAAAAAAGACAAAATCGTCCCATTTGCAACAACATGGATGGGCCTGGAGGGTATTATGGTAAGTGAAATAAACCAGAAAGAGAAAGACAAACACTGTATGATCTCACTCATATGTGGAATATAAAGCAACACATAGACAGAGAAAAATGTACTGTGGTTACCAGGGGCAACGGGGGTAGGGGGTGGGCACAAGAGGTGAAGGGAGACATATATATGGTGATGGACAAACAAAAATGTACAACCCCAAATTTCACAATGTTATAAACTATTAAAACATCAATTAAAAAAAAAAAAAAAAAGTAAACGGGCCACCTCGGTGGCATAGCGGTTAAGTGCGCTGGCTCCACTTCAGCGGCCCGGGGTTCCGAGTTCGGATCCTGGGCACGCACCGATGCACTGTTTGTCAAGCCATGCTGTGGTGGCGTCCCACATAAAGTAGAGGAAAATGGGCACGGATGTTAGCCCAGGGCCAATCTTCCTCAGCAAAAAGGGGAGGATTGGCATCGGATGTTAGCTCAGGGCTAGTCTTCCTCACCAAAAAAAAAAAAAAAAAAGTAGAAACAACCTAAACATCGATCAACTGAAGGATGGATAAACAAAATGTGGTATTATCCATACAACAGGATAGTATTCAGCAATAAAAAAGAATGAAGTACTAATATGTGCCACCACATTGATCAACTTTGAAAACATCACGCTAAGTGAGAAAAGCAGGAGCAAAAGACCATACACCTATTTATTTCTATTTATTCTATTATTTCTATTTATATGAAATGTCCAGGACAGGCAAATCCCCAGAGACAGAAATTAGATTAGTGGTTGCCTACGGCTGAAGGGAATGGAGGTATTGGCAGGTGATGGCTAAGTGTATGGGGTTTCTCTTTGGGGTGATAAAAATGTTCTAAAATGCACTGTGGTAATGGTTGCACATATCTGTGAATATACTAAAGCCACTGAATTATACACTTTAAATGGGTGAATTATATGGTATGTGAATTATATCTCCATAAAGCTGGGAGACCCACAAGTATAAATGTTTTATGGTAGTTACAGAAGTGAATCAAGTCTGACTGCCAATTTATTGTTCTTACCAGGATGTGGTTAGAGTAACTTATTAATAAGTCTAAACTCTTCAGACTTTTCCAAGAGTTATTCATTATAGTACTGCATACTTGGTGTGCTGTTTGATATCATAACTGTTATTAAAACAACGAATAACAGCTGGTAAGTTTTTTGAGTGTTTCCAATAACATATAATTTTATAAACTGAAGTGGTGGTTGGCCATACAGGACCTTACTAAGCAAAGTCTCCTTCCTACATACAATTCTAACACTACATATCCTATTTCTAATTTTAGGTACCGTGGGCTTATCTGAATGTTCCTACTCACTGGATAGGCAATGTATTTCTTTTCTTGTCTTTTTTTAAATTGTGGTAAAATATACATAAGTGTACAATTCCAATTGTACACTTACAATTTAAGTGTACAATTCACGGCATTAAGTACATTCATAGTGTTGTGCAACCATCACTCCTATCCAATTTCAGAACTTTTCAATAATCCCAAACAGAAACTCTGTACCCATTAAACAATAGCTCCCCATTACCTGCTCATCCCAGGTGCCGGTAACTTCTATTCTACTTTCTATCTCTATGAATTTGCCTATTCTAGGAACCTCATATAAGCAGAATCGTACAGTATGTCTTTTTGTGTCTAGCGTATTGCACTAATGTTTTCAACGTTCGTCCATGCTGTAGCATGTATCAGAATTTTATTTCTTTTTAAGGATTAATAGTATTCCACTGTATGTATATAACACATTTTGTTTATCCATTCTTTTGTTGATGGAATATTTGGGTTGTTTCTACCTTTTGGCTATTGTGAATAATACTGCAATGAACACTGGCACACAAGTGTCTGTTCAACTCCGTGCTTTCAATTCCTTTAGATATATACAGAGCAGTGGAATTGCTTGATCATATGGTAATTCTATGTTTAACTTTTTTTTTTTTGTGAGGAAGATCAGCCCTGTGCTAACATCTGCCAATCCTCTTTTTTTTTTTTTTTTTTGCTGAGGAAGACTGGCCGTGGGCTAACATCCATGCCCATCTTCCTCCACTTTATGTGGGATGCCACTACAGCATGGCTTGCCAAGCGGTGCGTCGATGCATGCCCGGGATCCAAACCGGTGAACCCTGGGTCGCCGCAGCAGAGCGCACGCGCTTAACTACTTGCGCCACCAGGCCGGCCCCTATGTTTAACTTTTTGAGGAACTGCCAAACTGTTTTCCACAGCAGCCAGATCATTTTACATTCCCATCAGCAATAAGCAAGGATTCCAACTTCTCTACATCCTCACCGACACTTGTGATTTTGTTTTTTTCATAATAGCTATCCTCATGGGTAAGGCGGTATGTTATTGTGCACAATGTATTTTTAGTCCATTATCTGTAAATAGAAGTTCACCTTGTGTTGATTTCTATAATTATACGTAGCACTGCCACTTAAGAGAGATAAACAAAAAATATTTAAATACCAATAAAATAAACCAGAGAGTTACAAAAATATAAGTCAACTCAATTTTGAAAAAGATGACAAAGAATGAAGACAACACAGACTTCTAAACTCCATTTTACTCATTTGGGACTAATTCCTAAGACTGTTTTGTGTAAACAAAAATTATTGCAAAGCAGGTTACTGCTTTGTGATTTACAGATATCAGAGTGAAATAAATGTAGGAGTCATTCCTGAAATAAAGCTTTTAAAAACATATTTATCCTGGGAGATTGTTGTCACTGTCCCCTATTTTAAAAATAAGTAAATCTGAAATCAAATGGGTTTGACAACTTGTCTTAGACAACAAAGCAAATCTGTGGCAAAGATTTGGAAAATAACAATTTCTGATTTCCAGGTTTAAGATGAAAAACCCATAATTTAATTTGCAACATGTCAAGAGAAACACAAAAGAGCAATTCCTACTCTTAGCATGAACAAATTTAGGGAAGTCATCCAGAACACTGAAGCTTACAACCTCCAACAGCAAAGAGCAACAATTAACTCCTTGCTAGCGTGACCTGAATGTGGATTCAACTCAGAACTAGGTTTTTTTTCCCAGTATGATCTAATAACACTATGTCTCTAACTTTGTCTCTGAAAAGTTTTCATCGTTTTGTTAAATTTTGGCTGTTCAAAAGTAGGATAATTCTGTTTTAAACTGACAAAGCCTATGAAGCAACCAAGGAAAATGGAACTGCTTTTTGACAACCTTGCTTAAATCAGATGTATAAAGTATTACTTGTCTTCTTTCCTGCACCCAATATGCTAAACAAGACAACTGTTTACCCTCACCAAATCTGATCCAATCGTTTTAGCCAAATTAAAATATATATTCCCAGGGTCCATATTTTTAGAAATGCATACTCAAGTATGCAGGGGTGAAATGACCTGACTAGGATTTGCTTTAAAATATTTCAACAACAAAAAAAAGTATAGATGAAACATTTGTGACCGATGTTTAAACTGTTGAATGTGAGTGATGGCATAGAGGGATTCATTTCACCTTTTCTCTCTGTTCGCCTACACTTAAAGTTTTCCACAATAACTTTTCACAAATGGAATTATTTCCAAACAAAGTCACCGTCCTGGTTATTAAATACGAGTCAGGAGATGTGAACGTTCTTGTCTTCGGAACGAAACCGGGTGAAGGGTCTCAAGCAGAGGCGAGGGCTCCTCGGGCGAGGCCGACGCGGGCTGCGCGCCTCCAAGCGGGCCGAAACCGCGCACGCTTCCTTTCAGGCTGAACCTGACAACTCACTCCGTGCGCTCGAGGGCTCGCGGACCGCGGAGCTCAATTTTGGAGTACTGAGGAGCCGCTCAAGCCGGCGGCTCGGGGAGCCCGGACAAACTCCGCTCGAGAGCTCCAAGGTCCCGGCTCAGGGTTGTCGGCTCCGCCGGCGGCGCGACGTTTGGCCCCCCAGCCCTCCCTCTAGACCTCCAGAGACCCTCTGCACCACTCCTTCCGTCCCCCCACCGCGAACCTCGGCCCATCCCGCCACCTACCGTCAAAATCCTCGTCGTCCTCCGACTCGCTGTCCCTGTTCGCGTCGGCGACAAGGCCAAGGCCGGGCTCTAGATCCTGGGAGCCGGAAGGAGGAGCGGCGGGAGGGACGGAGGCTTGGGAGCGCGCCTCGCGCAGGCGGGTGAAGTAGTCCACCGCGAAGTCGAGGAGGTCGGGCGGCTGCTGCCGCAGCACCTCCACGGTGTAGCCCTGCAGCAGCTCCGTGAGCCCCGGCGGGATCTGGATGTGGCTCATGCTGGCGGCGGCCGCGAGGAGAGGCGGGGCCCGGCCGCCGGTGGCCACTGCCTCCGCGCTCCCTCACGCCGGCCTCTCTCCCAGCGCCCGCGAGGTCTCCTCACACGCGACACCGGTCGGGTCTTCTTCGCGCCGTCCTTTGGCGGGGTGTGCGTTTCCGGGCCGCACGACCCTACGCTACTACGGCCGGCCTGGTGTCGCCGCCACTGTCACTGGGCAGCTGCCGCCGCGAGGACCGACGAGCAAGCAGGCGGGACGGGCGGGGCAGGAGGCCGGGTTGTGACGCACGCGGCCGCGAGCGTGCGCGCCTCCGCCGAGCGCCGGCCCTCACTGCGCGTGCGCCGCTGGGCCGCCAACCGGCCCTGGCAGTGCCGGGTCGTAGCGCCAAAGGGAGACCTGTGAATGAAGTAATGAGTGGTCTCCCTGCTAAGCGGAGTCGTTAGTGCCTCTCACCTAGTCATGGAGACTTTCATTTATTCTTTCAACACATGCTAAAAGCTCCCTGTTTGCCAGCACTTACTAGGCGCCAGGGACACAGCAGAGAGCCAGACGCCAGAACACACATTACCACCTCAGTGTGGTTCTCGTTGTGGTGGACAGCAAGAGGGCCCACTTTAGGGGGTGACATTCAAGCTGACTCTGAGGCCTGGGCAGGATCCGACCACAGGAAGATCGCCATCTGACCGTAGAGGACAGCAAGGGAGAAAGCCTGGTAGAGTCAGGAACACCCTGGCCGCTGGGTGGAATGGTGGAATGACCATAAGATCCTCAGAAGTCTGGCAGGAGGTCTGTGAGACGTCAAACCGAGAAGGCCTTGTAGGTAGTAGGAGTTTCAATGATATAGTAATTTGGGAGCCACAGACAGAGAAATAAGCCTAGAAGAGCTTCCTAGGCCAAACATGTGCCTTGAGAAAAGGGAATAAGGCCCAGAACAGGAAGGACCTCTGTGCCTATTCTTCCTCTTGAGTATTCCCACTAGGATTCCCAGGACCAGGTCTGCATGCCTCTTTCCTCCCCACACTTCACCCTGGGCCCTCGGCCAGCACTGCTTGATGGTGTTGAGCAGACCACAAGGTACTATTCTTTTGCCCCTGGGAAAGGAGCACAGGTAAACTGGAGAGACCAAGCTCTTTCCCAGGTTGCACCCTCCCAACTCACACCAGATTGGAAGGGAATAGAAAAAGATAGAGAACTTCCTGGGATGTCCACGCCACAGCCTAGCTGCTGACCAAAGGCCCAGTGGGCATAGGCAGAGTCCTCCCTCGACTTGCCGGGCCCAGCCAGAAAGTGACTAACTGTAGGCTTGGGAACCTGAAAGGCATCTGGGATGGTTAAGCTCCACCTGGTAATTACTCAGTATTAATTAAAATCCTCGCTAGGCCCTCTCACACTGGCTTGGCACACACCCAGAAGCTCAGTGCTGCTGGAACTCAGCTTACAGAAGCAGGAGCACCTGGATCCCCGCTGGTGCAGAAGCCACCTAGGCTCTAGGCCAGATAGGCCTGTGATTCCAAACAGCAATGTCTCCCTGGACAAGCTCCTTGACTCCTAGAAGGAGACTTGGACCATCAACTTTGTAAGGGGAGGAGTAGTGTCCAACTTGTTCCCTGCTGGGTTCTTATCACACACTCTTAGAGAAGGTTTACTGAAGGAATGAATGATAAATTTCCACACAGCAAGCAGAACCAATGAAACTGCTCTCCTGACCTCACAGTTGCAGAACTAGGATTGGTTGCTTCAAAGCTGTGCTTCTGATCTCAGAATATGAAGACTTCACTAAAGACAGACAGTGACAGTCTGGAGGGGCAGGGTTCCTCAACACTTCTCTGCTTTTGAGTAGACCGACCCTCCCAAGTTTTCCAGGAGTCAGCACATACCCAGGAAACCTGGGTGTGACTCCCATTGCACCGCCACACCTGGGGATCTGCCCTGCTTCAAACAATCCAACAACCAACACTTTGGCAAGGCAAATTCACAACTCCACTCCCTAGTTTGCCCATCTGTCAGGTTTTATATGTTTTAAAGGGGGACAGGCACGTGTACAGTTAGGACTCCAACCTCAATTACAACATAAGGTAGAGGGAGGCTACTCCAGGCCTGACGACAGAGCTGGGGGTGGGCGAGTTCTTCCAGTTGCTCTCCCAGTTGCCCCCATCAGCTGTTGCCAGAAGCAGGCTGGTCTGCCTGGCTTGTTTTCAGATCCCCATAGCTTGGCCATCCACCCATCCAACAACCATGGCATTCAAAGGCATCTTTGGACCTGGAAGGAATGAGGGCCACAGAAAGCAGGAACCCCACAGCTGCTCCTCACCTATATCCACAGACCAGCCTTAGAGTAAGGATGGACAGCCAGCTCCAGGCCTATCTTGGCTCCCCTCCCTTAGCACCTAGTACCCAGAGCAGGGATCCATCTCTGCTCCTTCTGGGAAACCCTTCAGTAGCAAGTGGAGTCTCAAGGGCCTTCATGAATGCCAAGTTCAGCTGGCCAAAGAAGAGGGCCCTGGAGCAAGAGAGAATACAAGGGGTCTGAGTCCTGCAACTTCTACCCTTACCCTCCTAGGACTGACTTCACTCAAGCCTGTCCAGCTGCATGGCTGGGGATTCCCGTGGCAACCAAACCCACAGGCATAACTGGGAAACAGATGCCAACAGCAAGTGACGGTGGATGGAAAAGGCCAAGAGACCCTGAAAAGCAAGAGAAATATAGAGGCTGTGATAGAGAAGAGGAAGTCCCAGAGCCCTAACGGGTGTTCAACTCCAACCCAGTCCTACTGACTACCCAGCAGGCAGTCAACATCTTGCACAAACTGCCACACCACCAATCACAGGTAGACATGGACATAATGGGGCCAATTCTCAGAGATGTTTACAACTATGGATGCAGGGTAACACACATGGGGCACACGTTTAGCCCAACAGCAGTGTGTCTGGTGAAAATGAACATGGGTAGGATACCAATTACTGTTTCCAATGAAACAGTGGATTTCATGTACTCTTTTTTGTGTGTGTGTGAGGAAGATCAGCCCTGAGCTAACATCCGATGCCAATCCTCCTCTTTTTTGCTGAGGAAGATTGGCCCCGGGCTAACATCCATGCCCATCTTCCTCTACTTTATCTGGGACACTGCCACAGCATGGCTTGATAAGCGATGCGTCAGTGCGCACCCGGGATCCGAACCCGTGAACCCTGGGCTGCCGCAGCGGAGCACATGCCCTTAACCACTGTGCCACTGGGCCGGCCCCAGATTTCATGTACTCTTAACAGGTTTATTATTTAAAAGGTATTTTTCCTGTCTTTCCAGGAAGAAGGGAGATGAACAACTGCCCCACACTCCTCTGGAGGCCTGCTCTTGGCCAAGACCCCCCAGTTTACACACCTTCTGATGCCCTCTGCCTACTGGGGGCACTCAGCCCCACCAGGAACACCTCCCTCTTCTCTGCCCAAAGGGGCTGCTTCTCTAAGCCACTCTAGTCCCCCACCTATCTCCAGGGACCTGTCGGTCCCCTGACCACCTGTGTATGCCAGCCCTCCTGGTCCAGTCCTCCCAGCTCATTTAGTATCTATCACCATCAGTTTCTATTTTGCCTTAGAAGTATTCATGAGCCTCTAGTGGGCAGGAGAGATTAGAGAAGTGGGCTATGTTTTCTCTGCCCTCACCCAAGCTGTTCTTCACCTTCCATAATCCCTCTCCCATGAGGCTACTGCCTTTGGTCCAAGAGGTTTGGTCTATTTTAACAAGTATCCATACTCCAGGGAGCAGTTAATTCCCGGGCCACCTGTTTCTGCACCTGTGAGCCACCCCCCTCCCCAGGACATTGTGTCCTGAGAAAGTGTCAGTCTGTGCAGTGGACCCAGGGTCTACCTCTGAGACACCTTAGGGCAAGGACAGAACCTGGGAAGCAAGGGAGAGCCCGGCTGGAGAGCCACAGGCCTGCATGCTGACGAGAGCAGAGCAAGCAGAAAAGGGAGCCCTCAGAGAGCACCTAGCCCTGGGGCCTTCCCAGTGCCTGTTGGGACTCTGTGTGCCACCCCTGGCCTAACTCACAGGCCAGTTGCCTGGGCTTTGACCCTGCAATACAGACAGGCTTCTTGGAGCTTGGGTCAAGCAGCCCCGGGACAGCCTCTGACAGCATCACAAGCCTTTCCTTAGGCCTGTGGACACCAAGACACCACTCTATTACCAACTTGCCAATGATTTTGGCAGATCAGTTTACCCTGTCTGAGCCTTGGTTTCTACATCTGAAAGTGGGGGTAAAAATCCCTACCCATTAAACACTGAGTTACATGGGGATAAAGAAATGAGAATGAACCCATGAAAAAGTTAAAGGCATAGGGGGTTCCAGCCTCAAAAGAACTGTGAAGAAAGAACTGTGGGTAGAAATGGTATGACCTTACAGCAGAAATGGTGCTACTATTGCTTCTAATACGCTGCTGTTGCAACAACCTGCCTTCTGTCCCTCACCTTTGACCCAGTTATACTCTTCTTTGTGCCTGGGTGAGGCTGTTATCACCACTGGTTGCTTTAACAATCACTGTCTGGGGCCGGCCCCGCGGCTTAGCGGTTAAGTGCGCACGCTCCGCTGGTGGCCCGGGTTCGGATCCCGGGCACGCACCGACGCACCACTTCTCCGGCCATGCTGAGGCCGCGTCCCACATACAACAACTAGAAGGATGTGCAGCTATGACATACAACTATCTACTGGGGCTTTTGGGGGGGAAAATAAATAAATAAATAAAATTTAAAAAAAAACAAAACAATCACTGTCTGGCTTCTACTTAAAGCTGTCTGTGACAGAGAAATTGCTAGGGAGGACTCCAATCTCTCTCCCACCCTTACCCCATCAGGGAGAGAAGAGATATATCAGGAACAGGTGGCATTTCAAAGTGCATCATAAAAAGGAAGTACCAGCCAGGAGGGAGTTACTCACCATCTGTTCTGCTCCCTTCACAAATATGCCTCCAGGGGCTTCCCTATTTAACTTAACAACCATTGAACACCCAAAGGAGTAAAAGAATCTGCATCACTAACATCAGGGAACCAAAACATTCCATTTTAAAATGGAAGCTGTTTCAAAGGGGAAATTATCCAGAAGCACAGACTGTAAAAGTGCTCCTGAGCCATGGGAATGGCTGGCATTTGGCTGGAATGCAAATGCACTCATGGGGCCTGCAGGCAAAGGCAAGGTTTTAGGACTATCTCAAGGACTGGGTATGCCAAGAACAGCTTCAAGAGATACGTATGTGGCCTTCTTCAAATCAGTGAGAGATTTAACAAAGACATCTTGTAGCATGAGAGGGGAGCAGGCGTAACACTGAATTAATCTTCGCAGGCAGAGAGCACACAATTTTCTTTTCTTTTTTTTTTATATAACTTTTTATTTATTTATTTTTTTCCCCCCGAAGCCCCAGTAAATAGTTGTATGTCATAGTTGCACAGCCTTCTAGTTGCTGTATGTGGGACGCGGGCTCAGCATGGCCGGAGAAGCGGTGCATCGGTGCACGCCCGGGATCCGAACCCGGGCCGCCAGCAGCGGAGCGCGCGCACTTAACCGCTAAGCCACGGGGCCGGCCCCCACACAATTTTCATCTCTCAAAAAATATTATTTTGGGGGCCGAACCAGTGGCACAGTGGTTAAGTTCTCGTGTCGGGGTTTGTGGTTAAGATTCTGGGCACGGATCTATACACAAGATTGTCAAGCCATGCTGTGGCAGTGTCCCACATACAAAATAGAGGAGGATTGGCACAGATGTTAGCCCAGGGACAAATCTTCCTCAAGCAAAAAGAGGAAAACTGGCAACACATGTTGGCTTTGGGCCAATCTTCCTCACCCCAAAAAAACAATGTTATTTTTTTACTTGGCCATAATTCCTATCTTTCCATGAATAAAGCCTCCTTCCTCAAACCCTGAAATCTTAAGCTTCCTGCCAGGTTGGCCACACTCAATCCCAGATGGGAGTGGGTCCCTCCCCCACTCACGCATTTACACAGAATGATGATTCTCAAGCCAAAGTCCAAGGGTCTCTGTGCAGCTGCAGCAAGGTGGAAGTGCTAGCAGGGCTGTAACTGTGACTGCCAGATGAGACAATGCCAGAGAAGCCCAGTTCCGATAGACTCGCCCTCGACAGACTAGCCTGTGACTCTCCAACTCTCTCACTTCCTCTGGCTGCACCTGGGCACCATCAACAGCCTGATTAGTAAAGCTAGGCTGGTGACATCAGATCACACAGTGACCCCAAAGCCCATATGAAAACTCAGGATTGCTTTTGGCCTTTTAGAACAATTAACTCTCCCTCTGTTAGTTCAGACACCCACATGGCTGAGAGCAGAGAGGTGAAAGAATGAAGGGATGGCCTGCAGGCTGGGCCTTGGGGGAGCCTGCATGCCAGGATTGCACTGAGGGCTGTGGAAACAGTTACCAATCAAGTCACCCCGCCCCACCCCCCACTGCCTCAAGCAGCTAGGGCTAGGGCAGTCAGGGAAGGCTGCATTGGCCAAAACTTCCTCCTTTCTCCTGCTGGAGCCCTTGCCTGAAGCAACCAGGGAAGGATACTGGATGCCTCCACCAAGGCCACAGACTGCCTGCTGAAATGACCCAGAAAGAAAAAAATGACCCCAAAAGAAAAAAATTTCACACAATGCAAAAATTAGAAACAATATTTATTGTTTCCTACTAAAATAGGGTGCTCTCACGAGAATAAAGAGTATGCAAAAAGAGCCTTCCTACACCCTGGGCTTTCTCACTTATCCCCCAGCATGCTGGGACTGTCAGTCGATATCAAAACTTTCCTCACTGTGTAGGAGGGAAAGCTCTCCATCTACTCCTGGGAAATTAGGCTACTCTAGTTTTAATTTTGATTACTTGCATGCAGAAAGAAAAATCAACCCAATTGTTAACAGGCTATCTGCCCCTAGGCACATTTGCTCAGTCTACTTGGACAGACAGACATGGGCCTCAAGTCCACATCCTCATGTGCAGGCCTGGATTAGATAGTACCCTGGAAATCTGGTGGGTATTCCTGGCTAGGGATCGAAGAAGACCCCAGCTCCTGGTCAGCTGGTTCAAAACATGCATAGCGCCTCCAGTGAGAGGCTGAGAGTCCCTCTCTCGTGAGTATTTTGGGTGTAGTAGGGCCAGTAGTCAAGCAGTAGACAGCACTATGGCCACACGTTGTATCTGGTCTAGAAGCTACTTACTCCATCTCCAAATCCTCTTGACATCCTTTAAATTGACAAGAGTGAATTCAATTTTCAAAATGGCACACCAAGCTACACCAGGTAGAGGATGTCATTAAGGCAACGGTCCCAACAAGTCCACACACAGAGCTCTGATCCCACAATCCCCCTCCCCTCACCCTTCAGGACGGCCTAGTTCTGCCCACTGCTCTTCCTCGGTGACAGCTTCCAGTATCCAGAAACCTTGAGCAGCCTTCAGCCTCACAAGTTGGGGGTGGCCCAATTAAGAAACTTCATGGCAACTTCAAAGCCAAGGAAACAGGCCTGAGAAGGGGTTGGAAGAAAAAAGCCAGCAGGAGTTGTGACAATTCACAGAGACCCAGCACCATGCTTAGCTGGCCCTGTCAGGACCAGAATCCCTCCCTAACCTCACTCCCACCCCAGCTCAAGGAATCAAGCTGTGCTTTCTCATTCCCAAGAGGGGAAGAAAATGCATGTTCTGTAAGTGCCCGCTTCTGATAGCCAAGTCAGGAAATGAAAGCCCCTCACCTCAGAGAATCCCAAAGGAAATCTTCCTGACAGCTTCAGGAAAGGGAGCAAACAAGGAGGCTCTGACTGAGGGTGGAGTTTGGGGAAAACTGAATCCCCAATCCAATCCCAGGAGCAAGCAGAAGTCAACCCACCTGCACCCTATTCTGAGCCCAAAGGGAAAGCACAGCCCCTGCCAGCCACTCACCGCGTTGGCTGGGAAGGCTCGGATCATCACTGCATTGAACCCCTTGTACAAGGATGTGACTCCTTCATCCCGGATCAGCTCCCTCAGCACATCTCTGAAACCGTTAGGATATTTTCCAGGAGGTGCTGTGGGGAGAACTCAACTGTTAAAGCATCAGGAAGCTTCCTGCCTGAACATGGTGACCCACATGGGGACAATCTTGTAGTCAAGTCTTCCTACAGGGTCACAGTACCAGGGAGAGGACACCTTGCAGGTCATCTTGGACCAGTCCACAGACAACACAGTTCACCTTGGGACAAACAGACACAAATGCCTGGATTGCTGGTGCTGAGGGAGTGGAGAAGAGGAATGAAGAATGAAACAGTCCTTCTGCTCTTGTGGGGGAACAAGAACAGATTTGACTTCTTAGCTCACTTATTTTGTGTTCTGGCCAAGATAAAAATGAATCTAGGGTTCCGAGGGGGCCGGCCTGGTGGCGTAGCCGTTAAGTGCACGCACTCCACTGCGGTGGGCCAGGGTTCGCAGGTTCAGATCCTGGCGTGCACCAATGCACCACTTGTCAAGCCATGCTGTGGCAGCGTCCCATATAAAGTAGAGGAAGATGGGCATGGATGTTAGCCCAGGGCCAATCTTGCTCAGCAAAAAGAGGAGGATTGGTGACGGATGTTAGCTCTAGGCTAATCTTCCTTACAAAAAAAACAAAACAAAAAATGAATCTAGGGTTCCTAGAACACCAAGGACTGCAAGGGAGAATGCTGGTCAGACAGATGTGGGTGCTGTGGTGGAGGGTGAGTATCCCTAGGGCCTTAAGAGCTCTGCTCCCCAGGGGCAGCCAGTTCTGGGACCCACTCCACCTCCATCTACCCCACTATGCTCCACTCACCAGTCTGGAAGCGAGACTTGAGCACGTCTGGGGGGATTGCCACAGCCCAGTTGAAGATCCCTGCAATGCCTCCAGCCACTAGGATCCGAGGCACACTGAGCTCATTGACACTGCAGAATACCAGCCACAGCCCCAGTTAGACAAATGCTGTGAGAGTGGCACTCAGACCATCCCTCCTGTGGCAGACAGGGAAGTTACAGAGAGAAAGAAATTGGCTGGAGAGAGGAGGAGGTCCAAGGCCAGGCTCCTGAGACATGGCAGCTGCCACTCCTTGGAGGAGGTGTCACGCACTTGTTTCAGATACTTGCTCCATTGGGTGAGGCACAGAGTAAGAGGTATTAGCTGAGCCTCAGCAACAACAAGAGGAAAGTGGACATGGAGCCAGAAGCAAGTCCCACTTCTGCCTTCAGACTCACTCACAGGAAAGGACAACCTACCCATGACTGGGCAAAGTGGCTTCTAAGTTCTTCTATTCTCCTCACCTCTTTCCCTCCGGAGTAAAGATATTTTTCAGCCACTCATATGTCATGAAATACATTCCACTGGCTGGAACGTCTGTTAATGGCAAGAAAGAGGTGAATGAAATCATCTAAAATCCTCACAGATTTCTTCAACTTAGAAGAGCCAAGGTTGGCACTGCACCCTTCAAGGTTTCCTAAGAAGTTCCTCAGCAGCACTTCCTATTTGCAATGATCACTTTGCAGCAATCAGATGCTACTCTGAGTCAAGGACTGGTATGAGTGAGTACATGACATCACTCATCTTCAAAGTCCCCTCTGAGTGGTCCCTACCGATATGCCCACTCCAAACAGTTATAAACACAGCTAGCATCTGGCCTTCCTCCAAGCTGCCATTTCAGGACAAGAGTGGGGCTGTCTCTGCCTCTCCTACTGCCACCCCAGCAGGACATGCCTCTCAAAACCAGGGAGAACCCCTCTGTTCCTAAGTCACTCTTTCTTCCCACTCATCCCTTCAGCCATGATTTCTATCTACTTGCCACTCTATTCCAAGTGCCACTGTCATGATTTCCACCCCTGAAGGCAAGCCTCCTAGAAGGATCGAAGTCCCCCATCCTCATTTGTGTCCACACTGGCTAGAAGTGAGACTGCCTGAAACCAGGACACACACTGCCAGCCTTGTTAGAGCTGTGCATGTATGATGCCAAGGCTAATCTGGCGATCCAGGCAAGACTCTCCATAGCAGATCCACCTCAGGAGAGAACCACCCCCAACCAAGGTGACCTCAGGTGGAGGTGATCTCAAAGGTTACCTCGCATGAGGGTGAGCACAGTCCCCTTATAGATGCCTCGAATCCCAGACTCCTGGTACACCTTCTTTGCACAGTCCAAGGCACCAGTGTACTTGGTTTCCCCTGAGGAAGCCTGAATCTGAGAGGGAGGGGAGAATCATCAAGTCAGCAATAGTAACATGAAAGTCAACAGCCTCAGTAGGTTACTGAAGATTACAAAGGGAATGTGGAAGTGGTCATTATGCATTAGACCAATGGAAGACTTCACCGTCAAATTGGTTAAGTATTTGGAACATGCAATATTCGTGGAAGTTGCTAGATGAATAATACACACACACTGACTAGAAAAAAAATCAACAGAAGAGCTGAAAAATAAGTTGAGTAAATCTCCCAAATACAAGAGCATTCCCAATAAAGCTAGTTGGAAGGTCTAGAAAGGAGGAGACAAACACTTCAGTCATTCACTTATTCTTTCAAAAAATATCCACTGAGCACCAACTCCATTCCAACCCCTAACTGATCAGAAGCTTGGTTAAGAAAAGGCAAACAGGAAATTGCATTCAGAGCTCTAAGTGCCTTGATAGAGGTCCTGTGCAGAGCCAGGGAAGGGCCAAGGAGAGGCCCCCATCCCAGCCTCAGGGCTCTAGGGCCTAAGAGCCAAGAGCCTGAGGGCAGACAGGGGTAATCTCAGAAAAGATTTGAAAGAAAGATAGTCCCATGCAGAAGCTACAGCAAGTAGAGAGCCAAGAGGAATCAGAACACACAGGGGCATCAAGCAAAGAGTAATTAAAGCTGGAAAGAGAATTCAGCTTTAAGAGTTCCAAGGAGAAACATTTACAAAATATATAAGTCCAATAATTTTCTTATGTACCAGCAATAACCAGTTGAAAAATAATGTAAAAGAATCTCATTCAAAATAGCAATAAAAGGGGCCGCCCCGGTGAAGAGGTTGGATTCGTGCATTCTGCTTTGGCGGCCCAGGATTCACCAGTTCGGATCCTGGGCGGGGACCTAGTGACTGCTCCTCAAGCCACCCTGAGGTGGCGTCCCATATAGAAGAGCTACAACTCTACAACTATGATACACAACTATGTACTGGGGCTTTGGGGAGAAAAAAGAAAAAAGAGGAAGATTGGCAACAGATGTTAGCGCATGGCCAATCTTCCTCAAAAAAAAGAAAAAAGCAATAAAATATATGTGCATCAAGCAATAGGATATGCATAAATAAAACTCCAAAACATCTCCAAGGGACACAAAACAAGAGGTGAATAAAGAGAAAGTCATAATTCTGGTTGGGAAAAGTTCTCAATCGGAAAGACATAACTTTTCTAAAAATAATAAATTTAAGACAATGTCAATAGAGTATCAATGGGTTTTTTTTATATAACTTCCCCAAATGATCCAGACACATGTGAACCTGGTGGGTCTGAGAAACAGCATGGAATCCCAGGAAACTAGAAGACGTTGGAGCTGACTCACAGTGATCTAGAGGGCCACTGAAGATTGACCATGGGATTGACATATTAACAGAATCCTCTCATTGTTATGCACTGTATAGACTGTCAGCAGGGAAACAAGTAAGGAGGCCCTCACAGTCATCCAGGCCAGTGATGAAGATGACTTGGAGCAATGTGGCTGTAATGGAGGTGACTGAGAAGGGATGAATTTGGGATACATTGAAAGCTAGCTTAACTGTTCAACAGATGGAACAGGTACGGTGAAAGAAAGAGAGAAATCTAAGAGGACTCCTGGGTTTAAGGGCTGAACAACTAGAAGGATGGTGCTGCCACCAACTGAGTTGCAGAAGGTTGTGGGTGGAGCAGGTATTGGGGAAGACCAGGAGTTCAATTTTGTACTCAGTGACTTTGAGGTGCCTATTAGCAGCCAAATGGAAATGTTGGATAAACTAGTCTGGCATTCAGGAAAAGTCTGAGTTGGAGACATAAATTGGAGAATCATCAGCATATAAATGGTGTCTAAAAGTGATGAGACAAGGAAATCATCAAGGAAATGAGTGTAATAGGACTGAGCCCTGTACACATGAATATTAAAAGATTGAGAAGATGATGATTAATCAATAAAGGAGACAGAGAATAAGCAGCCAAGTAGGTAGGAGGTAAATCAGGAGAGAAGCCAAGTGAAGAGAGTTCTTCAAGGAAGAGGAGAGGATCAGCTGAGTCAAATTCTATTGATGGATCAAGAAAGATGAGGACCAATAACTGAACACTGGACTTAGTGTAAAGGTCATCACTGGTAACCTTGACAAAAGTACTTATGTTGGAGTTGTGAGGCAAGAGCCAGACTGAAGTGGATTTAACAATTAGAGAAGATGAACTAGAAACAGTGAGTAGAAGACAAAAACAAAAAGAAAAACCTTTTTCAAAGAGATTTGATGTAAAGGAGAGCAAAGATATGAAGCATAGAAATTGATGTGGGAAGTAGAATAGAAAGAAGTGTTTTTTGTTTTTTGTTTTTGTGAGGAAGATTAGCCCTGAGCTAACATCTGTTGCCAATCCTCCTCTTTTTGCTGAGGAAGATTGGCCCTCGGCTAACATCTGTGCCCATCTTCCTCTACTTTACATGGGATGCCACCACAGCATGGCTTGATAAGCAGTGCGTAGGTCGACGCCCGGGATCAGAACCTGCAAACCCCAGGCCACCGAAGAAGCAGAAGGGGTGAACTCAACCACTACACCACCAGGCCAGCCCCAAGAGAAGTTTGTATTTTTAAGGTGAAAAATATAAGCATGTTTATGCTTTTATTGCTGATGAGAACAATCCAGTGAAGAGCAAAAACTGATGTTGAAGGAGAGAGAGAGAAGAACTGTTGAAGTGAGGTCTGTGGATGGGTACACAATTGGGGGGGGAGGTCAAGCAGAAGTATGGGCCATCCTTGGTGGAAATAAGCTGGGCAGCCATGGCTGTAGCAGCAGGTGCTGGTGGGTGGGTGGAGGTGGCAGAGGGCATCTAGTGAAGTCCTCTTCTGGTGGTTTTTCTCAATGAACTGGGAAGCCAGGTCATCTACTGAGAGGGTGGGGATTTGAGAGGAGAGATACAAAGTAGTCACCCAGCAGAACGGAGGAGTCTGAGAGAAGAGTATGGCTAGAGAATGTCTCATCTAGGAGCAGAAAAGGCCTTCAGTCATAAAAGAGAAGGAAGAAGCCATGAGCGAAAAGATTGATGGTCAAGGCTACTGAAAACGAACATCTCCTTAGTCAAAATCACTATACAGACTTCTGCTTCCAGAAGTACTTTTCCCTATTCCTCCTGCTAAGTACAACAAAAACCTTAGATGTTATTTTTAAAACAAACATAAGAAGACTCTGAAAGTTTGGAGAGAAGAAGACAGATTGGCTAGGGATCTTGGGTGTTGAAGAATGACATGTGGTGAGTTCCTTGGATTTTCTTTTTGATACATCTCAGACTTGGAGCTGAAGATGGTGGCAATCCAGGAATGACAACAGGCACAGACAAAAAGAAGCCCCAACAAAAGTCCACAATCTCTAAGCAAAGGACCAGGAAAGGGACAGCCTAGAAAGATAGAAAACCTTTAGACGATAAACACTCTACTCTAGCTAAACACCATAGAAAAAACTGTGGCCTCAGCCCCATCCACGCCAGTAAAGACCAAGTGGAGAGCCTAGACTCCTACCCTTGCAGGGCTGTAATGACACACCCAACATGCTGCCAGGGTAGAGTCAGAAAAGGCCAAGTAGGGAAGTAGGACTTTCATCTCTGATAGCCAGTAACCAGTGCCCTCCTATCCTGTGGTGTCACTGGAAACACTGGAACTCCCACACCCACCCAGCGGTAAAAAGAAGTGCCCCATCCTCAGGTGTCAACAGAGACTGAGTGAGGAACCTAGACTTCTACCTCCACCTGGCAGTAACAAGGGAGCCTCCCTCCCTTCCCTGCTGGAGTGGTGTCAGAGAAAGCCAGCTAAAACAGAAAGTTTAAATAAGATCCAGAGTCTCCACATAATACACAAGTATCCAGGTTTCCATTGAAAATCACTCATCACACCCCAAACCAGGAAGATCTCAAACTGAAAGAAAAAAGACAAGCAAGAGATGCCCACACCAAGACAACAGAGATGTCAGAATCATCTGACAAAGATTTTTACAGAAGCCATGGTAAAAATCCTTTAATGAGCAATTATAAATATGCTTGAAACAGATGATAAAATAGAAAGCCACAGCAAAGAAAGTCTCAGCACAGAAATATAAAAAGTCTCTTCCATGTCTTAGAAGGTGTAAGAAAGAATCAAACGGAAATTTTAGAATTGAAAAATACAACTGAAATAAAAAGCCCAGTGGATGGCTTACTCAACAGAAGAATAGAGGGAATAGAGGAAAAAAATCAGTGAACTAGAATATAGAAAAATGGAAAATATCCAATCTGAACAACTGAAAGAAAACAGACTGAAATGAATTGAACAGAACCTCGAGGACCTGTTGGACTATAACAAAAAATCTAATATTTGTGTCCTAGGAGTCCCAGAAGGAGAGAAGAAAAGAGGGAGGGACTGAAAAGGTACTCAAAGAAAAAATTGCTAAAAACTTCCCATATTTGGCAAAACATAAACATATAGATTCAAGAAGCTGAATGAACATTAAACAGAATAAACCCAAATAAATCCATGCAAAGGCACATCACAAATGAACTTCTGAAAACTAAAGACAAAGAAAAAAATCTTAAGAGCAGCCAGAGAAAAATGCCATTTTACCTACAGGACAAAACCAATTAGAATGATAGCAGAAACCAGGGAGGGTAAAAGGAAGTAGCATAGGATCTTTCAGGTGCTGAAAGAAAAGAACTGTCCACCCAGAATCCTATGTCCAGCGAAAATATTCTTCAGGAATAAAGGGGAAATCAGGCATTCTTAGATGAAGGAAAACTAAGAGAATTTGTCACCAACTGATCTATCCCAAAAGAATGGCTAAAAGAAGTTCTCTAAACAGAAAGGAAACAATAAAAGAAGGAGCCCTGAAACATCAAGAAAGAAGAAAGAACACAGTAAGCAAAAATATGGTATATTATATAATGATAATATAAAAGACATTACATATAGTGATAAAAGGGCCAATCCACCAAGAAGATATAGCAATCCTAACGTGTATGCATGAAACAAAAAAGCTGCAAACTATGTGAAGCACAACTGATAGAACTGAAAGGAGAAACAGACAGACCCACAATTACAGTTGGAGATTTCAAATCCCTCTATCAACAATTGGTAGAACTAGACAGAAAATCAGCAAGGATAGAGAAGAACTCAACAATACCATCAACCAACAGGATCTAATTAACATTCATAGAACACTCTACCAAACAACAGAAGAATACACATTCTTTTCAAGTGCCCCTGGAAAACAGACCAAGACAGACCATATCCAGGGCCACAAAACAAACCTCAAGAAATTTAAAAGAATTTAAATCATGTTCTCATTTAAATCAGAGTTATGTTCTCTGATCACAATAAAATCAAACTAGAAATTAATAATCTCCAACACCTGGAAACTAAACAACATTCTTCTAAATAATTCATGGGTCAAAAAGGAAGTTGGAAAACACCCTGAACTGACTGAAAATGAAAATATAAAACGTTGAAGTTCATGGGGTACAGCTAAAGCAGTGCTGAGAGGAAGCTTTATAGCACTGACTGCATACATTAGAAGAGGAAAAGCCTCAAATCAATAATCTAAGCTCTCACCTCAAAAGAAAAGAAAACTCGGGCCGGCCCCGTGGCTTAGCAGTTAAGTGTGCGCACACTGTTGCTGGCGGACCGGGTTCGGATCCCGGGCGCGCACTGACGCACCACTTCTCCGGCCATGCTGAGGCCAAGTCCCACATACAGCAATTAGAAGGATGTGCAACTATGACATACAACTATCTACTGGGGCTTTGGGGGGAAAAATAAATAAATTAAAAAATAATAATAATAAAATAAAATTAAAAAAAAGAAAAGAAAACTAAACCCAAAGCACGCAAAAACGGAAGGAAATAGGGGCTGGCCCCATGGCTTAGTGGTTAAGTGCACGTGTTCCGCTACTGGTGGCCCAGGTTCAGATCCTGGGCACGCACTGACGCACCGCTTCTCCAGCCATGCTGAGGCCGCGTCCCACATACAGCAACTAGAAGGATATGCAACTATGACATACAACTATCTACTGGGGCTTTGGGGAAAAAAAAGGAGGAGGATTGACAATAGATGTTAGCTCAGAGCTGGTCTTCCTCAGCAAAAAAAAGAGGAGGATTAACATGGATGTTAGCTCAGGGCTGACCTTCCTCACAAAAAAAAAAAAAAAAAGGAAGGAAATAATAAAAACACAAGCAAAAACCAATGAAACTGAAAACAGAAAAACAATAGAGAAAATCAATGAAACAAAGAGCTGTTTTTTTGAAAAGATCAATAAAGTTGATATACCTCTGGTGAGGCTGACAGAGAAAAAAAAAGTTACAAATTACTAATACCAGGAACAAAACAGAAGCTATTACCACAGACCCTGCAGACATCAAAAGGATAACAAGGAAATACTACAAACACTCTAGACACACAAATCAAACAACTTAGATCAAAAAACAAAAACACAAACTACCAGAATTTTCCCAATATGAAATAAGCAATTTGAATAGCCCTGTGACTATTAAGAAAATTGAATTCATAATTTTAAAACTCCTCCCAAAAAATCTCCAAGCCTAGATGGTTTCACTGTAAAATTCTACCAAACATTTAAAGAAGAATTAACACCAATTCTACACAATCTGTCTCTGAAAACAGGGAGGAGGGAACACTTGCCGATTCATTTTATGGAGCTAGTATTATCCTGATATCAAAATCAAAGACAGTACAGAAAAAAAAAAAAAAAAGACAGACTAATATCTCTCATGACCATAGATGCAAAAATCCTTAACAAAATATAAGCAAATAGAATTCAGCAATATATAAAAAGTATTATACATCATGACCAAGTTGGGGGGTTTGTTGCAGCAATGTAAGCTTAGTTCAACATTCAAAAATCAATCAATGTAATCCACCATATTAAAAAGTTAAATTCACATGATCATATATCAATCAATGCAGAAAAAGTATTTGACAAAAGTCAATACCCATTCACAATAAAACTTCCAGAAAAAGGGGGAACAGGGGCCGGCCTGGTGGTGTAGTGGTTAGGTTCGCACACTCTGCTTCAGCGGCCCAGGGTTTGCGGGTTCGGATCCTGGGTATGGACCTACACACTGCTCATCAAGCCATGCTGTGGCGGTGTCCCACATATAAAATAGAGGAGGACTGGCACAGATGTTAGCTCAGGGCCAATCTCCCTCACCAAAAAAAAAAAGAGGAACAGAAGGTAACTTCCTTAACTTGATAAAGAGCATCTACATGGGCCAGCCCCGTGGCGTAGTGGTTAAGTGCGTGCGCTCCACTGCTGGCGGCCCGGGGTTCGGATCCCGGGTGTGCACCAACGCACTGCTTGTCAGGCCATGCTGTGGCGGCGTCCCACATAAAGTGGAGGAAGATGGGCATGGACGTTAGCTCAGGGCCAGTCTTCCTCAGCAAAAAGAGGAGGATTGGGGGGCTGGCCTGGTGGCGCAAGTGGTTTAAGTGCGCGCCCTCAGCTGCGGCAGCCCAGGGTTCCCTGGTTCGGATCCCTGGCGTGCATCGATGCGCTGCGTGTCAGGCCATGCTGTGGCGGCGTCCCACATAAAGTGGAGGAAGATGGGCACGGATGTTAGCCCAGGGCCAGTCTTCCTCAGCAAAAAGAAGAGGATTGGCAGATGTTAGCTCAGGGCTGATCTTCCTCACAAAAAAAAAAGTTTAAAAAAAAAAAAAAAGAGGAGGATTGGCATGGATGTTAGCTCAGGGCTGATCTTCCTCACAAAAAAAAAAAAATCTACAAAAAACCCTACATTTAACATTATATTTAACAGTGAAATGGTGAATACTTTCGCATAAGATTGGGAACAAGGCAAAATGTCCACTCTCACTACTCTTATTCGACATAGTACTGGAAGTTCTAGCCAGTGAAATAAGGAAATAAAAGGCAAACAGAGGGGTTGGCCTCGTGGCCTAGCAGTTAAGTGCACGCGCTCCGCTGCTGGCGGCCTGGGTTTGGATCCCGGGCGCACATTGAGGCACTGCTTGTCAAGCCATGCTGTGGTGGCGTCCCATATAAAGTGGAGAAAGATGGGCATGGATATTAGCCCAGGGCCAGTCTTCCCCAGCAAAAAGAGGAGGATTGGCATGGATGTTAGCTCAGGGCTGATCTTCCTCACCAAAAAAAAAAAAAAAAGGCAAACAGATCAGAAATGAAGAAATAAAACTGACCCTATTTGCAAATTACATGATTGTCTATGTAGGAAATCCCAAGGAATCTTAAAAAAAAAAAAAAAAATCCTAGAATTAATAAGGAAGTCCAGGAAGGTCAGAGAATGCAAGTTTACCATACAAAAATCAACTGTGTTTCTATAAACTATCAGTGAACATGTAGACAAAGTTAAAATTACAATATCATTCACAATGCCATTTTACAAGGTCAAAGAGAGAAGCACTTAAGTGTAAATAAAGAAAACATGGACAGGGCTTAATGCTGAAAACTACACAATGATGATGAAAGAAATTAAAGTTCTAAATAAATGGAGAGACATACTATACCCATGAATTGGAAGACTCAAAATAGTAAGTGCCAATTCTGCCCAAATTGACCTATAGGTTTAACATAATTCCTATCAATATCTCAGCAAGGGGAGGCTGGCCCTGTGGCGTAGTGGTTAAGTTCGGCATGCTCTGCTTCAGGGCCTGGGGTTCACGGGTTCAGATCCCAGGCATGGACATACACCACTCGTTAGCCATGCTGTGGCGGTGACCCACATATCAAGTAGGGGAAATTGGCACAGATGTTAGCTCAGAGCTAATCTTCTGTAAGCAAAAAAAAAAAAAAGTGGAAGATTGGCAACATATGTTAGCTCAGGGCAAATCTTCCTCAGCAAAAAAAGAAAAAAATCTTAGCAAGATTTATCTCATTTTCTAAATTATCCTAAAATTTACATGGAAATACAAAGGAATTAGAATAGCTAGAACATTTTTTTAAAAAGAATAAAGTGGGGGGCCGGCCCGGTGGCGCAAGCGGTTAAGTGCGCGCGCTCCGCTGCGGCGGCCCGGGGTTTGCTGGTTCGGATCCCGGGCGCGCACCGACGCACTGCTTGGTAAGCCATGCTGTGGCGGCGTCCCATATAAAGTGGAGGAAGATGGGCACCGATGTTAGCCCAGGGCCGTCTTCCTCAGCAAAAAAAAAGAGGAGGATTGGCGGTTGTTAGCTCAGGGCTGATCTCCTCACAAAAAAAAAAAAAAAAAAAAAAAAAAAAAAGAATAAAGTGGGAGGGATCAGTCTACTCAATTTCAAGACTTAGTATATGGCTATACTAATCAAGATTGTGTAGCATTAGTAGAGGGATAGACATATAGATAAATGGAAAAAAACAGAGAACCCAGAAATAGACCCACACAAATATGCCCAACTGATTTCTAACAAAAGTGCAAACACAATTCAGTGGAAGAAAGATAAGTCTTTTCAACAAATGGTACTGGTGCAATTAGACATCCATAGGCGAAAGAAAAAAAAAGAACTCTGACCTAATTCTCATACATTATACAAAAATTAACTCAAAATGGGGTCACATACTTAAATATAAAACATAAAACTATAAATACAGTAAAACTTTTAGAAAAAATAGGAAAAAAATCTTCAGGATGTTGGGCTAGGTAAAGAGTTCTTAGACCCAACGCCCTAAACACTGAAGGCCCAATCCCTAAAAGAAAAATTAATAAACTGGACTTCATCAAAACTAACAGTGTTTGTGCAAAAGATTCTGTTAAGAGGATGAAAAAATAACTATAGACTGGTAGAAAATATTTTCAAACCACATATCTGACAAAGCACTAGTATCTAGAATAAAAAACTCTCAAAATTCAACAGTAAAAAAACAAATAATCCTATTAGAAAATAGGCAAAAGACATGAACAGACATTTCACCAGACAGGATATACAGATAGCAAATAAGCACATGAAAAAAAGTTCAACATCTTCAGCTATTAGGGAAATACAAGTTAAAACGAGATATCATTACATACCTATCAGAATGGCTAAAATTAAAAATAGTGACAACACCAAATGTTGATAAGGATACAGAGAAACTGGATCATTCATACATTGCTGGTGGGAATGTAAAATGGTATAGCTACTCTAAAAAACATTTTGGCAGTTTCTTTAAAAACTGAACAGGCAACTACCATATGACTCAGCAATTGTACTCCTGGGCATTTATCCCAGACAAATGAAGACTTATTTTCTCAGAAAAATATCTGTGCATGAATGTTTATAGTATCTTTATTCATAACAGCCAAAAACTGGAAACAACCCAGATGTCTTTCAATGGATGGAAAGTTAAACATATTGTGGTACATCCACACTGCGGACTACTAAAAAGGAATGCACTATTCATACATGCAATAATATAAATGAATCCCCAGAAAATTATGTTGAGTTTAAAAAGCCAATCTGAAAAGTTTACATACTGTAGGATTCCATTTATATAACATTTTTGAAGTTTCAAAATTATAGAAATGGAGTACAGATTAGTGTTTGCTTGGATAATTAATGACCAGAGGGGAGAAAGGGAAGTGAATGTGGCTGTAAAAGGCTACAGGAGGAATCCTTGGCATGACCGAAATGTTCTGTATTTTGACTGTATCAATGTCAATATCCTGGTTGTGACATTGTACTATAGTTTTACAAGATGTTACCACTGTGAGAAAACTGGGTAAAGGGTACAAGGGATCTCTCTGTGTTATTTCTTTTTTTTTTAATTTTAATTTAATTTTATTTTTTTCCCCCCAAAGCCCCAGTAGATAGTTGTATGTCATAGTTGCACAGCATTCTAGTTGCTGTATGTGGGACGCGGCCTCATCGCGGCCGAAGAAGCGGTGCGTCGGCGTGCGCCTGGGATCGGGACCCGGGCCGCCAGCAGCGGAGCACGCACACTTAACCGCCAAGCCACGGGCGGCCCATCTGTGTTCTTTCTTTATTTTTTTTCCTTTGTATTATTTCTCACAACCGCATGTGAACCCCTAATTATCTCAAAATTAAAAGTTTAATAAAAAAATACACAAAATTAAATGACAAATGCAAACCATGAAAAAGACTTGCCACATATGATAAGTAATTAATAACCTTAACATGTCCAAAGCTTTTATAAATCAATTAAAAAAAAACCAAAGAACACAAACAGGCATTTCGCAAAGGAAAAATACAAGCAACTAATATTCATCAAAATAATTAACCTCACCAACAATTAAAAGCATGAAGGGGCCGGCCCGCTGGCGCAAGCGGTTAAGTGCGCGTGCTCTGCTGCGGCGGCCCGGGATGGGTTCGCGGGTTCAGATCCCGGGCGGCCCGGGATGGGTTCGCGGGTTCAGATCCCGGGCGTGCACCGTCGCACTGCTTGTCGAGCCATGCTGCGGCGGCATCCCATATAAAGTAGAGGAAGATGGGCACGGATGTTAGCTCAGGGCCAGTCTTCCTCGGAAAAAAAAAAAAAAAGAGGAGGATTGGCATCAGATGTTACCTCAGGGCTGATCTTCCTCACAAAAAAAAATTTTAAAAAATAAATAAAAAATAAAAGCATGAAAAATTAAAACAATGTAGTTTTTTTACCCATCAGACTGGCAGAGACTGTAAATTAGATGCTGCAGAGTCTGCTGGGAAGTGGGGCTCTTGTGTATTATTGAAAGGAATAGAAAGTGACAGGCCTTTATAGGAGGGCCATTCGGTAATATGTGTTAAAAACCTTAAAAAGTATATCCCTTTAAACATACTAATTCCAAGTCTAGACATTTATCCTAAGAAAATAATCAGGTACATATGCAAAAGCTTATTTACAAAGATCTTCCCTATGACGTATAATTTGCCATGCCCCCAGATAAGGGATTATTGGGTAAGTGACAGCCATGTAATGAAATAAGATGCAGAAAATTACGTTTCAGAAAAATAATGACAGAGAAAAATATTATGATATATCAAGGGAAAAAAGTTGGTTATAAAAAACTATTATAATATGTGATTCCAATTTTATTTCAAAAGATAACATTTCTTAATATACACATTTACCAAAAAGACTAGAAGAATTCAGAAACAAAGCATAACATCAGTTACCTCACTGGGGTGGTATCATAAGTAACAAATATATTTTTTCTTTGTGCTTCTCTGTATTATCAAAATTTTCTAGCAAGAATTTGTAAGTTACTTCAGCAATTAGAAGAAAAAAGCAATAACATTTCTTTTTTAAAAGGAGGCCTGGGGCCTGCCTGGTGGCCTAGCGGTTAAGTTTGGGGTGCTCCGCTTTGGCAGCAAGGGTTCAGTTCCCAGGGGCAGACCTACACCGTTCTTCAGTGGCCACGCAGTGGCTGTGACCCACATACAAAATAGAGGAAGACTGGCCACAGATGTTAGCTCAGGACAAATATTCTTCAGCAAAACTTAAAAAAAAAAAAAATCAATCAATCAATCAATCAACAAAGGAGGCCTGTGTGGTAAGGCGGGCAGCCAGTTCACATTCTCAGCCTGAAAACAAGCCGGGCACTGCACATTTGGGCAATCGGTAAAGACATAAGATGTTGGACAGGAGCAGCGTCCCTTCCATCTCTGATGAGACATGACTCACCTTTCGAAGTTCCTGAAGTAGCTACTAATAAGGGTGGATCAGTCTGGGCTGACACGTCACAGCTGTGACATTTTGGTTGGTTTGTTTTACTGTCCTGGTTCTTGATTCTACTACGATTGCTTCCCTGTTCCTGAAAAACTTGAAAGTGTTTTGCATACCTGACCTGAAGCCTTTATGAAGGGTGAAAGGACATAAATATCCACACAAAATTGTATACTGAATGGAGAAAGCTGGCCACCTCCCCTCCAGATCACATCCCCCCATCCAAGATCACATCCTTACCTGTAACAAGCACTTGATCCGTTCTCCAGGGGTCATGATTCCTGTGGTGAATACACCAGATAACATCCCAGCTGCAAATATTTGGGGGTAGCTGTATTGAAAACAAAAACCAGACGCAAGAACCTGTGACTAACCACCCAGGACAGAGGTGATCCCAGCAAAGAGGATGACTTTGTAAGAAAAAATAATTACTTGAACTGGGCAGGAGCCAAGCACAAATAAATCATTTTGCACAAAAGCCAAGTTCTAGGTGTATTCTGATGTCAAATTTCCTAGGGCAGGGGTCTCGGCACCAAGAGAAATAGGAGCTTGGTCATGTGGCACACTTGCACACTCAGATGGCCTCACCCATGGGAGAAGCTTTATAGTAAGACACAGTTTCCTCCCCTGGGCCTGCCATTCACAGTGACTCTGGACAAGTTTCCAGGCCTCTCTGAGTCTTGATTCCCCATCTATAAAATTCAGAGTTATTCTGGAAAAAGCCTCTCACCTAGGATCTGGATCTCAGTCAACCCCAGTTCCCTTCCAATCTCACCTCTTCTGGATCACCAAGGGCCTGAGAACATTTTAAGACGAGATTCAAGCAGGACAGCATCGAAGCCAGAGGGAATGGCTGTGGCTACCTCCACAAGCTGAGGGACAGCCAGGCCAGTTGCAAAGAATGTGCTGTAAAATGCTGAGAAAGACCCAGACAGGGACGGTGCTCAGATAGGCATGATGAGTCCATGGTCCCCCAGAGGCCAGAGATATGGATCCTCACCCTGGCCCCCACAGAATGAGCCACACCGAGTATTTGGAGGAGTCTGAGGCTCCTAGCATCTATAGTCCACAACTGTGCCACCTCTGGCTTCTCCTTTTCTTTCTGGGATTAGCAATACCAGGGTAGTCTGAAGGCAATGGAGCACAAAACTACAATTAGCATTTCAATCGAGTCCCCACAATTTAGGAAACGTTTCCAAAAAACTTCACTTACTTGCCTGAGTCTCAGGCTCCTCCAGAGCCCACGCCTCTGACAGCTGAGGCTTCAGGCTGGTCCCACCCAACAAGGAGCCCAAGATGTGGAGAACAGATATCAAACGGGGATAGGGAGACATCCACTGCAGGTCTTTCCCTCTAGGCAGGGCACCAGTCTCAACAGCCCAGTTTTTGCCATGCACTTACTTCAGGCAGGGCTCACACATCTACCTCTGTCATGCAAGCCCAGCACACAGGCTGACTGCTGAACAGTCAAGAGACTTGCTTTCATGCATAGCCTCCTTCACTGTCTCAGTTCACACTGCTGTCCCCAAGAGGAAACCTCAGCAACTAAACTTCCCCTCATGAGACCAACATGCTCTGTTCTTCCCAAGATGCCCAGACCCTAGGCCACGCACACCTCCATTTCTTGAGACTGTGGACTTTCCTGTGAATGGGGTCTCTGTGTGTGCACAGGGTACCATGTAGACATCCTACGACTGCCTGGCCCATTCTGCCACCCTCCACCCCACCCCAGGGAGGCATCTGCTGGACCTTCCTGGGCTTCCACCCCAAGGCTCTGGTAACGCTCCTTTCCATACTATCCCCAAATACCACTGCAGGGAGGGGAACATGGCAGGGCTGACATTCAGGATTTAGAACATGGCAGGATTATGGGGGTGGGGTCCTGAGTGTTTCAATCTTTGCTCAAGCAGGAAAGGTGTTTCTCTGAGTGTTGATGTGATCATACAGGGAACAAACCACAGGCCAAAGTACTAGCAGTGACCCCACTGGGGATTCTCGTGCACGGCCCTGGTACAGCTGTGAGCTGGCACATGTGCTAAAAGACCAGGTGTTCAGGGCTGGCCCGGTGGCACAAGTGGTTAAGTGCACGCGCTCTGCTGCGGTGGCCGGGGGTTCGCCAGTTTGGATCCCGGGCATGCACCAACGCACCGCTTGGCAAGCCATGCTGTGGCGGCGTCCCATATAAAGTGGAGGAAGATGGGCACGGATGTTAGCCCAGGGCCAGTCTTCCTCAGCAAAAGAAGAGGAGGATTGGCAGATGTTACCACAGGGCTGACCTCCTCAAAAAAAAAAAAAAAGACCAGGTGTTCAGAGAGGACATGTGTCCACAGGACATTCAGACTACCAACAGTCAAATGGGTTCAGAGGGACCCCCCACATACACCCACATTTGGGGCCACCTGTGATTGTATATAGAATCTGGGCACATTCAGAGGGTCACAAGGACTCTAGAAATAGAGTTTCACATTACAAGCATCTCTACTACACATAGACCACTACTCAGCCTGTTGTAGCCTAAAGTAGTGACAGAAAACAACTGCATGGCATCCTGGGCTTCCTCTCTTGAGCTCCTGGAGCCCAAGCCTGGCCAGCCTCTGTGCTGCCTGCAGCCCCTCCCAGGAGTTGTCACCTTGCACAGCTCAGACTGAGGGTACCCTGTCATTCCACTCCGAATTCCCTTGCACCCCAAGAAGCCTGTCTGTTTTCATTAACTACTTTGTAATTTCTGAGCTATAATTCTGACTCATCTGCCTCTTCATACCCAAATCCAACTTTTTAAAGTTTATTAAAAAGAAATACACTAATTTATTTCACTTTAATAGAGAAACCAATACGTGAAATAATTATAATCATGTTATCAAAATGAAGTAAAACAAAAGTTGGAACCTCCCTTTCCCAATCAGGTGATGGACAACAGGGTGCTGCTATCATTACTAAAGCACCAGGTACTGCTCACACATTTTACACACATTTTAGCATTCAAACTTCCCAACAGCCCTGTGGGGTTGGTATTACTAATATCCCCAGTAAGTGATACTACCCCACAGAAGAAATTATGACAACCTGGTAAGGGGGTGGGGAGGGCTTTTCCGAAACCTTTTGGTTCACAGGGCAAAGGAAACTAAAGTACCTCCCTCATGCGGAGCTCCCAGAAGCCAGCCTCAGGAGACCCAGGAGGACAGCCATTGCCTGTCTGCCAAGGTTTTTTCCTTTAACTCATGTCACACCACCAGGCAGAACAGCATCAAGTGCTCCAGGCCTATAAGTACTCACCTGAGCACATCCTCTGGGCATTTCTGTTGCAGTTTCTTCCCCAAGCCAAACCCAAAGAAGCACACAGCAAACATGGGGGTGACCCCAATGATGGGGGCAGCCATGCCCCGATATAGCCCTGTGATGCCCTGCAAGGAATCACATAAGCAGAAGCTGTTTACAGACACTACCACCCTTTACACTGCTGAAACAGGGAAGCAGTGTATTCTCTAACCTGTGGCTTCCTTCCTTCACCCCTCCTCCAAGTGAGGAGAGCTTTTAAATAGAAGAAAACCCCCACATCTATCAGAAATAGTTGTCCTCTTATACACTGCCGAAAAAAATAGAAACAGCTTCCATTCTGGAAAGCAATCCAGCAATATGTAGCATACCTTTCCATCACAAAATTCTCTGACTAGAAATTTATTCTAAGGAAATACTCAGAGATGTAAAAAGAACAATGACATCAAGCATTTACAAGGTACCAAAATTTTTGAATGAACCTAAAGGTCCCAAATAGGATATTAATGAGACAGCTTATGGAAATTCCATAAATGGACTATCACACAGGCATAAAATCACATTGTAACATGAAAAGAGACTACTAAGTGAAAAAAAAGCAGACTACAAAACAGGATATACAATGTGATCTGACTTCCTTGGGGTGAGATTACAGGTAGTTAAAAAACTGTGTATTTTCCAAGTATTAAGACATGGAGTTTTTATTGTAAGAAATAATAGTAAGACTGCACATCAATTTTCACCAGTACAGTTTGATAACGAAAAAAACTACGTAGTAGCCAACAAATGGACAGTCAGATATCTCAACCAAACAAGGTTAGTAAACCAAGGAAGAGGAATATTCAGCCTAAAAGAGGTGAAGGGGATTTCCAGGGTGGTATTTGGTACAGCAGGCCTGGGAAGAAGCCAGTCCACATGGGACTACAAGGATGAAGGACTCCAGGAGGGATGTTTCCAAGAAAAACAAAGCAAAACAACACACATTGGAACAACAGATTATAACTATTTAGGCAGTGTGGAAAACCAAACAGAAAGGTATTCTACAGAGCATTTAGCGTACAGGATGACAGAGACAAAGATTCAAAGAAAAACAAGCAAAAGAAACTAATGCAATTATTAACCCAATCTCAAGAAAAACAAAAAGTTGCACAAGAAATGAAATGTAGTGCCAGCCTGGTGGCTTAGTGGTTAATTGCGCGTGCTCCGCTACTGGCCACCCGGGGTTCAGATCCCGGGCGCACACTGACGCACTGCTTCTCCAGCCATGCTGTATGTCCCACATACAGCAACTAGCAGGATGTGCAACTATGACATACAACTATCTACTGGGGCTTTGGGGAAAAAAAGGAGGAAGATTGGCAATAGATGTTAGCTCAGAGCCGGTCTTCCTCAGCAAAAAGAAGAGGATTAGCACGGATGTTAGCTCAGGGCTGATCTTCCTCACCAAAAAAAAAAAAAAAAAAAAAGAAAGAAATGAAATGTACATCATAGTACATTGTTTGGTTAACAGAAAAAACACACATAAAGTTGTAACCATGAAAACAGTGAATTGGATTAAACCACAAAGTGTGATAAAATCATATGGGCAAGGCAGAAAGGGAATAGGGAATGTAAGAGTTAAAATCGTCTACCACAAATAGGTAGCTAAAACACATCAACAATGTATAAAATACAGTAGAATATGTGTATTATGTAGTTATAGAAACAGCATAAACAACTGAAAGAGCTGAAAGTAGTTGCCTCTGGAGAATGGGGTGGAGTGGGAGTGTGAAGATCACTTTGTTACTTTGTTACAAGCCTTTCAGCAACAAACTAAGTGCTTGTATCACTTGACTACAAAATGGAATAATTTAAATAACAAATACAAAAAATGTTAAAGTTGCTCCTTACAGAGAGTGGCAGGAGAAACAGGGTGGGGCTGCACACTGGGAGGGTCCACAGACCCAGGCTGGAGAACCTGCCTCACTGCAGACCCTGGGCATTCACAATCAATCTTCTTTGCAGAACCAAAGGGGCAAACTGTACTGGTCAGCACTCCTCCTGGATCCTGCAAAGGTCTAACACTGCTACAGGCTGCAAGCAGACTCACTGAGGACAAAGTGCAGAGGCAGTAAACAGGAAAGGGTGAATGGGACAGAGAAATTTCTGAGGAGGATCTATGAAAGTGGCGTGTGATAAAGTCCTTCCAAAGCCCCTCCCACAGCTCCCCACCTGGGCTGAGAAGGATGCCCAGGTCCTGAGGGGCCAAGTTCAAGCTCTTGACAACTCCTCTAGCATTCCTCCCACCGTGCTGGCCTGCTTGCTTCCATGCAGCACAACTAAGATCTCCTCCTGGCAGCTCCAGAAAGCAGAGCGCTCAGTCTGGCACAGCAAAAACCACTGAGAGGCACACATATGGACTAAGGAAGCCTATTCAACTCTGTAGAGAGTTGGGTTTATACAAGCTATTCACCCCAGGCCCCCAGCACCTAGCACACTGCCCAGTCGCTGAACAGGTGCTCAATAACGTTTGCTGGCCAAGAGGCATGTAAACCTGCCTCTCTGCCTCTGTAAGAGCAGAGGACTCTGAGCAGCTCTGAAACCTAAAGCTGTCATCAGACACTGATCAGACTCCACCCTGGGCAGCACAGACAAAAGAAGGAGCACCTTACAAAAGAAAAGCCACCATCTCACGCATGGGTAGTTGGGTAGGCTCCACCTCAAAATCTTCCTCCCACACCTGGGTCCTGCAGGAACCCTGGGAAAAACTTATTCCCCAAGGCTGAGTCCATCACTTACCAGCATCCCCTCTTTATCTGGGTGACACCTGCTTCTCAGTTTCTGTATATTTAATAAAGACTATATATTTAATAGAGTACTTATTCATATGAGATTATATTTTAGGAAGCAAAGGAAAAGTTCTCAACAAGGTTTTTTACATATGTGCTAATGAACTGAGTAATAAATATCACTAGTAATTGAAAATTTTTGAAAATCCATGTTTTCACTCTAAGAAATATCTGAAAAATTATTATGTAATTCAATGATACCAAACCAATTTAGTGTCCTTGTTAGTGGTTTGAAGACTCCACTGTTCCTCAGACTGGCTGACTTTTCCTCCCGATTTTATGTGAATTTCTTTCTTTCTTTTTTTTTTTTGTGAGGAAGATCAGCCCTAAGCTAACATCCATGCTAATCCTCCTCTTTTTGCTGAGGAAGATCAGCTCTGAGCTAACATCTATGGCCAACCCTCCTCCTTTTTTTTTCCCCAAAGCCCCAGTAGATAGTTGTATGTCGTAGTTGCGCATCCTTCTACTTGCTGTATGTGGGACGCGGCCGTGGCATGGCTGGAGAAGCGGTGCGTCGGTGTGCGCCCGGGATCTGAACCTGGGCCGCCAGTAGCGGAGCGCGTGCACTTAACCGCTAAGCCACGGGGCCGGCCCTATGTGAACTTCTGACACTGATCCCTGTGGAACTGACCGATCCAGATATGCATTTTCTTCCATTTCATGTCTCCAATTATTCCTTAAATAATTCCCTGTGGTCTAAATTCTGCCTTCCAAAACAGAACCATTTTATTAGCTTCAGTCACCTGTATAAAACAGCAGCTGGAACTATCAAAGACTCCAGAGTGATGACAACAGGAGGGCATAGGATGGCACAGTGAGAGAGCTGCAGCTGTGGGCTGGACCTCCAGCAGAACTACACAAAGTCACCCTATCCCCCCGGAGGAGTAACAAACCAACCTTATGAATGTGTTCCTCTGAGTAAGAGGAATGCCCAGCACCGAGATACCATACCTCTCTAATAAGAGTCTTCCGGAAACAGTCAAAGGTCCCAGAATACATGGGCGGCTGTCCAGGCAAACTCGGGGGCTGTGTCTGCAGTCGGACCTGAAACCAGAAGTTAAAATACAGTCATCTCCCAGAATCAGAACTACCTGTCAGTAGCAATGGGCCAACTGTCTGCCAAACTCTGAAGAGAGAAAGCTGCACCCGTGTACATGTCTTCAGCATTCACTTACCCTGCTGGATTCAGACTTCTCTTCCTCTAATTTACTCAAACCCTGCACTCACAAGTCATTAGTAGCATGCTTTCAGAGAGAGGGACAGTTCCTCTGATTTCCTCATCCACTTACTTTCATCATTTATTTCTTATCTAATGGATCCCAGAATGACCCAACAGGATAGGTATTCCTAGTTTACAGATGAGGAGACTGAGTTTAGTGAGTTCAAGTGACGTGCCAGTAACTAGACCTGGCTGATGCAAAGGTCCAGCTCTAGCCACCACCCCACTCTCATTTGTAGTGGCATGTTGATGGTTACATAAGGTGCTCAACAAAGGCATTTTGGACTGAGGTGGATTTAAACCTACTTTTCTGGGTCCTCATCCTTCTCAATCTTTTGGTGTATCCAATGCTTTAAACTCTCTCTCTCTCTTTTTTTTTTTTTGCGGAGGAAGATTCACCCTCAGCTAACATCCAATGCCAATGTTCCTCTTTTTGTATGTGGGCCACCACCACAGCACAGCCACTGACAGATGTGCAGTTTAGGTCTGCACCTGGGAATCAAACCCGGGCCACCGAAGCAGAGCGTGCCAAACTTAACCACTAGGCCACTGGGGCTGGCCCTGTCTCTCTCTCTAAACCTCCCTTCTCAGTACTTCCTCCTTTGTTTCCTTTTCTACTCCAGTCATTCTCCAAGGCTTAGCACCCTACTCATGTGGTCCACTATCCCTTTCAGAAAACTCAAATTCCAAGGCTTCAGTTTCTGCTCAGTGATGACTATCACTCCGTCATCTCCAGACGTCTCTCTCCACCTTTAAGGCTACATTCCCAACTGCCTGGAGAAGTTCTCCCTACTCAAATCATCTCTGGAATCTCACCCTCCTGATGAATGTCCCATTTGTACCAGAGCCACCTAGCTGCCATCTTTCTCAGAATTTGAAACTCTAGTATTACCTCTAACTACTTCCTGTTGCTGTTCCTGCTCTTATCACATGAGTGCCAAGTCTGTTGGAGCAGTCTTTGAAGATGCTACCGGAATCCTAACTACTTCCTCTCTAGGTCTCCTCCTAGGCCAAGTCCCCATCCATCCTTACCCAGTGTGGTGGTTTTCAATTATGTCCACTAATTCTTTGACACTTTTCCCCTTCAACAGGTAAATCCTAATTCTACCCCCTTGAATGTGGGCCAGACTCAGTGATTCACTTCTATTGAATAGAATGCAGTGGTATTGATGCTATGTGACTTCCAAGGCCAGGGGATAAAAAGGTCAGCTTCTGCCTGTCTCCATCTCAGGTTATTTGCTTTGGGAGAAGTCAGCTACCGTGTCATGAGGACACTCAAGCAGCTTAGAGAGGCCACATGTGGAGGAAAGAAAGCCTCTTGACAACAGCCAGCACCAACTTGCCAGCATGGAATAAACCACATGGAATTATTCCTTCAGACGAGTGCAGTCCCAGCCAACATTTTTGGGGGGTGGGGGTGTCTTTGGTCCAGTATTTTTTTTAACGGCTTTGTTAAGGAATAATTCATGTACCATAAAATTCACCCACTTAAAGTATACAACTCAGGGGCCAGCCCAGTGGTGCAAGCAGTTAAGTGCGTGTGCTCCTCTGCGGTGGACCGGGGTTCAGAGGTTCGTATCCCAGGTGCACACCGAAGCATCGCTTGGCAAGCCATGCTGTGGCGGCGTCCCATATAAAGTGGAGGAAGATGGGCATGGATGTTAGCCCAGGGCCAGTCTTCCTCAGCAAAAAAAAAGAGGAGGATTGGCAGATGTTAGCTCAGGGCCAATCTTCCTCGTACAAAAAAAATAATAATGAAGTATACAACTCAACGATTTTTAGCATATTCACAGAGTTGTGCAATCTTCATAACAATCAATTTTAGAACATTTTCGTCACCCCAAAAAGAAACATCACACCCATTACTCTAGTCACTCCCCATTCTCCTCTCCTCTCAGCCCCTGGCAATCATTAATCCATTTTCTGTCTCTATGGATTTGCCTATTCTGTATATTTCATATAAATGAAATCATACAATATGATAACACCCAGCTTCTTTTACTTAGCATAATGTCAAAGTCCATCTATGTTGTAGAATGTATCAGTCCTTCATTCCTCTTTATTGGTGAATAATATTCTATCATATAAATATATCGTTATGTTTATCTGTTCATCAGATAATGGATATTTGCATTTTTTCCACTTTTTGATTATGAATAATGGTGCTATAAACATTTATATATAGGTTTCTATGTGGCTATATATTTTCAATTCTTTGGGATATTGCATTGGTCAGGATTCTCCAGGAGAACAGAAACAATAAGATATGGAATGAATATATATATATATATGCCAGCCCTGGTGGTCTAGTGGTTAAGATTCGGTGCTCTCATCGCTGTGGCCAGGGTTCATTTCCCCATCAGGGAATCACATCACCTGTCTGTTGGTTGTCATACTGTGGCAGCTGTGTGTTGCTGTGATGCTGAAAGCTATGCCACCAGTATTTCAAATATCAGCAGGGTCACTCACAGTGGACAGGTTTCAACGGAACTTCCAGACTAAGATAGACTAGGAAGAATGACCTGGCCACCCACTTCCAAAAATACTGGCCATGAAAACTCTACAAATAGCAGTGGAGTATTGTCTGATATAGCTCCGGAAGATGATAGGATGGTGCAAAAAGACTGGGCAGGGTTCTGCTCTGCAGTACACAAGGTCACTAGGAGTTGGAATCGACTCAATCTACTAATGTTTACACATATATATGTATATAAATGTTTACATATATATAGTATATAAAATAAGGAATTGGCTCACACAATTATGGAGGCAAGCAAACCCCAAGATCTGCAGTCAGCAAGCTGGAGACTCAGGAGAACCAATGGTAGAGTTCCAGTTCAAGTCTGAAGATCTGAGAACCAGCAGAGCTGATGGCGTAAGTTACAGTTCAAAAGTCGGCAGGCTAGAGACTCAACAAGAGCCAATGTTTCAGTTTGAGTCCAAAAGTCCCAGCTCAGTCAGTCAGACAAAAGGAGTTCTCCCTTACTCCCTTTTGTTCTATTCAGGCCTTCAACTGATTGGATGAGGGCCACCCACATTAGAGAGGGCAATCTACTTTACTTAGTCTACCAATTCAAATGCTAATCTCATCCAAAAACAGCCTCACAGATACATCCAGGATGTCTGATCAATATTTGGGCACCTCATGGCCAGGTCAAGTTGACACATAAAATTAACCAGCACAGGTATATACCTAGGAGAATTGCTGGGTCATGTGTTAAACTATGTTTAACCTTTTGAGGATCTGCCTGACTGTTTTCCAAAGAGGCTACACCATTTTACATTCCCACCAGCAGTGTATGAGGATTCTAATTTCTCCACATTCTTGCCAACATTTGTTATTATCTGTCTTTTTGATTGTAGCCATCATACTGGGTGTGAGGTGGTATCTCATTGTGATTTTGATTTGCATGTCCATGATGGATAATAATGTCAAACATTTTTCATGTGCTTATTGGCCATTTGCATATCATCTTTGGAGAAATGTCTATTCAGATCCTTTGCCTATTTTTTTCCTTCTCAATTTTTTTTATTGTGTTAAAATACACATAAAATTTACCATCTTAACCATTTTTAAGAGTACAGTGATATTAAATATATTCACATTGTTTTGCAACCATGACCATCAACCATCCTCATAATTCTTTTCATCTTGTAAATCTGAAACCGTATACCCATTAAACAATAACTCTCCATTCCCACCTACATCCAGCCTCTGGCAACCACCATTCTACTTATCGTCTCTACGATTTTGACTACTCTAAGTATCTCATATAAGTGGGATCATACAGTATTTGTCTTTTTGTGACTTATTTCACTTAGCATAATGTTTTCAAGATCCATACATGTTGTAGCAAGTGTCAAAATTTCCTTCTTTTTAAGGCTGAATAATATTCCATTGTATGTATATACCACATTTTGCTTATCCATTCATCCACTGGTGGACACTTGGGTTGCTTCCATATTTTTAGCTACTGCGAATAATGCTGCTATGAAGATGGGTGTATAAGCATCTCTTCGAGACCCTGCTTTCAATTCTTCTGGTCATTTACCCAGAAGTGGAACTGCTGGATCATATGGTGATTCTATTTTTAATTTTTTGAGAAACCACCATACTGTTTTCCACAGTGGCTGTACAATTTTACAGTCCCAACCACAGTGCACAAGGGTTCCAATGTCTCCACATCCTTGAGAACACTGGTTATTTTCTGTTTTATTGATAATAGCTATCCTAATGGGTATGAGGTGGTATCTCATTGTAGTTTTTATTTCCATTTGCCTAATGATTAGTGATGTTGAACATTTTTTCATGTGTTTATTGGCCATTTGTATATCTTCTTTGCAGAAATGTCTATTTAAGTCCTTTGCTCATTTCTTAATTGGATTATTGTCTTTATTATTGAGTTGTAAGAGTTCTTTACATATTCTGGATCCCAGCCAACATCTGCAACCTCACAAGAAACCCTGAGCCAGACTACCCACCTAAGCTGCTCCCAAAATTCTGCCTCACAAAGACTGGGAGAGTTAATGAATGTTGTTGTTTTAAGAACTAAGTTTTGGAGTAAGTTGTTACACTGCAATAGATAACTGATACACTCAGTTACTTTTGCAGTCTTTTTCCTGGCTGCTTTTCCTGCTCAGAGTTCGGCTTCCAAATCTTTCTCAGGTTGCTATCATACTAACCTCTCTAAAACACCATTTTCACCCTGCTGTTCCTTTACTTCTTTAGAATCTCTCATTCTTGTATTTGTTAGGGCCTTACATGCCACGCTAAGGAAATGAATCACTCTCTAGGCAATGGAGGTAACGTGCAAGTCTGAGGAGTTTATAGGACACAACAGTAGAAATGTCCAGAGCCTCCCACCGCTTTACATCCAAAATCCCTTATACTGGCCTTCAGATCCTCAATGGTCAGGTACAACCTCCCTCAGTTAGTAGGGAGAGAGAAATGGAGCAAAACTTCTGACTGATATCTTTTTTGTGATTTTGTATAAATCTCAAACTTGTCTCATCATCACATCAGCCATCCAGGCCAGCAAGAACATTAAAGTCCTCCATGGCTGGTCTTATCTTGTGTGGTCTCCCACCGAGACTCCCACTACCAAGCCTATATCTTCCTTCACTCCTGCCCTCTCCACTCCTGGTCTCCCTACTTCTCCAGTCAGAACTCAGCCAGCCCTTCGCCACCTGCCATAGAGCCTTTCCAGGCTCCCACTCAGAAGTGCCACAGCTCTTGCTTTCTCAGACCACAGCTAGTCACCTTGGATCTCCGAAAGCACCTCTAGTCCAGGCTTTGATTGGAGTCCATCTGGCTCTCTGAGGTCAAAAGGACAGCAGTCAGCAATTCGTGGTTTTGGTTTAAGCTAAAAAGAGGCTTTCTGGCTGTTGAAAATGCCAGTGAGCATTTCCAGTCATTTACACTTCAGTACAGAGGCCATTGGGCCTCCCTAGGAGTGACATCTCATAGGGAGGAAGGGCAAGAGGATACAGAGTTAGAAGCAACATTTGTATAAGGCAGCAAACAAGGGTTTAAAAGTTTTTTCTTTAGAGAGGCCTCAGATGCTTGGAACTAACAAGCTCTCTGCCTACATGGATCAAGAGCAAGAAGAGAGACAAGACAATTCTTCTCCCTTACTAGACAGTGCTGCTTAGAATGACCACTGTCTGAGAAGCACTAACACACACATTTACCATCAGCTGAATAAACATCTGATTTGTTTCACAGTGCCCCAACCAGTCCGGTTGCTTTAATCCTGGTCTTGGCATAGAATGACCCTGGCTCTTCTCCTAGGTTAAAGGTAGCAAAGAGCTTGCTGCCCAAACCTGTCAAGAGTAAGTGTCCCTAAAGCTATTTCCCTGTGGAGGAAACCCCATCTGACATTCTAATAAGCCCTCTACACAGGTTTCCCGCTCTATAAGACTCATGTCTATTCCCCACAGGCCCACCCTAGCCATGATCTGTCAATTTCCTCCAAGTGTGTGTCCAGAAATAAGGTTAGAAAACTTGGATGAAGGTTTGAATGCTAAGTCACAGGGCATGGACTTTGGTCTCCAACAAGACAGTGCTGAAAGTGTTGCAGTGGAAAGAGTCGAGGCCTGATGTGAGGAAGACCAGGGAACAAGCCCTAATGAGTTTCCTCCTTTCTAGAGCCTCAGTGTGACCATGGCTTCCTCACCTGGGAGTTGTGAGGATCAGCCTGGCCCTGGGCAAAGTTGGTCACTTGCTCTCCTTGGAAGGGGCTCAGTCTCTGAGGACATCATTGCTTCCCACAGGAGGCCACTCAGGGTAATGTGAGGTGACAGGCTAAAGATGGCCAAGCTCCCCTCTGGGGCGGGAAAGGAGCGAAGAGATGGTGACAAGGCACTCTGGCAACAGAGGAATGTGTCAAAAGACATCTCTAGAATAATCCAGCCTCTGTCTTGAGCTTTCTTCCTGAGGCGGGCTTTACAGGTGACCTGTTTCAATCTTGCTGATACTGTTAAGGTTTGCTGAAATCAGAGCTTTGGGGAGGCACTTTTTCTTTCCCACCCCCAAAGAAGTGGTGCAAGGCCAGGAGAGGCTGCCGGACAGAGAACTTTTGAGCGGTTAGAAGCCGCTCACTTTGCGCGGTCCGGCTCTTTGGGACGCGAGGAACAGCTTCCTCCGACCCCCGAAAGGGGCGAAAGGGAGATTCGCTAGATTTTTCTGGGAAGCTCCGACCGGCCCCCTTCTGTCCGAGCCCACGTCTCGACGCAGACCCTGCTTTCCGCGCCTCGCCCGGGCCTCCTCCCTCCAGCCCACGCCCCAGCCCCCTCGCACCTTGACTGTGTCCAGCGGGTGTCCTACGAACACCAGGCACATGCCGCCAAAGCCGCCGGCCAGTAGGTTCTTGAGCGGGCTGATGGGCTTCGCCGGGTCTACCATGGCTCGTCCGTCCGTCAACGTGCCTGTCGGTTCCCAGGCCGCCCCGCTCTACCGCCCCAGACGCAGCGCCGGCGCCGCCGACCTTTCACCCACTTTCATGTGGGCGGGACATGAGCCCAGGGCAGGTCGGGAGGAGGGCCTAGACTGCCTGGCCCGGCTTCCGCCATGGGCAGCTGCTTCCGGCGGAGGACCCGCCCTCATGGGCGTGGCTTGAGGGAGAGGGGCCGGCCGTGACACTGTCTGCGAGTTGTTTGGAAGGGCCGGCAGGTGGCCTCGCTCTTCCAGGAAGTCGTCCTGGATTTGAGTGTTTCCTCCTCTGGGCTCCCATTGCTCCACTCACTCCGCAGAAGTCGATTGCGCTCTGCTGTGTGCCAGGCGCCCTTCTAGAGCTAGTAGCACAGCACACGGGGCCTTGTCCTTGTGGAGCTTAACAATGACAAAGACCATAACAAAGATAAGTGAAAAATGTGTAGTGTATCAAGTGGTGATAACTGCTATGGAGAAAAATAAACCCGGAAATAGGGTTAGAGAGTATGAGGGGTCGAGTAATTTGCAATTTTAATTAGGTGAGTAAGGGATTCAAGACCTGAGACGGTGAGAGAGTTCTGTCTATAGACTGCCATAGAAGGTCCCTCACCCTCCACCCCATATCCTGTCCATATGGGGTGGAGGGTGAGGGACCTTCCAGGCAGAGGAAAAGAAAACGCAAAAGCCCGGAGATGTGCTGTGCCCTGCCTGTTTGAGGAACCACAGGGAGGCCTTTGTGAACAGAGTGAAGGAGAGGAGGAGGAGTAGCTGGTGAAGACATGGAGGTAATGGTGGCATATCAAACTGGGTTTTGTGTGCCATTGTGGGGACATCAGCTTCTCCTCTGAAGGAGACAGGAGCCATTTTGGGATTTAGAGCAGGGGAGTGACATAGTCTGACTTATGAATTGCCAAGATCCCTCTGACTGCTGGGTAGGAATAGACTGTAGGGAGCAAGGAAGAAGCAGGGAGCCTTGACAAGGCTAAAGGTCATGGTCAGAGATGCTGGCAGGAATCAGGGCATAGCAAAGGAGGTGGTGAGAAGTGTTCAGATTCTAGATATATTCTGAAGAAAGAATCTAAAGGAATTGTTAATGAATAGAATTTAAGGTATGTGAGAGAGGAGTTAAGGATGATGCTAATATTTTTACCTTATTGACTCTAGGTGGACAGTATCCAAGTATTCACTATATTATTCTTTCATCATTTCTGTATGTTTGAAATTTTTCAGGTTAAAAAGCTGTAGCAGGTACCTCACTGCCAAGCTGACCTGATAACAGTCTTTCTCTGTGGGCACTCCCAGGCTAGAGGGAAGCTAGGAAAGGGGAATATGGACCATGTGTGCTGGGGGTGGAAAGATGAGTAACAGGATCAGGACTGGGATCAGGAAGTGACTGGGTCTGGCTGGTCCAGAAAACCTGTAGGGGAGTGGAGGGCAAGGAGGCTGGGACAAGACCCAAAAGCCTATCTACTCTGTGCTATAGGCTTTTTCTAGGAGGTGATGGGGAACCATGGAAGAATTTTAAGCACAGTGGTGACATGATCAGATTTGTTTTAGGAAATCTATTTTGCATGAATGATTTTGTGTCGAGATAGACTGGAAGCAGGGAGACCAGTTAAGAGAGAATTACAGTGGTCCAGGCAAGAGGCGGTGAAGGCATGAACTGAAGCAGGGATCATAGAAGGATGGAAAAGGGGATAGAACCCAGAGGCATTACCAGAAAACCTGCAGCAGCTCTGGGTTTCAGACACACTGCAATTGCAGTGCCCATGGCACATCGGGGGACATACCTGGTCAGTGTCGGGTATACAACTTGGGAACCTGGAGAGAGGTGAAAGCCAGGGACAGAAGCCAGGAAGTTTTCAGCATAAAGATGTATATATGACCCCTGGAAGACTGTACTATGGGAAGAGGGGCTGGCATGGAAGGAAGAGCTCCCAAAGCAGAAGTTGCTGTTAGAGTTTTAGAAGAAAACAGAGAATAGTGCCTTTGAGTCCAAGGGATGAAACAGTCAAATGCTGGGTAAGCTAGGGAATTTTAAATGCTCCTTAGGTTTTTTTTGGTTGTTTTGTTTTGTTTTTGTACAAGGAAGATTCACCCTGAGCTAACATCTGTGCCAGTCTTCCTCTATTTTTTGTATGTGGGATGCTGCCACAGCATGGCTTAATGAGTGGTGTGTAGGTTCACGTCCAGGATCTGAACCAGCGAACCCCAAGCCGCCGAAGTGGAGCACACAAGCTTAACTATATGCCACCAGGCTGGCCCCCTCATTAGGTTTAACTATTAGTCATTGGTGACATTTAGAAGAAGTTTTCCCATAGTGTTGACAGTGGTGGATTGAATACTGAACAGGCAGCAAGAAGGCAGAGGCACTGAGAGTCAATTACTGGTTCAAGGAGCTTGGCAGGGAAAAGAAAGGAGCAATGGGTTAAAGGGTTTAGATTTCAGTGTTTAAGATGAGACTGAGGCTGAAAGAAATATCTAGAAAGGAGAAAGTGCAGCTGATAAGACAAGGTCCTTGAGGTGCTGGGAGTGGTATCTGGTGTGTGTGGCATCATCTGACAAGCTTCTTCTAAATGCCCTGAAATTTCCAGGGCTCTGATTCTGAATCTCTGAAATTGAGTTCTGGCACAAGAGTGTTTAAAGCTCTGTGGCTGAGTTTGAGAAGCATCCATTGTTAAGAACCTCCAAGATAGGGCCGGCCCCGTGGCTTAGCGGTTAAGTGCGCACGCTCCGCTGCTGGCGGCCCAGGTTCAGATCCCGGGCGTGCACCGACGCACCTCTCCAGCCATGCTGAGGCCGCATCCCACATACAGCAACTAGAAGGATGTGCAGCTATGACATACAACTATCTACTGGGGCTTTGGGGGGGGAAATAAATAAATAAATAAAATTATTAAAAAAAAAAAAAACCTCCAAGATAGAAGGAAGAGTGTTCAAGCTAGGTGAGGAGACAGCTCACAAAATGTAAAGTAAGGTTGCGTAACGCCTAACACACAGTAGGTGCTTAAAAAGATGATTGTTGAGTGAGTTAGAAAGTGGGTTCAAAGGGCTTTAGTACAGCTGAGGAGAAGAATCTCAGACATTGGAACAAGAAAGGGCTGTTAGGAGAGAGCTCAGGTACAAAGTGGGTTGTCAGCTCTCAAGGAGGCCTGAGGTGTCCTCCTGACTTCCTACATTATCATCTTTGTTTCCCACAGATTATGGGGAATTTCCACCATGAGAGGGCAAGACTGTGTTAGTATCCAGGCCACATGTTTACTGAGTACCTCCGATTTGCAGAACTCTGTATTCATTGCTGGATTGACCTTAGCAGTTTTATTGGACAGAAGGTCCAAGTTTCAGGGTTTGGTAATGGGACCTTGTTTCTCTCATTTATGGCTTATAATGCTCTGGCTGCAGAAGAGGAGCTAATTTAGAGTCAATCTGCACTCAGAACAGCTTCAGGAAGAGATGGTGTTTCAGGAAGATCTGGGCACCTCCATGACAGATGTCAATGTGGACTCTACTCAAGCCCACTAGGTTCTATTAAATAACCTCATAGGGTAACCAATAATCCACTAAACAAATGGTCTTCCTGCCTCCTCATTTTATCAGCCTTACACATAGCAAGAAAATTTACCTAAATTTTATCTGACTATGTCATTGCCTGGCCAAAAATCCTCCTCAGCTCCTCATTGCATCAGAATAAAATACAAGTGGTTCAGGGGCAGTCAAGGCTTTTCAAATCTCATGCTAACTTACTTCTTCAACCTTGTTTTTCCCTAGACTGTTTCTTCATCTCTGAGCAAACTGAGCTTCTCCTGGTTTACCACACAGACCTTTTATTTAACTGCTCCCTTCCTCACCCCAGGCCTTTACACATGCTCTCCTCTTGAGCACAGAGTGTCCTTCCTCTCCTCATTCCATAACATGTTGATGCAGGAGATGTATACTGAGTTAATTCCATATACTAGACATTGTCCAACCAGTGGTTCTTAGCCATTTTGGAGGTGGAGAATCCCTGGTCTCCTCTCCCCAGAAAAATGTACATAAGCATATGTACTTCCAGATTTGCTTTCAATTTCATGAGAACTTGAAGCCATCCTGGGACCTCAGATGAGCAGCCTTATTCCTAGACCTTGGGAATCAAACATGAATGAGAGGAACTAATCTTCCCAATGTCCCTTCTTTGGTCCTTTCTTCTTCTCTCTTTCTTCCTGGCCTCAAATTTCAAGTCTGCCCTGAAATCTCCCCAATTTCTGTACTTCTTATGGGCTCCAATCCTTCCTCTCTAACTGCCCACAGGAATCTTGAACTCAATACACCTGAAACTAAATGGCATCCAGGAAAAAGGAACCACAAGAAGTCTTGAATTCTAAAAATACTCCACTGGTAAGCTGAATTAAAGCATGGACACTCCTGGAAGGCAAATTATAAAGCTGACTGATCAACCTGATAAATTCTCTTAAAAAGGTAGTATAAAAAAAAAAGAAAATTAAACGAGAAAAATTGTGGCACAGAAGGCAGATTCAGAAGTTCCAACCCTTCTCTAATAAGAGTTCTAGTAGGAAAGGAGAGTAAGGAGAGAAGGATATAATCAAAGAAATAAAGAAGAAAATATCTCAGATAGGAAACTCAAATCTTTCAACTGAAAGGGCCAGTGAGTACTGAGCAGGATGAATAAAAAAGACATCTATATGCACTGTGGCAAAACAGATAAGAAGAGAAACTTAAAAGCCTTCAGAGCAGAAAAAATAGGCTATCAAGCAAGGAATAAGAATCAAAACATAGCAGATTTCCCATTCATTATGCTGACTGCAAGACAACAACAGAAAATAACTTCCAGCTTCTGAGGTAAAATAATTTTGAACCTAGAATCTTATACCCAGTCAAACTAGCATTCACGTGGCAGCAACAAGCACACTTTCAAGCAAGAAAAGAAAAACTTGGAAAGTTTTCTACCCACAGGCCTTCGCTGAAAGAATTATTCAAGGATATATTACAGCCAAACAAATAAATCCAGGGAAGAAAACATGGGGCCAGCCCGGTGGCGTAGTGGTTAAATTCATGCACTCCCACTTCGGCGGCCTGGGGTTTGCAGGTTTGGACCCTGGATGCAGACTTACGCACCGCTTATCTATCCATGCTGTGGCAGGCATCCCACATATAAAGTAGAGGAAGATGGGCACAGATGTTAGCCCAAGGCTAATCTTCCTCAGCAAAAAAAAAAAAAAAGAAAGAAAGAAAGAAAACATGGTAAGCAAAGAAACTTGTGAAACTTATAATTATCTTAATGATCACTGATGTTAAGGTAAAAATAAGAATCTGGTGCAAAAATTCCAGAAGATTTACATAAGAGGTACCTGGGCCATATCCAACAGGTTTCTGTATGTGGTTGCTCTCACTGTTACTCATTTCTACATTTTAAAGGTTAGCATAACTTGGATGCCAAAAATCAGACAAGGATAGTGTGTTCATATACAAAAAGGAAACCAGAGGCTACTATCACTCAATGCATGAATACAAAAATATTAAAAGTAAAACATTAGCAAGTCAATTCCAGCAAGTTTTAAATGGATAAGGTGTCGTGACCAAGCATGGTTTAAAATCAGCGAATCCTGGGGCCCCACGGCGTAGCGGTTAAGTGCATGCGCTCCGCTGCTGGTGGCCCAGGTTCGGATCCTGGGTGCTCACCGAGGCACCGCTTGTTAGGCTATGCTGTGGCAGCGTCCCACATAAAGTGGAGGAAGATCGGCAGGGATGTTAGCCCAGGGGCCAGTCTTCCTCAGCAAAGAGAGGAGGATTGGCATGAATGTTAGCTCAGGGCTGATCTTCCTCACAAAGAAAAAAATAAATAAATAAATAAAATAAAATCAGTGAATCCCATAATGTGATCAGAACACTAACAAGGTAAAGGGTGAAAATCCTATGATCATCTCTATAAATGCTAAAAACCATGTGATATTTGTGGTAGACATGGAGTTGTGCCACTAGAACCTCCTTCAGGGAAGGCCTGGCTGCCTAGCTGTAGGGCATATGGTAGCAGACAGCCTCCAGCTGTAAGTCCTTCAGGATATGCCTCAGCCTCAGAGAGCTGCATCCCCTCAGGTCACATCCTTCCCAAGATAGCCCATACCCAGTGACTGAGCAAGGTAGGGATAAAAGTGCTGGCATCACAGTTTAACTTCTGCCTCTGCCCAATTCTGCTTCATGTCCCTTTATGTATGTTGGTCCCTAATAAATATCTTGCTCTCCAAACTCCATTTCAACATTTTCTTCCAGAGATCCAACCTGTAATAGTAGTGTTCAGCATCATTCCTTATAAAAAACAAAACACAAAGGAAAAGAACATAAAATTGTCAATTTAAGATTTGAAGTAAACTCTCTTGTAATGGATAAAGAGTAATTACCTTTTTGTTGTTAAGCAAACTAATAACTACCATATATATATATTTTTTTGTGTGTGAAGAAGATCAGTCCTGAGCTAACATCTATTGCCAATCCTCCTCCTTTTTTTTCCCCTTTTTCTCCCCAAAGCCCCAGTAGATAGTTGTATGTCGTAGTTGCACATCCTTCTAGTTGCTGTATATGGGACGCCGCCTCAGCATGGCTGGAGAAGCGGTGCGTCGGTGCGTGCCCGGGATCCGAACCCTGGCCTCCAGTAGTGGAGCGCGCACACTTAACCGCTAAGCCACGGGGCCCTCCCCTACCATATTTTTCTTAGCAAAAATATTTAATGGTGAAATATTAGAAAATTTCGTATTAATGACACGAACAAAGGTAAAGAGGCTTTTGATCATGATTACTGCTTAACATTTTCCTGGACATGGTAGCCAATGCGATGAGACCAATAGGAAGGGAGGGAGAGACAGAAGAAAGTAGGAAAGGAAGAAAGAAAGAAGAAAAGAGGGAGGGAAATCAGAAAAAGAAGAAAAAAGAAATGAAAAATTTAAATATTAAAAATTAAGAGTCCAGGGGCTGGCCGGTGGCTTGGTGGTTAAGTGGGCGCGCTCAGATACTGGTGGCCCGGGTTCGGATCCCAGGCATGCACTGACGCACTGCTTCTCCGGCCATGCTGAGGCCGTGTCCCACATACAGCAACTAGAAGGATGTGCTACTCTGAAGTACAACTATCTACTGGGGCTTTGGGGAAAAAAAAAAAAAAAAAGGAGTAGGATTGGCAATAGATGTTAGCTCAGAGCTGGTCTTCCTCAGCAAAAAGAGGAGGATTAGCATGGATGTTAGCTCAAGGCTGATCTTCCTCACACACACACACAAAAAAAGAAATACACGAATACATGCAAGAAGCAAGAATTAAATAAGAAAGCCTGTTACACAGAGATAACTTGAATATCAGTACATACACAACTCATGTATGTGTCGAAATAGTTTGGGTTTTGTATGGACTTGCACAGCCAGGAGGCTCCCTAACATGACGGGCTTCACACTGGCGTTTCCACTGTAGTGTAGAAGCAACTTGAGTGAGCGTGCTCTACCTATCCATATACTTGACAACAGGTCCTAGAAGGTACTGGAAGTCATAACGGCACTTGCTGTACTGTCGGAATAAAGTGTGCAGCAAGGCAGTTAAGATTCAATCTTGCACGGTGAATGGGAAGAATGGGAAGCCGGAGAACTGGGCAGCGAACCAGGCAGCTGAGGGAAGCGAAAGCCCGGCGTGGTCCTGCGGCTCGAGGGCCTCAGAGAGTAGGCAGAAATTCTCGGCCCGACGCGCTGACCCCTAAGGCTCAACTCTCCTTCGACCAGGTAGCAACCACGAAACAGTCTTTTTTCCACTCCAAGGACGTCAGGATGTTTTCTCCGTGCCCGACACCCGAGTACAGTGAAGTGAGGAGTCCATTACAAAAACGCTGGTTAAAAATATTCCGGCGGGCGGCGCTGGTAGGCGACAGCCGGAAGAGATGCCTTGATCACCCTCCAATAAGCCGAACTCGCTCTTCTGCTGCCTCCCGCAGCAGTCGGCGCCGGTTGTGCCGGGGTAGGATTCTGGGCCGGAGCGCTGGCCCACGGGCGATTACTACCCAGCGCCTGTCGCGACCCGGGCGACCGCCGGTCAACGCGGGGCCGGAAGTGACGCAGCCGCGCCGAGCACTTCCGGAGCTGCGGAGACGGCTTCGCCGGAGGTAGCAGCGCGGGCCTTGACCGGCGTCGGCCAGCCGCCTTAGCCGCTGCCGCGCCTGGGTCCCGTCCGTCTGGGCCGGTCCGACCCGGTCTGGCCCGCCCGGGCTCAGCGGCCGCGGGGCCGCGGCTCCCAGTAAGTGCGCGGCGCGAGTCGCGGCCTTGTTTACTCTGGCCGGCCGAGGGAGGGGGTGGACTTTCTGCGCGCCTCCCTAGCCCAGCGGGGGCTCCGCCTTCGTTGCCGCCCGCGGGGCCCTGGCGCCCCCGGCTTTCTCTACACGGTTTCAGCGCCCTCCGCCGCCCGCTGAGGGGCGGCTGAAGGCTGCGGCCGGGCGGCCGGCGTCCTCCCGTTTTTCTTTCTCCCGCTGCCTTCTCAGCTCGCGGAGAGGTCGGAGGCCAGCGCCTCTGACCGAGTGGCGCCGGCGCATCTGGGCCCTCCCCGCCGGGCGCGCCGGGGAAACGCGCCGCCTCCGGGGCTCCCCACTCGAGTCTTCGTTGGGAGCTCTCGCAGTGCCGCCCGCGCGGTTAGTTAACGCCCGCCTGTGAAGGGTCCCCCGGCGCGTGGACTCCGTGTCCTCGCGGCTATCCCGGCGCCTCACCGGACGCTGCTGTGCTAGCTGCGGGAGAGGCAGCCGTGTTCTCGGATGACTTCACCGCACTACTGATTGTTGCTCTGTCCCATAGAACTTTCTGCAACAATGGACATGTTCCATACCTTTGCTGTTAAGTAGGGTAGCCACTAGCCACACGTGGCCATTGAGCATTTGACTTAGGGCTAGTGCGACTGAAAAACCAGATTTTAAATTTAATTTTTAAGATATGTTAAAAATAACCACATGTGGCTAATGGCTACCATATCAGGACAGATCTAGTGTAGAGTTTTGAAACTAAGTTTCTGTTTCATATTTTTGTGCCAAGTAGTTTTCTTCAGAGATGTAGACTTAGTAAATGATCATTCAGTGCTAAATATTATATCTGGAGTAAACATTGTCAGACTCACCAAAAGGTCTGTGTTTTATTCTGTTAGTTGTAAGCTGAGAAGTCTTGTTGGGATCCTTTAGCGCAGGGTGGGTGTCAGGTCTTCTGAACACCTGACTTTGGCTCTGGGGAAAAGTAATTTCTATTGCTGCTTCTCTGTGTGGGATATAGGGATAATATTTAACATCTGAAGGAAATCAAAGCGTTGTTATCAGTTCTGTTAATAAGGCAATAATACTGGCCCCATTGAGCGATGTCAGCGCTCTTTCAAGTAGAATAGGGATATTTAACTTTGAAAAGATTAAAAATTAAGTTTTTTTAAAAAATTTGGAGCTAGAACACCCAGTAAGTACGAAATGGCATTCTCTTTTTTTGGAGGGGAACGTGAAGTTTTCCCCTGCTTCCTGAATATTTAGTTGGTGAGAAGCCTTTGGGCAACCTCTAAGCCCAAATCTGGGGGAGAAATCCAGAGAAAGTGAAAAGCATGCTCTTTTGTTGTGATTCTGGAGGTAGCTTTGTGGATATTATTAGGCTCCCTGGGAGAGTGATGGGGAAGTTATGAATCCCCGTAGGCCTTGGATCTGGTGGAAGTGTGACGTTGGGCTCTGCTGGTTGCCAGCAGTGTGATCCTGGGCAAGTTGCTTAACCTTTTTGAACTCTAGCTTCCTCATTTGTAAGCAAGGGATGATAGCCACTTTGTAGGGTTGTGAAGATTTAATGAGAATGAGCCTGACCTGAAATTGGCTCTCATTAAATGAGAGCTATTATTGGTAGTGATATTTTTTAGATGGGAGCAAAATTCATAGATACTATTTGCCAAATAAACAGTATCTTACACAAAAATACAGGTAAAAGAAATCAGTTGTTCCTCTACTATTTTGGAAATAACCTTCCACACTTATTGTTTGGACTTGGATTTTCATTTAGTTTATATTTGCTTGTTTATGTTTGAAGTATATTTTTGGAAATTATAAGCTCTGGTTTTCCAAGAAATTCTAAAGGATAAAGAAATAGACATAAGATTTCTAATTTAGTAAGCAAGTAGTAATTATTTACTTTTGGATAGTGGGATCTGTGTCTCTGAGAAAATCAGATGGCCCTTGAGCAGTCAGAAGAGAGGTGGGAAATGGGTGTTAATATTGCCTAGTGGGCATCCTATTGGAGACATTTTTTATTTGAAAATAATTTTTTCATGAGTAAAGTGAGATCTATAATATTGGCAGTATTGTGTGTTAGATTACCACAGTGGAGGTGGCTTTATAGTGCAAGTCCAGTTTTAAGTCAGTTACAATTTACTTTGTTAATCTCTATATAACATTTAATATTGAAATTGTGGTAATTAACTTGGGGAATCCAAATGATAGGGGTAAGGTGGTGGGCTTTCAAACTGAGGGAGGGAATTGGGTATCTTTTTCCATCACCAGTACCCCAGGTTAAATTATTGTCAACTGTTTACTTTGAATGCTTTCTTTTTTTAGAAGGCCATGTAACTCTTGTCAGTATATTATGACATATGTATTTCTGTGGGATTATTATAAGAAAATAATTTCATAGTTACTCTGGTCCCTTGCTGCTTGTCCTTTTAAATGTCTTTGCTTTTTAAAAAATAAATTTGCAAAAGCAGAGTACCAATTTAAAAACATGTAAATAGAATTCGCTTTTTTTCATTTTTCATTTTAGGTGGAAATTATGTGAGAGAATATTTGAGTGACATCTTCCTGAAAGATCTTCGAGAATTACAGGTATTTTTAATTTCAAGATTAACTTTTTCTACTAAAGGAAAAATACTGTAGTTAAGTTCAGTTGTGATTAGGTGGTTCTGCCATACAGAGCAATTGGTTAAAAGTCAAACTACGAGTATTATATTACTGCCTCTCGTTAAAATGATTTTTCAAAAAAACTTGAACACTTAAATTTTGTATTTAATCCAGATTTGGTTATGTAAATTATTTACATACCATTCAATACAAATGCTCTTGCATTTTAAGGTCCTGTTGGTTTTTAGGTTTAAATCACTATTTGCTACTGTTCCTTGCAGATGATCGGTTGAAATAGTACTTCTGCAGAGAAGTTAATGGATATTTTCCAAAATCATCTCTGAGATAAAGTTAGGACTTGTGACTGTTTTGCTTTCTCAACTAGTGTTCTCTTTTCATTTATATGTAATTGAATAACATTTTGTTCTCTAAGGATTTTTCAGTAGTTGGTTCCGTATGAACTCGTTTCTTCACCCTAAGTGGATTTCTGGTTTTCCCTATCCTTAATCCTGCTAAGGCAGAATATCTATAGTTTTCCTTCGCTATTGGGGCAGTTTCTTTGCCTCTAAGGTACCCCTTTTAAAGGATCAGTAGAACCCTTTAAAACTGAAAAATCAGTGAACTTTGCAGACAAGAGGAGGATGTTAAAGAGCTATGTGGCTTTTTTTTTTTCTTTATTAACTATGCACCTGTTTTCCAGATATCTGAGAGCGATGTCTGTGAAACAGTGATACTCTTTTCCTAGATATTATGGTGGGAAAAACGGTGTCCCTGTTTATGTACTGTCTGTGTCACCCCTCAGTGGGGTATGATTAGCAAAGAGATTTTAAACTTTGGTAGTTCAACCTTTAAGTTGTTTCCCCTGTGGGCAGCCCACTGTGGGGATGTGCTGCTCTCTTAAGGACTGTGGCTGGAAGGACAAGTCCATGGGAATTTGACTCCTTGACATGGAACAGACAGCCTTACTCTTTCATTCCAGGCCCTTCTTGTGAAGTTACCATTGTCAGCCACTTCTGCCCCTCCAGGAAAGGCTTTCCCTTTGATAAGCCTGGGCAGGGAGATGATGGTGAGGTTTCCTGTATGAGACCAGAGTTGGAATAGGCCATAGTTGGGTAGGGCCAAGGCTATGCCATCTTGATTCTTGAATGGTTTCTGTTACAGCTTCTCATAGTGAAAATGAGTAACACTTATTTTTTTCTTTTCCTCCTTTAGAAGACAAAAATACTAATGCATTTGAGAAAGTGAAGTTCGGGGGGAGGGAAAAAAAAACTGCTTTCCTGCTCTGCAACTTGGCTGGTTGCTAAGATGTCTGTGGACATGAATAGCCAGGGGTCTGACAGCAATGAAGAGGACTATGACCCAAATTGTGAGGAGGAGGAAGAGGACGAGGACCCAGGGGACATAGAGGACTATTATGTGGGAGTGGCTAGCGATGTGGAGCAGCAGGGAGCCGATGCCTTTGATCCCGAGGAGTACCAGTTCACCTGCTTGACCTACAAGGAGTCCGAGGGTGCCCTCAACGAGCACATGACCAACTTAGCCTCTGTCCTAAAGGTGAGCAGTGTTGTCAATTCCAAGTGTTATCCCCCCAATTAAATCTAAATATGAGCTGTTGCTAATTAATGATATAAACATCAGATATAAGCATCAGATGTAAGATATAAGCATCAGAATCACCATCTTCTACACAACCATGTATGAGTGACTGATAAATGTCTTGAGAAGTATCCAGATCCCCCGGTTTGCCCTGAATAATCAGTGCCTCTGGGCTAATGAGCTCGTTTGTTTTATATACTGATGACTAATGTCTAATGTTGAAAGATTTTAGCAATAAATAAGAGAATAAAGTAAGTTCTCATAGCTTGTAATTCATTGATTTTGGGGGGTGTTAATGTGGAAATTTTAAAGAACTAACAAAGTTGGTTATTCCAGCAAGAATCTTACTTTTAACACTTAGACTAGCATACTTTTCAGTGTCTTGCACCTCGAGCCAGTTATTGTCCACGCACAGTTATTGCACATTTTGTACTATGTAATATTACACTAGTACATAGTATATCGCATAGAACACTATGTACTATGAATATTTTTATGGTCATTTAGGCAATTTCCCAGCATGTTTCTTTCTCCTCTGATGTTGGCCATTATGTGAAAGTGGGGACATTTCTTTTAACTTTACTGTTTTCACTGACCTTCCTTCGGGAACTGTTATTTGGATTTTGTTGTCTGATCAGTTTGAAGTTGAAGGGCACATTGGCATTATTATTTCAAGCAAATAATTTTCTTGTTGGTATTTAAATGGAGGTAACTAAGGTGTGCCATGTATGATTTCTATAAAAGTAACTTTATGTATTAGTTTAAGGATTTTTTTTCCAGGTGGTCAACAAAAAACTAACTACTAATACTTTGAATTTATATATGAGGGCTTTATTAGCAACTAACTGGAAGCTGAAAGCTAAAGCTTTTTTTGTGGCTCACTCCTAGAAGTGATTGCAGACTTTCTCTCTTGCGCTCAGCAGAAAACTCTGAAAAACAGAGACCCATTGGAACCTCTGGGTTTGGGATTTCTGCACCATAGCTATAGCAAAGCTGCTGGGACCTCTGCTCCAGAGTGCATTTCCCTGGTAGAAAAGAGGCATCAGGTCTCTTCTTCCTCACCATGCACACCTCTCCCTATCTGGTCAACTAGTTTCTTTTGCTTTAACCATATTGTCAGGTTATACACAGTGTTGGTAATTAAGATTAGAAAAGGTATTGTCAGATGTGTGGCTATGCACTGGATAGTATCAGTTGACTCAGTTCGTCAAGATGTTCCTATCTATGCATAGAAATTCTTAGTTTGTCAGGCCCTCTGTGCTGACTTTCCTACCCTGCTAGAGACAGCTGAGGGGCCCAGGCATCTGTCCTTCTTCCTTTTTTTTTTTTAATTGTGGTAAAATATATATAACATAAAATTTGCCATTGTACATTCTTTCTTCTTCTTAGGTTGACATATGGTCAGCCCTCTGGAAAGCCTTTCCTTCACTTCAATTTTTAGTCCCCTAAGGTCTCCTTCAGAGTCTGTCTTGTACTTTCCCTGAGTGAGCCTCCTTGAGACGCCCTAGAACACAGTGGTTCGGTCCTCTTTTGGTCTCAGTGCCAAAATGTTACAGCCCACGTGTCTTACATCATATACTGCAGTCTTCTGACTGCTTTATGTTGTTTTACCTTTTCACGTATTTTTGCATAATCTCTCAACTAGATTGTCACTTCTTTGAGGGCAAAAATTGCTTTAAAATTTCTCCCCCATCATTCCTCTCACAGTGATTCATCTGTAGTAGGTATTGAATAATTTCTTGGATACTTGTGGATTTTGTCAACTATTGATGACAGTAGCTGATGCTAGATTCCTTAGTCCCTGGTGTACATCCTTTTTTACTATCACGAAAGGGCATTATTCTGGCCCTGAAGACAGTAAAGAGAAGGAGCAAAAAGAACTTGGAATAGAGATGAAAGAATAAAAAGAAATGGAAGAAAGTTGAAACACAAGGAAAGGGTTAAAGAGAACATGGGGCAAAGAGGAAAATAATCCACAAAAATTCAGATGATGGTAGAAGGTAGATTTTTTTTTTCCCTTCCTAGACCTCACTGAGGAGCATGTTAACGCCAATTCCTTTCTGGGGCTGGACAGTAAGGGTCTTGACTCTTTTGGTGGCTTGGCAGCACATAAAGGGGCTCAGTGGTGTTTTAAGTGGTTCAGGAATTTGACTAAAGAGGCTAGGCAGCAACAGCTTGGTTAAGAGTAGAGGAGAAGGAATCACACAAACCTTCCTCTTTCAGGCTGACTAAAAACTAGCGTTGTTTTTATTTTTGTAATTAACATTTTTTGAGATGGGAGGGAGCAATTTAAGTGCTGATTTACAGAATGGTCTTCACAGGTGCTTTGGTTGCTCTAGCTCCTCTATTGCATGTGTCTCTGAGAGTGAAGATGAATAGTCGTCACCGAGATTGCTACTGATTTCCCCCGTTAGTCATGGTCCTGTTTACACAACTCTGACCTATTGAGATATTTAATTCTTTAATATGATTTAGATGCTATTTGGCTAGTAGGTAATGTGACATGTATGTAGTTTAAAATTATAGCCTTATGAACAGCTGTCTATGAACAAAAGCTAAGTTTGAGGAGTGGCTTGAATTTTTCACTGATACTTATGTCTATGTTACTTGTTTTGTTGTGTTCTGGCAGTTGTCTATGGATGAGCCATGGTCTAGCATAAAGTTAAGCCTTGTGTTGCCTTTTGGAATTTGAAGTCTCTTAAGTAGAAAAATCCCAGTTGTCTGGGACACTGGACTTTTGGTTTATTGAGAGCCCCTGGTATCGGAGGGTAACTTTCTATATGAGTTCTGGGACCAGTCTGTGAGTAAGATCATTAATTGAGAAAGGAAAGTGCCCAGAAACTCAGATCAAGCGTTGAGAATAGGCAACAGACAAAATGCTTATCTGTTATTGGGGGGAAACTATTGGTGTTCAACTAATGGCAAAACAGAAGCATTGTTTTAAGAATGAGCTATCGTCCTACAAATGGAATAGTCATGAGAGATGAGATGATTGCCAAGTGAGGTTTTGTGTTGTAGGAGGGGAAAAATCTCTGATGAATGTTTTTAGTGATCATATGTGAGTCTTTAAAGAAAACAAAGTTACCTTTTTTACACACTATATTTTTATATGAAACTTATACAAAGATTATTTTATTGTTATTATAGATGAGAAAAGCCCTTTCTAGTAATAACAAGCATTTTTATTACAAAACGTGCAGTAATTAGCCAAGAAGAATTTTGTCAATCAGTGAATCCTATTAGTACTGTTCCATGAAACTCATGAGGCGTTTGCTATCAGGCTGCTCAGGAAAGGGCTCAGCCATGGTAGAGCCCCAGACAGAGCCCAGGCTGGCTTTCATTGGCGATGGGCCATAAGTATCTCCTGTATTGTGTGCTCCTTCTCTCAGCAGCGTGTTAGGGGTGTGGGCGGGAGAGGTGGAATGTCACTCAGGGCCCTACCCAGTGCTTAAGAATGGAGAAGAAAAGGTCCACTTTGGGCTGGATCTAGTCCACAGAGTTACAGTGAGCTATCTGAGCTTTGTGCTGATGGGAGACTCTTGAAGTTGGGGTAGAATGGCAGTGCAGATAACAGAAGTCCAGGCCACGGTTGATTAAGCATAGGGATAGGAAAGTTACCTTCTGGGCTGGAGTGGGAGACTAAGATGTACAGGTAAAAAGGAGTACAAGGTGGAGGATCATGAATGCAGCCTGAAGTGTCTTTACTGTTAGGGAAAAGGAATAGATTTTTTGAATTTCTTCAATGCTAGACTGCTGTGCTCACTTCTCAAGCCTGGTGTTCCTCAGATAGAGTTGGAGAAATAAGCTGGTGTTTGAGTGTTTTTACTACAGTTCTTCTTGCTTTATGAATTGCTATATTAGCTGTAATAGAGCTGGGAAAATGTTCCCTAGAAGACTGTTCTGCTACCCTCTTGCTTGAATTTGTTGTAAAAGCTAGTGTTTGCTATTCAGCAGAATGTGGCTGGAAAATCTCGTAAGATTCTTCTTCTGTGGATCATTTTTCCCCTTTGTGAATGAATCATAAGTTTTCAGGGCTTCTGACTTTAAGTGCAGAAGTCTTTATAGTCCCGTGTTCAAAATAACCTGGTTTCTATGCATTTGTCACTTGTAACATGAGCAGTTGATGTTCTTAACACAAAATACCTTATATTTAGCCTTTCTCTTAAGTGGCACTAGGTTTTTGTATAATATCTGGAAAAGACTACTTTTATTTATTAAATCAACTTTATTGTATCCTAGTGTAGCTGAATTTTAAGACCATTTTATTTTCATTTATATATTCATTAATTAACCAAGTAATGTTTGTTTTTTTGTTACTACTCGTGGGAAAGTATCTTCAAGTTGGGCCTAGTGGCACTGAGTGTTTGAGTGCTGAACAGCCATCAGATTTCTATTTTTATGCCCTGATGTCAGGTTTCTTTGCATGCCTGTATCTTAGTAGAATCTAGATTAAATTCCTGTGTTTCAAATAGTTGATTATTAGTAGGTGTGTTGACATACTTCATGATGCTTTAGTCTGAAAGTCTGATGTGTGTTTTACTGATGTATAAATTTATTTTTAAAAGGGAGATGAGAAATGTCCAGAGTGGCGGTGAGAATTGCCGAAGTACAACTAGTGCTAGAGTTGTCCATATCTTGCCAACTTAGAAAGGTTATTGTCATCGTTGACTTTGGGTGCTCACCGTGTACCTGGCACCCCACACAACATGCTCACTGCCTTCCAGAAAAGAAGCTCTTCATCAGATTCAGGGCCAGCTTTCCTTCTAGTTTTTTTGTTGTGCTTTCACACCACCTTAGGAACCATGTAAACTATGTGTGATCATGGAGTGGTTCTAATCCCACACTTGTGTCCTAATCCTGAATTCATTTATATTTAAATTTTTATTGTTTAGATGTTACTACAGTATTAAAAATATCATTCATAATTCCATTAACCTAAGGTAAAAGTTTTCTTCCTCGCTTATTATCCTTCAGTTCTTGTCCATATTCCTACATAATATTGCTGTGCTGCAATTTATTCATCCATTCAACTAATATTTATCGAGCACTTACTATGTGCCAGGCACTGGAAAAATAGCTATGAACAAAATAGACAAACATTACAGTCCAGTAATCATTATGTACTTATATATATATTTTCTGCTTTTTTCATGTGTATTTCAAACATTTACTCCTGTTTTTACTTCATCTTCATAAATTACTTTATAATTTTATTTATTTATTTATTTTCCCCCCCAAAGCCCCAGTAGATAGTTGTATGTCATAGCTGCACATCCTTCTAGTTGCTGTATGTGGGATGCGGCCTCAGCATGGCCGGAGAAGCAGTGTGTTGGTGCCCGGGATCCGAACCTGGGCTGCCAGCAGCGGAGCGTGTGCACTTAACCGCTAAGCCATGGGGCCAGCCCCATAAATTACTTTAAAAGGCTGTATAGCATACTATCTTGTTCTCGAGCCATAATTTGCTCAAACTTTCGCCAGTGGGCATTTAGGTGAGTATTTATGTGTTACAGTTGTTGGGGACTGGTTATTATTGCTGTGAGCATTTTCATGGATGTGGCCTTTGTGTCTGTTGGGCCTTGCCGCCAAGCCTGGGCTAGTGATCAAATGATTGGGTTCCACTCCCTTTTCTGCCATTTAATATAATGTGACCTTGGGCAAGTTCCTTCACATCTCTAAGCTTCAGTTTCCTCATCTATAAAATAGTGGTTATAATACCTCCCTCATAGCATTAAATGAGATAATGCATGTAAAGTGCCTGGCACATGAGTGTTCAAACAAATGCTTGGTCATGGTGGAGGCAAGGCAAGAGTCAAACAATGGGAATGTTGCTTTCACGTGTTTGCTGTGGTTCCTTAAAACACATTCTCAGGATTGTGCTTTTTGAGTCGTAGCGGAGGAGCCACATCGAGGAAGGTCCTGGGTGATGTATTACTGACTGGTGCCTCTGAAGTGTGCATATGGTAATTGGGTCATGTACTTTGGATTCTTTTGCCTTCCTCCAGAGCCTCTGGTGCCCTTCTTCTGGGGCCTGTTGATAAGAAAAGTAAAAATAACACAAAATGAATTTTGAATTGGGACCAGGAAAAGGATACCGGGGAATATAGCCTGTCTGTTGTTCCTACATTTCTGGACTACTGCAGTGTTTGGTCTTGTGCCTGCATTCACAGCACTACTTAATGAAGTGCTTAGTTGATTTTGGGGTTCTTGTTATTGAGGCATCCCTTACTTTTCTTTAACTTTTGCTCTGTCCCAATCTCTCTCTTTCTCTTTTTTGTCTTTGCCCCTACTACTCTAGGAAAAATTAAAAGGATTAGATTTCTCTGCCCAAAAGAGAAAAGAGTTGTATGAAAGATTTAAGAAAGGTACAGAGTGAGACATCAGGAAGCTTCTCATCTTGCTTCTCCTGAAATGTGTCTGCCCTGTGGCTTGATTACTTAAACTGACGTGAATTGTCAGAATTTGAAGCTTATGTTGTGTTTCCTTTTCTTTGAACTATCGTGAACGTTTATAAACCTGAAATGGTTTTACTGTGATGACCACAAATTATCAACCATAAATAGAGAAAAGTACAGGCAGGATGAGTGAGAAGTTTGTTTGGAGATTTTATTTTTATTATTATTTTTTTTTGGTGAGGAAGGTCAGCCCTGAGCTAACATCCGTGCTAATCCTCCTCTTTTTGCTGAGGAAGACCGGCTCTGAGCTAACATCTATTGCCAATGCTCCTCCTTTTTTTCCCCAAAGCCCCAGTAGATAGTTGTATGTCATGGTTGCACGTCCTTCTAGTTGCTGTATGTGGGACGCGGCCTCAGCATGGCCGGAGAAGCAGTGCGTCAGTGCGCGCCTGGGATCCGAACCCGGGCCGCCAGTAGCGGAGCACGCACGCTTAACTGCTAAGCCACGGGGCCGGCCCTGTTTGGAGATTTTAAAAGGAGAACAGAGCTGTTCGTCTAATTGTGAACAAAGAGTAATCTCTTATCTGGGAAAGTTACTCTCTTTGACTAGCAGTTTCTTTCCTGGCCAGTACACTCTCTACCCACTCTCATTCCTTTATCTCTTATTTTAGGCTTTTACTGGTCTCTTCAGTGCTCTCACCATCATTTTCCAGGGTCTCTAGATCACCTTGCCTCCTTTTACAAGAAATAACTCCAGTGCCATCCAACTTAGCTTCCTGGATTCTCTATCTTAATTGGTGATACCACCATCCACCAAGCTGAAAACTGAGGATTTACTCTTGAATCTCTTTTCCCATGAAGCCCTCCTTGATACCCAGGCCGAGTTGGACGCTCTTGTCTCTGTACCACTGTGTGCATGTTTCTTGGTATGTACTTAGGCTGACTGGAAATTAGTTGTTTGTAAGCCAGGGTTTGAACTCTTTGAGATAGAGGGCCACGTTTTTTCTTTGCACAACAGCACCCAGCAAAAATGCCTGGTTATGTTTGTTCTCAATCAGTGTTGCTTGTTATTGATCTGACTAAGGCTAGGTCAATAAATGCAAAAGTTGAGAATTTACCCTCAAAGCTCTACTTCTGTATGCTCCCATTTGTAAAAGACATGCTTGTCAAAGGGCTTCCGTGAAGCCAGGTGACTCCTAAGTTGAGATAGTGTATACCTAATGGATGTGTGGTTCCCACCTTGGGGTGTATGTCAGAATCAGTTTTGGCAATTCTTATAGGAAGCCTGAACTTCATGCAGACATAACGAAACAGAATCTTGAGAGGTGAAGCAAAGTATTTTACGTTATATTCATGTGGAAGTACAAAAAGAAATGTGAAATGATTCAGGTTATCAAAGTGAGGAGAGAGGAGCGTGTCCTTTCTTTGGCTGCTGAAAGCCAAAGACATTCACAGTGTACTGGTTTTGTAACCAGTGTGGGAGTAGGATATAAACTGCTGAACTATACTGGCAAGTTGGATAGGTTTCCTGTGATGTTTTTGATATCTTAAGGTAACTTCATATTTCATTGATTATCAAGATAAAGGTGGGTTTGTATGTACATATTAATAATGAGTAGCTGTAAAATGACTAATAGTATCTGCAATCATAAATACAATGTGAATGTTTTAAAAGTTTTGAATTTTATGACGCTGTGGTAGAACACATAAAATCTTTTTTGCTAGCTTATTAATATTGGCTTCTGCTTCAAGATGATTGGCTGCCCTCACATGCCTTTGTTCCCCTTCCATTTTTTTTTGTTTGTTTGGTATTCAGATATCTGTAGCAGTTTTATTTGCAGTAGCCAAAAACTGGAAACAACCCAAATATCCACAAACAGATGAGTGAAGAAATAGTGGCATGCCCATAGACGAGCATACTTCTCAGTAATATAAAAAGAGTGAACTTTGATGTAAGCGTCATCGATAAATTTCAAAATAAGTATGCTGCACGAGGGAGGCCAGGGGGAGAAAAGAATAAACACTTTATGATTTCAATCATTTAAAATTCTAGAAAATGCAAACTAATCTGTTGTAAAGGAAAGTAAATCAGTGGTTGCCTGGAGAGTTGAGGAAGCTAGAGAGAGAGTATTCAAGAGCACAAGGTAAACATGGGGGTCTCCTGTGCCTTTTTTTTTTTGTGAGGAAGACCAGCCCTGAGCTAAAATCCATTCCAATCCTCCTCTTTTTGCTGAGGAAGACCGGCTCTGAGCTAACATCTATTGCCAATCCTCTGCCTTTTTCTCCCCAAAGCCCCACTAGATAGTTGTATGTCATAGTTGCACATCCTTCTAGTTGCTGTATGTGGGACGCGGCCTCAGCATGGCTGGAAAAGCGATGTGTCGGTGCGCGCCCAGGATCCGAACCTGGGCCACCAGTAGCGGAGCGCGCACACTTAACCGCTAAGCCATGGGGCTGGCCCCTCCTGTGCTTTTAAATAAGAAAATGAAAGTAAAGGCATATATATGTGTTATAAACTCATAATAACAAAGAGAATGGGGATGGGGGTGGCATGTGGGGACATCATTGCACATGGGAGCCAGTTTGTCCAGCAGATCTTTGAAGAGGCGGTGGGCTCTGATTTGACTCACAAAGGCTGGAAGAGATAAGTGCGCTACATATGGGGGGATTAATTAAAAGTCTGTATGTAGAATAGTCACTTCTGTTCCCGCTTGGCCTCTAGGCAAAATAATCAGCTTATTTTTAAGAAATAGAATAACCTGGAGAGAAATGGGGCCCTTAGAGAGTGTGAGATTTGTCTGACCTCATTTGTCATTTTGGGGGCCCTTGAGTCTTTTTTTTTTTTTTTTGTGAGGAAGATCAGCTCTGAGCTAACATCCATGCCAGTCCTCCTTTTTTTTTTTTTTTTTTTTGCTGAAGAAGACTGGCCCTGGGCTAACATCTGTGCCTCTTCCTCCACTTTATATGGGACGCCGCCACAGCATGGCCTGAGAAGCAGTGCATCGGTGTGCACCTGGGATCCAGACCCGGGCTGCCAGCAGCGGAGCACGCGCACTTAACCGCTATGCCACGGCCCCCCCCACCCCTTGAGTCTTTAGTAATAGCTTCCTCTCATTGATCACCCTAAAGAAAAGCCTGTCAATTGACAGGTTCTGTCCATGTACACAGAGTTAGGATTCGTTTTCTTGCTCCCTCTTTTTTTTTTTTTTTTTTTTTTTTTTTGTGAGGAGATCAGCCCTGAGCTAACATCCGCCAATCCTCCTCTTTTTTTTTTTTTTGCCGAGGAAGACGGCCCTGGGCTAACATCTGTGCCTATCTTCCTCCACTTTATATGGGACGCCTCCACAGCATGGCTTACCAAGCAGTGCGTCGGTGCGCGCCCGGGATCCGAACCAGCGAACCCCGGGCCGCCGCAGCGGAGCGCGCGCACTTAACCACTTGCGCCACCGGGCCGGCCCCGCTCCCTCTTTTAAAAATTGTAATATTCACATAAAATTAACCATTTTAAAGTCTACAGTTCAGTGGCATGTAGTATATTCACAGTGTTGTGCAACCATCATCTCCATCTAGTTCCGAAACATTTTCATTGTCCCAAAAGGAAACCTGGTACCCATTAAGCAGTTACTCTCGCTCCTCCTAGCCCCTGGCAACCACTAATCTTCTTTCTGTCTCTATGGATTTACCTATTCTTTATATGTCATATAAATGGAATCATGCAATATATGATGTTTTGTATCTGATTGCTTTCACTTAGCATAATGTTTTTGAGGTTCATCCAAGTTGTAGCATGTATCAGTACTTCATTCCTTTTTTTGGTGACCCTTCGTTTTTTAATGTGAATGGCTAACCAAGAATCAGCAGATGTTTGAGGACAACATGCAAAATGAAAGAGAAACAGAAAAATGGACCTTAGCTGAAACAGACCAGTAAATAATTTTGCTTGTTTTTAAAAGCACACTATTTAGTATTCTCTAAGATAATCAAGAAGATGTGGCATCCATAAAACAATCAGAGATGCCATCGGGAAGAAACAGTCAAAATAAAAAAGAGCTCATGGAGGTGAATTATGGGTTTGCAAGTTAAAAAATATTCTGTAGATAGATCAGAAGATAAAATTAAGAAGATCTCTCAATGTAAAGCCAAAATACAGGCAAAAAATATATGCAATAAGTAAGAGACATTAGAGGATCAATCTAGAGATCCAGTATCTACTAGAATTTCTGGGAAGTGAGAATAAAAAATTGAAAGGAGGAAAATATTAAAAGTATAAGGAGAAGAAATTTTCCAGAAGCTAAAGAGAGGAGCAGTCTTCATATTGAAAGGGTCTACCCTTGCCCAGAAGAATAAAGACAGACCTACTGCTAGAATTGTCACTGTGAAATTTCAGAAAAATAAGGATAGGCAGAAAACCCTAAAAGTTTCCATGAAGATATATCAGGTCTTCTAAAAGAAATGGAAATCAGATTTCTCGTCAACAACAGTGACAACCAGAAGACAATGGAGCAATGGTCTTCAAATTCCTGAAGGAAAATGGTTTTGAACCTAGAATTCTGTCATTGCAAAATAAACTTGTTTTCAAGATGTGAAAGACTCCCGAAAGTTACTTCCCTTTTACCTTTTTTGAAGTAGTTACTTGCAGATAAAAATCAAAAAAGAGGAAAATAAAGAATTCAAGAAATGGTTGAACTAATCTAGTAGTTCATTGAAAAGTCTCATGGTGTTCTCTGTACAACAGGCCTGGAAAGCAGTCAGCCCAAATTTGAACCGAATTTTGGTGGGATCCAAGAAAAATTTATTCAGGAATAGGAAAGGGGTAGATTCCAAGCAATAGATAGAATGAAGAAGCTGGAATTGGGATACAGTGAAGAAACCATACAACTCTTTACAAGGGGCAAGGGAATTAGAATTCCCATGCAAAGCAGAAAAACTACACACAAAAAATTATGAGCCAAATATAAAGGAAACACGTGTGGCACAACTATGAGTAATTGGTGGTGACTAAATAAAGATGATGTATTTGTGCTTAATGTATGAACATTCTTGTTTGGCCCAAGGGAAGTGACATTGGAAGCACACGGAAGAAAATGTAATTCTGGTCCTGTATACAATATCTCGAAGTTACAAAGGTAACCAATAGAGGAACTGAAAATAGTGATTTAAATATAAAAAAGCTAGGATTTGGAAGGGGGAGGTAGGGAGTATTTTAAGTAAACTAAGTCTGATAGAAAATTAGGGTATATTCAGGGATGTTGGTAACAACCAGAAGAACCTAGACAAATGACTGGTGGAGATTTCTCCTGAATAGGAAGACTGGGAGGATGGAGGAGTGAGTGGAGAGAAATGGGATGGCAGGTGGTGTTCCTTTTCATCAGAGTGCTTTTTATGAACCATTTGATTTTCTTTGTTCATTGGTAATTGGGATAGGTTAAGAATTTGTTGATTCCCAATAAACAGGTGTTTTCTGTTGTTGTTTTTTTTGTGTGTGTGTGAGGAAGACCAGCCCTGAGCTAACATCCAATGCCAATCCTCCTCTTTTTTGCTGAGGAAGACTGGCCCTGGGCTAACATCCGTGCCCATCTTCCTCTACTTTATATGGGATGCCGCCACAGCATGGCTTGCCAAGCGGTGCGTTGGTGCGCGCCCGGGATCCGAACTGGCTAACCCCGGGCCGCTGCAGCGGAGCGCACGCACCTAACCGCTTGTGCCACTGGGCTGGCCCCTGTTGTTTTAACTTTAGATAGATGCTAAGAGAGGTGGGGAAAGAATAGTTTGACCTCTACCATAGAATAACTTAAAGATCTCTTTGCCTTTAGTTTCTGTCCCCTCTTTTTTCAGAATGGTGAGAGAGGAGGAAATAGAATTTTTTTTCCTACTTTTTCATATTTTTCTGATATATCCAGTAAAAGCACCACTTTGATTATCTTGCTCTGTTGAAAAACTTAGAGTGGCTTGTCCAGACTCCAGCCTGAATTCCTTCCTGCTTCTCTCCCTAACCCATATGTTTGATTTTTGCCTCCTCAAACCTCCTGTCAGCATCTCTGCTCTTCCTGCAACCCACAGAAGACCTCTCGGTCCTCCATCCTTTTTAAAATTTTCCTCCCCAAAGCCCCAGTGCATAGCTGCATATCCTAGTTGTAAGTCATTCTAGTTCTTCTATGTGAGCTGCCGCCGCAGCATGGCAACTGACAGACGGGTCGTGTGGTTCCATGACCGGGAAGCAAACCTGGGCCACCAAAGCGGTGAGCACCAAACTTTAACCACTAGGCTATCAGGGCTGGCTCTCCAACTTTTTTCTTTTTTTTTTTTTTTTTTAACTTTCCTTAAAGGTGCTGTATCTGGCCTCTTCCTGCATTCCCTGAGAGCTTGGAAGACCTTGGTGCCTGCCTGGGCTCTGGAGGAGGATGTGGATGTGCAGTGACTTGAGACTACACTACAGGAGTCAGGCAGAGGGTAGTGTTAGTGTATAAGACCTAGTACTGGACAGGCATTGTTCTAGGTGCTTGGGTATGGCAGAGAAGGAAATTGTTTTAAAAAATCTCTGCCCTCAAGGAGCTTCCATTCTGATGGAGTTTTACATAAACAGAAAGGTTACAAAAAGTAGTGTTATATGTTTTGAGTGTAGCTAGAGACAGCAGTCAGTAGCTCTGTCTTTGAAACATGCTGTTGGAGTCTGTGGCTTTGTCAGTAAGATGTGCTAACCTCTGAGGTGTCCTCAGGAGAAGAGGGGGTACCAGAATGGTATTGCCTAGACAGTAGTTGGTATTCCCTCTCCTTTGCTTCCTCCCAGTAGCAGTAGCTGGAAGAGACAAAGCATTGTTTGAAATCATTTTTAGACAAGATGGGCCTGTGGCTGCAAAAACATGGGAGGAGACTTGCCTTTTAGTCCTACTATGTGCGGTTCATCAGATATCAGCTCCTACCTGCATTTTTTTTGGTTGTAGTTACTGGACATGACCTTGATTCATGGACATGGTGGTCATCTTGCCTATATGGTGTCCACCTGGAAAACTGTTAGACTTCTAAAAGGGATTGTAACCAGTGTTTTGTACTAAGTACTTCCCAGAGGATTTTCATTGACGTGCACCCTAAAAGATATGCTGGCTGGGATTTATTTCAGAATAATCTAGAAGGTAGGGGATAGTTGAGGTACAGATACAGTGGGCTTGGCCATGAGTTGATGTTGAAGCTGAGTGATGGGTACATGGGTTTCTTTATACTCTTCACTTTTGTAAATGCTTGGAATTTTTCATAATAAAAAGAAGTACCCTTATGGTCAAGGAATGATCGCTTTCATATTTTTGCTTTATTGTATTTTGCGTAAATAACCTTTTATTTAGTGAGGTCTTTGGGTTTTTTTGGTATTTATTTATTTATTTATTTAGTGAGGAAGATTAGCCCCGAGCCAACATCTGTTGCCAGTCCTCCTCTTTTTGCTGAGGAACATTGGTCCTGGGCTAACATCCGTGCCCATCTTCCTCTACTTTGTATGGGACATCTGCCACAGCATGGCTTGATAAGTGGTGCGTAGGTCTGTGCCCGGGATCCGAACCTGCGAACCCTGGGCTGCTGAAGCAGAGCCCACGAACTTAACCGCTACACCACCAGGCCAGCCCCTTCGTATTGATTTTAATGATCAGAGACCATAACAGGACTGAATTAAGTTTAGACTGGAGAGAAATCTTCAAATTTGTGTTTATTAATCAGATTTTTTAAAGCATGTATAATGTATGGGGGCTTCGATTACAAGTCAGCCCTCCCTCCCTGGAGACCTGTAAAGAAAAAGTGAAAAGAAACAGTTATGATCAGGTGCCAGAGAGCTGATTTTTTAGAGGCTGAGAGTATGTAGGTGTGAAGTATGGGAGAAGTGAAGGCCCACCACTAAGATCAGTGGTCCTCTGGGACCCTGCTACCACCACCACTGCTGATGATTTTGCCCCATTCTAGGCTGGTGTCCTACTCTTTTGTCTCTGTGCTTTGACCTTGTTTTCTTCCTCTTATCCCTTCAGTAGCTTCTCGCCTTACCCCCTAACCCCCAAGACCTGAAATCCATCTATCTTGATCTCCTTAGGGTAGTTTTCCTATATCATGTCCCTTTGTACCTCAGGCCCAGAAGCTGGCCCACAGTTCACTTCTTTCCTTCATCTCTGCTTTTTAGTGAATTGACTGCTAGTGTATGTTAACAAATGTGATTGGACCATGAAGTGGCTTAACACAGGCTGAGGCATGGACACCCATTCGTGTAGCCTTAAAAGAGTTCAGGCAGTTGGCAAGTAAGAATTCTAAATAAAAATTGAAACTACCACCTGTATTTTTTCAGGCCGTTGATGCTCACTGCCATCAGCTGCATCCTCCCTATGGCACTGGTAAGTGTGGGAAGGGCTGGTGACAGTTTTGGTGGGCTGCTGGATTTCTTTTTTCTGGGGGAAAAATCTATTTGCAAGCTATGTTATTAAGTTGTCCCTGCGGGTTGGACAGCTTGAACCAGCAATAGGAGACTAAAAAGATGAAGAAGCAACTGACCATGCTCATGGGTTTCCTTGGAGAACTGTTATCAGTGCCTTGATTTTTACATAAAATTAGCATGTACCATGCATTGTTTTGAATAATAAACATATGCTATCCAAGTGCTCTAGGATGTCTAGTAATAACTGTTAAATTTCCTGAAACTCTTAAAATGTTTCTCCCAAAGATAGATGTTGGCTGTGTATTAGAAAGGGTCCAGAATGTCGTATGTGCTTATTGTTTCCTTCACCATCAGGATTTATCTCCCTCTGGTATTTCAAGTTCTTTGTGGTCAGGAGATCAAGAAATGTTTGTTCCAATTATTAATATAAAATTCTGATAGGGACTTGCTTAAATATTTTTAGGGGGGAAGGGTTTGGTGGAAACCAGAAAAGAAATTTGTGGCTCTCATTTACTAACAAACTTTAGGTGGACTTGCGGACCTGTGATTGGAAAAATTATTTTACCACAGTCTGCTTTCTGCTTCGGGACCTAATCGAGAAAATACAATAAATTAGAACATAGAGCTGGTCAGCAAGTCACAGAATTGCTCAAGTATAAACCAATACCCAAATTGCTGCTGGAGTTGCATTAGATAAGCTCCTGAAAGTCCGCAGACTGTCTCCTTGTAATGAGTGGGGCAGAGGCCACACAGTGATTGGGAAGTTTTATCTTATCAAGGTGGTCTGCATTCCAAGCTGTGATGTTTACCCTCTTTCATTTCTCTAGTCTCTGAAGCCCTTAGATCATGGAAGAAAGTGCTTCCAGAATATCGAATGAGATGCTGAGGTTGTAGACTTGTGGGCTGTTAACCGTATCAGGAACTGCTTGCTGGTAACAGTGGCTAAAGCATTCATATACACTTCATTACATCTCTGTGAGAAAATCTTAGCATCATTGGCCCATATCCTGGATTTTCCCCTGGTCCTCACCCCCCAACCCCCAAACCCTACTGGTGAAGCAGGGATAGAATTGTGTGGCACATTTACCACATTCTCTATAAAAAAAAACAAAACAGAAAAGAGAGCTTGACTCTCCAGCAGCTGTCTACTTCTTTGGGTATCTGTGCACAAGTGGTAACTACTAAACATGTTTTGAAGGCCTGTATCAGGGAAATATATTTTAAGTGTCTGTCCCAAACACAGACTATAGAGGATGATAGATGTTTGCCTGCGACCTTTGGGAAATACTGATGACCAGTAGCAAAGTCCTTTTTGACATGCATATACCTAAGTGCTTCCTGAAATAAAGATCTGGAAACCATCTGAGGGTTGAGATTGTAAATGCAATGGCAAAACAAAGCCAAATTGGATTGGTAATGCAGAGCAGTGGCCAGGATAAGTGACAACAGAAGTGACCCCACAATCCTTTCAAGCTGGAGGGAAAGCTCTCCAGAGGCTTCTGATCCATTGTAGGTCAGGTTTGAGGACACAGGGAAAGAGAGAAAAAAGGCAGGGAAGATGGGCTGCACTTGGCCTCTACTCTGACCCCATCTTTGACTCTCTGAAAGGCTTCTCTGGACCACCCAGAGACTTAAGGGCATCCTTTAGTCTTTGATGAACATTACACCACTACAGTCATGTGCTGCATAATGATGTTTCAGTCAACGACAGTGGTCCCATAAAATTAGTACCATATAGCCTAGGTTTGTAGTAGGCTACACCATCTAGGTTTGTTAAGCATACTTTATGATGTTCACACAATGACATCGCCTAACGATGTCTCAGAATGTATGCCTGTCGTTAATGGATGCATAGCTGTACTTGCCCTCCCTTCTCCACCTTGATCAGTCACACTCCCTTCCCCAGCCCCAGGAAAAATGAGAGGGAAGTTCTTATCTTTGGGGCTTATGTTCACACTGACCAAGGCTTAGGCAGGAGTGTGATTGCTCAAAGACAGGCCAGGGAGTGAGAAGAAGGCAGGCCTGAGAACTATGCCTTATGGAATAGCAAGATTTAAGGAGCTGACAGACTTGTAGCAAAGCATCCAGTGGAACACTAAGATTTGGTCTGGGAGGTTGAGAGACAGCCAGAGAGTATTGTGAAGTTATCAGCATTGCAGACCCGCGTGGAAGTTATATCTATCTATGCTGAAATTCACACTGTATAATCAGTTAACCTTTGGTCAAAAGTATGTTAAAACTCTGAAGGCGGGGGCCGGCCCCCTGGCGTAGCGGTTAAGTGCACGTGCTCCGCTTCTGGCGGCCCAGGTTCTGATACCAGGCGCCACTGATGCACCACTTGTCAGGCCATGCTGTGGCGGCGTCCCAAATAAAGTGGAGGAAGATGGGCACGGATGTTAGCTCAGGGCCAGTCTTCCTCAGCAAAAAGAGGAGGATTGGCATGGATGTTAGCTCAGGGCTGATCTTCCTCACACACACACAAACACGCTAAATAAATAAATAAATAAATAAATTTAAAACTCTGAAGGGGAATTTTTCATTTTGAGGCGTAAGTAAAAGGTCAGAATAAACTATTTGATGTAGTAAATGCAAAGGTCAACCCTTTGTTTATTGTGACATTTGTTTATGCAAGTGATTACCATTGAATTAAATTTGGCAAACTTTCCCTCCTTGACTTCTATTATGAAAATTTTAAAACATGCAAAGAAGTTTGAAGAATTGTACAGTGGGCATCTGTATACCTACCATGTAAATTATGCAATTGCTAACCTTTTGCTACATTTGCTTTATCATATTTTTATCCATCAATCAATTTTATGTTTATACAGCTTTATTGAAATATTTACATTGCATTGAATTCCCCCTTTTTAAAGTGTATCATTAGATAAATTTTAGTAAATTTATACAGCTGTGCAACCATCACCATGATCCAAGTTATAGAACATTTTCATCATCCAGAAAATTCCCTTGTGGCCATTTGTTGTCAGTCCCCACTCCCATGCCCAGGCAACTACTGATCATCTTTCTGTCTCTATAGTTTTGCCTTTTCTAGAAATTTCATATAAATGGGATCGTTCAGTATGTAGTCCTTTGTGTCTGGCTTTTTTCACTTAGCATAATGTTTTTGAGGTTCATCCATGTTGTATCACATGTCAGTAGTGCTTTCTTTTTTATTGCTGAATAATGATTTTCCTTTGTATGGATATACCACATTTTGTTTACCCATTCATCAGTTGATGGACATTTGGGTTGTTTCTGGTTTTTGGCTATTATGAAATATGCTGCTATGAACATTTATGTCCAGGACTTTATATGGACATATGTTTTCATTTCTATTGGATAGGTATCTAGGAGAAGTGGGAATGCTAGGTCATATGTAAGTGTATATTTAACATTTTAAGAAACTGCCAAACTGTTTTCTGAGGTGACTACTATTTTAACATTCCCACCAGCATTATAGAAGAGTTCCAGTTTCTCCACATCCTTGCTAGCACTTGATTGTCAGTCTTTTGGATTGTAATCATTCTAGTGAGTGTAAAGTGGTTTCTTGTGGTTTTAATTTGCACTTCCCTAATGACTAATGATGTTGAGAATATTTTCTTGTGCTTATTTGCTAGTCATACTTTTTTTTGGTGAAGTGTCCAAATCTTTTGCCTATTTTTAAAAATTGGGTTGTTTTGTTTTATTATTGAGTTGCATGAGTTCTTTGTATATTCTGAGTTAACTCCCTTATCAGATATGTGATTTGTAATTGTTTTTTCCCAGTCTGTGGCTTGTCTCTTCTGTTTTCTTAATGTCTTTGAAGAGTAAAAGTTTAATTTTGATGAAGTCCAACTTATCAGTTTTTTTCTTTTAAGGGTTGTGCTTTCATTGTCATATCTAAGAAATCTTTGCCTAAATCAAGTTTGCAAAGATTTTCTTCTAGAAATTTTATAGTTTTCAGTTTTACATTTAAAGCTGTGAACAATTTTGAGTTAATTTTCGTATGGCGTGAAGTAAGCATCTAAGTTCTGTATTTTGTGTTTTTTTTTGTATAATGACGTTAAGTTATTCCAGAACCATTTGTTGAAAAGATTGTCCTTTCCTCCATTGAATTACTTTGGCACCCTTGTTTAAAATGAACCATAGGGCCGGCCCAGTGGCTTAGCGGTTAAGTGCGTGTGCTCCGCTGCTGGCGGCCCGGGTTCGGATCCCAGGTGCGCGCCGACGCACCGCTTCTCTGGCCATGCTGGGGCCGAGTCCCACATACAGCAACTTAGAAGGATGTGCAGCTATGACATACAGCTATCTGCTGGGGCTTTGGGGGGAAAATAAATAAATAAAATCTTTAAAAAAAAAATAAATAAATAAAATGAACCATAAATGTATGAGTTTACTTCTGGACTCTATTCTGTTTCATTGATCTATATGTCTGTCCTTAAGCCAGTACCTCACTGTCTTTTTTTTTTTTTCCCCCCAAAGCCCCAGTAGATAGTTGTATGTCATAGCTGCACATCCTTCTAGTTGCTGTATGTGGGACACGGCCTCAGCGTGGCTGGAGAAGCGGTGTGTCAGTGTGCGCCTGGGATCAGAACCCGGGCCGCCAGCAGCGAAGCGCGCACACTGAACCGCTAAGCCACGGGGCCTGCCATATATTTTGTGTGTGTGTGTGTGAGGAAGATCAGCCCTGAGCTAACATCCATGCCAATCCTCCTCTTTTTTTGCTGAGGAGGACTGGCCCTGGGCTAACAACCGTGCCTATCTCCCTCCACTTTATATGGGACGCTGCCACGGCATGGCCTGACAAGCGGTGCATCGGTGTGCGCCTGGGATCCGAACCTGGGCCGCCAACAGCAGAGCACACACACTTAACCGCTACACCATGGGGCAGGCCCCCTCACTGTCTTGATTACTGTAGCTTTATAGTAAGTCTTGAAGTCAGATGGTATCAAGTCCTCCAACTTTGCTCTTCTCTTTCAAGAGTACTTTGGCTGTTCTGGATCCTTTACATTTCCACAGATTTTAGGATCGACTGTTAATTTGTACCAAAAAAAATGCACCCTGCTTTAATTTTGATTAGTTTTGATTGCTATGTTCAGTCTGTAGCTGTGTTGTCCAGTGTGGTAGCTATGATCACGTGTAACTATTGGGCATTTGAAATGTGGCCAGTTTGAATTGGTGTGTGCTATAATTCTAAAATATACAATGGACTTTGAAGATTTAGATGAAAAAAAGGATATAAGTTCATTAATAATTTTTTGTGGATTACATGTTTACATAATATTTTAGAAATATTAGGTTAAATAAAATATTACTAAAATACATTTCGCCTGTTTAAAATTTTAGTTTTCATTTGTTTGCTGCTATATAGAAATACATTTTATTTTTCTATGTTGACCTTGTATTTTGTTACCTAGCTAAATTCATTTATTAGTTCTAGTAGTAGTTTTGTAGATTCTTTTAGGATTTTCTGCATAAACAGTCATTTTATTCAGGAATAGAGACAGATTTGCTTCTTCCTTTCCAAACTTTATTATGTCTTTTCTTTCCCCCCTTGCCTTATTTCCCTGGCTAGGGCCTACAATATAATGTTAAATGAAATGATGAGAGTGGTCATCCATGCCATTTTCCTAATCTTAGCATTCACTATTTCTTCATTGAGTATGTTTTTCATAGGTGCACTAAGATTCAGGCAGTTCACTTTTCTTTCTAATTTGCTGAGAATTTTTTATCTTGAATGAATATTAAATTCTGTCAAATGGGTTTTTTGCATCTACTGAAATGATCATTTGGTTTTTTTTCCCGCTTTATTTTGTTCATTCAATGAATTACATTAGGAGTTTTCAAATGTTAAATCAGCCTTCCATTTTGGTGATAAACTTCATTTGATTATGATATATTGTCCTTCTGTATTGCTAAATTTAATTTGCTAAAATGTTTGGATTGATTTTTGTGTTTTTGTTCATAAGGGATATTGGTCTGTAATTTTCTTTTATATTTTTGTCAGATTTTTGTATCAGGGTTATGTTAGCCTCTTAAAATGAGTTTAGAAGAAGTTTTCCTTCCTCTTGTAGTTTCTGAAAGTGTTTGTGTAAGATTAGTGTTGCTAGAATTCACCAGTAAAAAACTTCTGGGCATAGAATTTTGTAAAAAAATGTTTGATAATGAATTCAGTGTCTTTAATAAATACAGAGCTATTCAATTTTTCTTTTTCATTTTGTGTCAGTTTTGGTAAGTGTTTTTCAAGGACCTTGTCAGTTTCATCTAAAATAACAAGTTTATTAGAATTAGATTATTCATAATATTCCCTTATTTTCCTTTCAAAGTCTATAAAATTTGTAGGGCTAGACCCTCTTTCACAGATGTTATTGGTAATTTTTATTCTCTTTTTTTCTTAATTGTTGTAGCTAAAGTTCTTATCAACTCTGTTGATCTTTTTTTTTTGGTGAGGAAGATCAGCCCTGAGCTAACATCCATGCCAATCCTCCTCTTTTTGCTGAGGAATACTGGCCCTGGGCTAACATCTGTGCCCATTTTCCTCCACTTTATATGGGACACCGCCACAGCATGGCCTGACGAGTGGTGTGTCGGTGTGCACCCAGGATCCGAACCTAGGCCGCCAGCAGTGGAGCGTGCACACTTAACCGCTACACCACGGGGCCAGCCCTGTTGATCTTTTTAAAGAATCAACTTTTGGACTTTGTTAATTTTCAGCGTTATTTGGTTTGGATTTTATTTATTTCTGGTTTTATCTTTTTTTTTTTTTTTGCTGAGGAAGATTTGCCCTGAGCTAACATCTGTGCCAGTCTTCCTCCACTTTGCACATGGGTCACCACCCTAGCATGACTGATGGGTGGTGTAGGTCCACACCTGGGATGCGAACCCGGGCCACTGAAGTGGAGCGCACCGAACTTAACCACTACACCTCAGGGCCAGCCCCATTTTTATCTTTATTATTTTCTTCTTTTCACTTACTTTGAGTTTAGTCATCTTTTTCTAGCTTCTTAAGGTAGACTCTTATGTCATTTATTTTTGGACCTTTCTTTTCTAGTATAAACATTTACAGTTGTAAATTTCCCTCTAGGCATTGCGTTAGCTGCATCTCACAAATTTTATTATGTGGTATTATCATTCAGTTCAAAACATTTTCTAATTTCTCTTGTGATTTCTTTTTTTTTTTTTTTGTGAGGAGATCAGCCCTGTGCTAACATCTGCCAATCCTCCCCTTTTTTTTTTTTTTTTTTGCTGAGGAAGACGGCCCTGGGCTAACATCTGTGCCCGTCTTCCTCCACTTTATATGGGACGCCGCCACAGCATGGCTTGCCAAGCAGTGCGTCGGTGCGCGCCCGGGATCCGAACCAGCGAACTCCGGGCCGCCGCAGCGGAGCGTGCGCACTTAACTGCTTGCGCCACGGGCCGGCCCCTGATTTCTTTTTTGACACATAGGTTCTAGAGAAGTATGTTCTTTAATTTCCAAATATTTGCTACAAAGAAGGGCATTCTTGTCAGAGAATAGTTAGGGAAACGCGTGCAGTCGGTCTATTGCTGGACTCCAGGGGACCGTGGTTCAGCGGTGGGTCCTGATGACTCTTCCAGTAAGGGCTCAAGGTTTGTCTTGTCAGTATTAGAGAGCAGTGATAAATTTTAAACAGGGTGGGAACTGATCCTGACAAGATGTAAAAGCTCTGTAAGAATTGTCTGTTATTGTTACTGTTATACTGGGACTTCAGGAAGCTCACCCTGAGGATTATGGCATGGAGAGGTATAGACACTAGGCAGGCACATCAGTATAAGATGCCTTTCTATCATCTAGGTGATAGTGAGGCTCTTCTGATGGGAGTGCTTAGGAGAGGCAGAACTAGAGATTGGGCAGTGGAGTGGTGATGATGGGAGAGGGTGAATTGGTAAGGAACAGTGAGACATAGAGGAAAAGGCCAAGGATCCTAGCTTGGGAGGTATGGGAGTGTGGTTCCTCCAGTGCCAAGATGGGCATACAGAAGGAAGAGCACAGTTAGAGTACCTGAACAGGTGCTGCAAGAGATTCATCACAGAGACCAACAGGGGTGTTAAGGCAGAGAGAATTTAAGTGTCAGAGTCTACCAACAAGATAAAGCATGAGAAATGTTTGTTGAATTTGGCAACAAGGGAGTTTATATTGCCTGGTGTATGTGTATAAAGAATACCTTAGTATATCCACTGTCAGCAATTCCGAATAGATTGACATTCAGCAGTTGAAATCAACATCTTGTCAAATTATGAACCAAATTGAATTGGTAAAATCAGAAATAATCCACAGATTTTTGATTTCTGCTTTTGACAGACCCACTCATTTTTAAAGTATTATATATAAATTATCAAACATGATTTTTGAGAATAGTTGAGATGTGGTTTAACATGCATTGGAGGGGAGGGGGAATAGGAAAACAGCTTATCTCTGCTGTTGAGAGTCTTTGTTTAAATTCATTGTAACTATTCTTTTTTTTTTTTTTTTGTGAGGAAGATGGGCCCTGAGCTAACATTTGCCAGTCCTCCTTTTTTTTTTTGCTGAGGAAGACTGGCCCTGGGCCAACATGCATGCCCATCTTCGTCTACTTTATATGGGACGCTGCCACAGCATGGTTTGCCAGGTGGTGCGTCGGTGCATGCCCGGGATCCGAACCGGCGAACCCTGGGCTGCTGCAGCGGGGGGCGCGCACTTAACCGCTTGCACCACTCGGCCGGCCCCCTCATTGTAACTATTCTTGACTCATGGTCTTGTGAAAGTCCAAAACTGCTGTCAAAGACAGATTCCACCAGTTTAGGATTTGCAGTTTGGACAGGGGTGAGATTCCCAGGCGTGCTAGAAATAGTGACCCATTCCCATTGAGAGGAACCCTTTTTGGCCCCTGAGATGGAGAGTATGGTGGATTCTGATTCTGTCTCTGGGAGTAGAGGCTCAGATTAATTTATGAGTAATTACGTGGGACTTCAAATTTTTGGATAAGAAACTTCCTTAGTTTCTTGTTTTCTAGTCTTTTCCTCAATTAGTGTTTCCAGAAGTAGAAAGAGGACTCATAAATAAATGAGACTTTTAATCTTATTACATATTGATCTAATAGAACTGCAAATTTATCTTGAACATGATGTGGTTGTATGTGTTCCTTCCTAAGTCATTAGTCTCTTTTGGCTTTCAGTGGTTGATTACCACTCTGGACCCATTTTCCTTTTGGAAAAGGTTTGGTTTGGCCTTTTCATTATAAGTCCTTGATAATACATAATCCTAACTATCAACAGGTCCTTAGTTTCTTTTTCTTTTTCTTTTGCTGAGGAAGATTTGCTCTGAGCTAACATCTGTTGCTGATCTTCCTCTACTCTGTATGTGGGTCCCCTGCCACAGCATGGCTGACGAGCAGTGTGTAGGTCCACACCCGAGCAGTGTGTAGGTCCACACCCGGGATCCAAACCTGCAAACCCCGAGCTGCCGAAGTGGAGCATGCGAACTTAACCACTATGCCACCTTGCCAGCCCCATATTTTTCACTCTTATAAAACACTGCAGTGCATATATCCTCTATCATTTTTTCAGGAAAATTTAAAGAAGTAGAATCACTAGCTCAAAGCACCTTCTGAGGCTCTCTGATAGCCGTAACCAATGTGCTTTATTTTATTTTATTTTATTTTAAGATTTTATTTATTTATTTATTTTCCCCCCAAAGCCCCAGTAGATAGTTGCATGTCATAGCTGTACATCCCTCCAGTTGCCGTATGTGGGACGCGGCCTCAGCATGGCCGGAGAAGCGGTGCGTCGGTGTGCGCCCGGGATCCGAACCCGGGCCGCCAGCAGCGGAGCGCGCGCACCCAACCGCTAAGCCACGGGGCCGGCCCTCGACATGCTTTAAAGGAGAATGTAGGGGCCAGAAAGGCTGCCCACAGACTTTTAAATTGTCCTTGCTATTAGGGCTCATTGGTTGCCAGGAATTGAGAGATGTTAAATGGGGATTTTTATTTTTTATTGATGTTCTAATAGTTTTTAACAGTGTGAAATTTTGGGTTGTACATTTTTGTTTGTTCATCACCATATATATGTCTCCCTTCACCCCTTGTGCCCATCCCCCACCCCCATTGCCCCTGGTAACCACAGTACAGTTTTCTCTGTCCGTGTGTTGGTTTATAGTCCACATATGAGTGAGATTATACAGTGTTTGTCTGTCTCTTTCTGGCTTACTTCACTTAACATAATACCCTCCAGGCCCATCCATGTTGTTGCAAATGGGACGATTTTGTCTTTTTTTATGGCTGAGTAGTATTCCATTATATATATATCCCACATTTTCTTGATCCAGTTGCTAGTCGAGGGACACTTAGGTTGCTTCCACTTCTTGGCTATAGTGAATAATGCTGCAGTGAACATAGGGGTGCATAAGCCTCTTTGGACTGTTGATTTCAGGTTCATTGGATAGACTCCCAGTAGTGGGATAGCTGGATCATAGGGCATCTCTATTTTTAATTCTTTGAGGAATCTCCATACTGTTTTCCATAGAGGCTGCACCAGTTTGCATTTCCACCGGCTGTGTATGAGGGTTCCTGTTTCTCCACATCCTCTCCAACATTTGTTGTTTTTTGTCTTGGTGATTATAGCCATTCTAACGGGAGTGAGGTGATATCTTAGTGTTGTTTTAATTTGCATTTCCCTGATGATTAGTGATTTGAACATCTTTTCATGTGCCTATTGGCCATCTGTATATCTGCTTTGGAGAAGTGTCTGTTCATTTCCTCTGCCCATTTTTTGATCGGGTTGTTTGTTTTTTTTTGTTGTTCAGTTGTGTGAGTTCTTTATATATTATGGAGATCAACCCCTTGTCAGATGTATGTTTTGCAAATATTCTCTCCCAGCTGGTGGGTTGTCTGTTCATCTTGATTCTGGTTTCGGTTGTCTTGTAGAAGCTCTTTAATCTGATAAAGTCCCACTTGCTTATTTTTTCTTTAGTTTCCCTAGTCTGGGTAGGCATGTCATCCGAAAAGATTCCTTTATGACCAATGTCAAATAGTGTGTTGCCTATATTTTCTTCTCTGAGTTTTATAGTTTCAGGTCCCACCTTCAGTCTTTGATCCATTTTGAGTTAATTTTTGTGAATGGCGATAGCAGATGGTCCACTTTCGTTCTTTTGCATGTGGCTGTCCAGTTTTCCCGTCACCATTTATTGAAGAGACTTTCCTTTCTCCATTGTATGTTCTTAGCTCCTTTGTTGAAAATTAGCTGTCCGTGTATGTGTGGTTTTATTTCTGGGCTTTCCATTCTGTTCCATTGATTTGTGTGTCTCTTTTTGTACCAGTACCATGCTGTTTTGATTACTATTGCTTTGTAGTATGTTTTGAAGTCAGGGATTGTGATGCCTCCTGCTTTGTTCTTTTTTCTTAGGCTTGCTTTAGCTGTTTGGGGTCTTTTGTTGCCCCTTATGAAATTTTTTTTTTTCCCTTTCCCCAAAGCGCCACTAGATAGTTGTATGTCGTAGTTGCACATCCTTCTAGTTGCTGTATGTGGGACGCGGCCTCAGCATGGCCGGAGAAGCCGTGCGTGGGTGTGCGCCTGGGATCCGAGCCCGGGCCGCCAGTAACGGAGCGCCCGCGCTTAACCACTAAGCCACAGGGCCGGTCCAACCCCCCATATGAATTTTAGTATTCTTTTTTCTATTTCCGTGAAGAATGTCCTTGGGATTCTGATTGGGATTGTGTAGAATCTGTAGATTGCTTTAGGTAATATAGACATTTTAACTATGTTTATTCTTCCAATCCATGTGCATGGGATGTCTTTCCATTTCTTTATGTTATCATCGATTTCTTTCAATAATGTCTTGTAGGGCCGGCCCGTGGCTTAGCGGTTAAGTGCCCGTGCTCCGCTACTGGCGGCCCGGGCTCGGACCCTGGGCGCGCACCAACACACCGCTTCTCCGGCCATGCTGAGGCCGCGTCCCACGTACAGCAACTAGAAGGATGTGCAGCTATGACATACAACTATCTACTGGGGCTTTGGGGGAAAAAATAAATAAATAAAATCTTTAAAAAAAAATAATAATGTCTTGTAGTTTTCATCATATAGGTCTTTCACTTCCTTGGTAAGATTTATTCCTAGGTATTTTATTCTTTTTGATGCAATTGTAAATGGTATTATCTTTTTGAACTCTCTTTCTGTTAGTTCGTTATTAGCATACAGAAATGCAACTGATTTTTGTAGATTGATTTTGTACCCTGTGACTTTGGTGTAGTTGTTGATTATTTCTAATAGTTTTCCAACGGATTCTTTAGGGTTTCCTATATATAAAATCATGTCATCTGCAAATAGTGACAGTTTCACTTCTTCGTTACCTATTTGGATTCCTTTTATTCCTTTTTCTTGCCTAATTGCTCTGGCCAAAACCTCCAGTACTATGTTGAATAGGAGTGGTGAGAGTGGGCAGCCCTGCCTCGTTCCTGTTCTCAGAGGAATGGCTTTCAGTCTTTCCCCCGTTGAGTATGATGTTGGCTGTGGGTTCGTCATAAATAGCCTTTATGGTGTTGAGGTACTTTCCTTCTATTCTAAATGGGGATATTTTTTGTTTGTTTTGTTTTGCTGGATTTATACCAGTCCAAGCCTGGAGATTTTCTGCAACTAATAGGCCTAACTAGAGGTGCACTTCCCATGTGTGGCCTCCTCCAGCAGCTTAAGGGAACATATATCGAATTAGGGAGCCCAGAGCTCTTTTGTTTAAATTGGATGCTGGGCTGTTATTTATTATAGACAGGGTGATTTTGCTTAAGTTTCAAATCAGACTGATTTCCTAGAAGAGTCATTAATGAAAACAAAGAAAAATCGAAGAGATCTACGAAATCCAAGATTATAAGAAGCAGAGGACCAAGAGGAGAACTTGGAAATCAATCCTGGGCCTGCTATAGACATGAATGTATGCATTTCTCAAAATGTGGAGTGCTCTGAAAGAAACTAGAGTTATAATTTGATTTTTTTCTTTCTTCTTTCTAGGTATCTCATTCAGTTGCTAAACTTATATTAGTTAATTTCCACTGGCAAGTTGCAGAGATATTGGACAGGTAAGGTGTTTGGGGGAGGAGAGATGGCATCACCCATAGCTCCTCTCTCTGCCCACCTACCCAGTGGTGATTATTGTTTACATTTTAGAGTATATCCTGACAATGTGCGTATTATATTTTTAAAACATTGGATCATATTGTATATCCTTTTTTCTCTCAATATATGGTGAACATTTCCCCATGTTTTCAGCATTTTTTTTTTTTTGTGAGGAAGACTAGCCTTGAGCTAACATCCGATGCCAATCCTCCTCTTTTTTTGCTGAGGAAGATTGGCCCTGGGCTAACATCCATGCCTATCTTCCTCTACTTTATATGGGTCGCCGCCGCAGCATGGCTTGACAAGTGGTGCATTGGTGCGTGCCTGGGATCTGAACCCACAAACCTCGGCCCGCCACAGTGGACCGTGCGCACTTAACTTCTGCGCCACCGGGCCGGCCCCCAGCATATTCTTTCTACCCCAGTTTTATTGCTGGCTCAATATTTCGTCATATAGATGTTCCATACTTTTTCCAAACCCCTGTTGTTAAAAACTGTAAAGTTAGTTCACATTTGTTACGCCATCGTTGATTTGTAATCAGTGCCCTTCTAGATAACACTTGCCAATATCTACAGTTAGTTCTTTTGGATACATCAAGTGAGGAATGCATCATAACATATCACATGCTACCTTTGGAAAGGGTCGGCCAGTTTACCTCCCACCCCAGAACCAGAGCTCTTGGGACACAGACCTTGGAGTCTTAAGATCTCGTGGAAGTTATCAGGAGTTGTTTCTCCTCTTCCTGAATCCTCTGGGGAGTTTTTAGAACTTTATATTTTTAGAACTTTACAGACATGGAATTATGTTGTCTGTGTTTTTCAACTTTTTAAATTAACAAAGTTGCATTTTATGATATCCTATCTATCCTCCTGTCAAAAACCATTTGGGAGTTTTTAGTTTTTTGCTGTTAAAGGTAATGCAGCTCTGGGCCGGCCCCGTGGCTTAGCGGTTAAGTGCACGCGCTCCGCTGCTGGCGGCCCTGGTTCAGATCCCGGGCGCACACCGACGCACCACTTCTCCGGCCATGCTGAGGCTGTGTCCCACATACAGCAACTGGAAGGATGTGCAACTATGACATACAACTATCTACTGGGGCTTTGGGGGAAAAAAATAAATAAATAAAATTATAAAAAAAAAAAGATAATGCAGCTCTGAAAACTCTTGTACGTGACTCCTAGAGTCACATAATTTTTCTAGGGTTAAGTATAGAGAATGAATTTCTGGGCTGTAGAGTATGTGTTTCTTCAGCTTTACTAGTAATGCCAAAATGTCACTCACCAGTGGTGCGTGTGCGCCCGGGATCCAAACCCGGGCTGCCAGCAGCGGAGTGCGTGCACTTAACCACTGTGCCACGGTGCTGGCCCCATGAGTGTTCTTGATGTTGTCACGCTTAAAGTTTTACAATCCAGTGGGTATAAATGGCATCTAATTGTTTCTAATTTCAATGTACCAGATTATTAAGGAAGCTGAGCATTTTTTCATATGTTTAGTGGCCATCTGTGCTTCCTCTTCTGTGAAATGCCTGTTCTGTCTTTTGCCCATTTTTGTATTGTTATTTTTTTCTTTTCAAATGGACTTTTAGGAGTTTTTGTTTTGTTTATTCTGAATATCAATCCTTTGCTAGTTATATATGTATTGAATTATCTTCCAGTTTATAGCTTGGCTTTTCACTTTATGATGTCTTCTAATGAACTAAAATTCTTTTTTTTTTTTTTTTTAAAGATTTTATTTATTTATTTTTCCCCCAAAGCCCCAGTAGATAGTTGCCTGTCAAAGCTGCACATCCTTCCAGTTGCTGCACGTGGGACGCGGCCCCAGTATGGCCAGAGAAGCGGTGCGTCGGTGCGCACCCGGGATCCGAACCCGGGCCGCCAGCAGCGGAGCACGTGCACCTAACCACTAAGCCACGGGGCCGACCCCTAAAATTCTTAAATGTAGCGTAATTGGTCAGTTTTCTTCTATGCTTTGTATTTTCTGTGTCTTAAGATACCCTTCCTTATTCTTTTTTTTTTTTTTTTAAGATTTTATTTATTTATTTTTCCCCCCAAAGCCCCAGCAGATAGTTGTATGTCATAGCTGCACAACCTTCTAGTTGCTGTATGTGGGACGCGGCCTCAGCATGGCCAGAGAAGCGGTGCGTCGGGGCGCGCCCGGGATCCGAACCCGGGCCGCCAGCAGCGGAGCGCGCGCACTTAACCGCTAAGCCACGGGGCCGGCCCACCCTTCCTTATTCTGAAGACATAGAGATATTTGCCTATATTTCCAGAAAGGGATTTGAAGCAGATATTGTCCTTCATAATTATTTTTATTACAGTTCAATGCTTTTGAGGCAGGGTTATTATTGTCATACCAATTGAGAGCTAAAAAATTGCAAGAGAAAAAGTATTTGTACTAAGGTAAAAAGAAACTTGGTTCTGTGAGAAGGTAATTTAGAGACAAAGACACTTGAGTGCAACCACAACACATGATGGTTTCTTCTGTTTTTGTTCAGAGGTAAAAATGTTTGTCTTCTATTTCTGATTCCCTTTATTTCTGCTTTTTGCTTTGTAGGTACAAGTCTAATTCTGCTCAGTTGCTCGTTGAGGCTCGAGTTCAGCCCAATCCATCGAAACATGTGAGTGTTTCCTACCGGAGTAAGGGTTCCGTGATGCACGTGGCTCTTGCATGGCTTACAGTGTTACTGAGAACCATCTTTTGTTTATAGTGCAATGTGCCTAAAATATTTGTTCCAATATAGGCCTAAATCTTCCATTTCCATTATAGTTTGAAAAGTTTCCTCATAGATGAACAGTAAATCCTTGCCAGTCCTGGGGCCCTCTCCAGCCTCACCTTCCTCTTTACGCTTACACACAGCCTGCACTCCATTCCTGCTAGGTTCCTTGGTTCTCAAGCTCACTGTGTGCCTCTTTGACTTTGCTTGTGCCTTCCCTGGCCTGGAACGTCCAGACCCAGTCCTCATCTTTGCTTGTGGGAATGGAACGTATCTTTAAAGACCCAAATCCAAGCCATTTCTCACAAAGCCTGTCTCCTGTGATCACTCTCTTCTTTAAACCTATACATGTATATTGTAGTGATTCATTCATCTTTTCAGCTCCCCTACCAGATTGTAAGTGCTTTAAGGATAGGAACCGTATCTTACAATGCATAAGAATTTTCTCTGTATCTAGGAGTTCAACAAACATTTGACAGATGAATGAGGGCAGTGTTGAAAGAGCTCTCAGAAGGGGCTCAGATCACCACATAACTTTTGTAGCCTCTTAGGAGAAAATTTGCAGGAGGATACTGGATAAACATGAGAATTATTTATGGTCTTTTTCCTCAAATTGTTTTTTGTATCCCAAGTAAACTAACAAGCACCTATTGTAAACTTGTAGTGGACTTTTCCATTGGTTTGTGTTTTGGCCAGGGTCCCCATATCGTCTTGTGTCTGCTAATTTGTGTAGCACAGCATGGATTCTGAAGTTCAGGCTTTACAGTTATTTGCCCACATCCTAGAAGTTTCTTCCCTAGTAGGAGCCTTCCTCATCCCTCTAAATTAATTGTACATGACATCTCTTCGGTGTACTAATGCTGAGTTATAACTTGCTAAAAGCTGTGATATTTTGTGACTTGGCCGTATTAATGTGGGAAAACCACTGTCTTTGACAAGTAAAACTGCATGTGGGCTGTTAGAAGCTTTACACACTCAGCCTCTAAGAACTTTATGACTGGATTTGTAGTACTTGTTGAGGGGCAGCTCTGTGCTGTGCTGGACGGGGTTTATAAAAGAAACTCAAAAGCCTCTAAAAGAAGAAGGTGGATTGTATGACTGCTAAGGACCTTGGCAATTCTGAAATCCTGCGCTTTTCAGTCTAAAACTACTGTAAGTTCTCATTTCAGCCTTCTCTTTCTGCCTCTCTTAATCCTAGTGATTCTGCAAGCCCAGCTCAGGTGCCACCTCCTTCAGGAAGCCTTCCTGATAAATACTTTCTGCTCAGAACTCTTGGGACTCACAGAGTTCACACATTGCAGTTGAGTTCTGACACTTGTAGGATCAGGATCGCCTCCCAGCACCTAGCTGCTTGAGGCGCCCCTATGGCCTCCCAGGGCCTGAAGGCTCTTCTTTGACTCATATGGCTCTGCCTCTCCCCAGGTCCCCACGGCCCATCCCCCTCATCACTGCGCAGTGTGTATGCAGTTTGTGCGGAAGGAAAACCTACTCTCTCTGGCCTGTCAGCACCAGTTTTGCCGCAGCTGCTGGGAGCAGCATTGCTCAGTACTTGTCAAGGACGGCGTGGGTGTGGGTGAGTCGGCCATAGAATTTGTAAAAGACTGGCATGAAGTGTTTATCTTTGACTCTGCTCTTTCAGGTACTCAAGTCAGCTGAGTGTTTTCTTCTGAGCCTGATTGAAGTTTTTATTGTCAGAGCCATTGGTTTCCAAATAGATCAGTCTGAACAGTGGCAAAGTTTTTCCTAGTCCTAAAATGAGAAAATTTAGGCTGTTGTCTGGACATATATGTATATGTTGGTGTGCGTGCAGGCTACCTTTTGGGAGAACTGTCCTTTAAGCTGCCTACCCTATCTTAATTACCCAAGGAGCAACCATCACTTAAACACCCAGAGAATCTGCTTCTATTTAGGTAACATAGCACAAATCATATTTGATGATCAATTATAGGAGTATTTGTTATACTGTGACTTGATGATATTGAAACTAAATTAGCATCACATTAATTGTTTCTGCAAAATCTCATTGTGTTAGTGGTAATCACTTGCACATAATATTAAACATCACAAAACTAAATTGTTAGCCAAGAACCCTATAGGATTTTTCAAATGATACTGTTTTTCAGTTGTGCTATTTGTGATATATATGTAATTTGGGATAATATTTTAGTTGCATCACTGTGCAAATATATTAATTTTTCTCTTCTTTGAATAAATTCTGTTGCTTCAAGGGTTTCCTATGTAGAATCTGATTTGTTGGTTGAACTCAGTGGCCAGATATATTACTGTTGTGTCTTCTGCAATGTAATTGTCCATCAGGTTGTCTTTGTTCAACAGGAGTCTCTTGCATGGCTCAGGACTGCCCACTCCGAACACCAGAGGATTTCGTGTTTCCATTGCTGCCCAACGAAGAATTGAGAGATAAATACAGGCGCTACCTCTTCAGGGACTATGTGGAAGTATGACCAGCCCCTTTTGTGGTGCCCTCTGTCTTCCTGGGTCTACTTTCCATCCGATGCTCACCACAGTTAGTTTTTATAGACTAGGTTGCCATTAGATGCTGTCATTTGAAGAAAGAACTCCATGGCTTTAAAAAAGTTTGAAAACCACTAGAGTGGTAGTGAAGAACACAGGCCCTGGAGTCAGGCAGACAATTTTGTGAATCCCAAGGCTGTTACTTCCTTGCTGTGTAACCTTCAACCTATTATTTTACCTCTCTGAGCCTTGGTTTTCTCTTGTAGAATGGTCTGGCATCCCCACCTTATACACAGTTGCTTAAACAACCTGTTGTATGTCAGGGGATGAATGTAAGTCGGGTATATCTCAAGAGTTGCTGTTTCATTTGGTTCACCATGTGATTCAGCACAGAGAAGGGGTATTGCTTCTTGTGCAGTTTGAAGACTTGTCCAGGATTCCAGCATGGTCAGTTTTGCAGTCCTTGCCCTCTATTGGGCTACCTGTTCAGGCTTGCTGGTTCCGTGCAGCATAGTTTTTGTCTTTGTCTTTTATGCCTAAGCTTATTGGATTGATTGAGGGTCTGGGTCTTCTCATGCACATGCTACAGGATAAACAGAATGCCTTGTTTCTTGTGCTGTTTGCTGCCTTTGGTAGATGCCTGAGGGTTGCTGAGCCCCTCAGGGTTTTATGCACAGCTGATTGGGCTGTGTTCCTTTACAGCCCTGGTCCCTATGCATTTTTATTTCGCAAATACAATTCTGTGTTCCATTTTGTAATCTAACCTTAGATCATTCTGGTGGGTTGCTACCTAGTTTAAGCTAAACATTCAAAGAGCCGCTTGATATGTCATCAACTGGAAGAACAGAAGGCTTTTGAGCACTCAAAGAGGTCTGATTTGGAGGCAGCACCTAGTGGATGTCCTCATTGTTTCCCCTTGGTGTGTTCACAGAGTCATTACCAGCTCCAGCTCTGCCCTGGTGCAGACTGCCCCATGGTTATCCGGGTACAGGAGCCCAGAGCTCGCAGAGTACAGTGCAATCGGTGCAACGAGGTCTTCTGGTAAGAGTGAGTGTGGGTGCTGAGCAGCCCTGGGCTGGTGCCTTCTCCTCCAAAGCACCACTGCTATTGCTTTGTGTGAGGGCAGAGTTGGGAGAGACAGGGTCTTTGAGCCAGAAGAGCAGCTCTGCTTCAGATGGGCAGGGTTTGTAGCTAGCATCTCATGTTTCATGAGATGTTTGATAATGCTTGGTCTGGAGACAAGAAAGTGGCAAAGAATCTTAGAGAATGTGCTATGGTTTATGCTACTAAGACTCATGGCCCAGAGATTGTGTGTGTCTCTGTGGGTGTGTATCTACCTGCACAGATGATTCACATATTACTGTTTGAAAACTACAACCTTCAGCGTTTTAATCTTTCTCTATCTTGGCCTTTCTTGGCTAATTTTGTAACATTGTAATTCATAAATGTAGTTTACATCTACGTGGAGTTTACTCCATTCAGTAAATATGATGAGAATAGCTGAAGTGTACTGAAGGCTTACTAGAGGAAAGGCACTATTTTGATCACTTTACCTTCATTATCACAACTGCAGTGTATGATTGGTACTGTTGTTACCCTTATGTTATAGGTGAGGATCTAGGTGCAAGATGATGGCTGAGCCATAATTTAGGTCCAGATCTGTCCCCCTAATTACACCTCCCTGAAAGGTTCATGGCGGGGCTTCAGAGAAACTACATGGAAAATGTGGTGTATATACATACATACCTGCCTTTCAAGACGTTGTTGAGGGAGTTTGTAGCTCACCAAAGGTTAAGAACCACTAGTATAGTTGCTCTCCATCCTTTGTGTCCCACATTATGAACTTCTTTGCATGGGGCATGTGTTAGGCTATCTGCCTGAGAGCCTTTATCATCCACAGAGTTGTGTTGGCTTAGACAAAAGAGAAATTAAAAATGTGAGAGCCTAGCCTGATGAGTGTTGGAGTTTTTCTTTTCTGATTTTAAGTTTCAAGCATTGTCAGGTGTATCATGCCCCTATAGCCTGCACAAGTTCTGGCCTTTGTGCGTCCTGTGTGCACATCTGGCTAGGAGATAAATCAAGGCTCCCAGAAGTGGATCTTGGTCCTGCCTTGGGTCTGAGTTGAGGTATCCTTCTCAGAGCATCTTACCATGCCCTTTGAGAGGCTGAGCTCTGAATTGGACATCCTTTCAGGAAGAGTTGACACTGCACAAGGTATTTAAAACAGAAACATCTTGGGGCTGGACCTGTGGCGTAGCGGTTAAGTGTGCGCGCTCCGCTGCTGGCAGCCTGGGTTCGGATCCCGGGCGCACACCGACGCACCGCTTGTCAGGCCATGCTGTGGCAGCGTTCCACGTCAAGTGGAGGAAGATGGGCACGGATGTTAGCTCAGGGCCAGCCTTCCTCAGCAAAAAAAGAGGAGGATTGGCATGGATGTTAGCTCAGGGCTGATCTTCCTCACACACACACAAAAAAGCAAACATTTCATTGGCTTTATTGAGAGTATGTCTTAGAAGGGCTTAGATTGATGAAAAGTTCACGCAGTATTTCAGTATAATCTTGGGTAAGTAAAAGTCCAAGAGGCCTTGAGAGGTGACTTTACCTTTTTGAAAAGCTCTAATTCAGGATCTATTGGCTTGGACAGAAGGAAAATTAAAAACATGGGACCCTTACCTAACGATTATTTGAATGTTTTTCTTTTCTGTTTTTTAAGTTTCAAGTGTCGTCAGATGTATCACGCCCCCACAGACTGCGCCACAATCCGGAAATGGCTCACGAAATGTGCGGATGACTCTGAAACAGCCAACTACATTAGTGCTCACACTAAAGACGTAAGGACTGTATCTTACCTGTCATGGATCTGCCCTCTTGAGTGCTGCCCAGGGCCTTGCCTGGGAGATTTGCCATCTGAAATCAGAACACCCTTGCTGGAGGCTGCAGACCCTTGCCCAGACTTGGCAGAGTTTGCAGCAGTTTATCATAGTATGCATTGGGTGCATTTATTTTAATAAAATGCTGAAATGCCTGGAAAAGTTTGAGCCAAAGGGGAACTAAATAGAAGAAAACTAGGTTTTATTGAATGCCCCCCAGGCTTTAACAGCCCTGGAGGGAAGTGGTTGATAGCCACACCTAATAAATAACAAGGCTCTTAATGCAAGCCCAGGCCTGCCCAATTCTCATTCTGAGTTTTCCCATGGGAAAGCATGGCCTGCAGCCCCTTGAGCCCTGGATGACTTGGCACCCAAGGCTGAACCCTATGCCAGTCATGCGCTAAGTTTATGTACTCACAAGCACAGCTGTGACCATGACATCATCAAACATCGTCTGTTTCATGGCAGTGGGAGAGCATAGCATCAGACTTATCTTTGCGTTGCTGGTATCTCTCAAATAAGAGTGAGCAAGCCTCAGAGGTTGTTTCCATGCCGTCTTCTGGAAGCAGAAGTCGAGGCATACTGACCAGGACTTAGTCCATTGTGGCAGCTCCTGTGCTGCCTTGGCGTTCTTCCCAAGCAGGCAGGCTTTCTGCTGACTCAGCTTGTGCTTAATCTGAGCAGACTTGTGGCAGAGACAGATGGTGGAAGACTTAGTGGGGCTCAGCTGGTGCTTGGAGTGTTTCAGAGCCAGACATGCTGACCTCATTTCCTTGAATTGCTGTTCCAGCCTCAGCGACCCGCCATATTTAAGTGAGATACTCCTCCCCAGAAGTGCTCGCACGATGAGCTGCTGGGCACGGGTGCCAGGAGCTTTGTGTAATTTGTCTTAGAACAAGCCTGATGGTGTGTGAGCCTAATGGCGCCCTTCTGTCTCCTCAGTGTCCCAAGTGCAACATCTGTATTGAGAAGAACGGAGGCTGCAATCACATGGTGAGCAGAAGCCTGTACCTTTTGCATATGTGACATGGAGCCTTTGGTCAGCGTGCCCTTAACATATTCTCTTCTGTTTCCTTCTGACAGCAATGCTCCAAGTGTAAACACGGTGAGTCCTAGGCTTGGTGCACAAGGCCCAGTGGCACATTCTGTGTTTCTTGTGCATGGGTCTCCATTACTTGTTTAGTGAGTACTTTTGTAGTAAAGTGACAAAACAAAGTGCCCCCTCAGTCACTTTTAGTCATAATAACCAGCATAAAGCAGCTCTTGATTATTTATTTATCTATTATTTTTGGTCCCTTTTATAATACCACTGCCATCTTGCTCACACATGTAGTCAGAAGTCAAGGTTGGGATGACTCTTAGACCTCATGATCCTCAGTCATCCAAGGAGAAGGTTTTAGCGTGTTCTTTTTATTTTTGCCAAGGCAGGTAAGTAGCATAGAGCTTATCTGTGCTACCTTAAAGGTACCTTTTAGAGCAGGCTATACACAGTTTTACCAGAGATAGTAAAATAGTTTTCCTTTGAGGTTTTATAAAGTTCCCAGAGGGGGTTTTGATTTGGCCTTTCAGGTCTCCTTCATCTTTCAGCAGTAGGTTACATAGAACCTCTTGGTTTTCCCTTTCTTCCTGCCAGATCAGGTAAAGAAATAAAGTTCCTTCAAGTAGAAAATATGTCCAAATAGGTAGATTTCCTACACAGCTGCTTAGATGCTGACCAGGAGGCCCTGAGAGTTTCTTTTTCTAAGGGCTCATCTAATGCTATTCCTGTGTTTTCCCAGGAACCCACTATAATCAGAGTGGACATGGCAAGGTCTTGGAAGGGAACAGTGACTCTGAAGGGTAGAATGAAGAGATAGGCCAAGGGTAGTGGCATTTTTACTCATTGGTATCCCATTTTATCTTTCTGTATGTGTTTGAGTGAAAGGGATGTGTATTAGCCACTTAGAATCGTGCATAAGACACACATACAGTTTAAAGAGAAATGACAAAATGAACACCCCAGTACTGACCACATTTCTAGTACCTAGGAAGTCCCTTGTATGTCCCTTCCCGGTCGTAGTCTCCCCATCCCTCACCACCCAGAGTTAACTATCATCCCTTGCATTGCTGTATAGTTTTACCACCTCTATGGGCAACCCTAAGCAGTGTAGTGGTATTTAAAACAGTAGCAAGCACAACCTAGCTGATTAAAGAAAGAACAATATTGCCAGTGTTCAATGAAAGCTCCCAGAAGAAGAGAAATGAATGACCTCAGGGTCTCTGGGTTTGGCTTTAGCTTTCCAAAATTTTACAAGAACCCCTTTTGGGAAGTCAGTGAGCCAACTTATGGGAGTGAATCCTGGGAAACAGGTGTACCATTGTCAAAAGTCTTTGGCAAACACGGAATATAGATCAGGGAGGCCGGCCGAGTGGCATAGTGGGTAAGTTCACTTGCTCCACTTCGGCGGCCCGGGCTTCGCAGGTTCAGATCCCAGGTGCAGAACTACACCACTCATCAAGCCATGCTGTGGTGGCGACCCACATACCAAATAGGGGAAGATTGTCACAGATGTTAGCTCGGGGCCAGTCTTTCTCAAGCAAAAAGAGGAGGATTGGCAACAGATGTTAGCTCAGGGCCAATCTTCCTCACCAAAAAAAAAGAATATAGATCAGGTACTAGACATCTAACCAGACTATGGTTGGCTCCCCTCCACTAGACTACAATAATTGTTTGGCTATATAGCATCCATAGGGAATCTTTTTTTCCCTTCTTTGTTTCCTCATTGTGGAAGCAGAGTCATAATTCTGAGTATGCACTATTGGGTAGCTTTACGTTTTATAGCAATATGCTTTTTTTTGAAAAGGGGAAAAGCTTTTATTCCCAGTTTCACATACAAAATCTTCCTAGGACAGGTGGTGTGAGGGTGGGAGATAGTTAAGAGGGCAAATGTGTGTTCTAAATGACCTGGTGGGCCTCAGCTGGACAAATTTCTGCTTCTCACGGTGGCATTGACACATCAGACCAGTGGTCTTATACCGTCAGCATCTGCCTGTGTTGGATTAAAAAGGCACAAAGCGTATGTGCTCATGGAACTGAGAATATCCGTAGACAGTTGCTCAGATTGACGAGGCCAGGCTACAGGGACAGTGGGATTTGACAGGGATGAGAGGTGCATATTCCTCCTGGATAGAGGCGCCCTTGAGAAGTTCTGGTCAGATGACGCCCCCCTGGAGCAGAGTTTGTCTGTCCCACTGCTTTGCCTATGCCTTTGGAGGAATATGGGCTTGTCTCATGGGTGTAAATGCCTCTTTCTCTTTTCTGCAGACTTCTGCTGGATGTGTCTAGGAGATTGGAAGACCCATGGCAGCGAGTACTATGAGTGCAGTCGGTACAAGGAGAACCCCGACATTGTCAACCAGAGCCAGCAAGCCCAGGCCAGAGAGGCCCTCAAGAAGTACTTGTTCTACTTTGAAAGGGTAGGTGTCCTCTCATGCACCTGCTCCTTGAGGGTGGGCTTCTTGCAGTTGGCCTGCTGGGGTGAAATTCCCAGTGACTGGTAGCCAGAGCCAGCATGTGCACACAGAAATTAGGGAATGGAGCTCCTGCAGCAGCCCTGGGTGATCCCTCCATAGCTCTGGCATTCAGGCTCCATAGGGCAGCCATGGCTGACAAGGAAGGATGTGGTGCCGACCTTGTTTGAATGATGGATTGAAGGACAATGAAGGACCATTAGACAGTCTTTTCCATCCAGTGTCATCTTAATAGTCAGATTTAGAGGGCAGTTCCTCCCAGGGAGACCCTTCAGAAGCCCACAGAGCATGGCACATTTGGTTTCTAAGCACAGTAGACCAGTGGGTACCTAGCTTTGCTTAGTCCTCAGGGCGGGAGCCCTGTTGCCCCAGAGGGGTAGAGTGATGTGGCAGTCTTAACAGCTGCTCTGGACAGGGTTAGTAGCGTGGACTGAAGAAGTCCCCCTCCTGCACTCTCAAGGAGTCACAGTCCCTGTAAGTTATATGAGGCTGTGGCCATGCCCTGCCAGCCGAGTTGTCTATTCTGAACTCCTTTGTGGACCTCTGCACCTTCCTGGGACTCCTGCAGCTTTCTCCTTCCTCACCTGTAGTGGGAAAACCACAATAAGAGCTTACAGCTGGAGGCACAGACATACCAGCGGATTCATGAAAAGATTCAGGAGAGGGTCATGAATAATCTGGGGACGTGGATCGACTGGCAGTACCTACAGAATGCTGCCAAGCTCTTGGCCAAGGTCTGTACCACCTCACTCTTCCGATCCCTGGTTTGATGCCTGGCCTTGTCAGGTTCAGACCTCTGAGGATGGGAGGCACCTTAGGGGGCAGGGGGATTCAGCACCTGTGCAGCCCTGCATGCTTCTGCTTATGGGTCCACATTTCCTTGGGCTGCGCCCACTGAGGACCCAGCCCTCTGCTGAATGTACGGGGGATTTCCAAGAAGAGTACTCCACTGCCTCTGCCTGCAGGGAAAGAACTGTGGGGAAAACGAGAGCCCTTTTCTCTTTTGTCGCATCCATGCATCGTTCAAAGGAAAATAAGAGATTGTCTATGGATAAGTATTGAGATAGATGTGTGGACTCTGATGTCCGACTTGAGGGAAGAGCCACTGAGGCAGCTACTGGTAATAAATCACAGTTTGAAAGGGAACTTTGGGTGTTCTGTGACCATTTTTATTTCAGTTTTTCCCACGTTGTCCCCCAATTCATCCTTTATTTGGCTTGGCTCATTTCCTTCAGGCCCATATCTGTAGAGCCAGGCTAATTTGCATGGTGGGATAAGAATTGTAAAAGCCACCTGAGGTGCATGTAGGTTAGAATCATAGACAAAGGTACCTTCTCTTCTCTCCTATTGCAGTGTCGATACACCCTGCAATACACATACCCGTATGCATACTACATGGAATCTGGACCCAGGAAGAAGCTGGTAAGGCAAAGCAGTCCCTCTACCCTGCACTCTTAGCTTCAGAGGTAGCCTTGTCTACCAGCACTTTGCAGGAGAACAGGGACCAGACCTTGGTTATTGGGAGGGCAAAATCAAAACAAAACTGTCAATTTTAAAATTTCATTTTTCCTCTAGACATGTCCAAAATAGATTTCAGGTGCTGGCATTTTGTGTAATAGTAAGGCAGATATACTGGAGCCCCTGAACCACTGACCATATTTAGAAGGCGACTGGCTGAAAAGGTCTTTGGCCATTTGGGAGGCCAGTGCCCATGTTTTGGGAGGATATCCAGCATGCATGTCCCTAAATTATAGTGGACTTTTTTACATCTTTGTATAATTCTTCATCTAAGATATGGCTTGTTTCCTCCTATTATAAAGTAATTCACATATATTGTTTAAATGTTGGAAAACGTTTTCATCATCCATAATCCCACCAGGAAGAAATGACCACTGTTAGCCTTTTCCAGCTTTGTAATATTATTATTATTTCTATAATCAAGGTTATATAACATTTTATTGTTACAACAGTTTATTGTTGCAGCTATCCTTATTTATCAAACTGGTACATACCATTTTTTAATAGTTGCATAAATGTTCCATTATATGGTCGTACCATCATTTGGGGCATTTATTGTTTCTATTTTTCACTATTATGAATAAGACATTGAGGAGCATCTTTGTGCATAAAACTTGGATGTACGATTACTAAGTCAGATGGTTTGAATATTTTTAAGACTCTTGATTTGCAGAAGGGCTGAAAAAAATGAAGTATTCAGTGACTACAGTGTCTGTGAATTTCCATTTTGACTTGTTTTTGCAGCATTTGTTTCCTTATATGTTGGGAGCAATCTTTTCAGTAGCTTAAATTCTCCTTTCTTTGATGGGGGAGGGTGAGTGTGGCCTTGCAATTTGGCTGTACTTTTCAGATAGTCTTTTGATTGGATTCTGGCTCTGGGTACAGGAGCTAGCACTGCTCTTGGAGGACAGTATCAAGGTTTTCTGTAGCTCATGCGAGCCTGAGGTGCTGCGTCTGCCCCTCCATCTGCAGGCCCTGCCCCGGCTACAGCCCCCTCTCCTTTTGACCCTCCTGCTCTACCCATACAGTTTGAATACCAGCAGGCTCAGCTGGAGGCTGAGATCGAAAACCTGTCATGGAAAGTGGAGCGTGCAGACAGCTATGACAGAGGGGTAAGTGCCTGCTGTGCTCTTGGACCCACTATTGCAGGCGAGGGAGGACTGGCATGTTAACAGGTGATGGGGTTGTTGGCATGCGGACTGGAAGCTGCTGCTGAGAAGGGTGGGAAGGGCAGTGCTTTTGACTCTTCGGAGCCCCTTACCTGGTGGGTGTGGCTTTGGCTGCTTCCTGCTCATGGGACTTTTCCGTGCCAGCATCTATCTTGCTTCCCTGGTGCAGGATTTAGAGAACCAGATGCACATAGCAGAGCAGCGGAGGAGAACCCTGCTGAAGGATTTCCATGACACGTAGGTTGGGACACGGATGTGCCGGAGTGAGGAAGATGTGGCTGCGAGGTCTCCTGGCTGCCATGCTGCATGCTGCAGGCTCTTCCTTTCACGACCCCAGGCAACAGCCAGGGCACCACTCCTGAGAGACACTGGCCACACACTTCTTAGTCGATTTCTGTTTTCTTCTCATCTTTTTGCTTTTTATTTCTATCAGGGTAGAGGCCATGTTGAATTGGCCACTTTTCAGGACTTTTAATTCCCCTGGATGGTTGTTGGGAGGGAGGGAAAGTTTTTTCTGAATGACTATTAATAGTATTAGAGCATTACAACTTACATAATTTTCAAAAGTTGTACAATTATACAAAAAAGGGCAAACAAACCATAGAATTACACAGAACCCTTTTTAAAAATAAATTGGCATTGGAGTGTTTTACCTTCTAGCTATTTTACTTAGAATGTAATATATACTGCCTGCCCATCCTGGCTCAGAATTGTCTACTGCAGGAGGGCCCCACAGTGGTCTCTGCTTTCCAGATTCATATGTGTTTGGTCACAGCTAGAAGTCCCAGTCGAAGAGCATGGTTGGCAGGTGGGGAATTGAGTTGGCCTGTGTAACAGGCATGGAGCACAGGGAATCACATCATGCCTTCTGACTGGTCCTTGTAGACCCTTTTGTGGTCAGGTGTACCTGCCTTACCTTGGTAGTGAGGAGACAATACAGAATAGGGTCTTGCTATAGGGTGTTCTCATCTCTGACAGTGCTGCATATCTGTGGGCTCATCTTTATTCTTGAAAATGACGTCTACCTGAGTCTGGCTACTGAGGCCACAGCCCACAGCCGAGCATAGATGGCCTTGTGGCCCTCTAGACCAGGGGACACGAGTTCAGCACGGTGTTTCCTTTTGTCTCCTAAAGATAGAAATGCACTTTTAAAGGGAATCATTCCCCAAAATAAATTTGTTTCACCTTGGTCCCTTCTTTTGTGCCGATGTTCTTGTGGTGTACCTCTGACCAGGTTCACATGTGGCCATACCTGGCACTGTCCTGCTACACTCTCTTCTGGTAAACTTCAGGGTGAGAGTTCAGCATGGCCCTCCCAAGGGCACTGGTCTCCCTGGCTCAGGGGCCTTGTTTGCACAAGTTATTTTCCTGGATTCCTGTGTTACCTGGAGTGTGTCCAGCAGCTGCTCTAGAGGTTGGGTGCTCTCCCCCTTGCCTGGTTCCAGCTGTTGAAGGACACCATCTTTAGGGTCTGGGAGTCTGAGGCCAGGAGGGTCCAGGGAAGAGGGCCAGCTTTTGCATAGTTGAGTGCAAAGGAGCAAGTGGTTTGCATGATGTCCTACTTGTCCTGAACCTGGTCCAGTGGTCCTTTGAAAAGTTACATCTGTGATTCTTGCAGTTTCTTTGGCTTTGTTCAGTGCCTCTACTCTGAGGCTAGCAGAGCCTGTCTATACTTGACAGGGCCTCCTTGACCTCCTGGAAGAGTTGCTTGGGAGATCTGTGAATATTGTGTTGGAAATTCTTTGATATCCAAACATTTTCACCTCAGCAATTTCCCAGGTGCCATGTAAACTGTAAACTGAATCACTCTTGAAGACAGAGAACAGCTGTGAATCTGGGGTCATGGGTATATGGTTGGCTACAGGCTCCCTTTCTACCCCCCTCAGGTTTTGTCTCTTCCTGTCATCTCCTGTAAGGGAGGAACTGTGGGGTGAGGTGAGAGAATAAGTTAGGAATGTAGCAAATGAACCCAGAATTGGACAGTGGAGAGCTAACTGAACGAGGAGAGTACCTGCTGCAGGACCTAGGGGTGGGATGTGAATGCTGTGCTGGCACATGGGAGATCCTGGTGTCTGGATCCTTTATCTCTCCACTGAATCTTTTCTGTGTCACCGCCATGGCGCGGACCCGAGTTGCAGCTGTGTACCGTAAGTCACACCCTGAGCATCGCTGGGCATTTTTTGGACTGCACAGCCACCATGTAGTGCACTTGAATCCAGCTGTGGCTCCAGCCACTGAAGCTGTGGGAAGTTCTGTGCCTAGACTACAGCATGCAGCCCTTGACCTGTGGAGAGCTTCCTTTTGTGCCCCCAGTGGCTGTCTTTCATTAACATCATCAGGAAGATGGGAAAGGTCAGGCAGAATTTTTCTGCCCTACAAATAGAAGATAAAGGAAGGCACAGTGTTTTCATGAATTTGCCATATCTTTGTTTTCTTTGAGAAAAAGTTGAGGCAATGTCATCTGCTCAAAGTTGAGTTGGTTTATTCAAAATAAACTGAAATTTTCTGATTATAAAAGTGTGTGTAGTCATTCTTCACAGGATCCAAGTAGCCTCCTGAGCCAACACCCCAGGGAGTTCTGGCCATTGAGCACCAAATGAGGGCCTTCCTGTTGGGCAGCCCCCTCCAGATGGCTGTGAAGGCCCCACTGCTCTGACTCTGCTCTGCCTTTCTTCCCTTTCTGGGGATGGGGCACCTGTGGAGAAAAGTAGAATATCCTGGCAGTTTTGGCTCTCCTCCTTCCCTGGCTGCAGACTGAATCATTCCCCACCACAAATAGATCCCAGGATTATGGTAGGGTCCTGATTCGAATGCCCTACAGCCCCTGAGCCCCTCATTCAGAAGACCCCTGGGTCCTTCCAAAGCAGGTGTGGGAGCCTAGGGCCGTGGAGTATGGCAGGGGGAGTTGTGGCTTCACAAGGACACTGGGGTTACGAAGAGAGGACCAGACAGAAACGGAAGTGTTTGGAGTTTAATCCTAACGGTTGAGGACAGGAAATGGGAGTTTGGGTTTTGATTAAAGGGGTCCACATTTGTAGTGTCAGGAGTGGTAGCAACTTCAGTGATAGCTCGGAGGTTAAGGCTCCAGAGCTGTGGGCAGCATGCAGAGGGCAGTCAAGGCCAGAGAGGCCCCAGACACTCCCAGTCTGAACTCCACAGCTGCTCTGCTTGGCACCTGGCATACAATGGTGTGCAAAAGACACATGGGCTTTTATCCTCTAAGAGCCTGTAGAACATGAGAGGTACAGATGGAATTGGTCACTAGTGAATGTTTTCACTGAGGCAGCAAGGCCAAGGGCTGAAGGGCCACTCTTGCAGATCAGTAGGCAGGGTACCATGACCTTGGCACCATACCCTTGGTGATCTTTAAAAAGAGCAAGAGAAGGGGCTGGCCTGGTGGTATAGCGGTTAAGTGCGTGTGCTCCACTTTGGCGGACCAGGGTTCGCAGGTTCCGATCCCGGGCGCGCACCGATGCACCACTTATCAAGCCGTGCTCTGGCGGTGTCCCATATAAGGTAGAGGAAGATGGGCACAGATGTTAGCCCAGGGCCGGTCTTCCTCGGCAAAAAGAGGAGGATTGGCATTGGAAGTTAGCTCAGGCTGATCTTCCTCACACACACACAAAAAAAGAGCAAGAGAAGATAGCACATTCTAGCAAGGTCTAGAGGAGAGATTTTCCATGTAGTCCCCAGGGTTCATGCAACAATCTGAGCATTGCCTATGTACTGGGCTCTATTTTGGGCACTGAGGACACAGCCATTGATCTTGGCTTGTTAGACCAGTCCTTATCCCCACAAGACAGTCACACTAACGGTCACTGACTACATACCCACTTACTCCTTACAGCAGCCTTGTGATGTAGGTGCTCTCACAGTCCACATTACATAGCTGTTCATAATAAGTAATTTGCCCAAGGTCATTTGTAGTAAATGGCAAAACAAAAAAACGTTCACTGTTAGAAGCTGGAAAGTAAGTCTAATTTTTGTAATACAGATTAGAACACAGCTCAGCACAAGGCTCAGATTTGACTGTATCAGCAATTGAGTATGAGACTGCCACCCCCATGAAGTGAGCCAGCCTGAGTGGTGAGAGGTTTAGGTATCAAAAGGGCCATAGGTTTAAAAGGCCAAGAAATTAGTTTATGATGTTGTGAAATTCCCACAACCAACAGCAGGTGGAGCAGAAATAGAGGGTGAGGCAGTAACCCCACACACACCTGCTTGCCTTGGGTTGTCTGGTAGTGTTAGCAAAGATGGAGCTGTGCGTGTTAGTAGGCAAAGCTCAATTGGATACAGGTAATAGAATGGAGTTCAGACAAATAGCTTAAGGAATATGGGGATTTTGTGGTGATCTAATTATAGGTTTTATTTTTTTGAGGAAGATTGGCCTTGTGCTAACATCTGTTACCAATCTTTCTCTTTTTCCTTTTTCCCCCCAAAGTCCCAGTACATAGTTGTAGAGTTGTAGCTCTTTTTTTTTTTTTTTTTTTGGTGAGGAAGATCAGCCCTGAGCTAACATCCGTGCCAATCCTCCTCTTTTTGCTGAGGAAGACTGGCCCTGGGCCTAACACCTGTACCCATCTTCCTCCACTTTATATGGGACGCCGCCACAGCACGGCCTGACAAGCAGTGCATCGGTGCCTGCCCGGGATCCGAACCCGGGCCACCAGCAGTGGAGTGGGCGCACTTAACCCCTGTGCCACGGGGCCGGCTCCTAGTTGTAGCTCTTCTATGTGAGACACTGCCTCAGCATGGCTTGATGAGTGGTAAGTAGGTCCCCGCCCAGGATCTGAACTGGCAAACCCGGGCCGCCAAAGTGAAGCACAGGAACCTAACCACTACGCCACTGGGCCGGCCCCTAATTATAGGTTTTAAAAGGCTAAAGAGGAAATGGTCTTAACATTTATTTATGTGTACCAGAAAATCACAACATCTTGGTAAAATTGTGACTCGGTTGGTATTTATCATATTTAAGAACTTAGGAGATTAATATGATTTTGGAAAAATTTACTTGTTTCTATTGTACTGTTGTACTCAGAAATTGAAAGACTTCTGACCTAACTAGAGTGGATTAAAGACAAACTGCAGGATGGGCCGGCCCCGTGGCTTAGCGGTTAAGTGCGCGTGCTCTGCTACTGGCGGCCCGGGTTCGGATCCCGGGCGCGCACCGATACACCGCTTCTCTGGCCATGCTGAGGCCACGTCCCACATGCAGCAACCAGAAGGATGTACAACTATCTACTGGGGCCTTTGGAGGAAAAAAAAAAGGAGGAGGATTGGCAATAGATGTTAACTCAGAGCTGGTCTTCCTCAGCAAAAAAGAGGAGGGTTAGCATAGATGTTAGCTCAGGGCTGATCTTCCTCACACACACACAAAAAAAGACAAACTGCAGGAAATTGGAACACTTCTAAATTTGTAGTAGAAGCTTCATCTATCTGAATCAGAAACATTTCTTCTGCAACCATTCCATTTCTTTTAGGAATTCATTTCATGGAGAAGGGGCTGGGTCCTCGCTGCCTCTGTCTTTGCCTCTGTGCAGGGGGAGTCCAGGCTTGCCTGGTTGCCTGCAGAGCTGTCAGTTCCCACTCCATATGAAGTGGGATGCTGCACCACTGGTCTTTGGTCAGCATCCCAGGCTTGCCTGGTTGCCTGCAGAGCTGTCAGTTCCCACTCCATATGAAGTGGGATGCTGCACCACTGGTCTTTGGTCAGCATCCCAGCTGTGGCTGAGACACAACAGCTCCCATTGCCACCTGCTCCCCCCTTGGAAACATCCAGAACCTGTCCTTTTGTTGGGCAGTGTTTCTCTGTAGTACCCTAAGGAGATTGACAAGATGGTCCCTGAGGGTGGCTGGATGAGTGGATGCACCCATGTGCTTGGACACTGGTGAAACCTGCCTTTGTGTGTAGAAGCTTGGAGAGAAGGAGGTGGGTCTGCCCTTGAAGCCCCTGGCCTGCTCTACTGAAGAGACCAGAAAATGCAGACTCCACTTTTCTGGGAGGAAGGGAAGCTGGGTGGGGGGGGTGGGATCTTAACAGGGTAAGGAGGAACCCCCAGTGGGACCTGTCTCAATGGTGTTGCTCGTCTGCATGTCCACCTCGTGGGGTGGGGGTGGGGGGGTCAGCTTGTGCCCTGGGGCATGTTCATCTCTGCTTAAGGATAACCCAGCCCTAGAAGAGCAGGGAGCACAAAAATGCCCAGACTTTGGCACTTGGCCACTGATATGTCCTACCACCTCCATATTTGGCCATAATCTGAGTTTAATTTTTCTCTGAGGCGATGGTGTCTGAATTATAGAAAAGTCCCTTTCTCCCCCTTCACATGTGCCAGCTTTGAGACAAGGAATGCTCCTGTGGGTTACTTGTAAGGATCTGATCTTCCCGGTGCCAGGGCTCCTCCAGGAAGCCCTCTCTGATGGCCCCAGACTGGGTCCCACTGTCTATGCGACCTTGCAACATCAGGCAGCTTCCTCCTAATGCCTGACTCCTGCAGGCCTCCCCAGGAGGTCCAGACTGACCGCAGAGCAGACTTGCAAGGCGTTCTTCGCTTTCTACACTGGCGAGTGTCAGTGCTGAAAGCCGTGGGTCCTACACCATCACCTGCACAGTCATCGGCCTCCGCGGCGCCCCAAAACTGCCGCAGTATTGAGTCATCTTTTGGCACTGCCTCGTCCTTGCTGCCATCCCACTCTCGGAAGCGAGAAAATGCAGACTATACTTTTCTGGGAGGAGGGAAGTACGTCTTAACCAGGGAACGGAGAAACTACTAGTGGGGTTTCCTTTAACGGTGCTGCTCTTGTCTGCATCTACATTTGAGGGGTCAGCTTCTGTCTCGGGCATATCGACGGACGATAACCGACCTCTTCAAGAGAAACTCCAGTGTGGGCCGGGGTCCAAGACGCAGAGACCGAGCGCGGGCGCGGGCGGCTCCCGGCGGGCGCAGCATCTCCCGGCACCGTCTCGTAGTGACCGCGGCGCGCGCGGGCTCCGCGGCGGTTGTCCAGGCGACCGCGCGGCGCGCGGGCATCCCCGCGGCCCCTCCCCTGGGCGCGCGCGCGACCTGGGCGCCATGGCGGCGGCGGCAGGCCCGAGACCTGAGGTCCAGAATCTGCAGTGGGCGCCTCCTGAGCACGACGAGGCCCAGGCAGCGGCCGGGCTGGGCGACTGCGAGGACGCACCTGTCCGGCCGCTGTGCAAGCCCCGTGGCATCTGCTCGCGCGCCTACTTCTTGGTGCTGATGGTATTCGTACACCTGTACCTGGGCAACGTGCTGGCGCTGCTGCTCTTCGTACACTACAGCAACGGCGACGAGAGCACCGACCCCAGACTCCAGCGCCGCGCCCAGGGCCCCACGCCCGCGCCAACCTTGGGTCCCCTCACCAGGCTCGAGGGCATCAAGGTGAGGACCCCCTGCCTCACCGCGCTCCAGGCCCTGCACGACCGAGCCCGTGACGGCGGCGCTCACACCAGGGCCTCCGCGCTGCTCCCTGTGCCGCTTGATGCCTGTCCCCGGCACAGCCCCTCACTAGCCCGCCGCCGCGCTCTGGACCCGGGCGCCTTTTCCCTCTGGCGGCGCGGCCTGGCTCCTGAGCCGCCCGCTGTGCTCCTTTCCCTTAGGTGGGGCACGAGCGTAAGGTCCAGCTGGTCGCCGACAGGGATCACTTCATCCGAACCCTCAGCCTCAAGCCGCTGCTCTTTGGTAAGTCCGCTGGGCGCTCCTGGGAAGGGCCAGGGGCTGCGGTTGGGTTGGCCTCCTTAGGGCTCATTTTGACCACGTGACTTCTGTTTTGAAAATGGCTGCTTCAAAGTAGCCCTTTGTTTTTTCCACCCAGAGGTTTCCCAAGGTGAAGTATCTGTCCCCACCTCCATAATAGGGTTACAGGGTGACCTTTCTACACTCCCCTCTCTGACCTCTACCCTCTGCAGCTGATCCTTCCATCATAAGGCTGGGCAATATAACCCTGAGACTAGTGTCTAAATATTTCACCGAAACTGTCTTTCGACATTCCCTGCCATCGTTAAGTCTCACATTCTAGAATGAGAGGAGGAGAGACTATAACCAGGTTCTAGGTGATCTCAGGACCTCTGAGGAGGAATCTCATTCCCCAAGTGGGCCCTGCGGTCTGATGAGAAGCAGGCTGTCCAAATGTGGATAAACTGGTGCCCCTAAACCTGCCCCACTGGGGCACCAGCCTTTGCTACCAGCACTCTGGGATTCTAGCAAGGATGGAGTCTTATGTTCAGCCATAGTAGACAAAGCTTTCCAGGGTGACCTCAATTGGAACCAGCATCACAGCTCACATTTTCTGAGCTCTTGTTACGTCCTAGGGTTCACGTGATCATTTCATTTAATTCTTACAACCCCTCTGTGAGGTGGGCGTAGATCCCACCCTCAGGCTAGTGGATGAGAAAGTGAGCCACAGAGAGCTGCAGTTGCTTGGCCAGGCTCATACAGCTGGTTCAGTGGTGAAGCTAGGATTAGAACCAAGGCAGTCTGCTTCTAGAGCCTGCATGCCAAAGCCAACATGCAGCTGTGAGGACTCTACAATCCTTCAAAGACCACCAGTGTTAACAAGGTGGGAGTCTTCACACCGGTCACTTTGCCCAGGATAGGTCTGCCCAGCCCAGCACTGGGTACCCAGCTCGGTAACGCACTTATCTGCAGACCCGAGGCCGTTCCTGGCTGCCGGGGGATGGAGTGGGTAAGGGGCTTTAAGGAGGGGGCTGGGGGGGCCGGCCCGGTGGCACAGGGGGTTAAGTGCGGGCTCTCTGCTATGGTGGCCCAGAGTCCCCCGGTTCGGATCCCGGGCGCACACCGACGCACCACTTGTCAAGCCATGCTGTAGTGGCATCCCATATAAAGTGGAGGAAGATGGGCACGGATGTTAGCCCAGGGCCAGTCTTCCTCAGCGAAAAAAGAGGAGGATTGGCAGATGTTAGCACAGGGCTGATCTCCTCACAAAAAAAAAAAAAAGGAGGGGGCTGGGGACCAAAGCAGAGTATCTGAGCACATGCCATTACCGCTGGAGCAGAGGGCCCTGGTCGGGATTATGCCTAGACCTATGAGAATGATTTCACTTGCAAGCTGTTTGAAGGGAAATAGGTTATGATGTCAGTCCTGTTGTGAGAGGGGCCCTACAAGGCTATTACTATTATTATTATCACTATTGCATAATGTCAAAGTCTGTGCCAAGCACTGTTTTAGGTACTGGGAACGCAGCAGTGAACAAAATAGAGAACAAAAAAACCACCTGAAGCTGACATTTCGAATGAGGAGACAGACGATAAATAAACAAATAAACATACATGGTGTGTCAGATGGTAATAAGTGAATGCAGACAAGTAAGGCAGAATTTCAACTGGGATTGAAACTCTTAATAAGGTGGCAGGGTGGGCTTCCCTGAGAAAGATATTTGAGTAAAGACCTGTAGGAGCTGTGGAATCAAGCCAGGTGGCTGTCAGGAAAAGGGGATCCAGGCATACGGAACCACGCTCACCCCATCACTACTACACTGCTGTGAACAGACACATCTGAGGGGGGCGTCCTTTCTTGCATCAGTCTTCTTGGGACCTGTATATACTGAATTCAAACATATGTTAGTTTAAGAGCCATGAGGCCATAAGCCCTAACCCTTACCCCCTAACATGCAAATTGTTGCATCAAAGTCCTACAAAGCAGAGAATGAGATACCCAGACCTGAAGTCACCAAGAGTAAATTATAGGAAGCAGGGGAGATTTGACAAAACGTAAACTGGTTCTGGTTAAGCCATCAACTGGGTCTCTGTTTCTGCAGACAAATTACAAAGGGCACGATTAGGAGAACTGGGCAGCTACAGCAAGAACTTCCTGCTCGTGGTCCTCATTTCCTCCAAAACTCTTTTTTTTTTGTGAGGAAGATCAGCCCTGAGCTAACATCCGTGCCCATCTTCCTCGACTTTATGTGGGATGCCGCCACAGCATGGCCTGAGAGGTGGTGCGTTAGTGCGTGCCCGGGATCTGAACCCGGGCCGCCAGCAGCGGAGCGTGTGCACTTAACTGCTATGCCACGAGGCCGGCCCTCCTCCAAAACTCTTACATTACCTTTGAGTCTGTTGGTGGAAGATGTCCCAGGGTTTTCCCAGTTCCTGGGGCTTGCTACTTGGTGAAATGAGGTGAGACAAATGCAGAAGAGATCAGTGATTATAAGAAGTTCACTTGTGAGACAGGGAAACCGCAGGGGACAGGGGGTCCAAGGAGGGTCAGTTCCTGAATGCTGTGGTGTTGGATGAATCCAAAGAAGGAAGCCTCATCCCAAGAAGGAGCGGTATCTGTCTGTCTTCTGTGCCTGCCTGTCCATCTGTCTACTGTTGCCCTAAAAAGACAGGCAGGGCCCAAGGAGAATGGGCCTACCGTGGGCTCTGTCACTTCTGTCCTGCTGCTCTTGGCTGTGAACCTGTGACCTGCCAGCCTCAGGGATCCAAGATGCCAGGGCTCTAGGGGTGGGTGTTTAGGATGTAAGCTGGGACAAGGAGACTGGGTTCTACCCCAGGATGCCTCCATCTCTGTGGAAGGGAATCCCACCACTTCACAGGGAAGACTCGATGCAATCTCTAGTCTTTCTCTTTGGGGAACATTTCCTGTTTCCCACCTGTGTTTGAGAGATATTTGGCAAGTGGGACTTGGGCCACAAAAGGCCCCACCATGAGTTCCTGGCAAATACCTGCTTGACTGTGGTAGGCATTTCCCTAGGATTTGGACCATCAGAAGTCAGCTGAGGACTTTGTACCGTTCTGTTCAGAAGGGAGGTACTCCAGTTCTGAGTCACTGTCATCTCACTGGGGACATTGCTTGCTTTCATGTGGCTCACTTCTCCCTCCACCTCACCCCAACCCACACTCATTCTGTTTTTAAACAGCAGATCAGATCTCATCACTCCCTTCCTTAAAAGTCCCCAAGATTTCCCATTTGACTTCTAGGTCTCATTTGGTGCCCCAAGGCCGTCTCACCTCTCAGACCTCATCTCCTGCCACCTCCTCACTCACTCTCTGCTGATTCTTGTACACCAAGCTCATTGCTGCCTTGGGGTCTTTGTATGTGCTATTCCCTCCACCAGAAGGCTCAGACCTGGCTCTTTCCAGAGAGGGTACCTTCAGCTCCATCAGGCCTCTGCTCAGATATCCCCTCCTCAGAGACCTGTCTTGACCTCAAACTGGTCTTAGGAGGTTCCCAGGCACTCTGTTATATCAGCGTGCTTGGTTTTCTTCTCAGCACTTAGCATCATTGGAAACTATCTTCTGTATTTATTTGTCACTTTTGCCTCTGCTCCTTAAAGGTGAGCTACATGTGTGGGAGGCCTGATTTGTTCTGGCTGTGTGTTCAGTGGCCAGAGTCATGTCTACTGCTGATAATAATTGGCCGGCTGGAGTGGTTTACTGGGCACTCGCAGCCAGTCCAGCACCTGTCTGCTTGCTCAGAGTGGCCTCCACCACCACTCTGGGCAGGTGCCTCCTGATTAGGCACCTTCTTCAAGAGCAGCAGCAGTGGGGGCCGGCCCCATGGCTTAGTGGTTAAGTGCACGCGCTCCGCTGCTGGCGGCCCGGGTTCGGATCCCGGGCGGGCACCAACACGCCGCTTCTCCGGCCATGCTGGGGCTGCGTCCCACATGCAGCAACTAGAGGGATGTGCAACTATGACATGCAACTATCTGCTGGGGTTTTGGGGGGAAAAAAAAGGAGGAGGATTGGCAATAGATGTTAGCTCAGAGCTGGTCTTCCTCAGCAAAAAGAGGAGGATTAGCATGAATGTTAGCTCAGGGCTGATGTGCCTCAAAAAAAAAAAAAAAAAGAGCAGCAGGGGGCACTTCCAGTGGGCCAGCAAGAGTTTTAGTCCATTTTCTTAACTATTTAAGGTAAATGAGTAATTGACACCAGTACACAAAACAATTTATTTTAAAACCATGATGGGGCCGGCTTGGTGGCTTAGCGGTTAAGTGCACGCGCTCCACTACTGGCGGCCCGGGTTCGGATCCTGGGCGCGCACCGACGCACCGCTTCTCCGGCCATGCTGAGGCTGCGTCCCACATACAGCAACTAGAAGGATGTGCAGCTATGACATACAACTATCTACTGGGGCTTTGGGGAAGAAAAAAAGGAGGAAGATTGGCAATAGATGTTAGCTCAGAATTGGTCTTCCTCAGCAAAAAGAGGAGGATTAGCATGGATGTTAGCTCAGGGCCGATCTCCCTCACAAAAAAACAAACAAACAAACAAAGAAAAAACCATGATGGCTTTATCATAGGATTTCCAAATGTATTATTTTTCAGCTTAAGAAAACAGTTAGGCAGCTACTTAAGACCACTGTGTTCTTGACAAATACTGGAAGCCCATAAGTAGGGAAACAATTTTAGTCTGCAAATTAGTTGGGGTTTGTAAGCAGCTTAATGTAGTTTTCTGCATGGACCCCTCCACATACCCCTGCTATTGCACAGACCTGCTGCTTGGCCTGTGGAACTCAGTAAAGGTCAGGCAGATATAACTGAGTCTGTCTGGGGCTTGACAAGCAGCATGCTGCCCAGTGTGAGCATAGCCCAAGGCTTTGTGCCTGCCCTGAGACTCAGCTTGGGGTGCTGAGGCTTGTGAGCAGTAGCAGGGCATTAGCCAGGCTGTCATCCTAGGCCTGAGAAAGACAGAAAGGTGGTCTTGCCTACCCAGCACAGACAGCTGCCAGGGAGCCAGCCTGCCTTGTGTCGGGGCGGAGCACTACCAGCTCAGGAAGGGACCCCTACCTGTGACCATTGCAGTGGGCTTCTGCTTGAGCCATTTCTGGGTGAGCCTAGGGGATTCTCTGAACTATAGTCTGCAAATATCTGTGTAGGGCAGCAGAAAGAGGGTTTTATATGTGTCCAGGGGAGCATATGGTTTGCATGGCCACTGCAGAGGCTATGGCTACAAAGTCCCAGGCTCTCCCTGCCTGTGTTAGCCCCTATTCTGCGCACTGGTGATGGTGCCATCTGCACACGGCCAGCTGCAGATTTCGGTGGCCCCGGCTCCAAGCATAGGCCATGGTTACCAGCAGCTGGTGGCCCTGCACCTCCCCACTCAGCACGTAGGTCCTAGCATGCCTTCCACGCAGAAGATTGTGCACACACGTGGCATCCAGCTGCAGCCAGCGTCGAAGAGTGGGCGCCAGCTCCATGGGGGGCAGTGGGCCCGCCTTCAACACCTCTAACCATGAGTCCAGGTCACAGTCTGAGGGGCTGGGGGATGATCCATTGAGCCAGGAGAGCCTGAACCTTCACTGCTGAATGGGATCAGAGGGGCAGAGTGATGAGCCGGCCTCTAGAAGTATCCCCTCCATCCCCTCTACCTGGTGAATCAAACCCCCTTGTCAGATGCGCTTAGAATCAGGCTCCTTGAGAAGGGCTGTCCTTTTGGGTGCCACCCTCCTTAGCAGATCTTTGTTGTTGTTTAGCAATGTCCCACGCTTATTAAAGGAATTTATTTTTTAGCTTTAACCAGGCATAGCATTTGAGTATCCCCTCTTTCTTAGGGGGATCCCCTAAGCATTTGTGTATCCCTTTCTTCTTTGTCTTAGCACCAAACCAGGAGCTGGAATGAAGGCACTCCTAAGGTGTGTGTAAGAGGTGCTGGGCACTAGGGACTCACCAAAGTCATTGGCACAGAGTGTGTCCAGGACCTCCTTGGACGAGCGGGCATCCTGCAACTCGCAGTCCCTGCAGCTGGCTCGCGACACTGGGGGGAGAGGCCGAGTGAGGTTCCCACAGTTCCGCGGGTGAAGGAGTGGGGCCACCAGCATGGGTCCCTCCTGCTTTCCCGTTGTTCTTTACCCCCTTTTTGAGATAGACGGCTGCTGTGGGTGGTCCCTTTTCTTTCCCACCTGAGAGACCTGATCCCCGCGGGGAGTGATTTGAAAGGGTGGGGCGTTGCCCACGGGGCTGAGGGAGGGCAAGGCCAGCCTAGAAGCCATGCAGAGACTCATGCTGGCGGCCCAGGTGGGAGCCGTTGGAGATGGCCGCAACACAGAGGCTGTGGCCCGCGGGGAAGCATACGCAGTACAGGATGGCTGGCCAGGGGTAGCCTTAGCAGGCCATGATGGGCGCACAGCTGGCCTGCACGGCCTCGCACAGGCTGCGGCATGGGTAGATGACCCTACGGGGGACAGGGTCGGGGGTGGCGGGGAGCTCAGGACCAGGGTTCCTGGACGCCAGGCTGGGGCCTCTGGGTGCTCCCAGCCCTAAGGCAAGGCCAGTAACTCCACGATTGCTGGGCAAGGACACCCTAGCAACAGCCCTGCAGCCTGGCTTTCTGCTTACCGGAATCTCAGCCTTCAGCCCTGCATCTTACCTCCCAGCACTTCTGTCTTATATTCCTTCCTACCCTTCCTACCGTGGCCCAGGCTTTTGCTTTTCAGTTTTCCAGTGCACCTCCCCCTCCAGCTCTGGTGGGCCTCTAGTGCCTGGGAGAGGGGTGTGGGAGGGGCCCTGAACTCTGGGCCTTCACTCCTCATCTTGGAGAGAGAAAGTAGGGCCCGCCCTCTTGTCCTGAAAGGCCTGCAGGACACCACAGTTTCTGGCCAGGGCTGACGTTGGCAAAGAATGCAAGGGCCTGATCCTCGAGTTCTGAAAGAGCCCATTTTTGCTGCTATTGGCATGGTCCCCCTGAGGCTCTGGGAAGGGCCTCCGCTCTGCAAAGAAGGAACTGAGGGAATTGTTGTTCGCGGGATAAGTTAGGCTGAGGAAGACGAATCAGCCTTGAGATCTCTAGACTCTCTGGGAGAAAAGGCCACCAGATAAGTCTTAGCTCCATCTCTGTCCAGGATCTCTCGGGCAGACAGAGTTTCCACATTGCACTGGAGAGAGGCTCCTGGCCCCCCAGCCTAAAGGAGCCTGCCCACTAGCCCTATCTTGACATTCAAGAGGCCTTGTTGATTTGTGGGTCCAGATGAAGGGTATGTCTCCTCTGTCCCAGGAACACCTGACAAAACAATCCTTCCTCTTCCTCCCCAACCCTGTCAGCGCCCAGCACTGATAGGTACACAGCAATGGTTAGTGAAGAGCTGCCAAAACTGGCCCTGGCTGAGGAGAGGCCCCCCACCCTCACCTGGGAGCCCCTCCCCTACCTGTTGAGGCACACAGGGGCAAAGAGGGAGCAGAGGAAGAGGCGGGCATCAGGGTGGCACTCCCTGGCCAGCACGGGCAACCAGCTGACTGACTGCTGGATGGCTTCGTCCGCTGTGTCATAGTCCAGCAAGTTGGGCAGCCACATCTCTGTGTAGCCAATGTCGTGGCACAGTGCCATGGCTTGGGGAATGGGCACGCACTGGTTGGGGCCCCAGGGAGCCCCTGCTCCACCGTTACCACACAGCACCACCAGTGCTACTAGCAGCCAGAGCCCTCAATCCATCACCTATTTTCTCTGCCTTGGTCTTAATGGGCTAAAGTTGAGGGCTTTATAGAGCTGTACCCACACCCCAGGAGCCAATGTGTGTCCAGCTCCCTGGTGTTTGGACGCACCTGGGTAGGCGCCAACATGCTTGCCTGGGCTGTTTGTATTTGATTAGCACACAGAGGGGGACTGTAGAGGTTGGTGGCATCTCCTTTGGGCCTGTGGATTACCGGCACCTAATAAACTGAAGAAACCTGGGTCTGTGTTTTCTCTTCTTTTTCTGGTTTACTTCTCTTGTTTGTTTATTTGTTTTTTAAGCTAGCAGGAGGTGAGTCTGCTGATTAGCAGTTTGGTCTAACCCATTGTCCAGCAGCGCTGACTCCCAGTGGATGGCTCACCCCCTTTCTGGGTTTGCCAGGTTGGAGGGTCAAGCAGGCCAGAGGTGGAGGCCCGTGTCCTGTCCTCAGTGTCATCATATCTGGGTCACCTACCGATGAAAGCTGAATCCAGTCGTGAGCATGGATTCTGGAGTACAACAGCCTGGGTGGCCCTGGGCAAGTCGCTAATGTCTTCGTGCTTGGGGTTCTTCAGGGATAAGAAGGGAGAATTAATGGGCGTGGCTTTCTAAGATGAGTATATGAATTAAGCAGTTGATGACATGCTTAGGGCAGGACACAGAGTCTGTTACCTAAGTGTGATCTGCTGTGATTACTATTAAAAACAGCTCCAATTCTGGCTCTGAATGGCCATTTTCCTTCCTCTTGGCAATGACTGGAACTTCGTGCTGGGAGTATAACCCAGAGAAGTGGCAGATCACTCTGCAGGACTTAGGGGTCATGGTGGTGGCATGGCCCTTCCTCCAATCAGTTCCTTTGTGGGCCTCATGTCCCCTGTCTAAGGAAGTCCTCTCTCCCAGGAACAAGGGAATGAAGCAGGGCTCAGGGTCCTGCCCTGGAAGTGCCTGGGGCCACTGGGATTTGGGCTCCCCAGGTGTGAGGCTCACATTCCAGCACCACCAAGCTGCTTGTAGAGGGGCGGTGGGAGGGGTGGGGGGAGTGGGCGGGGGGGGGGGTTGGGCCTCCAGCCACTGGAGCCAAGCCCCAGGCCTGACTGGCCTTTACTTGGGCTTAGAGGCCTGGAGTAGGCATTCAGTGTACATTTGTTCCCAAAGGAAAGGACACCTGGGGCATCTTCTCAGAGCATCTGCCAAAAACCTGAGTGACCGCCACTGACCTCCCAGCACTGGGCAACTCAGCTTTGGGCAGATGACCAGTGCCCACTTGTGCAGGAGAGTGGAGGGCAAGGACTGGCCTGGAGCACTGAATGTCTTGCATTTTGTTCATTTTTATTTGAACAATGCTGAAGAGCAAAAATGAAAGCAAAAAGCAGCCATCATCCCCCCACTTTTTAAATATATACCCAGTAAGAGGTGGAGGTCAACCCTCTGCCTTTCAGATCCACCCTCTGGCCTTCAGTCCCACCCCAAGGTGGATTAGCCTATACTCAGCTTAGCTCTGACTCACCTCCCAGGAGTCCCTTGGAAAATACATGCTCTCAGCATCAGAGAGAGAGGCCCCACATTCCAAACACTGGCCAATCTTTGCAGGACAACTCAACCTTGGAGTCAAAGTCCAGAGCAGATGTAAAGGGGTAGGTGAAGTCCTCCTGACCTGGTGACCACCAGGGGACAGGGAGTACCCCAGGAACTCTGCAGAGAGGAAGGTACAGGGTGCATCAGTGCCTAGGCTCAGTCCTTGGCCTCACCCACCTACTCTTCTGGCAGAAATCCCTGGCTTCCTGAGTGATGAGGAGTGTCGGTTCATCATCCACCTGGCACAGATGAAGGGGTTACAGCGCAGCCAGATCCTGCCCACTGAAGAGTATGAGGAGGCAATGGGCACAATGCAGATCAGCCAGCTGGACCTCTTCCGGCTGCTGGACCAGAACCGCGATGGTCGCCTGCAGCTCCGTGAGGTTGGGATCCTAGGGTCTGGGGGTGCCCAGCATTGTCTTTCTGATGGCCAGGTCACTTGTCCTGCTCAGCACTGGCCCCAAGAGTCAGATGTTACCTCAGGTCACCTTGGGCATGCCCAGGCCCAGGGTCCCCCTTTCTTCCCTGGAGAGCCTCTTGCTGCCCTGGGAAACCCAGAGAGAATCCACCTGGGGGTGATGGCATTTATTGCCACAGTCCCCAGGTGGTGTTCCATCTGGGGTCTGGATTCCTTGATGCCATGGCTGGAAGCCCCAGAACTCATGATGGATGGGGTGGGAGCTCTGAGGTGGCCAGAAGTCTGCATCTCTCTCTGCATGCCCCTTACACCCAGGCTTCTGAGAGAGGTCTTGGCGTGATGTGGAGTCCCTTGTGTATACAGAATGCCCCACTGAGCCTGGTCTTCCTGAGGGGCCAGTGGTCATGCCGTGGCAGGCCTCCCCTGGTACCTGTTCCCTCTTCGAACCCAGGCCTTGGCCTCCCCCACCTCACCTGGGGTATCTGAGTGGGACACAGGCCTGTCCTTCACTCTGCCTCCTACCAACCCCACAGTGCTCCCCATGGAGGCCACAGTCCCAGCAGGGCTGGGAATTCCCATGGCCCTCAGGTCTCTTGACTATCTTCCTGGCCTCTTCCCCAGAGCCTCTGGACCACTCTGCCTACCCTACTGGGCAGCTGTCTGTACTTTGGTGGCTCTCTATCATTGGGGCCACCCCACTGAGGGACCATCTTGTGCTTTAGGTCTTGGCCCAGACTCGCCTGGGAAATGGACGGTGGATGACTCCAGAGAATATTCAGGAGATGTACTCTGCAATCAAGGCTGACCCTGATGGTGATGGTGAGCTCATACCTCGCCACAGTTCTGTCCCTGTGAGCCTCCTGCCCCCACAGCCAGCTAGCCTCTATGCCCAGCTTCTAGAGTAGCCAGAGATGAGGAGGCAAGGATTCAGCTTTGCCCTCACCCCTGGGAAGTAGGCAACAGCCAGACCCTCCCATTCCCCTTGGTGACAGTCTAGAGGACAGTTCTTGGAGACCATTTTGACCTCATCAGGCAGAGTCTGGGGTAAGGTAGGGTTGCTGGCTGGCAGAGGGCAGAGTGGGTAGAGAAGGAGCAAAGGGACAGTGAGGCCAGCTTGAGCTTGGCTGTTCCCCCTGCTCCATCCACCTCTCCAGCCAGGCATGGGGTCCACCCCAGCAGACAGCCTCACTGGTCTAACCAGTGTCTCCTTTGCCTTCCTCTTGTCCACCTGGAGTCATGCTAACTGCTGGGGGCAGATGTGGGCAGCTGTCATGCAAGTGGCCTTCCCTTTGGTAAAAATCCCCAGGAGGTTTCTGAGGTGTAATCATCACCCTTAGGCCCAAGTTCTGGACCAAGTGAGGAAGATATAACAGTCAAATAGGGCTTGGAAGAATGGCCTTGTGGCTGGTGAACCCAGAGTGAAGAATCTGGTTGGGATGTGTGGCTGGAAGGACATCATGTTGCTACTGTTCCATACAGAGCTGGTGACAGGCTCACAGCCTTTGAGTGTCCCCCTCAGGGAAATCTGGGCCTAAGGGTGGAAGGTGTCTCCCTTGGGTCAGCCAGGATAACATGGAGCAAAGACACCAGCTACTTCTCCAGAACCCCAAGAGAGTAGAGCCCACGCTTTGTGGGTTGGGCAGGAATAGGGGGAGAGTGTTCTCATTTGGGAGAGTGACCTGGCTTTCTTTGCTGAGGTAGACTGATAACCCAGCAGGCAGGACTGGCCAGGTGTATTCCACTCAGGATGGAGTGGAATATCACCACCAATATTCACTCATGCTCTCAGGTCATGAGGGAACTGCCAGGGACCAGCCCTAGCTTACACCCTACAGTGTGGAAGGCCCTGGACACAAAACCCAGCATTGACTGCTCTCTTTCTTCACCCTCTACAGGGCTAGAGGGTGGCCACCACACTCTATAGGGCCAGGCTGGAGGGCCAGGACCAGTCCTTGGCCTAGGGTCCTGGCCATATGGCTCAAGCTTCCTTTGGAGATCCTGCTCTGGCCAGTCTAACAGGGGTTGGACTTCTTCCTTTTGGGGGCCAAATCAGGGCTCAAACTGAGGAAATGAACTTCTCTGGGTCTTCCTGTAAGGGCTTGATGTGACAGAAGCCAGGTTCATCTGACCCAAGAGTGAAGGTTGGGGGACAGGTGCACATGGCACCTCAGTGTCTGAGGCCAGGGGTAGGTAGGATGGTGCAGGTAGGTAGGTAGGCGGCCTCCCCACAGACGCTTAGTGGGCATTGATGATGGGTGCCCTGTGCAGGAGTGCTGAGCCTGCAGGAGTTCTCCGACATGGACCTTCGGGACTTCCACAAGTACATGAGGAGCCACAAGGTGGAGTCCAGCGAGCTAGTGCGGAACAGCCACCACACGTGGCTCTACCAGGGTGAAGGTGCCCACCACGTCATGCGTGCCATCCGCCAGAGGTGAGCACCTGAGGCTGTCCTCCCTGGTGCAGGGGGAGAAGACTGTGCAGAGCTCCCACAGAAGTCCTTGGCTGGGGCCAAGAGGACAGAACTGATTAGCCAACTCAGGATTAAGTTCCACTTGTTAGACCAGGATTGGGACCCATTGAAAGACAGGCAATTAACAAAGGCAAATTAGCCCTAATTGTGGGCAAACAGAATACATTTGGGATTAGAAATAGATTGAATGTTTGTTTTCTGCTAATTAGAGATAGGAGCTCTTATATGTCCACAGGATCCCCTGCCCCTGAGCAGCCAGGGGTTTGAGATAAACAGCCTCCTTTCTGGGGGAAGTGCCTCCCCTAGCTTAGTGGAAATCTCATCTTTCCCACCCAGTGGGCATCTCTGGCATCCAGGAAGAAGGCTCATCATGAGCAACCCCTTCCTGCTTCTACAGGGCTAGGCTGGCGAGACTTAAGGGGCTTCCAAGGGAGGTAGGCAAGGGTAGAGCTTGTGGCAAGCCCAGGGTCCACCTTGGCCAGCTCCTTCAGGGTGCCACCTTGCATGGGGCTGCCCAGCCGAATGCCCACTGCTCACCAGGGTGCTGCGCCTTACTCGCCTGTCACCTGAGATCGTGGAGCTCAGCGAGCCACTGCAGGTTGTACGGTATGGCGAGGGAGGCCACTACCATGCCCATGTGGACAGCGGACCTGTGTACCCAGAGACCATCTGCTCCCATACCAAGCTGGTAGCCAACGAGTCTGTACCCTTCGAGACCTCCTGCCGGCAAGTACCTCCCACCTGGGGGCTGCCTTCAACTCCCAGACCAGGCACCGCCATGACACAAGCACAGTCCTGCCCTGTGGGCATGCCCCTTGGCATGGGGCCAGGAGAGCACCAGGTCATCCTGGTGAAGGATACCCCTACCACTCCCTCCAAGGTTGTTTACCAAGTGGCAGGAAAGGAATGGCCATCTTGTCTCAGTGGCCAGACTGAGGTACCCACAGACACTGAAACAAGGGGCAAGGCTGGACCCACAGCTCTTTATGCCCCCTCCCCTGGGTGTTGATCCTGCCTCCACTGCTGGAGGCCTCAGCTTCTGCCTTTGAAGCTGTGCCCCCCTCCCTTGCCAAGGCACGGGGGCAGGTCTCTCTTCTTCATGTGGCTGCTCTGGCTTAGCCCCTTCTATACCCAACCAGCCCTTCTGCATCATCTTGCTGCTTCTGTTAGTCTACCTTTCCCAGCTGGCCCTTGGTCAAGGCCATATAATTTAAGTGAGTGCACTTGTGATCTTGGCCACAAAATACATTGTGACACACAAAAAGAGACTAGGTTTGTGGGAAAAAGAATGCAATAGGGACACCTTGGCACTGACCTGCCCCCTGTAGTCACCGGTCCTAGCCTGACCCTCTGGCCCTTGGAAACCTGGGCACCTTATCCTGCCCACTGATAAGCCCCCGGAAACATCCACAGCTGGGGACCTACTCAACCACCCCCCTGCCTTACAGCTATATGACAGTGCTGTTTTATTTGAACAACGTCACTGGTGGGGGCGAGACTGTCTTCCCTGTAGCAGACAACAGAACGTATGATGAAATGGTAAGGGCCAATCGGGCTATTACTCTGGTGGGATGGCAGGACCTTGGGCAAATGTAGTACATAGCCCTCCAGACGTGGGATCAGGGCCCAAGTGGTTCCCTGGGTAAATTTGACTGGTTTCCCTCTGGATACCTTTGTCTGCCTGGCCTTGACTCCTGGCCATACAGTGGGGACAGCTTGAAAACCCCACCACTCTGCTGCCCACAGAGTCTGATTCAGGATGACGTTGACCTCCGTGACACTCGGAGGCACTGTGACAAGGGAAACCTGCGTGTCAAGCCTCGGCAGGGCACAGCAGTCTTCTGGTACAATTACCTGCCTGATGGGCAAGGTGAGTGCCTGTGGCCAGACCAGGGGTGCCTTGAGGGAAACTTCCCTTTATCTAGTGCCAACTGCCACCCTGGCGGGCTACTTCTGGCCACCCTACAAATGGTTTTCTGCCCCTAGTGCCTTCTAAAAATCATCCTCGGTGGCTTCCACGGCCTGTACCTGTGCAGCCTCCTGCATTATCTGGACCCCTGTGATTCCCTGATGCCCCAGCCTTCCAGTTCACTGGGGCTGGGGACACATGTCCCTCACCACTCCAGGCTGGTAAGGGCTATGAACAGGCCTGGCAGCAAGAAAGCTGGTTTCAGAGGGCCAGTGGTGTTGACAAAGCATTAGTTGGGGAGAGATGCTGAGCTCCGGAGGAGGCCTTGGGACCAGATATTTGCCTCTGAAGGAGTGCACAGCTGGGGCCCCCCTTGCCATGCCCTTGGGCTGTATAAGGCCAAGCCCAGTCTAGAGTCCCTCCAGTCCCATCTCTTGTTCACACCATCCTCCTCTCCTAGGTTGGGTGGGTGATGTGGACGACTACTCGCTGCATGGGGGCTGCCTGGTCACGCGCGGCACTAAGTGGATCGCCAATAACTGGATCAATGTGGACCCCAGCAGGGCGCGGCAGGCGCTGTTCCAGCAGGAGATGGCGCGCCTGGCCCGCGAAGGTGGCGCCGACTCGCAGCCGGAGTGGGCCCTGGACCGGGCCTACCGCGACGCGCGCGTGGAGCTCTGAGGGGAGTGTCGCCCACCGCCCAAGGTGGGGGCCCCTGCCGTCCCCCTTTCCAGCTGCAGGCCAAAGGCCTGGCTAATGTCTTGCCCCATCCCCGCCTCCAGCCGCGATTAGGGCACAGTTCCTATATTCATGTTATTTATTGTGTACAGATACCCATGCTGCCCCGTCAAATAAAACTACACAGCTTTGAGCCGCTGGGCCGGGAAGCTCTGGATTGGCGGGAGGTAAGCCCGGCAAGGCTCAGCAGACCCATCCCCCCAGGAGCTTTCTGCGAGACTCACGTGAGGGGGAGGGGCGAGGGCGGCCCCGCCAATCACGAGCTGGATTGCGTGGGGCGAAGGGTCGTCATTGGACATCGGCAGTGGGCGACCTGGGCTCTGCTACCTGTTGCTAAGGTCGCTGTAGTTCGGCAGCGCGGCGCGCGGGGAAGGCTCGTCTCGCGAGAGCTCTGCTCGCTTCTTGGCCGTCGCAGCTGCAGCGACTAGAGAATGGACATGGACGCTCACGACGACTGTGTTTGGCCGCGGGCAACCTCGGAGCTCATACTTCTCCCGGTCACGGGACTGGAGTGCGTGGGGGACCGGCTGTTGGCGGGTGAGGTTTGGGTTGAGGCGCGCGCTAGCAGAGAAGAAACTGAGCGCTCGCCTGGGTCGGGGCCGTAAGAACAAAGGGATGCCCCGAGGAGAAGGACGGGCGGCCGGCTGAGGCCCGGCCGGAGGTGGGCGGGAGCCCAGGAGGTGGCGGGAATGAGGCCGGGTCCGAGGAGCTCAGGAGACAGAAAACTGATGCGGCTACCGAGGCCCTTCATAAACTGCCGCTGATGTGGGAAGGGCGGCTGGGGCCGCGGAAAGGCGTGGGGGAAATGCGGTGGTTTCGGAGGGGGAGGGGGAAGAAGGGGAAGGAGGGAGGTATGTGGCTGCTTCGATGAGTTGGGTTGGGGTTTGGCCTCGCAGGAGGAGATGGGGCGAGGTGGTCGAGGATGAACCCCCGCCGAAGTGGGCGGGTCCAGGGTGTGGCTTCTCTGGGGAGGGCGGGGCCCGGAGGGGCGAGAGTGAGGCTTCTCTCTGGAAGGTGAGGATGAAGATCCACAGACGAGGATGGGATCGCGGTAAGCCGGGGATGAGACCTTTCTGAGTGGGCCAGTGCTCGCGGAGGCGGAGGCCCCTCCTGGGGTGGTTGGGGTCCAGGAAATCCGATGTCGATGCCCCTCCGAGGAGGGCCTGGTCGGGAAGCACAGGCCTGGGACCTGGGGAGCAGTGAGGCCTGACTGGAAGCCACTAGGGACTGGTGATGGTGCCGCTGAGTTTTATAAGGGTCCCGAGGCAGGCCAAATTGGCTGTCAAGCCTTGAGCCGGCTGCCACCAATCCTAAGAGGGGCGGATGTGTGTGTAGTGGGGGTAGGGAGGAATGGCCCAGTTTTAATCTGGTGTGGGGACTCTGGGAGCCCAGGGTTCCTACTATGAGCTAAACTCCTAAGGCTCCTGGAGGAGGGGATAGCTAGTCAGAAACCTCAAGGACCACAAGAATGAGCTAGGAGAAGAAAAAGTGTGAGTTCCTGGCAGAGGGTAAGCATGTCAAAGGCCTTGAGGCTGAGAGAATTTGTCAGTTTGGGGGAAAGAGGGAATTCCTATGAGGCTGGAGCAGAGGTGGGGTCTGGGAGAAGAGGCCGGAGAAATGAGCAGAGGCCAGACGGTTTTAAGTCTAGATCTGACTTTATCCTTAAGGGTGGTGAGGAGGCCCCATTGAAGGGTTTTAAGCAGGAGAATGACTTGGGAAATGCAGGTTAGAAAGCTCTTCAAGTGAATTCACCTACTCCTGTGACTTCCAAAATGACTTTTATATTGCTACAATTTTCAAATTCCATCCATGTGCACCTATAATCTGAATTCCCAGCTCTGTTCTCTTGTGAGTTCCAGGCCCAAGCAAACAGGTGCCTACAAATTGAAATACTCTTGCTAGGTGCTCCAGCTCAGCAGGGGGAACACCAGCCACTCAGGTGCCCACACCCAAGAATCTGCCTAACTCCCCAAGTCAGTCTGGTTGATTTTGACTTCATATATGTGGCATCTGTCTATTTCTCTACCTTTATTGCCATTACTCAAGGCCATGCAACTATGTCTCCCTGACCTCCTCAGGAGCATTCTCTCTAGCCCATCCTTGAGCCCTTCATCTCCTGTTCCAGCCACACTACCCAAAGCTCTTGCTCACCTCAGGGCCATCAGACTTGCTGTTTCCTCTGCCAAGAAAGGTTCATCCCCTCTCTCCCCTACCTGCTCTTCCTCTGGCTAGCCGCTGCTCTCATCCTTAATTCCTCAGCCTAAATGTTATGTCCTCAATGTAGCCTCCCCTGACACTCATCCAATCTGGTTAGATTAGACCAGGGTTTCTCAGTCTTGGCACTATTGATGTTTCAGATCAGATCATTCCTTCTGTGAGGGGCTGTTCGTGCATTGTAGAGTGTTTAGCAGCATCCGTGGCCTCCACTTTTAGATGCCAGTAGCAAAACCCCCAGATGTGACAACAAAAAATGTCTCAAGACATTGCCAAATATCTTTTGGGGGGAAATTGCCGTATTGAGAACCATTGGAGTAGACTTTCCTATTTTATATTCTTAAAGCAACCTATATAGTTCTTTCCTGGAACTTACCAAAATTATAATGATATAATTTACTTGTGTAATATTGTTTAGTGTCTGCCTAATCCATAGGAGCTTATCTTACTATTCCAGCATATAGTTCATTTTCTAGTTTATAATTGATATTCAATCAATGTTTACTGAATGTTGAAAGATTGGGATTGCAGGCTAGGAATGGCATGAGGGACAGTTATCATCATCTCAGGTTAAGAAATGGTGTCCTGAATCAAAGTCACTGTGGTGGGGAGGATTTACAAACTCTTTAGAAAATGAAATCTACAGAACTTGGAGCCAGAGGAAATGTGGGAAGTTAAAAGGAGTAAGCTGTGAACTTCCAGTTTTGGGCTGGGGGGTGGGCAGAGGGTGGTAAAGATCATTGTATGAGGAGAATTGAGAGAACTTGAGGATGAGCTAGTGGAGTGGGAGTTGCCTGCAGGGCATCCAGGAGGCAGCTGAGGGTCACAGGAACCTCTGCTGCCAAAGTGTGGGCTGCCTCTCCTAGTTGTCCCCATTGATGTTGAATGTGCTCACATCTTCTGAGATAACAGGGAAGAAGCTCCTGGAAATCAGGAGGGTTTCTGCCGTGGCCCCAAGGTGGAATGATTGCTTTAGCAGGACAGCCTCTCCCCTGGGGGAGGGAGGAGTGGGAACGATGCATGTAGAGATAGATGAGGCTAAGGATCGGGGGACTACAGCTGAGATGGTTGCTGTCTGAAGCATGAGAAGTTAGGTTGGGTGAGGAGGAGACTGAGTTTGAGGAATTTGTGGTTGAACTGAATGTCAGGAGTGACTGCTGAGGGGATCAGAAAGTCAGCTCTGAAAGTCCAGCTGAAGCTGAGACCAAGGACTTTCTAAGGTTCAAGCCTGCAGGATTGTGTATCCTAATACATTCATGGGCTACATGCTGAGTGTTTTCCCTGCTCCCCTGTCTCTTCATGGCTCCATCAGAGTTGAGAGAGGGGTCCTGATGTGGCTCTTTGCCTCTGTCTAGGTGAGGGGCCTGATGTCCTGGTGTACAGCTTGGATTTTGGCGGACATCTGCGGATGATGAAGCGAGTGCAGAACCTGCTTGGCCACTATCTTATCCATGGGTTCCGAGTACGACCAGAATCCATTGGAGACCTTGACTCGGAGGCCATGGTGGCTGTGTTTGGGAGCAAGGGACTCCGAGTTGTGAAAGTTAGCTGGGGACAGGGCTGCTTCCAGGAGCTCTGGCGCTCTGGCCTGTGGAACATGTCTGATTGGATCTGGGATGCACGTTGGCTTGAAGGGAACATGGCCTTAGCCCTGGGCCACAACTCAGTAGTGCTATATGACCCTGTGGTGGGGTGCATCCTGCAGGAGGTGCCCTGTACAGACAGGTGCACCCTCTCTTCAGCCTGTCTGATTGGAGACACCTGGAAGGAGCTGACCATAGTGGCAGGTGCCATTTCCAATCAGCTCCTAGTCTGGTACCCAGCAGCTGCTTTAATAGACAATAAGCCTGTGGCCCCTGACCGACGGGTCAGTGGGCATGTGGGTGTCATCTTCAGCATGTCATACCTGGAAAGCAAGGGCTTATTGGCTACGGCCTCAGAAGACCGAAGTGTTCGCATCTGGAAGGTGGGTGACCTGCGGGTGCCTGGGGGTCGGGTGCAGAATATTGGGCACTGCTTTGGGCACAGTGCCCGTGTATGGCAAGTCAAGCTCCTGGAGAATTACCTTATCAGTGCAGGAGAGGACTGTGTCTGCTTGGTATGGAGCCATGAAGGTGAGATCCTCCAGGCCTTTCGGGGCCACCAGGGCCGTGGGATCCGGGCCATAGCTGCTCATGAGAGGCAGGCCTGGGTGATCACTGGGGGCGATGACTCAGGCATCCGGCTATGGCACCTGGTAGGGCGTGGGTACCCAGGTTCAGGGGTCTCAGCTCTCTCCTTCAAGTCCCGTAGCAGGCCCGGTGCCCTCAAGGCTGTGACGCTGGCTGGCTCGTGGAGACTATTGGCAGTGACTGATGCAGGGGCCCTGTACCTCTATGACCTTGAGGTTAAGTGCTGGGAGCAGCTGCTGGAGGACAAGCGTTTCCAGTCTTACTGCCTCCTGGAGGCAGCCCCTGGTCCTGAGGGCTTCGGACTGTGTGCCATGGCCAGTGGGGAGGGTCATGTCAAGGTTGTCCCTATCAACACTCCAACTGCAGCTGTGGACCTGAACCTGTTCCGTGGGAAGGTGCACAGCCTGAGCTGGGCCCTCCGTGGCTATGAGGAGCTCCTGTTGCTGGCATCAGGCCCTGGCGGTGTTGTGGCTTGCCTAGAGATCTCAGCTGCACCCTCTGGCAAGGCCATCTTTGTCAAGGAACGTTGCCGGTACCTGCTGCCTCCGAGCAAGCAGAGATGGCACACATGCAGTGCCTTCCTACCCCCGGGGGACTTCCTGGTGTGTGGGGACCGCCGGGGCTCTGTGTTGCTGTTCCCCTCCAGACCAGGTCTGCTCAAGGATCTTGGGGTTGGAGGCAAGGCTGGGGCTGGTACTGGAGCACTTGGAGCGGGTAGTGGCAGTGGTGAAAGTGAGAACACCTTGGCCGAATGGGGCCCTCTGTCCACCCTCCCTTCTTTGCATGGGAAGCAGGGTGTGACCTCAGTCACCTGTCATGGTGGCTACGTGTACACCACAGGGCGTGATGGCGCCTACTACCAGCTCCTTGTGCGAGGCAGCCAACTCCAACCAGTCCTAAGGCAGAAGTCCTGTCGAGGCATGAACTGGGTGGCTGGGCTCCGTATGGTGGCTGATGGGAGTATGGTCATCCTGGGTTTTCACGCCAATGAGTTTGTGGTGTGGAGCCCCCGGTCACATGAGAAGCTGCATATCATCAACTGTGGTGGAGGGCATCGCTCCTGGGCCTTCTCTGATACTGAGGCGGCTATGGCCTTCGCCTACCTCAAGGATGGGGATGTCATGCTGTACCAGGCTCTGGGTGGCTGCACCCGGCCACACGTGATTCTTCGGGAGAGCCTGCATGGCCGTGAGATCACTTGTGTAAAGCGTGTGGGCACCATCACCCTGGGGCCTGAATTTGGGGTGCCTAGCTTTGTGCATCCTGACCACCTGGAGCCTGGCAGCAAGGGGCCTGGCCTGATCGACATCGTGATCACATGCAGCGAGGACACTACTGTCTGTGTCCTGGCACTCCCCACAGCCACGGGCTCAGCCCATGCGCTTACAGCTGTTTGTAACCACATCTCCTCGGTGCGTGCAGTGGCTGTGTGGGGCACTGGCACCCCAGGCAACCCTGAGGATCCTCGGCCAGGCCTGACTGCCCACGTGGTATCAGCGGGGGGCCGGGCTGAGATGCACTGCTTCAACATCATGGTTACCCTGGACCCTAGCACCCCAAGCCGCCTCGCCTGCCATGTCATGCACCTTTCATCCCACCGGCTAGATGAGTACTGGGACCGGCAGCGCAATCGGCACCGGATGGTCAAGGTGGACCCAGAGACCAGGTGATGTGCACTGCCAGGCAGGAGCATGGGGTGGGATCACGTAGGGCAAGCCCTGTGTAGCTGCTCTCAGGCTCTGCCTGATGACTGTGTGTTGTCTCTGCAGGTACATGTCTCTAGCTGTGTGTGAGCTCGACAGGCCTGGCCTTGGACCCCTTGTGGCTTCAGCCTGTAGTGATGGGGCAGTGAGGTGAGAGCATAAGGGTCTAGGGGGCCAGGAGACAAAGGATGTAAGGTTGTCCAGAATGGGTTCTGAGCTGGGCCACCCTCCGCCCCCCAGGCTCTTTCTTTTGCAGGACTCTGGGCGGCGGCTGCAGCTCCTGGCTGAAACCTTCCACCACAAGCGGTGTGTCCTGAAGGTCCACTCCTTTATGCATGAGGCACGCAATCAGCGGCGGTGAGAGGGGCTGCATGATAGTTCTTCATGGGTCGAGTGGGGACTTCTATTGCTTTGTATCTCCCTCACTGACCCAGCTGCCCTCTCCTGGCTCCCAGGAGACTGTTCCTCTGCAGTGCAGCCACCGATGGCAGCTTGGCCTTCTGGGATCTTACCACTGTGCTGGACCATGGCTCCACTGCCCTGCAGCCTCCAGTGGACCCTGGGCTTCCCCACCGTGAGTAGCTAGTGTGCAACTGTGGCTGTCCCTCCCTGCCTCCCACTTTGCATTCACCCATGTGGCAGGCTGGGCCCTGACGACCGTCTTCTTTCTCCAGGGCTGGGAACCCCCTGCCTGACCCTCCAGGCTCACAGCTGTGGTGTCAACAGCCTGCATACCTTGCCCACACATGAGGGCCATCTTGTGGCCAGTGGCAGTGAGGATGGCTCCCTCCATGTCTTTGTGCTTGCTGTGGAGGTGCCAGAACTGGAAGAGGCTGTGGGGGGTGCTGAGCTGGTACCTCAGCTGCATGTGCTAGAGGAATACTCTGTCCCCTGTGCACATGCTGCCCATGTGACAGGCCTCAAGATCCTAAGCCCAAGCCTCATGGTCTCAGCCTCCATTGACCAACGGCTGACCTTCTGGCGTCTGGGGCACGGTGAGCCCACCTTCATGAACAGTACAGTGTACCACGTACCAGATGTGGCCGACATGGACTGCTGGCCCGTGAGCCCTGAGTTTGGCCACCGCTGTGCTCTTGGGGGCCAGGGGCTTGAGGTTTACAACTGGTATGACTGAGGTGTCCCGCGGTGGCCGGTGTGCTAGGCATGGGGCCTGCTCACAGACAGAGTGGAGCAGGAGTGAGTGTCTGTGCCCATGCCTAGTGTGCCTCGAGGGGAGGAGGCAGCCGCGGGTTCCTGACTTCAGAGCAGGAGCTAGAGGTGAGTAGAGTGCTGCCTGGGCAGAGTAAAAACCTGTCCCAACCCCTACAACAAGACAAAGCTTTGTAATAAGCAATTTATTTTGGCTCCAGGTCTCTAACAAAATCTGTAAGTTTTTTGCTTTTTTTCCCCAGTTGATGACTTTGTGAACATTCCCAGATACTGGGGCCTCTGTGCCCTTAGATGTGGCTTAGTGGAGGGATACCCAGCATGGCCAGGCCAGTGTGGAGCACTTGACGTACGGCTCGCAGAAGCTGCAGACGGGCAAACATTTGACCAAACAGGTGTGGCCGAGGCTCCTGCAGGAGAGAACGGGCCTGCTGGTCTCATCTTTTGCCTCCCCTACATCCCCCTCACACCCCGTTTTGCTGTGCACTTACCCCTAGGATGTGTACACGGTTATAGTATGAGCTGAAATCCATGCTGAGCTGCACCAGGAATTTGCAGACCTAGAGAAAGACTGAGTCACTGGCTTATCTTTTTGCCCTTGTGCCCCAGACCAGAATAAAGAACAGAGTGTGCAGTCTCTGTCCTAGTCTTCTCTGCCTCACCATCTCCGTGCGTGCAGTGATGTGGAGCCCCAGGGCTGTGCGGGCCAGTGCTGCTGTCTGGCTCAGCAGGTCTGGGAAGGGGAGGACACTGTTGAAGAGCAGCAGCCACTCACCCTGTGGGGGAGAAGGGTGCTGGGAGGGAAAGTCCAAGCTGCCTGTGTGTACCAGCTACCCAGGAGGGACACTCACCTCATCATGTAGCAGTGAGAAATCCAGACTGCTCACAGGTGGAAAAGCAGGGTACAGACCTTGTTCCATGCTGCGCCTGTAACCCTCGAAGAGTGTGGCGAGACGGGCACAATTGTACATAACAAAGGTGCCACTCTTGGTGCCCTTTGTGGAAATGCCACTGTCGGCCAGAGCCAGGAAGAGCTGAGGAATAGAGCAGAGCTGCAGAGAGGGAGGGCAGCCACCACACAGCCTGTCTCCCCAGCCCTGGTCCTGTGGGACACCCAGGCTCACCTGACTCTGTGGGGCTGTGCTGAGCATCTCAAACTTAATGGTTGCCACCGAGAGAACCCCAAAGATTTCTGTCCAGGCTGGGTCTGAGGGAGTATAGGTCAGTCAGTCTCTGCAGACAGGGAACAAGGGGCAGGGATGCAAATAACCTGCCCCTACCCTGAAGCACAGCCAGGGCCTCCCATGTGCACCTTGTGCCAGGTCCCCGCAGTGCTTCAGTGCTGAGGCCTTGCACACTTGGGCGTGCCGGAGCCTGCATTTTGAAAAGAGTGAGAAGAGGGCCAGTAGGCAGAGTCCCCCCACCACAACTACCCTGGTTCAGTGGCTTTCCTTCCAGCCTCACTCACTCGTAGTACTCGGGGGCAGTCAGGGTGCCGGGTGCACCAGCTACTTTCACTGGGCCACAGACCAGGTGCTTCTGTCAGAAAGATAGCAGGGCCTCAACCAGTTGGCGATACCCGCCAGCCATAAATCCCTCAAGAAACCTAAATCTGGTGCCTGGACTCCCCCAGCTTTTAGCCACCAGGCTTAGTGCCTCTCTCAAGCCCAGCCTCTCAGAATGCAGTCCGGCCTCCTCAACCTATTCTTCAGTGGTCTCTGAGATGTGCCTCCAGACCCCACCTTCTCCCAGGCCTCTGCACCTGCTGCATGTGCCCAGTCACCAAACCTAACATCTTCCCCAAGATCAACTGTCACCTCTGGACCCGTCAGCTAACAGGCCCCTTGTTGGGTTTTCAAGGGCCTCTGAGGTTGGTGAGGGGGAGCTCCATCATCACTAACCTACCTGTCTGAGAGGAGCCCGGCTGTCCAACTTCCACCAAAGCAGGTCCAATTTTTGTTGCTGGAACTCCTCCTCACAGCTCACCACGTGTACAACCATGCAGCTGTCTGCACCAGCATCTGGAGCTGCAGCCTATGGGGTAGGAGGACAGTCACTGGGGGAACACAGGACAACTGGTTTGCCAGAGGCCTACAGTGTGAGGAGTGGATCACTAACCAGGCCTAGGGAGCTGTCCTCAGGCCAACGCTGCACAGCCTCCTGTAGCTCTGCCAGCACGGAGAGCAGATCCTCAGTCACTGCAAGGAGAACACACAGGCGCTGACGCTAACCGGGAGTGCGGGGGTCCCCGCCTTCTTTCTGGCCCTCCAGGTCTTACCCAGACAGTTGTCCAGATTGGGGTCATAGCCAGCTGTGCGTCCCCGTTCTTCCACCAGCTCCTTCAGGCACACTCTGCCCAGGACGCCAGGGGGCAGGACTTCCCTGTCATGGGCAGGGGTAAGCTCAGCAAGTGCGCTGCTTCTCAGGGCTTCGGTCGCGGATCTCTCCGAGGCAGTGGGCCAGTCCACCCGCAGTTGCTGCAGGAAGGTCGGCATGTGCGGGTCCCGCACAGCGGGCACTAGACGCACACTCACCCTGTGAAAAGAAGGCGGCCGCCTCAGCCTGAGCGCCTGGCCCAGCTCACCCCTACTTCCCACCCGTAAGGGCCAGTCCCCAGGGGCTGCGCAGCTGTACACCCAGGACGGTCCGCCTTCTCTTTTCTGGCCGAGTGTCCCCGCTCACCCGTGAGCTTGCAGAACTCGCGCCAGGTGATCGGCCACAAGCACGGCGCGCAGCTGGCTCAGGCGGAGTGCGCAGGGCGCGCCGCGCAGCGCCGGGCAGTGCAGGATGACGCGCAAGCCCGGTGAGGCGGGCGCGGCGGGCGCGGCATAGGCGGCCACGGCGCCGAGGACGCGCTCGAAGACGGCGGACCGCTGCAGCTGGAGGGTCAGACCTGCGGGGGTCGGCGCGCAGCGCAGCACTGGGGCCACACCGGGGCCCTGCAGGTCGGCGACCGCATGAACCACACGCTCGGGCACCTGCGAGAGGACAGAGGGGTGAGCGGGACGCGGCGCTCCCAGCTACCCCTAGCCGCACGTCCATGCCCGGCTCGGGCCCACCTGTCCGTCCCCGAAGCGCGCCTGTAGCGCGCGCCGCGGCGCCAGGAAGTCTCGGGCACGCAGGTGGCGGGCGCGCGTCTCTTTGAACCACACAGGGCCGCCTGGCCCCAGGGCCGCGTTGAGGGCCCCCAGTGTCTCCACAACCCCAAGGCGCCCCGTCGCCATGGCGACCGGAAGGAGCGAGCGGAACCGGAAGCAAAATGTCGGGAGGTCGAACTTCCGGCAGGACCGATTAGCCGGGGCGGGGATCTGGCTGTGGTTCCTTAATGGACAGGTGCGCCAAAAAGAACCACGGCGGCCCTAGCGCTTCCTTCGCGTGGCCCATCTGCCCTGCCCGGCCCCGGGTCCGAAATCTCGGAGTCCGCTCTGGGTTCTTTCGCCATCACCCGCATTAGCAACCAGGGAAAGGATGCTCGGGATCCGGTGGAGGCTCAGACAGGCCTCTTTTCTCTCATCGAAATCTTACATCTCCGTGTGTCTGATAACGTTTTGTTTCCCCCGTTTTATACGTGATCAAAACGTCAAAAGTTCCAAATGAATTGTCACTGGACTAGGGCAGCTAACATTAAAGCCACTTTTACGACCTATTAAAAAATATCTCATTTTTAAAAGAATGTGTGGTCTGCGGTTTCAGGTTATTTGCAAGCATTTTTCCTTTGAGATATGTCATCTTTATTCCCCATAAATGTTCACTCTGATAGAATTGTCAGTTTTCTCCTCTTGATTCTTGAGGAATTAGAAGCATCATGACGGTTTCCAGAAATGCCAGCTTTTCAATGTTTCTCCTTTAGCCTGGTGTACTTTAACAAGGATCCTCTCGCTTCCTGATTTAGGCAATAATGAGCCTTTGTGGGCCAACTAAACAATGTGACCATGAGAAGACCCAGCTAAAAGATAGCTTTCAGTTGGAACATCCCACTCTACCAGAGAGAAAGCTCTTTCCTCTGTCCCATGAGGGCTCCCGAATGTTTTCACTTCAATGTAACTTAAATCCCCTTTTCCTCTCTCTTTTTTTAAATGGAAATCGAACCTGATGCAGCACAGAGTGCTGGGAAACCTGTGATCTCTGCCCTGGAGCAGTGTGAGTGCCCAGAGCTCAGAAAGTAGGGGATCCTAGGGGCAGGAATAGTTTGGCAAGGCCCCTTTCTTGGCCAGGGCTTCAAGGCCCTGCTGGGAGGCGACGAAAGAGCCCTGGGCAGACACGACATTCCCGATGGCTTCTTGTGTGCCCACTCAACGGGAGTGATCGTGTCATTCCAAAGCGCTTTCCATGCCGCAGGCGCACGACCCGGGGACAGCTGTTAACAGAGTTGGGGACCAGAGGCTGAGGCTGGGGACTTCAGCTAATTTCTGTACACGAAGGCGGTTGGGGTGGTTTTTCCCCAGGAAGTGGAGGGCTATCTTTAGCGAGCTGCGGGCTGGGGCGGCCCTGTGGGACTCACCGCCATTGCAGCCCTATCTGGAGGCCCCAGGTCCTCCCTCCTTCACCAATGTTACCCTGGGTTCGAGAGATGGCCACTGCCCCGGCTCTCCGACGTCTACGACCGTCACTTCCAGTCTGAGGGCGCACCTGAGATGGACTGAGCCCAGAGCAACCCAATAGCATGTCTGGGGGTCAGGGGCTAGCCCACCCCATCTGGGCCAGGACGTTGCTCAGGCAGGAGAGCAGGGGACGAAATCCAAGCGCAGCTGGAATGCTCTGGAGACAACAGCTGCTTTTGGGATTCCGTTGCCCGCTGTCCAGCCGTTGAGGGTGGGGGGGGGGGAGGGTGTCGAGGAGGGGGTCGGTCCCTCGGCCAGGGACCAGATCAGAACCCCCACCCCTCCATTCCCAGTCCCAGGAGGCAGACCCAGGAGTAGGCGGTGAAACCTAGTCTAGTGGGAACGAGCCCCTCACCTGGGCACCAAAACAATAGGAGGGGTGGTGGGGGCCTCCCCTGGGACGGGGTCCCGATCCGGATTAGATACGCGGGGTAGGATTAGTCCTGTTGGTCCCATGCAGCCAGAGCCACTGGTGCGGTGATGGTGGCGGGGCAGGCTTCGGGATCAGCCAAAGAGGGAAGCACGCCCATGGGGACCGGAGAGGAAGTAAAGCCGCGCGCCCGCGTCGGGACACCCCCTACCCGGGGCCCTTTGTCCGGTGACGCTGCCAGCGCCAGGAGCGCTAGGAGTCCAATGGGCCCACACGGCGGCGACGGGACCGCGGAGAATCCATTGCGACCGTCCTCGGTCGTGCTGAGCCTCCCGCCCTCCCGCCCCGCGGATAGCAGACGCTGCAACTTTCCCCTGAGGCCACAACACGGTGGGCGCTCCGAGATGCCGGAACCCCGTGCGGACGCCAGCGACTCTCGGGTCAGTAGGCCCTTGTGATTCGGCTCAAGACGGAGGGCGGGGGAATTCTCGGGACGCTAGCAGAGTGAGCGAGGACAGGGCGATGCTCCAGCCGTTGTCTAACTCAATGCCTGGTCCGCTTCGGCCCAGTCGGTAACACCCGAACAGCTCAAACTGTCCCAGCACAGCATCCTCTTCCGCTTGCTGTGGCCGCAGACTCGGTGCCATTTTAAGGCGAAACCACCCGGCCACGCCCCCTCGCGCTCCCGAGAAGCCAATCCACGCGTGGCCACGCCCCGCTCGACGCGCGGCGGCTACGCCAACGGTCGCGCGAGTGACGGTTGGGGAGGGGCGCGATTGGGAGGCTAGAGAGGGGAATTCGAGCTGCGCGCCCCGCCTTCGGAACCTGACGCCCGAAAGCCTGGGATTAGGGTCTTGGAGGCTGGCACCACGCCCTAGCCAGGTGTGCGGGACTCGACCAGGTGCGCGGCCGGCCCGCCCCAGGCCCCAGGAGCCCTGCGTAATGGCTGAGAGCCGGACGCCAGGCCACGCCACCTGGTATCCGGCTCCCCCGGGACGGTCTGCGGGGGCCCAGGGCAGAGCGGGTAGCAGGTGCAGACACCGGAGCCGCGCTGGGGGACGCGCCCTCCTGGGACAGATGGCACTGGCCGGCTCCCTCTTCCCGCGCAGTGCCGACCGAGCTGTGCGGTGCCCTCCGTGACGCAGGGGGCGCTGCATCCATGCTGAGCTGGGCTCTGCTACGACCCCGCTGACTCTGCGCCCGCTTTCCCGCGCCCTGGTCTGCCATGGCTGCCGCGTTCGTGCTTCGCGGCGTGTACCGAGCGCAACCCGCACTGCGCTCTTCGTCCGCGGAGCTGCTGTGGTGAGCTCAGACCCAGCGTCCCTAAACATCTCGCCCCCCACGGCCGGCGATCCCCGGTCCGGCACCTAGACCCTGACCATACGCCTCCCCAGGGCCCCACGGCGTGGGCATCGGCTCACACCGGCGGATGACGAGCTGTATCAGCGGACGCGCATCTCTCTGCTGCAGCGCGAGTCTCCGCACGCCATGTACATCGACAGCTACAGCAGCCGCGGCTTCACGGTCAACGGAAATCGCGTGCTCGGGCCCTGCGCGCTGCTCCCGCACTCGGTGGTGCAGTGGAACGTGAGCCCTTCCCTGCAATGAGGAAACTGAGGGCCAGTCACAGACCTGCCCTTTTATTCTATCCCTGGCAAACTTGGCTTTTCCATTGCCCCGTTGTGGAGCAGGTAAGGGGCCGTGGGGAGAGCTGCGTCGATCTGTATGTAACCTGCCTCCTTCCCACACAGGTAGGATCCCACCAGGACATCACTGAAGAAAGCTTCTCTCTCTTCTGGATGCTGGTGCCCCGAATAGGTATTGGAGGAGGGGAGGGCTGAGGTGTTGAGCCCCAGAAAGCCACTCCCATTTCAGCCTGTCAACAGACCTGGCTGTATACTAGCCCTACCTATCCTTTCCTAGAGATTGTCGTGGTAGGCACTGGAGACCGGACTGAGCGGCTACAGGCTCAAGTGCTGCGAGCCATGAGGCAGCGGGGCATCGCTGTGGAAGTGCAGGACACGGTAAGTCCTGGGACTTGGGAATGGTGAGGGGAGCCCAGGCCTAGCCCTAGCCAAACTGATGCTGGCTTTCTCTTTACAGCCCAATGCCTGTGCCACTTTCAACTTCCTGTGTCATGAAGGCCGAGTCACAGGAGCTGCTCTCATCCCCCCACCTGGAGGGACAGCACTCACTGTCCAAGCTGCAGAATGAACCAGCAGGAACTAACCTGTCCAGGGGGATTTTGACTCCTTTTGCAGAGTGCAGGGGTTCCCCACACACTTTCACCAGCCCCTCCCCTTTGGCACTGTAACACTTGACTTGCTTGCCAGCATATTAATAATTTAATCTGTCTCTCCCGTTTCGTACTAGATGTGTTGCTGGCCAGGGGCTGCTGGCTGAGTGGGCTCTTGGTGGGGGATGTGAAAAAACCAAGAGGTCACCTTTCCATCTGGACTGCCTGGCCCCACAGAGGCCAGGAGGCAGTAATGCATCTGTTCCAAACTGCAGATCTATCTACTTGCTCACATATAGATTTGAGGAGATCTCAGTGCTTTCTCCACAAAGTCCTTTAGAGATTCAAGTTAGAGAACATGTATGTGGGTCTCAACTTGGTCCCATGTGGCCAAGATTTGGACTAGCAGGAGGCCCTGTAGATGCCAGTCCAAAGCCCCATGGACTGTTCCGTGACCCTTCCTAAGCAGCCAGTCAGATTCTCAATGTGAGACCAAACCCTTGGGAGTCAAGAGCTGGCTTGCCAGCTGCCTCAGGAGGGACTTTTTGAATTTAGAACTACTATCCCCTTCCAGGTCCATGGAGCACCCATACCTTAGGGTCTGAGGCTTCCCCTGGAAATGAGGGTGTTGCAGAGCCCCACCTGCCTGTTGACCTCAAAGATCAGGCATCACTTTTTTTCAAACTTTTATTGAAAAATTGAGGAGGTGTGCTGTATCCCTTTTCAGAAAAGCCGCTTCTCATACCTGTAGGCAGAAGGACCAGCTGTGAGGTGAGGGCAGGAGGGAGGCATGGCAGAGACATCCACCCCAAGGACAGAGGGTGGAAAAGGGTTGGTCACTTACGAATGGAGGCTGTGGACGCCACCTTCCACCTGAGCTGAGGATGTTCTCTTCTCAAACTTGAGCTCCCCAGAATACATCATGGCTCTAAAGAGGAGCAGGTGTCAGATGTGAGAAGCTGGCCCTGGACCAGCCCCTCTACCCATGTCCCAGCTCCCCAGGCTTACCGGACTTGGGTCAAACTCTTGGCACCAATGTCCTGGCAGGAGTGCTGGATGCCAGCGATCAGGTAGGGGACAAATTTGTGGATGGACCCTTTGTCTTGCACAGCCCCAGACACCCCCTGGGCCACCTTGATTTTGTCAGCTTCACTGCAGGAAGAGAGAAGAGACATGGGCAAAGTCATAGTACGGATGAGGCTGTTGGTGCACGGTTAGCGTAAGGTAACTGACCTTGCTGTCTCACCTGAAATATCGGTTCTGGCTGCTGAGATGCTTGTCCATGGCATCAAGAGAACCCATACCACGATATTTCTTGAGTCGGATCCCATCGGAGAAGAAGTACTCGCCAGGGGCCTCAGTGGTAGCAGCCAGGAGGGAGCCCATCATGACTATAGACAGATGGAGTGCTGGCGACAGACCCTGAGCAGCACTGGGGAAGGAGTCCCACCAGGCTCCCTGGGTGCTGGTCCTCACCTGTGGAGGCTCCAAGGGCCAAGGCTTTGGCAATATGGCCCACATTTTGGATTCCTCCATCAGCGATGACAGGAACGCCAAAGCGCCGCGCGTATTCTGACACCTTGTACACTGCTGTTGCTTGGGGCCGCCCACAGGCCAGCACTGTTGAGAGATGGAGGAACAGATGGGTGGGTGGAGTTGGGACAAGCAAGGGGCCCTGTGGCCACGACTCAGCACCCAGGAGCTCTCAGCTACACCTGCACCAGGACTGCAGCCTAGTTTAGGAAGAGGCATGTCTGGGATGGCTGCTGCCCATTCTGCCTTGAACAGTACAAAGAACTGTGATGACCTCCACTCACCCCTGCATGTGCACATGCATGTGTGCATGGCCCCGGGAAGCCTCAGGCACATGCAGTCAGCAGCCGGGAAAGCCCCGCCCAGCTGGTATCAGCTGGGGTAGGGGTCACTGTGCAGTTAGTACCCAGAGGCCCACCCCTTCCTCGCTGCATGGTGGACAGCTCAGGCAAGATCAGGGCAGTGGTCAAGTGGAAGAGTGGGCTCCAGAGTTGATCCTGGAGCTGTGCCTACTGCAGGAGATGTGGGCAGAGCAGGGCCTACCTGGGGAAGGAGGTCCTACCCTATAGGCACCCCAGGAAGAAGAGGAAGCTGTGTTCTTGAGCAGCCCCAAAACCATGGTCTGTCATTCAGCTTGCCCTACCCACCCGTCAGCACCACAAACCCCGGGAGCTACAGCTACAGTCAACCAAGCAGCCGGGCAGTGGGCAGCTGGGCCGGGCCAGTGGGCCGGGCTGGACTTACTATAGCAGCCCGTGACAGTAGAAGGGCATTTGGGGCTGTGGGACTTTATGGCTGGAGGGATCTTGGGAGCCGCTAAATAAAACAAACAGACCAGAGTTTAGAGAGGGCGCAGAGCAGGAGCGAGGAGGCCAGGCTAGGCAAGGAGAGTGGCAGGTGAGGAATGACGAGAGCTCATCTTGCTTCCAGGATGTCACCCATCCAAGGGGCCTGTTTGGCCCTGGGGCTGCCCCTATCGGAGGACTCATTGTAGTTCCCATGAGAGCTCTCAGCTCCAGGGCATGGGGGTGCTAAGGGCCCTGTGAAAGCATCTTCTCACCTTCCTGGGTAATGCAGATAGAGCCACTGCCCATGCCCACCCGCAGAGCATCTACACCAGCATCAATGAGGTTCTTGGCCTGTGCAGCTGTGACCACTGCAGTGAAGAAAAGGGAAAGGCTCACGTGAAGGTCTAGGTGAGAACCTAGCTCCCTCACTTCTCACCCCACATCCTTCAGTGCCCAGTCTTGCCTTACCATTGCCTCCAATGACTTGGAGACTGGAGTATTTCTCTTTGATGTACTTGATCATGTTGATCTGGAAGATGGAGTTTCCCTGGGAAGAGTCCTGGGACAGGGATGAAGTCCCAGTGAGAATGCTATGTCAGCTGCCCCTACTGCCCGCCCTGCCTGTGCAGTAGCTCACCAAAACCACTACATCCACACCGGCCTGAGCTAGCAAGTCCAGCCGATATTTGTCATCCTCATGAGTGCCAATGGCTGCGCCACATAGCAGCTGCTTCTTGGCGTCTTTGGAGGCCAATGGGTAATCTCGGTTTTTCTTCAGGTCTGTCCGGGCAATGATGGCCACCAACTCATCGTCTTCATTTACAATGGGCAACTTCCCTGGGGGCAGGGCAGGACATGAATCAGGACCCTGGTCTTTGGTTCCAGAACCCTTCCTACCTATAGGACTCACCCTTCTTGCTGCGCTGCAGAATTTCATTTGCTTCCTTCAATGTGATGCCTGCAGGGGCTACCACCAAGTCTTCCCTCTTCGTCATGATCTAGGAGGGCGGGAAGCTATGAGGAAGGGCCAGAGACTAGATTTCCCAACAGACCCTGCCCTAACTCAGGGGTGAGATTCCAAAGACCACTATGTTCACACCTGCAACCAAACCAGCCTTCTCAAGTGAACCCAACAGTCTCTTAAGCAATCTAGTGGCAAGAGTGAGAATGGAGTGGAAAGGACAACATGGTACATGGAACTACCTGTTACATTGTAGAGAAGAGTCACACAGCAATGACAAGAGAATTAGAAGAGGAGGCTGAAGTTGGTCCTGAGCACTGCCCCCACCCTGGGGGTGGCAAAGAATACAGCATATATGCTGGCAAACATTTGGGCAGATTGAGAACCTCTGGTGGGAAAGGGATGCAGGAACCCGATGCAGGGGTCAGAAAGTTGGCTGGGCATTCACCTTTCCTGGATAGCAGAGGCCCTCAAAGATGCCATTCAGGCAAGAAAGCCTCCTTGTCTTTAGCCTGGGCTGCCAGAGCTTGGCTTTGCTCTGCCAGTGGCACCCACCTCTTCTAAAAACCGGTCGTGCTCCTCCTCCTTGAGAAAATCAATGTCCCTCGAGGAGATGATACCCACCAGGCGGCTCCCCATCCGGCCTGTGTCGGTGATGGGGATACCACAGAAGCCATGCCGGGCCTTTGCTTCAAACACATCTCTCACACGATCCTTGGGGCTAAGGACCACAGGATCCGTGATGAATCCCTGCTCATATTTCTGGAAGGGACGGTGAGAAAGGGCATTTCTGAACTCCTTTCATCAGGCTCCTCGTGTGAAGCCTAGGGTCTGTGCCAACTCCCCCTTTGGCAGTGCCACAGGACCAAATCACACCAACAGCTCAAACCCAGGGATGGGAGACATGGGTGGGCTGTAGGCACTGTCCACTTGGTCCTCTTCTATTGCCTAAGACTTGGTCCTCTTCTATTGCCTTAAGACACAGGGTCTCAATCTCTTCTAAGAAATTGAACCCCCAAATGGGAAAAAACGATCCTAAATTAGGACAATAAATCCCCCACTCCCACCCCACTCCACCTCACTGCAATTCCCAGGAGCTCTTGACCACGATCCTTGCCCTTCTGACCTTCACTTTCCGAACTTCGTTGGCCTGGAATTCAGGTGTACAGTTGTGGTGGATGAAGCCAATACCACCTGTAAGCTGCAGGATAAACAGAAAACAGAAAAAGTGACAGAGGCATGATTGCATGTTTTTGGGTAAGAGAGATGGCGCTACTGCTTCTGCCCTCATACCCCACGGTGCTCACCGCCATTGCTATGGCCATCCCAGCCTCGGTGACTGTGTCCATGGGTGAGGAAACCAGTGGGGTCTTCAGAGTGATCTTTTTGGTTAGAGCAGAGGTCAGGTCCTGAGGAAATAAGGCCAGCTAATGTGGGAACGCACCTCATATACCTCAGGGTGATGCCAGGTCCCCCACAAAACAGGTGCCTTGTATGACCTGCATGCCGGTAGGATCCTTCCATAGAATCCACCCCCAAGCCCAATCTGGTGAGGTAGCCGAGAGACCAGGGGACATCAGCATCTTACCAAACCTTGATACTCGGGACCCAATTGCTGGCCATACTCACCACCTGGTCTGCAGTGAAGTCGATGTACCCAGGGAGGATGAGAAAGTCACTACGGAGGAGGGGAGTGAATTGGGAGTAAGGCTCAGGCTTAGGGCAGCCTGAGACACCATCCCCATACATGGTGTCATAAGGCATTTGGACAGAAAAGGTACTGACCCTAACCTATGTGTCACAGGCAAGGAAGAGCACACGGTGGAGATTGAGAAGGGAGACTTTTTCTGCCACCTGTCATCAGCACCCCTGGCAACCTGACAACTCCATGTGCCCAGAGAATGGAGTTTCTAGCCTGAAATCCCAAGCGCTGCCAAGATACCTCCTCCATCCCGCCCCGCTTCAGATCTGTCACATTGAGGCCCAGAGATGAGCGGGTAATTTCCGGAACCTGTCCCCCATGCCCGAGCCCAAGCGGGCTCAATGGAAGCCCCACCCGGCCTGCCAGCCCAGCGCGCCGCCCCTCTCCTCGCCCAGGTGTGCCCGCTAGGCCCGCACTTGTAGGTGAGGCCATCCCCGCAGTTAAACAGCTGCTGTGCCGTGAGCCCGTCGTCTGGCACGTAGGACGTGCCCCCGCTAATCAGGTAGTCCGCCATGGACAGCGGGTCAAGTCCGCGTGTCTCCGAGGACCGCGCCGCAGAGGCCTACGCCTTCTGTGCCGCGCCAATATAAACCCGCCGATAGCGTCACTGCGCCCAGTGCGTCGCTGACGTCAGGACGCAGTGCGGACAGGCGGAGCCGGTGCGTCCCCGGGGCGGGGCTGGAGGGAGAAAACGCATGCGCACAGCAAGCCCTAGCCGCGGCGCCCTGGAATTGGTCTGTTTCCCGTCGCTGCCCCCACCCTCAGGACCTTGGCCCTTTCAATGAACAGGCATGGCTTTGCTTCCACTGTCCCGCCAGGCTCCTCCCAAATAAAGAGGCGTTGTTCACTAGCATATTGAAAAGACGTGCTTGTCATTCTTAATAAACAACTAGATTAAGAATACATAAGAGAAACAGAGTGGTATCTTTATATGATACACAAGTGTATGTTACAAGAATTCCATCAGGCACAGGAGCCTCAGGTTTAAGGCCTCAATGATAGGCCAAAAAAAAAAGCCATGGTAAAGTTTTTACTTTAACATCTAAAATGTCACTTGTCATAAAGGAGGGTGTAATAGAAATTGTCTTTAATAAATCATAATTGAAGTTCCCCTCATTTTCCTTCCATTAAGATGCTAAGTTTATATCTGAGCATGAAGAAAGAACAGACCGTGGCTCCCCTGTGGTCAGCAAAGTCTGCCAGTCAGAGTGGAAGCCAGCTGGGGAGATTCTCTGGAGGGTCCATCCATCATTAATTCCATCTTTCTGGAGGAAGGGAAGGGGCCACATTTCTCCTAACAGTCCAAGCCCTTACCCCAGGCCCCAGACAAAAAAGAAAAAGTCAGCCAGCAACTTTCTAGGATGTCTGGCTCTCAGGAAACCCAAAACCCCCACAGGCTGAGGAGTCTGCTGCTGCAGGTTTATGAAGATGCACAGGGGGCAAAGTTTCCTTTTACATTTTAAACAGAAGCAGTCTGAAAGGCTTCATAACTACACCAATAAAAAAAGAAAAAAGAAATGGAGGCCTCTTCTTTAGTGTGAAATTCTGTCCGTTTTTTCCTGGATGGTCTCCCTTGCACCATGGCTAAGGGATCTCAGTGCATGGTGCTTGCGTTGGCCACTGCAATGGCCTCCTGAATTTCTCGTATCACCAGGATCCGAGTCAGCATCTGTCCCATCTGCTCTCTGCTGATAGGCTGGACTGAGTACCAGATTGGGCTGTTGGGGGCGACCACCGGCTCGGGCGTCAGGTAAAAGGTGTCATTCCGGCCTTTCACACTCTGGGGGCTGAAGAACATGTCGATAAAAGCTGGGTAAAACTACCACAATCTCAACCCTCCCACCTTGAACCTCCCAGAAAGATGCTGTCTGCAAAAGTTGGGAAGGCAGCAGCTCTGGAAGGTATGGTGGCACAGCTACTGAATTCCATGCAGCCAACACACAATACCTCTAGGACCTCCTTTGCGGCTACTGCAAATGCCAGTGATAGGCTGCTTCCTTTCTGCTCCTCCCTCACATACTGCCAGCTGCGATTTCTCTGACTAAGCACCTGCCTAGGACTCCTGGGGCTCATCTACTTGAGTCCGAACATATCCCACTTGGAACCAACTTCACTGCCCTCTATCTCCAAGTCTTTGCTCACATTGTTCCCTCTACCAAATTCACTCATAATTCCTCAATTCCACCCGAGAGGCTCTTTTTGCCTTCCCAGCTTCACTATGATGCTGGGGCCCTTACCTGAGCTCACCCTCCCACTCCCTCAATGTTGTGCTGTACCTCTCAACTTAGCACATGCTACCCTCTCACGGTTATTCATCCATCCATTCAAGATTTATCAAAAGGCTACTGTGTGCCAGCCCTGCACTAGGTGCTGATGTTAAAGAAATGAGCTAGACCCAAGAGTCCCTACCTTATGGAGCTTACAGATAAGAGGGGAGACATACAGCAATTAAACAGTTACACAAATACAAAATGACAAACAATGGTAAGTGCTACAGAGGAAACAGCCTGAGAGAACAGGTAGGGAATCTGGAAATGCTTCCCTGATAAAGCTGTGTTTGAGAAGAAGGATAGATAGGAGCTAACCAGCCAAATGTGCAGTGTGTGTGTGGGGTTGCCCAAAAGGGAAAAATTATGTGCTGAGGCCTTGAGGGAGGGAGAGCATGATGCCTTGAACGGAGAGGAGACACTGTGGCTAGAGAGCCAAGAGCTACATGCACATGAGGTTAGCAAGGGGGAGTGCATGAAAGGCCTTATTGGCCACAGTAGGATTACTGTCTTTCTCTGTAGAGTAAAAGGAAACCACTGAAGGTTTTAATCGATATTACATGGTAAGATCTACAACGTATAAGGATCATTCTGGCATAGCTGTAAAGATGACATACCAAACTGCAGGGGCAGGAGAGAGCAAAAGCCAAGGAAACGAGTCTGCCACTGACTGATAGTGGTAGTGACAAAAGGTCAAGGCCAGAAAGATGCAGGGCTATGCTCCATATGAGATGGAGGCAGCCTCTCTGCACCTTCCTCCCTCTACATTCATCCCCTCTCCATGAAAGGACACCATCAGGGAGCAGGGACCCCTTTTATATCACAATGCTGGGCATATCACATGCTTTGGGAAAACCAGTAAGTTTGCTTCTACATTTAGCTTTTTGGAAGCTAATGTTTTTACTCTCAGTTTGGGACTAGAGAACGTGTCTGCACAAAGGTACACATGCACACACACAGTCACCCAGTCACAATAAAGCCTCCTCACCATTTAAAGAGGTAGAAATCGTAGAGCTTGATGGGACATCTCAACGGATTCTCTGGATTTTCCGTCTGTTCTGCATACATATCATCTGTAACTATAAAACACACCCCCACCACCACAGACATGGCATCAGACTCCCTTAGCTCAGGCCCAGATTTGGAACCTTAGGCTTCCAGCCACCCCAACTAGGAAATATTGGAAGGGGAAAGGGTACGAGGCATGGGCGGTGACTATGAAGGGAAAAGGCAGCTATTTTTCTGGGGCATCTGTGCTTCTAGAAGAGCTTGAAGTTTCTGGCTGGGGAGAAGGGAATGGAGAACTCCTACCCAGCAAATCCCAACCTTCGCACTCATCACTAGCCCCCCAGGCACAAGGGAAGGGCGGGGCAGGACAATTAGCACCTGTTTCTGCAGCCCCTGACTCCTTCCCCTACCTTTCTGGCCAGTCTGGTGTATCCCAAGTGCCTTCAGGTACCGAATACTCGTGCTTTTATCCTTAGGATTAGAGGGGTTCTTCTTAGTCTGTCTTAAGACCTTGGAGAAGGCCAGCTTCATGTGCTGGTCCACTGTCTTCAATAGGAAGTACCTGCACCACAAGTGAAAGCAAGGCAAAGGCAGGGGTGCCAGGAGGAGACCATAACTTACCCTCCACCACTGGTGCTTTGGAGGAACCACTGCCCACTCCCAGGATCTGGGCAGGCCCACACCCAAACACACTATCTAGTGGAGGAGCCACATCAAGACTGATGGTAGGGGTCTGGCAAGGCTGTCTGCCTCATTGGTAACCACACAAAATACAGCCAAGTGGGGCTGAAGGTTTTCAGTATCCCAAAGGCTCTCAAATATGTGTAAAAGGAATTCAGAAGTCCAGTTGAATAGTTTCCACCCTCTTGACCGGGCAGATGCCAGCAGTGGCTAAGCATGGAGCCTCTAGAACACTTACTTGGTGTTAAAGAACATGAGGGTAGTCAGCAGGGTGGAAGGGGAGTGAGCCCCGAGCTGCTTGCACTCCCACAGCATCTCCTCAGTCACGTGGCTGGGCAGGACATAGCCTAGGAGGAATAGAGTACTGCTACAACAAGAGGATGGCAGGTGGTCCCTCAAAGGTACAGGATACGAGGTGTGAGGCACAAGGACCACACAGGAGTACAAGTGTAACCAGAAAAGTCTCCCTAGGGTATGGCAGAATCACCTGGGAAGCTTGTTAAGACACCAATGGCTGGCTCCCAACCCAAGTTTCCGGGGTGAGACCCTATAACGTGCATTTCTAACAAGTTCCTAAGACCACACTTTGAGAACCACTGCCCTAAATGACTGCTCTTACTTGATGTTAATTCTTCCTCTAATCCAAGGTTAACAAGGGGCAAAAGTATAGCCCTCAGAGAGAGTGAAACACCCAAAACTATAAACCAAACTCTGCATATATGCATACTTCTCGGAAAGAGGTTACAGAGCTTTCATCATATTTTCAAAGGTGTCTAGGGCCCTAAGAAGAGGTATACATGCCCCTGTTTGCTGTTGCTAAACTTTCTCTCATGTCTTCCATCTCTAGAAAGCAAGCCAATTCTCATCTCCTCTCTGGATAAAGTGGAGACTGATATTCAGAACTATTACAGGTTTCCCCAACAGGGCAGGTTTTACTCTAAGACCCTGGTTCATAAGCGAACAGAGAATTGGGCAGGGGCAAGGGCGAATGGTTTGATCAAGAGGCCTGGGTAGACAGGTCTACACCAAAGGAAGATGACACTTGGGCTGATCACCAAGCCCCGCCCCGCCATGTGTTCATTCAAGAGTCAATGTGCAAGTGTTTGTGTGTCAGGCACTGAGGGCCTAGTGAAACAGCAGCTGACACCAGCATTTTCCTGCAGGAGTTTCAGGATTCTGCAGACAGGCAGTGAGGGTGCCACTTCCTAGAAGCAGGGAAGGAAATATTCTAACTAACACATTCCTCTTCTCTGTTCTCGCCAAAGCCAGCTCTCTGACTCCATTAGTACACTTCTATCTCTTCAGGGCAGTACTCTTGTATTTTGTGGCCCAGTGACAATGAGATAAGCTTCCTTCTTCTCAGACATTTCTAAAGAAGGATGAGTAGCAGAAGACAGCCTCCTCAGGGAAGGCCCAGCCCTAGGAGTGAGCGGTCCCAGGCATACCATGGCACAGCCTATTTTCTCGGGGTTCACTCTGCCACCTAGTGTCACTTTCCCAGCTTTAATCACTTCTTGACAATTTAACTTACAGTGAACTTTATTGCCTGAAAACCAGGACTCCTGGTATGGAAGAAGGGAGATGCAGATAAGAGACATCATATAAAAGCTTTGTAGTTCTGAATCTTAACTGTAAGCATCAAAATGATCTATTTTATTTTTTATTTTTTTAGTTCTGCCCACTGAAAGACCTAAAAACAACGACCAACCCAGGAGCAATGAGCACCCCTAGCATCGAGACTGTGGTACTGAAATACCACTTACCACTGAAAGGAACCAGGCTCCATGGAGAACTGACCGATTCCACATTGGGATAGGAAATACCCAAGATGAGCCTGGAATATTGTGACAAACTAGAAATCAAGGGAGTAGAGTTGTGTCAAAAGAACTTAAGGCCAATTTAAAGAGGCTCCAAATGGCGAAAGATGGGACAATTTGCGCATCAGTAAAGATAACAAATGCAATGGACTGGATCATATTAAATATGTTCAAATTCATTAGTTCACAATGATTCTTTAAAAAAACAAAACAGCTAATTGGTTATCACTGGGGTACGCTTGTGAACCAACTCATTACCGTGAAAAGTGCGACACAAAGGAGAAGAAACAAGCCCTTATCCTGCCTATTCAATACAATCTATACTGTATATATACTGTTAAGAATTCAAAGAGTTGACATGGGAAAGTTTCTTCGTATTTCAGCTAATAATGAAGAAGTAATAACATCAGAATAACACCGTTTGCAACTCCTAATGAATTAATGGATTCACACATTATGGGCATTTGATGGAAGTAAATAACCCATCTATGATGTAACCTTGCCAAAAAAAACCACAAAAAAGCAAAACCTGATCAAGTCTTTATATGCAACTACCAATTAACTATGGATACAGGGGACATGCTATAAACACAGAAGAATATGTTAAACTACACCATGGAGACGTAATCAGTAAAAAGTAGACTGCGAGACAATTAAAAAGGCTAGTTTCTGGGCCGGCCCAGTGGCTTAGCAGTTAAGCGCATGTGCTCCGCTAACTGGCGGCCCGGGTTCGGATCCCGGACGCGCACCAACGCACCGCTTCTCCAGCTATGCTGAGGCTGCGTCCCACATACAGCAACTAGAAGAATGTGCAACTATGACATACAACTATCTACTGGGGCTTTGGGGAAAAAAAGGAGGAGGACTGGAAATAGATGTTAGCTCAGAGCTGGTCTTCCTCAGCAAAAAAAGAGGAGGATTAGCACGGATGTTAGCTCAAGGCTGATCTTCCTCACACACACAAAAAAGGCTAGTTTCTTCCATAAATAAGTTGCAAGAAAAAAAATCGAGGGAAATTAAAGCTTAACATTAAAAGGTATACCAGCAATTTCAATGTGCAGATCTTATTTGCATCCTGATTTAGATAAAATTATGACATTTATGAGACAATTCGAAATTTGAACAAAGGACTTTGATAACATTATGGAACTTTTTTTAAAAAAAGTATGATAATGGCACTATAATATGTCAAGAATACATATTAAAACATTTATGGAGAAAGTGTCTGAGATTTACTTCAAAATAAAGGAATAGGGAAACAGATGGTGTATACATGAAACAAGATTTGCCATGGACTATTCTGTTTACTTCTATATGTGCTTGAAATTTCCATAGTAAGTTTTAAAAAGCAAACTTTGCATAGCCACACTTGGCTTGAAAATTTGCAAATCATGTAGAATGATTCACTTATTCAAGTCTCTTTTCTAACGACAGCCCCTCAGAGAGGCTTCCCTCCTTAAAATTTTCCATTCCCTTGTGTTTTGTTCTTTAAAGCACTTAATTAATCATAAGTTATTTATATATTGTTTCCCCCTATTAGACATATAGTAAGGTCTATTTTGTTCACTACTATATTATATTATATACAACTGGAATACTGCCTGGCACATAGCAGGCACTCAAAAAATATTTGTTTAGGGGCCGGCCTGATGGCACAAGCAGTTAAGTGCACAAACTCTACTTCAGCGGCACGGGGTTCACAGGTTCGGAACCCGGGTGCACACTGACGCACCGCTTGTCAAGCCATGCTGTGGCAGCGTCCCATATAAAGTAGAGGAAGATGGGCACAGATGTTAGCCCAGGGCCAATCTTCCTCAGCAAAAAAGAGGAGGATTGGCATCAAATGTTAGCTCAGGGCTGAACTTCCTAACAACAACAACAAAAATACACATTTGTTTAACCAATAATTTTTTTAAAGGTTAAGTATGTACTATGTATAGTGATGGATATTAACTAGAATACATTATTTCACAATATATACATATATTGAATCATTATGTTGTACACCTGAAACTAATATGTTATATATCAATTAAAAAAAAAAGCTTAACCAGCATACATTTTAATAAATGGCAGAGGCAGGATTAAAACTCAGATATTAAAACTCAGAGATTCATGTGAACGTAAGTTTTCAACTCAACTGAGTAAATACCAAGGAGTGCAATTGCTGGATTATAAGGTAAGAAAATGTTTACTTCTGTAAGAAAATGTCAAACTGTCTAGTTAAGTGGCTATACCATTTTGCATTCCCAACAGCAACGAAGGAGAGTTCTTGTTGCTCCCTATCCAGCAACTGGTACTGCCAGTGTTTGGGATTTAAGCCATTCTAATAGGTGTATACTGGTGTCTCACTGTTGTCTTAATTTGCAATTTCCTGATGATATACGATGAGAAGCATCTTTTCATATACTTAGCTGCCACCTATATATCTTCTCTGGTGAGGCATCTGTTCAGATCTTCTGCCCATTTTTTAATCAGGTTGTTTGTTTTCTTATTGTTGAGCGTTAAGGGTTTTTTGTGTAATTTTGGATATCAGTCCTTTAATCAGATATGTGTTTTGCAAAGATTTTCTCCCAGTTTGTGGCATGTCTTTTCATTCTCTTAACAGTGTCTTTCAAAGAGCAGAAGTTTTTAATTTTAATAAAGTCCAATGTATCAATTTTTTTCTTTCATATATTGTGCTTTTTTATCTAAAGTCACCACCAAACCCAAGGTCATCTAGATTTTTTTCCTATGTTATCTTCTAGGAATTTTAGTTTTCTGTTTTACATTTAGGTCTATGATCCATTTTGAGTTAATTTTGTGAAGGGTGTAAAGCCTGTGTCTAGATTCATTTTTTTGTACATAGATGTCCAGTTGTTCCGCACCATTTGTTGAAAAAACTATCCATTCTCTATTGAACTGCCTTTGCTCCTTTGTCAAAAATAAGCTGGTTATATTTGTTTGCCTCTATTTCTGGGCTCTCTATTCTATTCCATTGATCTGTCTGTCTATTCTTCCACCAAAAACCTGCACACAATGTTCAGAGCAGCTTTATTCATAATTGCCAAAACTTGGAAGCAACCAAGATGTCCGTCAATAGGTGAATGGATAAACAAACTGGTATATCTATACAACGGAATATTATTCAGCAATAAATAGAAATGAGCTATCAAGCTATGAAAAGACACGCAGGAACAGTAAATGCATATTGCTAAGTGAAAGAAATCAATCTGAAAAGGCTACACACTGAATTATTTCAACTATAAAACATTCTGGAAAAGGAAAGACTATGAAGACAGTAAAAAGATCAGTAGTTGCCAGGGATTCAGGGAGAAGGAGGGAGGGATGAATAAGCGGAGCGCAGGGGATTTTAGGGCAGTGAAACTTCTGTATGACACTGTAATTGTAGATACATGTCATTATACATTTGTTGAAAGCCAGTGAATGTACAACACAAGGAGTGAACCCTAATGTAAACTACAGACTTTAGTTAATAGTAATGTATCAATACTGGCTCATCAACTCTAACAAATACACCACACTAATACACGATATTAACAAGGGAAACAATGTATGAGTGAATATATGGAAACTGTCTATACCTCCTGCTCAATTTTTCTGTAAACCTAAAATTGCTCTAAAATATAAAGTTTATTAAAAAATATACTAAAGTAAAATAAACACCTCAGACATTCTTACTGCAAAAATGTTTTTTCCAACACAACATGCTGCCCAGGAGGTTACCTATGGGTAAAGCAAAAATTATGTTCCATATATGTATAACATATGTTCAAACACGGGGAAAAAAACCACTATATGTAACATGAGTAACCTACAGACAAAACGGTTCATAATTCTTAATTTTTGCAATGATTCTAATTCTAATCAATAAATTTTAATAGAAAAAAGAAGTGGAACTACGCCACACTCTGCATGCCCCTGTGTACTTGCCACACAGGGACCAGTCAGGTTCTCTGTCTGGTAAGCAACAGCCCTTCCATATCAGGCCAAGGAGCACAGAAGTCAATGCTGGTGCTTGACATTTACAGCCTTCTCACCTGCATGCTATATCACAGCTAGCCACACAAGCAGCCCATCTTTTCTAAACCCAGGTGGGAAAGATATCCAAGGACTAGGAAGACTCTTACCAAGTGGAGTGACTCGGGGCTGAACATCCTTCAGAACTTCATGTAGCCACTCCGTGAATCGAACATAATAAAGATCGGAGAAAATGTCATCAACCCGTCCATTTTCAAAAAGATACTAAAAGAAAAATAATCAATAAAAGTTGTCGGTAGTCTCCTGAGTAAGACTTTCAGGGGAAATAAACATTTTTCTACTAGTACCTTCATTCTCCCTACTCATATCCCCCTTAACAAACAACACATCAGGTCAAAATGTGACACTTCTACAGTACACTTCAGATCACATGACCCAACTCTCATAACACTCGAGTTGCGTCAATGGAACAAATTTTATGAATGCTATTTCACCAACGCAAAGCATTTTCTTGTGGTAGTAAAAAACATGATGCAGGCTCTCGTGCAAGCCTCTTATTACCTATAGTGTATAAGTTAAATAACTCATGTGAGTCTTCTGTTGGGGCTCAGTTCCCTTGTCTGTAAATGGAGATGACTGTGCCTGCCTTTCAGGAGTGGGGAGAGCATGGAATGAGACAGAGCATGTATAACAATTCACTTGGTGCCTGGAAATAAAGAGGAACAAACTGGGAGGCAGACTTTCCTCATGTCCAGGCAACAGGGTGAGTCCCAACCAGCAAGTTCTCTTCCATCATATTCTGGGCTTCTCCACAAGAGCATTCAAACACTAAGAAATCCACTTCTGCTTTCTTAAACTGCCAGTCTAAAACCAGTTTCTCTTAGATGTCCTGAAAATCTAACTACAATTGTATATTTTAGCTAGACTCCTTCAAATAATTGTGTTAATGCAGGGAACAATGAGAAGACAAGCTGCCTGTTAGCACTAGACTTTGTTTTGGGTAAATTACTTTTATGCAAACCATATGTTTACTTCAATGAAAAGAAAAGTGTTATATAAATGCTTTGTGATTTTAAAAAAAAAGCTCTAAGGTAATATACCAAATATTTCAACAGAAGTTTCTCTAGATGGTGGGATATAAATGAGGTTTATTTTCTTATTTTCTAAAGTGAACATGTAGATCTTCTGCAATAAAAACGCATTACATAGTTGAAGGAGAACAGCTCAAACATGTTCTGTTTCCTACCTTTTGAATACACAGGAAAATATAGTAGAGCACATCTGGGTCATAGGGTTCACCATCTCCATTTCGAGCTTCCCGTGTCATTAGACAAAGCCCATAATTCAACTCGGCCACAGCAGACGAGATGAGATCTTCCTGGAACCGTAGCAATTGGCGTCCTACAACACAAACTCCAAAGGTGAAAAGGGTTCCTGGCAACAGTCATCCCTTTACTAGTCACTCATATCCCTGGAAGGAGGGCTCAGAGCAGATACTGCCCATCAGGGTGCTGGGACAGAACTGGTCACTTGTATCTAAATCAAAACTGGCCTACTAAGGCAATAATCCTGTATGCCTTATTACACCAAGGGTTTCCTTCCCACAATCTTCTCCACCTCACATATCCCCAAAATTATTATTAGAGCAAAGACATGAAAGCAAAAAAACCAAAAATCCACCCTCTGTAATGTGAGGAAGTATATGAGCATAAATGCTAAAGACGAGCCTGAGCACACTCACTGATTCCTCTCTTCTCCCAGAAGCAGCTCTGCCTAGATCTGCCAGGTCCACTCAAGAAATCCATGTGTACAAAAGTGCCTGGTTTTCGGCAAATCCCACAAACCCTGCTCATTTGCAGTGGATCAGGCCTGCTTGTTGCTTATCTTGAATTTAGCATACTATTTCAGATGGTGCTCTCTAGTCCCCAGAGCCAAGCAACACCACTTTCCTGCCACTCTGTCCTCCTGTTGCTTCAGTACCACTGCATTTTAGACAGAGTCCACCCCCATCTCCCTCCCAAACACTTACTCCCAATGGGTGCCAGTCTGTTCTGAGCATCTTTCTCTAGCTCAGCATTCTTGGTCTGGGCCCAGTTTTTCCATACTTCAAGCCCTTCTTCTGGCTTCAGAGAATTTGGAAGCAGAAGTTCTGGGGAAGGCTGTGGCTGTGACTGTGGTTCAACTTCAGCAACCTGGACAGTTTGAGCCTATGAGACAGAAACCATCAAAACTTATCAATACTGTTTTGCACCAGGCCCTTCGGCAAAATTGCCAGAAAAATGTTACTTGTAGTTCTTTTAATAAAAAAAAAAAAAATCTCTTCTCCTTGGTATCCTACTTTCAAGAACCTTTGGAATTCTACTTCTTATCCCAGGGATGGCAAAGGCTAGTGCAGTGCTGCTCAGCCCTGGCTATACTTCTGAATCTCTGATTTAAAAACACCAATACTCTGGGGTCCACCCCAGAATCTCTTTTTAAAGAGGTATCAGTCTTTTTAAAACATTCCCACGTAAAAAGGCAATTCCTTTTTTTTTTTTTGTGAGGAAGATGGGCCCTGAGCTAACATCTGCCAATCCTCCTCATTTTTTTTGCTGAGGAAGACTGGCCCTGGGCTAACATCTATTCCCATCTTCCTCCACTTTATATGGGATACCCGCCACAGCCATGGCTTGCCAAGTGGTGCGTTGGTGCGCGCCCCGGGATCCGAACAGTGAACCCCGGGCTGCTGCGGCAGACGCGCGCACTTAAACCGCTTGCGCCACCGGGCCGGCCCCTAAAAAGGCAATTCTAATGTTTAGTCACTGCTCAGAACTACTGGCCAAAGCACTGTTCGTCAAACTATAACGTGCAAACAAATCACTTGGAGACTTTTAAAGTGAAGATTCTGATTCAAAACATTTCAGGTGGGACCTGAGACTGCATTTCTACACGTTCTCAAGTGAGGGGCTGGTCTGCAGACTATACTTTGAGTACCAAGTGTCCAGAGCAGTGACTGTTAAACTTGGTTGCACCTTAAAATCATCTGGGCTGATTTTTTTCTCTGCTGAGGAAGATTAGCCCTGAGCTAACCTCTGTGCCCATCTTCCTCCACTTTTTTATATCTGGGTCACTGCCACAGCATAGCTGTCAAGTGGTGTAGGTCTGCACCTGGAATCCGAACTCGTGAACCTGGGCCGACGAAGTAGAGCAGGCCAAACTTAACCACTACGCCATGGGGCTGGTCCCCTGGGCTGACTTTTAAAATACTCATGCCTGGGCCTTATCCCCAGAGATTCTGATTTAACTGGTCTAAGGAGGGAGCCTGTCATCAGTATTTTTAAAAACTCCCAGTGATTCTAATGTCCAGCCACGGTTGATAACCATCATTTAGACAAAGAAAAGTACAATAAGTCGTGTCCTCTCCCCAGCCATTGTAAGATGAAAGGATAAAACTTGAGGATCCGTATGGCTTCTCTAGCTACATATACAGTTCTATTTTTTTCATGTTCTTTCTCAATAATACTGCTCTGGCTCATAAGGACATTTTTCTGTTGACAGGAGGCCCTGCTCTAGCTTCCTGCCTCCAAAAGAAGAGTGGTCCCATCCTCAAGGGTCTGACAGCCAAGCCATGCTGACAAAGGAGCAGAGAATGCCTATGAGCCTCAATAACAACCCCCATTGGGCGGATAGACACCAATACACATACCAAGCACAGATTACTGGGTCTCACACACCGGTCTACATTCTGAACAAATTCACTTGAACAATTCTCCACGCCAGGGCCTACACAGAGGGCTGAGTAATGTCAAATCATCCAAACTGAAGGCTAAATAATTTATACAACACACAAATTTTTCTTATCAATAAATAAAAATAAAAACCACCCTACTAGCTTTGATAAGATACATTATTAAACAAAGAGATAAAGCAATACCAGTGCCCGGCCCTTAAATGTTTGTCAATCCCAGAGCTCCACTCTAGACACACTTCTCAGTTCAACTACCATTCTCCTTGGTAAGTCTCACCTACTTTCCCAGTTTGGATTTCCATGTTTGTGAAAATGATTGCTAATTATGCATCTCCAAGCTAGACCTCCCGTTAATATACCCAGAGGGTACTGTATATCTTCAACTGAACACTCACAGCCACCTCAAACTAATGTTTATGGAGAGAACTCATCACCTTCCTCATCCAGAACTATTTTCCTCCGAGTTCCCTCCCTACCTTGTTCAATAGCAATACCATTTACCCAAGCTGGAAACTAGGATTCTGACTAGATAAGTAAGTGGGGGCCCACAGCACGTGGGCCAGTGCTTCTCTACTGGCTTTTTTAGCCAGGTCTCCTTCACTGCGTGCCTCCACCTACTAAATGTAACCTTCCCAAGCATCTTGATAACCAAAATTCTTCAACATATGTCCAAACGTTTATCAGCGGAAAACTACTGATGTAAGTAGAGCCTTGTACACTGTGGTGTGGTGTAGTTTTTTTCTTATTTATAATGGAGCCCTTGGAGAGTTTTAAGCTGGGAAGTGACATAATCTTATATTCTAAGAAAATTATTCTTGCTGATCTATGGAGAACTGATTGGAGAACAAAAGTGGAAGCAGGTGCTGGTGGCCTAGACTAGGACGGTGGCAGTGGAGATAAATTTAAGAGATTCTGAGAAGTTTGGTGGTAGAACCAATGTGGCTTGTTGATGAACTGACTTTGAGGAGTAAGGGAAAGCAGACTCAAGGATGGCTCCTGGAGTTCTGGCTTAAACAAACGCGTGGCTGATGGTACCACTTTCTGATGGGCAAGTTTTTGATGGCGGTACAGGTGATGCTAATGAAGAGCTGAGATATCAACAATAAATCCAAGTAAATGAGAAGTAGGCTGCTGAATGTGTGGGAAGGGTTCCAAAGGGGAAATGCATGGTCTAGAGGTAAAGATCTGTGTGTCAGTGCAGCACAGGGAATTAAGACACAGGCTCCATGGGCCGGCCCCGTGGCTTAGCTGTTAAGTGCGCACGCTCCACCGCTGGTGGCCCGGGTTCGGATCCCGGGTGTGCACCGAGGCACCGCTTCTCCGGCCATGCTGAGGCCGAGTCCCACATACAACAACTAGAAGGATGTGCACCTATGATGTACAACTATCTACTGGGGCTTTGGGGGGGGGGGGGGGAAATAAATAAAATCTTTAAAAAAAAAAGACACAGGCTCCACAGCCAGCCTGTCCTGGGTTGAAGCCCAACTCTGCTACTTAGTAATGGTAGCTTTGGCCTTGTCGTTTAGTGTCTTTGTGCCTCAGTTTCTTCATTTGTAAAATGGAGATAGTAGCACATACCTCACAAAGTTGGTGTGAGTTAATATACATAACAGTGAGAACAGTGCCTGGCAGACAGTGTCAGTGATTATCCTCTTCACCAGCAGCCGTCATCTAGAGGATGTGGAAAACCATGGCAACAGATATCCCTTAGAGAGAAAAGAGGGCTAGTACTGAGGAAGATCAACATGTATGGTTCAGACAGAAGAGAAGGAGGCACTAGCAAAGTCTCCTGAGAAGGAAAAAGAATCAGTGGGGCAGGAGGAAAACCAGGAGTGTATAACACGGAAGCCAGAGGAGTTTCAAGAAGGCAGGTATGGTCTACTGTGTCATGTGTTGCTATAAGTCAGATAAGAACAGACGAGCCAGTTGGATCTGGCCACAGGCAGGTCACTGCCGACCTTGACAAGAGCAGACTCAGTCATGAGTTGAAGAGAAAACGGGTTCGCAAATGGAGTCAGCTTGTGCAGATAATGCTTTCGAGAACTCTGGGAATAAAGTAGAGTGGAGAAATGGGGCAACAGATGGAGGTGGATGTGAGGTTAAGGGAGGGAGCTTTCACCCTGAGTCTGATTTTAAAGACAGGTTTCACAAGGAGTATGCCAGATGAAGGCGCACAACACTTTGTCATCAGCTCTCCTTAGGGTTCAACTCACACCACAGCACAATTATCTTCCCCACGGGCTGTGAGTGCTCCAAGGGCACAGACTGCCTTATTCATCTGTTCCCTGGCACCTAGCACAGAGCCTGATGAGGGCAGAGGAATGTTTGTGGTGTAAATGGACAAACTCATCTTTCCCATATGATGGGTATTCTTCCTGATTTTTCTTTTTCTGGTAATAATACTTGACATAAGTCCCTTGAAGATTTTCCCAAAGGAGATACAGCCTCTGAAGAACACGGGCATACTAAAATGAACTCCAGAAAATATCTTCTCCTACTGAAGGGCCCAGATGTGCAAATTATAAACAGAGACCTAAGAGCACCAAAAGAGGCTCAACCTGCAAATTGGACCACCAGGCCCAGGAGAGCTGAGGGAAGGCCTGATGCGCTCCATCCCTGTGAGCAAAGGCTGAGCACAGAGCCCCATTACAAGTCTCCTGGCTGGTCTCTCCCATATGCAATGAATTCTACACACCTGTACATGATACTTCTTGTTACCACGACTCTTAGGATTCTGAAAAAATCTCCTACCACATATCAGATCAAGTTCAACTCTTCTCTTTGGGAAGATAACCTCTTTGCCCCCTGTACTAACGCCTCCCCCACAATCCCTCTCTCATGTTGCCAGAGGCCATGTCCCTTCCTTCTGTCCTCCATCCCTGGCTCTGTATTCATGCTGCTCCATTCTTCTATCAATCTAAGCTATAAACTAGAGATCAAATGCCACTTTTTCCACAAAGATGCCTCTCCTGACTTTTTAACCTAGCATAATTTCTAAATTCCCAGTTTGTCTTTGTGTGTGTAGCACACGTTACACTCGATTATGCTGCCTTATAAATAATTCAAAAAAATAGAAATCATATGTTCTTACTCCCACAACTAGACTATAAGTTAACTGAGGCTACGACTCTGTCGTGTTCTACTTCTAGGACTGACAGCCAGATATTTAAAAGGTCCTTAACAAAGCCACCTAATATACTGTTGCCTCTATGAAACCACTTGGTCAGCCTTTGCTTAATCAATCATTGATGGCCTGATTTTCTGAGTGTGGTCTCTGGTCTAACAGTGCCTCGTTTGTGCCAGCTCCCTCATATACATTCCCAGGAGGTCCTGTGCTTGGAGGCACGCTGCCTTCAGCAGTCCCATGAGACCAGAGGCCCTATATCCCCTCTAAAGGTCTGCTAGACAAGGGACCGGAAAGTTTACAGAGTCTTAAAAGGTGAATCTATCCACAACTCTATAATAGCCGTAAGAAGATTAACAATTAGAAAAGGTAAAAGAGCTAAGCAATTTTAAAGTTAAAATTTCAAGAGTTCTATTTTTGCAACTTTTCTGTAAATCTAAAATTATTTCAAAATAAAAAATTAAAAAAAAAATTTCAACATAGCTGCCACGACAGAAAACTCCATTAACCAAGGCTTATCCTGACTATTTTCTTTTGCAGAAGATTCACCCTAAGCTAACATCTGTTGTCAATCTTCCTCCTTTTGTTCTTCCTTTTTCCCCTACAAAGCCCCAGTACATAGCTGTGTATAGTCATAAGTTCTTCTGTTCTTCTATGTGAGCCACCACCACAGCATGGCTACTGACAGACAAGTGGTGTGGTTCCGCACTCGGGAACTGAACCTGGGCCGCTGAAGCAGAGTGCCCCAAATTTTAACCACTAGGCCATCAGGGCTGGCTCTTGACTATTTTTACGGAACATAAAAAGACCTTTGGGAAGCCCCACTGCATAGATGGCTTATTTGAGATTCACAAAGGTGGTCACTTTTAACAGGCCACTAGGAGTTATTTTAGATCTTCTAATTCACCTACACTGTCCACAGATGACAATTAAGAAAGAACAATTTCACAGCCTTCCCACTATGATGAGTTTACAGCCTGTGTGCTAAACTACAGGGGTTCTACTATATCCTTTCATTTATGATGCAGAAAGTAGCTCCTGCAACACAGATAACATTTGGGGTGTCCCATTAGTTTCTACCTAGAACTTTACTCTTCCTAAAAACAGATTTCAAAGAAGTACTCTAGGCATCTACCCTCAAAGCAGTTATTAGTTATTTCATTTACTTCCAGGTACCAGGATAGAACTCCTGCCTGTTGTATTGCTTCACCTGGTGTTTCTGTCTCCTCCACTGCTACCCCACCCAAAATACTAAATACTATACTACTGCAAGACCAACATCACTGCAGTAAACAAGCCAGAGGTGCCAGAGGTTGCCAGGCAAGTTCTGTGTTGCACTGGGCTCTAAGGGAGCAAGCTGCCCTGTAGGTAAGTCTGACTTACTGAACAAGTAACCTGGAGCTGCTGCTGCTGCTGCTGCTGCTGCGGTGGCGGCGTCTGTTCCTGGGGAGTTTGTTGTTGCGGCTGCTGCTGGGGGTCCCATATATGGACAGTCTGAGCTGTATTCTGGTATGTGCCTGCTACAGCCTGCACAGCCACTGGAATGTGGATGTTGCCATTCATGAACTGTGCTGGAAAGAGAGAGTTTGCAAGGGTCTGCACTACCTCTTCATGGGAGTTTTTCACTACAGACGTGGTGCCCACCATCTTCTCCTTGTCATCCTCCAGCTTTACAGCTGCCAGGGCTGTGGGTGAGCCACTGACGTGAACTGCGTTGTAGGCTTCCTGGGGAATGGCAATGTGAGTAATGCTCTGCTGTTGAGGGTCCCCCCGGGGCTGGGCGGAATAAACAGGGATGGTCCAGGTTTCTCCTGTAGGGCTAGTAATGGTCCCAGTGGCGCTGTACAGGTGGGCACTGTCTACTGTCAGTAAGTCTGGCCTCAAGGACACGTAACTCTGCTGCTGGCCCTGTGGAATGGCCAGCACGGTGGCCACCGGCTGCCCTGAGATAGCGTAGGACACAGTGATGGGCATGTCCACTTTGCGTTTCTTCACTGGCTGGAGGACACTGGCTGTGCCAACCCGCCGCTCCCCTTCCCGGGGTGAGCCCTGCTGGGACGGTGGTGGGGAAAGGGCACCCACAGTCTGGATTTGGATCTGCTGACCCCCAGCAAGAGACTGGCCAGCTACCAGCTGAGCCTGGATCTGCTGATGTGGGATGTGCTCCTCTGGGATCTCTGCAGCCTGGATCTGCTGGGCCGCCTGCACGTGCTGCACCTGGATCTGGGCCGCCTGCAGCTGCGAGGGGCTAGGGCTCTGCAGAGATGGAGTCTGGATGGAGGGGGCTGCCGACTGTGGTGCTTGGCCTTGGATCTGCACCTGGACCTGGATGGGCTGCTCAGCAGGCTGGTGAACGGTGAGCTGCGGGGAGAGCTGCTGAGCCGAGACCTGCTGCGGAGACTGTTGCACCTGCACCTGCACCTGCAGCAACAAGATTCACCAGTGAGTGAGCTAGGCAACATTGAGAATCCAGCCCCAAAGGGAAGAAGAGATCTCAGGCAGAGGCCCTGAGTAATATGAGGAGGAGGGCTGCCATACCCCAGGCTTCTGAGGCGGCCACAATCACCAAAGGCATATGGAAAATTCTCGAGCATTACACTGCATTAAGAGCAACACATACCAACCCGAGAGCAAGCAAGACTACCAACTGGGGTATATGAAGGAAATATCAGAACTTTTGCTCATTTTTTAACTCTTCTTTTAAAATGTGACCCCTTTTGTTTTTGCATATTGGTATAGTAGTACAAGTATGTAATTTCTAAATATATATTTTAGGTGTATGTCCAAAAAATAGTTTATCCATGGATGAGAGATGAAAAGTGTAGGGACCACTGTTTTAAAATGTCAGAAAGATAAGTACATTCAATAGGCATTCAACTCCCAACCCAGGATCAAAACTACTCCCACCACAGACAACTAGTGAAAAACACAGTAGAGACAAAACTCTTGAAATGTCTTTTGGAGATATCTCTAACTCTGCTGCTCAAATGTAGGCACTGTTGAATGATTCTTTAGAGTGCATATTTAAGATACCTTTGTTTTAATAGAAAAGTCATTAAAAAAAAACAAACAAAAGATTCCTGATAATTTAATCTAAGGAAGGTTATTATATCCTGGACCATACATTTCTGAGAGTAATGCAGTTCATGTCTTATTGCTGTTACTTCAGCACACAAAGCAGCATGAAAGCTGCTATGCATAATATGTAATTAAGAACAACACTTTTCCATCACACTCGCATATCTAAATTACTCTGAACACAAGCAGGCTTTAGGAAGATGAAAAACAAGAAGGCAGATGAGAGATTATATCTATCTGATAACAGGAGACATGTAACAAAAGATAATCAATGATGGTGCTGGGACAACTTGCAATCCATATAAAAAGAATGAAGTTGGACCTCTTCCTCATATCATACACAAAAACTGGGATAGGATCTGAGTAGACATTTCTCCAAAGAAGATAGGCAAATGGCCAATAAGCCCATGAAAAGTTGCTCAACATCATTAGCTATCAGGGAAATGCAAATCAAAATGACAATGAGATACCACTTCAAACCCACTAGGATGGCCATAATAAAAAAAAGGTAAGTGTTGGCAAGGATGTGAAGAAATCAGAATCCTCATACACTGCTGGTGGGAATGTAAAATAGGTGTAGCCGCTTTGGAAAATAGTCTGGCAATTCATCAAAAGGTTATACATACCATATAACAAAGATATGAAAAACAAACCAAATGACCTAGCAAATCCACTCCTAAGTATATACCCAAGAGAAATGAAAACTATGTCCACACAAAAACCTGGACACTCCACAGAGTGAATGGCTTAATGGCTTTCTAGACATAGATGACGGGTGAGGAGTCAAGGCAATTTGGAGAACTTGGGGAAAATATCAGTGAGAGAATGATGGTGTAATTATAATTGAAAATTAACATCTTGTAACTATATGAACATGTTTCTGTTACTAATTTTAGTGGTTTCTTTATCTGGTGGTCTTGTTCTTCATTTAGCATCCAATTAATAAAGCTGCTATTGACAGGCAAACAAAAAAACAAAAACCTGGACACAAATGTTTATAGCAGCATTATTCATAATAGTCAAAAAGTGGAAAGCACCCAAATGTCCGCCAACTGATGAATGGATAAATAAAATGTGGTATTTCCATAAAAAGATTTAGCAATAAAAAGAAATGAAATTTTGATACGTGCTACAACATAGATGAACCTTGAAAACATTATGCTAAGTGAAGTCAGTCACAGAAGACTACATTTGTATGATTCCATGTATATAAATGTCTAACATAAGCAAATCTATAGAAATAGAAAGTAGATTAGTGGTTGTCTAGGAGCAAGGAATTGGGGAAAATATGAAGTACCTGCTAATGGTTACAGGGTTTCTTTTTTGCGGTGATGAAAATGTTCTAAAATTGATGCGGTAATGGTTGCACAACTTTGTGAATACACTAAAAACCACTGAATTGTACACTTTAAACAGGTGAATTATACGATATAAGAATTATATCTCAATAAGGCCATTAATAATTAAAAAAAAAGATAAGCAAAGAGATTGTGTAAAGAGCATAGGCCTTGAGATCACAGAATTAAACCTGAATTGGTGCTATACTTTCCTGGTTGTGAGTCCTCCAAGTTTCAGTTTCCTCTGGTATAATAAAAAGGAGGAGAATGCCTACCTCCCTACAGGGTTGTCATGAGCATAAAATAATATTTGTCACAGCAGATGCTCAAAAATCAGCTTTTTTTCCTTATAAGCAATATTTCTTTAAACCAGTGAGTCTCAAAATGTAGGTCCCAGGCGAACAGCATCATCATCCAGGCACTTGTTAGAAATACAAATTCTCAGGTCTCACCTCAGAACTACTGAATCAAAAACTCTGGGAGGTGGGGGCGGTGGCCCGGGGGCATAGCAGTTAAGTTTGCGTGCTCTGCTTCGGAGGCCTGGGGTTCGCTGGTTCAGATTCTGGGCGCGGACCTACTCACACCACTCATCAAGCCATGCTGAGGCAGCGTCCCACATAGACGAACTACAAGGACCTACAACTAGGATCTACAACTATGTACTGAGGCTTTGGAGAGGAAAAAAAAAAGAGGAAGATTGGCAACAGATGTTAGCTCAGGGCCAATCTTGCTCAAAAAACCCCACAAAAAAAACAAAAAACTCTGGGGAATGGGCCCAACAATCAGCATCCTAACAAGTCTTCCAGGTGACCAATGCACGCTCACATTTGAGAACCAGTGTTTTACACACAGAATGTAAAGGAAACTATGAAGCCAATTACTATAGAACAGTAGTTTTCAAGCGTTCTGGACTTAGGACCCTCTCCAAAAATTGTCGAGGACCCCAAAAAGCTTTTGTTTACGTGGGTATAGATATCAATATTTACTGTATTAGAAATTAAAACTAGGAAACAAACAAATATTAATTCATTTAAAAATACCACATAAACCCATCACATGTTAACATAAGATATTCTTATGAAAAATAACTTTATTTGCCAAAAGAAAAATTTATAATAAAGGTTGCATTGTTTTACATTTTTGCAAAGCTCTTTAATGGCTGACTTAATTGTAGATAGCTGGAATCTCATATCTGCTCCTGCATTCAATCTGCTGCGCACACATCACACATGGCCTCTGCAAAACTCCACTGTATACTCATGAGAGAATGAGAGTGAAAAAGGCAAATAACATCTTAGTATTATAATAAAAACAGCTTTAACCTTGAGTAACCCTGAAAGGGTACTGGGGACTACCAGTCCTTGAACTACCCTTTAACTACCACTCCTGTAGAGTTAAATACATAGTACATTTTATGACTATATTATTACTTGCTTAAAAACAAAATTTCAAAAATCTGGTTATTATCATTGAATCGTAGCTCATATGCTTCATGCTTTTACTGTCTCTTTTAGTTGATTTTTCCTAGAAACTATTTATCAACATTCAAGTTTCCAACAGGAACAACAGAAACAAGTTAGAAGAAATACTAAGGGATCAGAACTGGGGGCATCTACCTCTCCAGAATAAACAAGTACAAATAATCTGATGCCATTTTATATCCAAATTAGTGAGAATTTATAATTAGGGAAGTAATAATTAAGAGTTAAAGCACTTTCTGACATTTCCTTACCAATGTCAACATATTTTTTGTGTGTGTGTGTGTGTGAGGAAGATCAGCCCTGAGCTAACATCCATGCCAATCCTCCTCTTTTTGCTGAGGAAGACCGGCCCTGAGCTAACATCTATTGCCAATCCTCCTCCTTTTTATTATCACTTTTTCTCCCCAAAGCCCCAATAGATAGCTGTATGTCATAGTTGCACATCCTTCTAGTTGCTGTATGTGGGACGCTGCCTCAGCATGGCCAGAGAAGCGGTGCACTGGTGCGCGCCCGGGATCCGAACCCGGGCTGCCAGCAGCAGAGTGTGTGCACTTAACCACTAAGCCACGGGGCCAGCTCCCCAATGTCAACATATTAAATAAGAAATCAAGTATCATATGTTCATAACCTTTATTCATAAGTATCATAAGTCAATAAGAAATTAAATGTTATTTGTATTACTTCCCTTCAAATTTTTTACTTATATAAAAACATAACTTTTTCTCTGGTTAGACAACTAATACATGGTCAAAGTAAGAATCTGAAACCTCAGTAAAGTAAAAAAAAAAATTTTTTTTAATTTTACTTGAACTTAAGAGGAAGCAAAATTGAAGTGAATTGAAGGAACTGCTAAACTTCTGCTAAGTATTTCTTCACAATAAGATAGCTCCTAAAAGGTTTTTCTTAAAAAAAAACGGGAGGAGGGCCCGCCCTGTGGCTTAGTAGTTAAGTGCGCGTGCTCCGCTGCTGGCGGCCCGGGTTCGGATCCCGGGCGCGCACTGACGCACCGCTTCTCCGGCCATGCTGGGGCGGCGTCCCACATACAGCAACTAGAAGGATGTGCAGCTATGACATACAACTATCTACTGGGGCTTTGGGGGAAAAAATAAATAAATAAATAAAATTTTAAAAAAGGGAGGAAAAGACAAAAATCTAAGAAAGGCATTCAAAGGTTGATATTGTGCTTTATTAACTCCATGCTTCTTAATGGGTTTAGCTGTAATTTTCAAGTTTATAATAGTTGGGTCAACTGTCTCACAAAACCAACTGACAGACTGATATCTAAACAAAAATATATTTTTTAGAAAAAAAGCAGTTTGAAACTTAAGCCTAGATTTAAGATGATTCTCAAGAGAGACAAAAAAGAAAAAGATCATCTCTAAGCCTAGTATATCAAGGGAGGAAAGGGACATTCTGGGGGAATGAATTCGGTTTATTGCTTCAAAAAGCACTGTTTCTTACCTTCCATCAACCCCTCATGAGTCACACTGTATTTTAGTTCCCTTCACATTTGAGTCATACCCTCTCATTCAGCTCCTCCTACCTTTATAGAGTTTTTATTTGCCTTTCTTCTTTTCTGTTGATCAGAAGAGATACACTTAAAATACCTGTACTTCTGGGCTCTTGATCATATAATATGTACAATGCTAATTACTTTCTTCTTGAGCATTCTGACTTTCTATTTCAACCTGGACAGACTGCTTTCTGGGTCTTCTGTAGAGTTGGTAAACTGGGATTAAATCTCAATTCTGAGCTGATTCTACTGTTTCTTTTATTCTCATGACTTCTTTCCCAGATTCTTGAGTATATTATCAATTAAGTTTTTCAGAAAGCATGTCCGAATGTGGTCCACAGATCACCAGCATCAGCATCGACCTGGGAATTTGTTAGAAATGCAAATTCTCTGGAAACAAAAACACTATATTGAAGAGATATCTGCACCCCCATGTTCACAACAGCATTATTTGCAATAACCAAGACAAAGAATCAATCTAAGTGTCCATCAATGGATGAATAAAGAAGTTGTGGAATATATGTACAATGGAATATTATTCAGCCATAACAAAGGAGGAAATCTTGCCATTTGTGACAGCATGGATGGACCTTGAGGGCATTATGCTAAGTGAAATAAGTCAGACAGAGAAAGACAAATGCTATATGATCTCACTCATATGTGGAATCTAAAAACAAAATAAACAAAACAAAACCAACCAAACTCATAGAAAAAGAGATTAGATTTGTAGTTACCAGAGGTGGGGGGTAGGGGGAGGAGGAATTGGATGAGTATAAGTATTAGAGATGTAATATACAACATGATGACTATAGTGAACACTGCTGTATGGTATATATGAAAGTTGTTAAGAGAGTAAATTCTAAGAGTTCTTATCACAAGGAAACACGTTTTTTTGTTTTTCTTTTTATCTATGAGATGATGGACGTTAAACTTATTGCAGCAATCATTTCACAACGTATCTAAGTCAAATCATTAAGATGAAAACCTTAAACTCATAAAGTACTGTATGTCAATTATATCTCAATAAAACTGGGGAAAAAAAAAAAAAAAGAAATACAAATTCTCAGAACCAACCCCAGACCACTAAATCAGAATCCAGGGAGGGAGGGTGGGGATGGGGAGCCATTTCTGTTTTAAGAAACCCTCCAGGTGATTCTAATACACACTAAAATTTGATAAACACTAGTCTACAAGTTTTATTGGACCTTCACTTGTCTAAGTTCTTAACTAGTTTGCAGATGAATAATCTATTGCTTTTTCCTCAGTGTCATCCAGAGCCTAAGTACTCCAGAGCTCAATACAACATAAGGACTAAGTGCTCCAACTAAGGAACAAGAAACCATGAAGTAACACATCTTCCAAACAATCACTGAAGCTAAAAAAAATATCTATATAATAACTATTTCTTGATTTTGTTTTGTTTTTGGCTACTTAAAGTGTAAAAACAGTATTTTATCTAAAGGAGAATAAACTGAGTGAGTGTGTTGGGTCAACTTCCCAATTCTACCTCATAAACAATTTCTAAAATTACCTTATTATTTCCATGAGAAAGAAGAAACAATTCTTCTCTCACATTTCTCTAAAGCTGCAGTAGTACAGTACCCATTAGTTACATGTAGTTAGCAATCACTTGAAATGTGGCTAGTACAAACTACAAGGTGCTACAAGTGCAAAACACAACCAGATTTCAAAGATTTGTACCAAAAAAAGGATAAAATGGTTCATTAATAATATTATACTGATTGTATGTTGAAATAATATACTGAGTTAAATAAGATGTGATTTAAAAAAATCAATTTCACCTTTTTCTTATCCCTCCTTTAAAAAAGTGGCTACTAGAAAATTAAGAACAACATATGTAGCTCACATTCTATTTGATGTTCTGAGTCTCATTCAGGAGGGACTGCTGAGGATAGTGCTCAGTGTACCAGAAGAAGATCCCACTAGGTGAGGAATCAGCACCTAGGACCGAAACCCACCTGGGCCTTTTAACAAAATAGTCAGCAAAACTTTCAGGGATCTTGGTAGAATATCACTGTTCAAATAACGCTCTTCTGAAAGTGGTCAAGTCTTTACGCAAGTTTTAAACATTTATTACCAAATTCTTATTATACAAATGAACTTAGAAAGGTGGTCAGGTAAGAGATTTAAATGTGGGTAAGACTGGACATGAAGCACCAGAAAAGGCAGCTACAAATTGTCTACCAATCCGAAGTGATGATCAGGATCCCAATCAGTCCACAAAGTGCCAGTGAGAGAGCAGCTGCTTTTAGTCCTGTTTTGGGCTGCAAACTCATGTTTGTAGAACACCATATTATGAGCGCTGTCTCCCCAAAGGAGAAGCCAGAATCACTCTCCCAAACTCTCCTGCAGCTAGAGTGCAGGCATGTAACCAAGGCTTCCCAAATTAGACACACTGCATGAAATTTGGACTCTGAAAGGAGCAACATGAGGCAGCAGGAACCACAACCTCCATTTTCTGGTACGAGTAGAAGAATGAGGCAGAAATGGAGCAGGATGGCATAAACCTCAATGACAGACTGTGTAGGGCGAGGATGTGTGCCCAAGGGTGTGGCTGAAGGTCTCTGCCAGAGCAGGCTAGCAATGTGACCTGAGTCCTGTTCCTGGCTGAGCAGCCTCCAAGACCCATTCTCTGGCCCTCCCATAAATTCCCTGAGCTAACTACTATCTTTTAGTCAATTCTTTTTCTGAGTAAACTAGGGTGAGGAGGGGGAATGTTGCCTGATATTTGTAACTAAAAACCAAAACCCAGACGGATATAGAAAATATCACACCAAGTTGAAAACATTAAAATAGTATTTACCCTGGAGAGGGTGGGTGTTCAGAGGGGTAGTAGAGATATGAACTGCATCTGTAACATTATATGTCTTAAAAAAAAAAAGGGGCGGGGGTGCAGCCCAGTGGTGCAGCAGTTAACTGTGCACACTCCGCTGCAGCAGCCCGTGGTTAACAGGTTCGGATCCCAGGGGCGCACCACCGCACCGCTTGCCAAGCCATGCTGTGGCGGCGTCCCATACAAAGTAGAGGAAGATAGGCAAGGATGTTAACCCAGGACCAATCTTTCTCAGCAAAAAATAAATAAATAAAATAAAAGAGGAGGATTGGCAACAGATGTTAGCTAAGGGCTAATCTTCCTCACACACACACACACAAAAAAAGGCAAAAATGGCAAACTGCCAAATTGTGGGAATACCTGTTTATAAATGTTTGTCTGGATACTTAAATGTTTGAAAAGCAACTGGCGGGCCGGCCCCGTGGCTTAGCGGTTAAGTGCGCACGCTCCGCTGCTGGCGGCCCGGGGTTCGGATCCCGGGTGCGCACCAACGCACCGCTTCTCCGGCCATGCTGAGGCCGCGTCCCACATACAGCAACTAGAAGGATGTGCAGCTATGACACACAACTATCTACTGGGGCTTTGGGGGGTGGGGAATAAATAAATAAATAAAATCTTTAAAAATTAAAAAAAAAAAAAAAGAAAAAAAGAAAAGCAACTGGGGCCCTAGGTAGGAATGGCACTAATGAGAAGAGGAAGAAGAAAGCAGCAGCAGCTATTATTTATTTGAAGGCTTACTACGTGCAGGCAGTGTGCTTAGGACTTAGTATTTTATGTAATCTTCAAAGACTCTACAACATAAATTCTTTTATTTCCATGACATAGATAAGAAAATCGAGTCAAAACGGTTAAGCCACTTGCCTAAAATGACATATCTAAAGTAGCAGAGGCAGACTGAACTCATGTTTGTCTAACGGCCAAGTCTGGCTCTTGATTACCTCCTTACTCTCAGCAATTCCAACTGTGATGAGGAATTAGGGACCATCTCAGCATGAAGGGAATGTGCAACAACAAGAAGAAAATGAGGAAGAGAGACAGAAGTTGGGATGACAAATAAGGAAGTTGCACTTTGAGCCACTGAAGCCTTGAGATCTTTACTTCTAACAATAAAGTGCTGAGAAGTCCCCTTCATCAAAGCATCCTTCATTTAGCGGGGCCAGACTGACCAAATAGCCTTGTGTGAAGCCTCAGTTCCTGCCCTGAGGCGGGGCAGAGAAGAAACAAGTAATTATACGGGTTCTAAGGGAAATTTGACCCCTGAGATTCACCATCAGTGGGCCTTCTCTCTGACACACACATTTAACTCCATGTGGATGCTTTAGGAAGTACCCAACTCAAGAGGGCTCTTGACAGGGAGTTCCAAATGAACCCACTTCACCTAGCTAAGGAAGACCTGTCAGCAACAGGAAACTTGGGCCTTTCCTAGTATTGTACACACTGTCAAGGCATTTACATGAGAGATCTTCCTTTTGTCTTCAGAAGGTGCCTTCCTATAGATGTATGCTACTGTGATACAATAACAAATATATATTTTAGTCTTTGTCTCTTGTTCCTGGCCAGAGTCCTAAAACCTTTGTAATTTCCTAAGTGATAATAAAGGTGCTAGGAGCATCTTGTGGTCTAATGAGGTGACTCTTGGTAGACTCCTGGATGGGGGCTGGTCACTAGAAAGACCAAGCCATGATCAGAAGCTTAGTACTTTCAGCCTCACTTCCTATTATCTGGAGAGGGATGAGGGGCTAGAAATTGAGTTATTAATCCATCATACCTACGTGATGTAGCTTCCACAAAATCCAAAAAGTATGGGGTTCAGGGAGCTTCTGGGTTGGTGAACATATCCATGTGCATGGATATATCCCAACTCTATGGGGACAGAAGCTCCTGCAATCAGGACCCTTCAGAACCTCGCCCTATATATCTGGCTGTTCATCTGTATCCTTTATCATATGCTTTACTATATAATAAACCAGTAAATATAAGTGTTACCCTGAGTTCTGTGAGCTGTTTTAGCAAGTTATTGAACCCGAGGAGGGGTAGTGACAACTCCAATTTATACCCACTCAGTCAGAAGTACAGGTGACAATCTGGGACTTGCGACTGGTGTCGGGGCGGAGGGGGGCAGTCTTGTGGGATGGATCCCTTAACTTGTGGGATCTGATGCTAACTCCAAGCAGATAGCGTCAGAACTGAACTGAAGGACAGTCAGCTGGTGATGGAGAATTGGTCAGTGTGTGAAAAAACCCACACATTTACTGACCAGAAATGTGAGTGTGGTAGTAGTAGAGAGTAAAGGAATACAGTGAGTTTTATTCAGACAGCTACTCTTCTAATTAACCTTTGACAAATACCTTTGTCTCCCACCAATCCACTAAAATGACTCTAAGGATGTAATTACTTTGTCAAATCCAACAATCTACATGGTGCTTCTAGGCTGGACAGATGAGGAAGTCATGGGGGCAGAGCAAACTCTCTGGGTAATTTTAAAAAAGCAATCTGACCACAATTAAAAAAAAAAAAGCAATCTAGCAAACAGCCTCAGTCCTCAAGGTAGTATATTGTTCTGAAATTTCAAATAATATTAATACACGCATTATTTTTTATTCTTATCCAAAGGGTTAGGCTGAGACACAATACTATGGGGCAAAAAGCCTTTTAACATTTGAGTTGAAAAGGCAGGTCCATTCAGCCCTATATTTCAGTGCACATATATGTCACACACACCTTTCTAGTCTCATCCATTCACTCAGTGCACCTTAGTTACACCAGCCTGTTTGCAGTTTTTCAAATAAACAGGCTACCAGCTTAGGGCTTTCTGATTTGAAATGCTCTTTCCTCAGATAACCACATGGCTCATTTACCAACTCTCTTTGGTCTTAAATGTCACCAGCACATTAAGACTTACCCTGGCCACCCCAACCTGCTTTGTTTTTCTCCTTTGCATTTATCACTATAGTATATCTAGATTTTCATTATCTTATGTATCATCTATTTCCTCCCAGCTATGATGTATGCTCCCCAAGGTCAGGGAGCTTTCTCGCTTGTTCACTGCTGTACTCAAGCATCTAACAAGGGCTTTATACATAAATATAGACATGGAGACGTCTGCGATAGGGAAGAAAGGTTAAGAATCACTGCCCTACACCCGTAAGTTCAAAGCAAAATATTCCCAAGCAACATTTTTTTACATTACAAAAGTAGTTCATGTTTAATAAAAAAATTCAGGCTCTCCTCCTTAGCACCCCACTTGGGAGCCCAATTACTGTTGTGGGCTTTACCACTGCTGTTCAAGGACCACTACATTCTACATATGTTAAAAATAAGTGATACTCAACCGGTTTTGACACTCAACAATCTGTTAAACATCCTACCCCGTCAATATGCATATACCTACCTCATTCTTCTGGCTGCAAAGGACAATACACTATAATTGCGCCATTATTTCCCATTTCCCTTACTGAAAGAGTGATTTGTTTCCAATGTTACTACTATAAGCAGTGCAGCAGTGAATATCCTTAAATACTACACGTATCTGTGAACAGAAATGCAAGGCCAAAGGTATGCACCCTTAATATTTGACAAGTACTGCCAAATTCACTTCCAAGAAAGTTACACTAATTTATCCTCTCACACCCTTGCTGCCCTGGGTGAAATCTTTATAAATGTTCTCCTATCTAATAAATGAAATATGGTATTTCATTTAAAATTCCATAATCACTAATAGCATGAAGCATCTTTTGATATGCTTATTAGCACCCTTTGTATTTCTTCTTCCATGAACTGTCTACTTATATCCTTTGTTCATTTTTCTTTTTTTTTAAATTTTTATTTATTTATTTTTCCCCCTAGGCCCCAGCAGATAGCCGTATGTCATAGCTGCACATCCTTCCAGTTGCTGTATGTGGGACACGGCCTCAGCATGACTGGAGAAGCGGTGCGTCGGTGCGCACCCAGGATCCGAACCTGGGTCGCCAGTGGAGGAGCGTGCGCACTTAACCGCTAAGCCACGGGGCCGGCCCTCATTTTTCTACTAGATTATTTTTTCCTAGTTGGTAAGAGTTCTTTATGTATTAGAAACACTACTTAGGGAGCACAGTCTCGAGTTAAAACAGCTTGGGTGCAAATGCTAGCTATCAGACTATGACTTAACCTCCTTATACCTCAAGTGCTATTTTTAGTTTCAAAAATTATACTTTTAAAGTAAGTATACATAGACCTATAACAGATCAAAAAAATCAACATTTGTGTACAATAATTTTGTAACTGCTAGGCCTATATTTGAGTCTGATGTCACTTACAAAGAAAATGTTTTTTCAGTCATATAAAGTTGTATCTTCAGCCATATTTTTGTTAATATTGTTGACTTATGATTTTGGTAGCTTTAGATTTATTAACGTTGTCAATTTTCATGTAAGTAACAGTTAATATCAATTTACAACCTTTAATTACATTAAATCTACAAAGCCAGCTTTTAGAAAAATTAAATCCCATTTGGCTTTAGCCAGTTATTAATGAAAATATATTTGCCTTAAGACTTTTTAAAATTTATGAAAAGGAAAGAAAGATTAGTCTCAAGAAAGATAAGCTAGGTTTAACTACCCTTTGGTCCAAGAAAGCTTGGTTAAAAGGTCATTTTTAATTTTAAAGAGAGGGGAAAAAAACTACTCGTGCACATATACCACAAACCACATCTCAGCAATTTATATGGTAGAAATTTGTAATTTTTAGGACTACTTGAATAAGGCAAAAAAACCTCAAGTAGGAAATTTTTCTTTTTTCTTTTTTTTGTGAGGAAGATTAGCCCTGAGCTAACATCCACTGCCAATCCTCCGCTCTTTGCTGAGGAAGACTGGCCCTGGGCTAACATCCGTGCCCATCTTCCTCTACTCTCTACGGGCCGCTCCCACAGCATGGCTTGACAAGCAGTGTGCCAGTTTGCGTCCAGGATCCCAACCTTCGAACCCCGGGCCACTGAAGTGGAGCACGTGTACGCCACCAGGCGGGCCCCAGGAAATTTTTTTTAAAAGGAAAAATTGAGGTTTCCTCTACCTACACTAATAATTTGAATTAAAATTGATAACCTCTGTGGGGAAGGGAACCACACAAAAGTAGCCTGACAAGTTGGCCAAAATATAGATCCATAGAAAAAAAATATGACTCTTATCAAAAGAGCACTGACAATTATTATTGAATTATTATATCTCCAACTTGCTGATCAAGCTAACATTCGGTGAGCTATAAATATACAAATTTTTATGCAGGGGTTCCCTGAGACCTGAAAAATATTTCAAGGATTCCTTTAGGGTAAAAAAGATTGAGAAAAGCTGTCAGAATTTACGTTCTTCCTTAGGAAGGCTTTCCACAACCTAAAATTACAAAAATTTTTTACACTGTCTTTTAATAGTTTTATTGTTTTGTTTTTGTCTGACTCTTACCCAATCTGGACCTTATTTGTATTATGAGAGGTATCTGACTTTATTTCCAAAAAAGGAGCAGATTGCCTTACTCTACTAAAAGAATATACCCTTTCCCCACCAATCAGCAGCATCGCCTTCATCCTGTACCTGGTATCTACTGACAATGTATGCAGACACGTGTGTGTGTGTTTTAAGATCCTTGGTCAACTTTCAAACCATGGGTCTGAGGCTGTCCCAGGAGACCCTTCTGCTCTTTGTATTCTTCACTTTTCAGCTTAGGGCATGCTGAGAACTGCACCACCTTCCCTAAAAGTTCTCTCCTACCTGAATTCCTCTGTCATCTGATTCTGTCTGCTTCCTCTCTTTTAGCAATTTCTCATATTTAGTCATTTTTGATAGCACTTGTTTTTTCTAGTACTGCTAGAAATTCCTTTTTTTTTTTTTTTTTGGTGAGGAAGACTGACCCTGAGTTAACACCCGTTGCCAATCTTCCACCTTCTGCTGAGGAAGATTAGCTCTGAGCTAACATCAGCGCTCATCTTCCTCCACTTTGTATATGGGACGCCGCTACAGCATGGCTTGAGGAGCAGTGCATAGGTCCGCAACCGGGATCTGAACCAGTGAACCCCAGGCCACCAAAGCGAAGTGTGCAATCTTAACCACTACGCTACTGGGCTGGCCCTGAAATTAATTTTTTTTTAAGTATCTTTTCAGTCACTTAGAATGGGGAAAATATGCGTTTTATGAGTCTACCTTATTGAACCTATCTCATGAATTTATTATTATATTTACATTTCTTTCATTTACAAGGGATTTGAGGAAGAAGATGATGTTAACAGGTGATCTCAATCAGCCATCTTGAACACAGTCTCAAACAACACTTTAAACTCAAATCTCAAAGCATTTTAATCTTATGAAAAAGGAGGTCCAAGCTATAAACAACAGCAGAATAATTTCTTGAACCAAAAAGTCAGCCTTCTCTTATGTACCTGTACTCTTCCTTCCTTACAAAGACTGGAATAAACAATGACTGCATCCCTCCATGTGCCAGATGCTTTCTTGTCTATTCTCTAACTCAGTCTCACTAAATAGTATTATCCCTATTTGACAGATGAAAAAATTAGGGCTAAAAAGATTAAGATCATGTCAACAAATAAGAGGTCAAGTCAAATTTAAACCCAGGAATGCAACTCCACAGCCCATGTTCTTCCAACATACCCACTTGCCTTCCTGAGGGGCAAAGGGGCCACAATCGAACCTTCTATCTCACCATACACCCTCTCCACACTCCTGCCTCTCCATAATGTTCCACTCCCTTTCCTATTCTCGGTGGAGGTGGAAAAAGCATTGAGGGCAAAATTAAATGTAACCACAATAGAAAGTAGCAAGAAAGAAGCATTGGTAACTGGAGGAGACTGTTAGTTTCACATAAGGACCTCCCTGAAGAGGAAAACTTTCACCTTCTCAGCAAATGTATTAGTTTCTCCTCTTTCAGTAAGCTTATTATCAACTAGCATTATTTCTTGAGGCTTATAAATAGCAAATGCAGACCTACAACTCTACAGGTGATTTGAGGCATAGAACCATACAACTAAATAAAGATCAATAAAATATATCTGCCCTTCCATTTTAAAACAAGTTCCAAATGTCATACTTTTAGTAATGAGCCAAGACTAGCTCCCTTCTGTTCTTGATCTGCTCAGGGTGACACAAACAGAAGGGAAGCTTCGGTCACATACAGCTGTGTCACATCCAATCCAGTCCCAGAAGACCTTTAATTTCTACACTGTTCAATTCTCCAAAGCAAACGGCAATTATCTGTGGTCTTCTCAGTTTACAGTAGATGCAAATATTTTTACTCTGTGTTAACTACGAAATCTTTGTATTAAATAAAATGTTTCAAAAAACCAGAATATTCCCCTTAAGGAAAGTAACCTCTGACATCTGTATACAGATATGATGCTCCTACTAACCAAAATCCTGATGGCAAAGAAAATCTATTAAATAGGATGCACCTCAATATTTCCCTTTTACCTGAACCTGCTGTGGCTGTTGAACCTGGATCTGCTGTTCCTGCTGGGTTTGTGGCTGAACACTGGTGGTGACTGGACAGGCAAGTTCAAGCAAAGACCCGGCCACTTCGGTGCTGTCTGTGTAAATGCAGTTCCCACCCTGTTGGTACACCATGGTAGTGGTAGCCGTCTGCTGGAACTCCTGAAGGGCTTCTGGTCCCTTAGAGGCTAACGAGTCCAGAAATTCCTTCATCCTGTGTTGTGGGACAGACCGCGCCTTCACTCGGATGTACTCTTCAAAGGAGATGGTGTTCTCCAGAGAATTATTCATATTGCAGAGTCCTTAGGGTTCCTAGAAATAAAATAAATGAACAGAAGTAAAAATTATGCTATTGTTTTTGTATCTTGAAATGCACAGAGCAATCACTCTTGCAACGAGAGTAGAATATTCAGGGCAGTTGTATATATCTGGGAATCCAAAGTAAAGTTTTATTACACCCCTTTATTTTTTCAGTTAATGGCGTCTGAAAACTGTTTCCATAGACATTTCTTTTTTTTTTTTTTTATAATTTTATTTATTTATTTTTTTTCCCTCCAAAGCCCCAGTAGATAGTTCTATGTCATAGCTGCACGTCCTTCTAGTTGCTGTATGTGGGACGTGGCCTCAGCATGGCCGGAGAAGCGGTGCGTCGCTGCACGCCCGGGATCCGAACCCGGGCCGCCAGCAGCGGAGCGCGCACACACTTAACCGCTAAGCCACGGGGCCGGCCCCTCCATAGACATTTCTTAAATCAAACTATCACACTGAAAACAAAAAGCAAAAGCACGCATTGGGGGGCCAGCCCCGTGGCTTAGCGGTTAAATGCGTGCACTCCGCTACTGGCGGCTGGGTTCGGATCCTGGGCGCTCACCGATACACCGCTTGTCCAGCCATGCTGAGGCGGCGTCCCACACACAGCAACTAGAAGGATGTGCAACTGTGACATACAACTATCTAGTGGGGCTTTGGGGAGAAAAAGAGAAAAAAAAGAGGAGGATTGGCAATAGATGTTAGCTCAGGGCCAGTCTTCCTCAGCAAAAAGAGGAGGACTGGCATGGATGTTAGCTCAGGGCTGATCTTCCTCACAAAAAAAAAGGCATGGGTCACAGTACTGGATGAAACAGGCTGAAAACACATTCTCCACCCAGCACTAGGCCAATCCCATCTTCTCTGACTGGACGATAAAAGTCACATGCAAAACTGCTCTGTGACCATCACACAGAGGACTACCAAGGAAGCTAGGAGCAGGGATTCCTACTGACATGTTCTATTTCCACTGCCAACTATGTCCTACAGTGAAGGGACAGGTATGCCACCTAGCTGTGGCAAGACTCAAGAGAAAGGGGATGTGTTCCTCATCTCCCATCAGAAACACTAAAAAATCCCATTTTGCCATATACTGCTCATATTCTTTTGCAGCATAGCTTACTGGTTAAGAGCATGGTTTTGGAGTCAGACTGCCTGGGTTCAAATCCCAGCTCAATCTCTCCTTAACTATGTAACCCTGGACAAGTCAGTTAACCTTAGTTTTCTTGTCCATAAAATGGGGATAAAATAGTATTTACCTCACAGAGTTGACATGAGGATTAAATATATACAAAGCACTTAGAAAAGTACCTGACACATACTGTTACATAAATATTAACTGATACTATTTAAATAAGTAGGGGGAGGGAGTTGAATAGTGCCTTAAATAACTAGGTCACTACTAAAATTACTTAGAAATGAACTCTGCAAGTTTTTCATTGGGGTATTTACCTTAAGAATTAATCTGCAGGAGTGATTAGTAACTCTCAATTACCTGGGGGACAACCATGCAATCTATCTATGGACTGTTGAGTGCCCTGCCACTGCTACTTTCGTATAATTCTCTTGATCCCTACCAACTCCAAAACAAAAGTAGCAGGATGATATGAGAATAACATAAACCAAGTGAACCTTTTTGCCAGAAAGGACTCGCAGTCAATCTCAAATGTCTGGAAAAGTGATGTGTTTCCTTGAGCCATCAGGGTAGAACTATCAGCCTCTCTTTCACTGCCCAAGTGTTTTGCCTTATGTTATAGACATATGGTGTGTGGGTAATCATCTCATCTCTTCGACCTGACTCTAAACTTATGGCAGACAAGACTCTGTCCAGGTCCTCTCTGAATGGCTGACACATAGAAGGTGCTTCATATATATTTGTTGAATTTGGAATTCAGTGCGGAACAAGAAGGATTATGACTCTTTGTTCCTGTAACATCTATAACTTACAACCATAAATACTATATTTTTCCCTAGTAAATGGTTAGTACATAACTTGGGGGAAAAAACCTATACATCCAGAGCAAGTAAGAGACCAAAGAAAAAATATGATCATTACTGCTATTATTTTACTGTCACTGGCAATATTTCTGTGAGGCACTATGTAAATATAGTACACAAATTATATGCAGGTGCTTTCAAACAGAACAGACCTAGAAACAAGTCTTTTATGATGATGTATATATTATAAATATATTTCTCCATAAATAAAGAACAACACATACACCTTATCCTGTCTAAAATCAAAATTCCTAGGCTACTACTCAGGAGAGCCTCCACTTCTCAGGAAACCCCAAGCACAATAGTGTACAGAGAACAGCAAGCGCAGGTCAGGGGAGTAACAAGGTGAAGCCCTTGCTGATGGCCTCTTGTCTGCTGAAATTTAACTCTTGTTTGTCCCTTTATCACCTCTCTTCTGACCATCTCCCTTGCCCAGCTCTCTCTTCTCTCTACTGCAGGAGCTTTCAGTTATCTTCCCTCAGAGTAGAAAATAAGGAAGTCTGCTATGAGACTTCAAGATTAAGCTATCAACGATGTCCAAGGCACATATGAGTAAGAAGAGCATCAAGGCCAAGCACCCCATCATTCCGTTACATATTCAGAGCAGGCCACTCCAGTGTAGGTGGCCCACAATCAATCAATCACCACATTAGCACAGAATGTCTGTCAAAGCTTCCCTTTGTTAAGAGCATCACGTCTGGTATTTCTTTCTTTCTTTTTTGCTGAGGAAGATCAGCCCTGAGCTAACATCCATGCCAATCCTCCTCTTATTTTGCTGAGGAAGACTGGCCCTGGGCTAATATCCCTGTCCATCTTCCTCCACTTTATATGGGACGCCGCCACAGCATGGCCTGACAAGCAGTGCGCCAGTGCATGCCCGGGATCCGAACCGGGGCCGCCAGCAGTGGAGCTCGAGCGCTTAACCGCTACGCCACAGGGCCAGCCCCCTGGTATTTCTTTCTTAAGAAAGTATCTCTTATAATACAGACCCAACATTACCCAGTTCATGTAATGAACATGAGTCATGTGACGACATGTGACTCTAATGCCTAATTACATATACCCTTCTGCTCAAAAAGGGACAAAGGAGAGATTATATGAACAGCCATTAACGAGTTCTCTACCATGCTGGTACATATTTCAGGTTTTCACCTCCATTATAAAAGGACAGCAGAGGTCGACTGAAATGTACATTTCTCAGAAGTTATTTTCTTCAACAATTAGTTGCATTCCCATAAAATACGGAGAAACTGCTTGAATTCTGAAGATTGCCTGTGCTGGAACCACGCTCAATGCAATGTTTTAAAAAGTATAGAGAGGAGCCAGCCTGGTGGCGTAGCAGTTAAGTTCGTGCACTCTGCCTTGGCGGCCCCAGGCTTGCAGGTTCGGATCCTGGGTGTGGACCAACGCACCGCTCGTCAAGCCATGCACGGCTCATCATGCCACGCACCGCTCGTCATGCCATGCACCTCTCGTCAAGCCATGCCGTGGCAGCATCCCATATATAGAGCAAGATGGGCACAGATGTTAGCCCAAGGCCAATCTTCCTCAGCAAAAAGAGGAGGATTGGCAATGGATGTTAGGTCAGGGCTAATCTTCCTCACAAAAAATAAAAAATAAATAAGTAAAAAAAACGTATAGAGAACGATGCAGCCAAAACTTTTTTGTCTCAAATCTGGGACAAGATAAATGTGAGCAAACAAATACAACAAAACATCGCAAATTAAGTTAATAGAAACAGAAAACCTTCATACAAATATTGCTTGGTAAAGGCAGTCCCTAGAATCTTCCCAGTGACTTTATTTACCTTTACGCTTTCAAGGTTCAGAAATTCAGGAGGCTTAAGCCTCACCTGCAGTCTGATATTAAGTATAAAGGAGAATTGCACCAACTTTTCTTTCTAGAAACAAGCTTTTTTCAGTTTTCAGTGTAGAATTCCACCTAGTTTTGGTTGTTTTCGTTTTTTGGGAGGGAGGGTAAAAGTAACACATCCATTTTCTAAGGAAAAATGTTCAAATGGTATAGGAAGGTATAAAACGAAAAGTAAAAACAGCTAAGTATGCTTTGACCTCTGCTTCTGATCTACCCATTTTAAACATTGATCTGTCCCTTCGGAAAGGTGTGTTTCAGGCATTTAAATCACCCTTGTCTCACCAACCCCTGCCAATCACATTTTCCTTTTTGCCACTTTTGTAACCACGGGCCCTCTAAGACCAGTTCCACTGACACCATCGTATCAACAGAGTAATCAAGAGTTCCCCCTTGTCCAGTTCAGACTGGTTGAAACCACCAACCCATCAACTGGGCCCGCGCAAATGCTCAATAACTGACCTTTTTGACTCCAAGGAGCTAAAAACTCCACCCTCAGATCGTGGTAATACCACCATTTTGTGAACATGTGTCCTATGAAGAGCCATGAAGCTTGACTATGCTTGTGCAGATTAACTACCTCACTTCTCCTTACTTCCAGTCATCTATCTCTGCATTTCAGACTGCCCTGCCCTTCATCTCATAAATTTTGCTGCAAGCCCTGGATAGGGGAGACAGATCTGAGGATACATGCCCCCGTCTCCCTGCAGATCAATTTAGTGATAAAGCTGTTTTCTTTTCCCAAAAGCTGATGTTGTAATAATTGGCTTTTTATGTGCGTTGGGCAAGAGAACCCCAATTTTGTGTGGTAACAATACACAGGCGTTCACTATATTCTTCTCTATTCTTGTGAAAATACTTGAAATATTCTATGATAAGAACACCTTTTGGTTAATAGCTAGTCATGTGTTTTAAGTAGTTTAGACTCCAAGGTATAAAACCCTCTGCAATGCTCCAAGCTTAGGGCCTACTGTCAGTGGGCCTTCACAAGCAGAAGCCATTGCTTCCCAACTCCCATTGCTTTTTTCTTTCACTAAGCCCCCAGCAAGTTCTTCACTGACACTGTACAAGTCCACAGAATCATTTGAGAACCAGTGAATCAGAGGAAGCTAAAAAATATTAACAACGGATTCAATGGAGAACTTAAAAACTTAATGGAAAAAGCCAATTTGAAAGAACATTCCAATCTGCCCATTTATACAGACTAAAACATACATGGCTTCATTTCTTGTCCTTTTAACCTGCTCAGTTGGCAGTATCCACCTAGACTGACACATTCAACAATGAAAGTACACTAAGTCAGCATTTGACCTGACACTGCTGATGTGCTGTTTAGAAGAAAAAAAAAAAAAACCTTCAGAAATATATTTCAATATTTAGACTAGTCACTGAGTACAAAGAAAAACACTGAGACAAATTAAACAAATTCTCAATAATGATCGTTTCTTCCTTTGCGTTTATGCTTAGAAAAAGTCCTCCCTACCATAAGATCAGGTTATTATTCATCTACAATTTTTAAATTTACAGTAATTTTTTACACAGTGCTTTGATCCATTTAGAATTTATTTTGCATAATGTGAGGTAAAAGTCTAATTTTTTTTTAAATTTTATTTATTTATTTTTTCCCCCAAAGCCCCAGTAGATAGTTGTATGTCATAGCTGCACATCCCTCTAGTTGCTGTATGTGGGATGCGGCCTCAGCATGGCCGGAGAAGCGGTGCGTCGGTGCGCGCCCGGGATCCAAACCCGGGCCGCCAGCAGCGGAGTGCACGCACTCAACCGCTAAGCCACGGGGCCGGTCCAAAAGCCTAATTTTCTTTTTTCCAAAGACCAAACAACATGTCCTTGTATCATTTATTGAATTATTTAAATTCCTTTGTCCACTGACTTGAAATGCCAGTTGTTATATGCCAAATTCATAAAAAGATGGTCTGCTTCTAAGCTTTTAGTGTGATTCCGCAGATCTTTCTATAACATAGCTTTAAAAAGATTCTTTGCCTCCCCCAACACTGTTTGCTTTTTTTTTAAAAAAATACTTAATGACACAGAAACACATTGTATGTGAAAAGGGAGCCAATACACTTGTATTTATATATCCCAGCATTAGGGGCCGGCCCGGTGGCTCAGCGGTTAAGTGCGCGCGCTCTGCTGCTGGCGGCCCGGTTCGGATCCCGGGCGCGCACCGGCATCCCGCTTCTCCAGCCATGCTGGGGCCGCGTCCCACATGCAGCAACTAGGATGTGCAACTATGGCATACAGCTGTCTACTGGGGCTTTGGGGGAAATAAATAAATAAATAAATAAATAAAATTATATATCTCAGCATTAATTATATACATAAAAAAAAAACTTGGCAAAAAATGCATCTAAATACCTACAGTAGCTATGGCTGGGTGGTGGAATTAAGAGGACTTAAATTTCTTCTGTATTTTCCACAACTTGTATTAAACTACTGCTGCAATAACAGTTAACAGACACACAAACAATTCTGGTTGATCATAGTATGATTTTCCCTTCAAAATCTAAAACTCTTAAAGACAAACAAAACCGGCAAGCACCAGAAGCTTGCATAATAATGAAGATTAACTTCTTCAAGATGCTGCCCACAAGACACACAAGGCTGAGTCTTGGTAATAGAGAAAGAGAAATGGATCAACTTAATGAAACTACTCTAACTCCAAAAGAAACAAGACTCTTAATTAGCTCCAAGTCAAAGACTTGGCAAGGAGCAGTAAATAAATTAATTAAAATACTTCTGAAAAACATGAAGCTGGAGTAATAGTTGAATACTCTCAATTTCTGGGAGTCAGAAATGGAAAAAGAGGGGAAAACACTCTGGAGCTCATTGGGGTGGGGAAGTCCTACAAACAATCATTTGCTTCTGAATACTTTAAAGTATAGCTGCTTTGCAAAACAATAAACACAAACCAGCCCCCCACCAACAGACCCAGGAAATTTTTGCTTGTAATCACACATGGATCACTGTTATTTCCCCTGTACTTCCTTCTACTGACACAGATCAGGCTCTAAATATATGAAAGTTATCATTATTTTTATTATTTTACCACTAGAACACAAGACAGTACCACGGACAAAGGTTACTCCAAAGCAACAAATCTATTACATTTCTATAGGTCTGTTTGCTAATTTCTTTCTTTTTTATTTAGGTACTAAGGGAAGACCTAAGCACTCACAGGAATCATCCTTTCTTGAGTCCCCTCAAATCTCTGATACATATTCCCAGCTTCCCATGCAGCTCTGCAGAGTGGGTCATCGTGGACTAAGAGGTGATGGACTAAGAGAAGACATTCGAGCTGCCTGCCTCTTCCTTTTTACCCAACAATCATGCTCTTGGGCCCCTCTCAAGGTTCACATCTACTCTACCAATGGCTCCTCATAGCTTAGTAAGTCTGGTTTGTAGAACATATTCACATGAGAAAAAAATCAATTTCCATTTTAAAAAGTTGCAGTCACATTTGTCCTAATTAACATAAAGGAGTCATTTCAAAGAAACAGATTAGGAAACATCTTTCTATTCCTTAAAAGATACTAACCCACTACAGGGTTTGTGATAGAAATTACCCCATTGGGCCATTGATCTGCCCCCTTCCTTTACCAAGGGAATCCCTGATTTAGGGGCATTTTCAACATCGTTCTATTTTTGGACACCACACTTGCAACCGGAACTTAAATTCACATTCTTACCAAAGATTGATGGGGGGGCTACAAATTGGCACAACTATTTGCATTATCTAGTGAAGCTGAAAACACCCATTCCACCCGACCCAGCAATTCCAGCCCGAGGTGTTTCTGACACACATATACAGAGGTACTTACACAAGAATGTCCATAGTAGCACTGCTAATAATAGCCCCAAACTTGAAAGAATCTAGATGTCTATCAATAGTAGAATAAATTATGGTATATTCATACAGCAGAATATGATACAGAAATGGGAATGAACTACAGCTGCACACAACGTGGATGAGTTTCACAAACACAATGCTAAAAGAAGACACAAAATACAGCATGATTCCATTTATATAAAATTCAAAAGTAAAAAAACTATGTTGCTGAGAGATACAAAGGTGGTAAAAGTACAAAGAAACACAAAAACATGATTATCACAGAACACAGAACAGTAATAGTCTCCAGGGGTTGAGAAGCTGTGACCAGGAAAGGATCCATGAAGGGTTCAGAGGTGGTGGCATTGTTCTATTTCTTGAGGAGGTGGTAGTTACACAGTGGTTAACTTTATAATTTTTCACTAAATTGTATACAGATCATCTGAATTTAAAGATACAGATAGATATTTTACAATTTTTTTTAAAAAGGCACTTTCTGGGGCCGGCCTAGTGGCGCCAGCGGTTAAGTGCACACGCTCCGCTGCGGCGGCCCGGGGTTCGCCGGTTCGGATCCTGGGTGTGCACCAACGCACCACTTGTCAAGCCATGCTGTGGCGGCATCCCATATAAAGTGGATGAAGATGGGCATGGATGTTAGCCCAGGGCCAGTCTTCCTCAGCAAAAAGAGGAGGATTGGCATGGATGTTAGCTCAGGGCCGATCTTCCTCAAAAAAAAAAAAAAAAGGTACTTTCTGACATAGCCCACCAGCTCTACCTACAGTTTTGCCCAAGCCTGAAGTGTGAGACCAAAGGACCATTCTTTTCCTCTTTTCAGCAAAGCAAGAGGTTAATCTGTGATTTCTTCATGCAGCCACAATCAGAAATCACAATCCAATGTAACAATTAGGAAAAAAACAAATGAAGCATTTAAATGAAGCCTGGAGAGAACTTAAAACATCTGGAACAAAATGCAGGGCAACTAAACACAAAGTAACAGAAAAGAACAGGTGGTCAGTAACACCTCATTCTGAAGCTGATAAATAAAAGACCATTATAGATAAAGGGTGGCCATTTACAAAGCAGACAAGCAAGAAGTATGGCACATCAAGGACAAATCCTGAGTGATTACATTAAAGAAGGCATGCAAGCTTCAAGGAAGAAATCCCTGATTCTGTCATGATGGAGGACAGCCAACCCACAACCCTTGACTTTGGCTACCTTTTTGGAACAATTCAAATTCACAAGAAACTTCAACCACTGTTTGATCTTGTGTTTGAAATGGCAACATAAACTGGAAAGGGAATTTGGAAAGGCACAGATTCATGGAGAGACACAAAAATTATTCATCACAGAGGACTGGAAGTAGGACATCTTCTAATAGGTAAATCTTAAGTTAATGAGCTTACAAAAAAATATCTACCGACATCAATTTAAAAGGCAGATCTCAAACTTAATACATAGTCAAAAACGTAGATATTCCAGAACAGGCCTGAAAGGTATATTAAAATTTTAAGTGTATCCTAGATAAACCTGACTGCTTTCATTTAGGTCCTTAGACAAGCTGATGCCTCCTCACACTAAAATCTGAAAGTTGCACTGATTTACATTTTAAGAGGAGAAAAGTGTTGAAGCAGCAAACTGCAGATGGATTCAAAGATGCAGTTCTCCCATATCTTCAATTTTCCAGCACCTAGTAGTTTCTGGCAGACAGCACTCAGAATGATTGGCAGAATTTGTAATGTTCAATATTACCAGGAAAAAACTGCACACATATTTCCAGCATATGATTTTAACTCACCAGTCACCATGTTGCATGTATTTCTGCTGCTTGTCCTGAGTTCTTAAGACTTGTAACATTCTGAAGAAGACAGAACAAAGAAGTTCCTTCTATCCTCAGCCTCTTTTTAAATTTTAACTTTGTTCTTAAAATAAAATACAGTATATTAGAAAGAACTACCCCCACCATTATCAAATTTGATTGCTAATTTTACTTCCTCTTAGCTTCTCTTTTCTTAAACTTAATAAAGCAAAACTGTAAAACATAAACTAGCAGATGCTTTGTCTTAGAAAAAAGAAGTGCATATTTCTCTAGGACAAAGCTAGAACTCCCCCAGCACCAGAACACGGAGCTGGGGCTAAAAAAAAAAAGATGAAATGGACTGAAATCCTGTATCAAAAGTGACTTCTCCAGTGATACATGGACAAATTTTAGGAATTTCTGCTGGGGAATTTTGGAATTACAAAAGAAGGCAAAGCACTGATTCTCAGGTTGCTCAATTTTGTTCTGGGCAACTTTCTGGCTGAGGAACAGCGGGCCCTTAATCTAACAGAATACAAGTAAACTCCTCCCACTCACACAGAAGAAAAGGCTGCACTTAAGAATTTAAAGCAGCATTTAGGGCTTCAGTAGTTTCCCATCACCCAAAGAAGAGGATCCCCTTCAGCAGCGCACAGAGGTGACGCGTAGGAATTGCGCTTATGGAAGAATTACTTTCTAATGACATGAGAGCAGGTACCGCTGAAGAGCCTTCTAGGATTACCCTACCCTCCCCAGCACAAAGCACCAAACCAAGGTGAGGAAACTCGAGGAGGCTCGCAGCTCTCACAGACCAACAGGGCTCGGATTCAGAAGCAAGGCAGCACCCTCCCCAAACACCCACCCTGCACATGGGCCTCAAGTCGCCGCATTCTTTGAGAACGAGCAATCTCGCCTGCCTCGCAAAGGAGCGGGGCCGCAAGCCAGACCGCAAAGCCAGTTGGTTTCTCCCCAGGCCTAGGCCACGGCGGTCCGGGGACGTCACCAGAGCAGGAAGGGCCCAACCCGCAACCTTCCTCACACTGCCGCCCCTCCACGCAGCAAGGGTGTCCTGCGCGCCCTCGCGGAGGCGGCGGCGCCACCCAACAGCAAGGCGCGCGCCCCGAAGCGGGGGGGGGGGGTACGGACGGGCGCGCGCCCCAGAAAGCCACTCAGGCCCACACGCTGTAACTCCAAGAGCGGAGATATCCGGGCCGGGAACGCGCACGTCGCGGCCACACGCACCGGGAGGCCCACAAGCGCGCGCGCGCATACACAGGCCCGGCCGCGCGCTAACACAAAAGCGCGTTCGCGCGCCGCGCCCACCTAAATCCCCGACCCGCTCACCCACACCCAAAGGGCGGGGGCGCGCGAGCCCAGGGACGTTCTCCGCTCCGGAGCAGCCCCGAGGTCTCCTGGGCCCAGCGGTATCGGCCCGCCCGCCCCCGCCCGCCGTTGTGTGGGGTGGGCCCGCTCTCAGGCCCGCAGCTTCGCCCCATCCCTGCCCTCACTGGAGCCCTTACCCGGCGACGTCGCCGCCGCCGCCACCACCGCTCAACCCGCCGGCCCCGCCGCACCGCTCGGGGCCCCGGTTCTGCCGTCACCGCTCTAAGACCGACAGGATTTTCCCCTCACAGCTCCCTGAGCGCCATCTTACATTCAACCCTCACAGCCAATGGGTGCCGAATACCCCTCTCGCGATAATCGAAGCGTCGGATCCCGCGAGAGTTGAGACTACTGCCTGGCCAGACTTAAAGGGAACGCTTCTGCCGAGGAAAGAGGCCTGGCTTCAGGCGGCAGTGGCGGCAAGAAGAGCTCGAGATTTAGGGCGGGGCAGCCCGCCCTCGGACGCCCCTCCATGCGGGGCGGATCCAGGGCCGTAGATCGGTCTAGCTGTGAAGCTTGGGCAGCCTGGGGCTCGAGGCTTGCTCTCTGGACCCACCTTCTGCTGCCTGCTCCGGCCTCCTTAGGTCACGCAGTCACACACGAGGCGCGGCCCAGCCTCTCGCTTAAGGTGGCCCCCACATCGCCTGACCTAGACTCGGCGCCCTCAGCTGCGCCCCATCTGGGAGGCCCCAAGTCACTCTCCTCCCGGAGTCTCTAGCGTCTGGGATCCCACCACCACCATCTGCTGTCGTCCTAATTCAGCCTTCAGCAGTCCAGTCCACCTTAAAGCGGGCCTCGGGTAGCCTGGTGTTTGTATACAGGGAAAATGTGGAGGGTTGTTAAAGCTGCAGGCACACGCCGGCCTCATCAGTAGCCCACACTGCCCCAGAGGGCAACCAGCTTACCACAGACTTTTTCTTAAAAAAGCCTCTGGGCCTTTGCATTTGTTCCTCCTGCCCTGGCAAACTCCCCCTAGTCCTTTGAGGTTCCCCTCTGGAGTCACTTACTGAGACTAGTCTTCTGAGGCCCAGGCTGGGACAGGAACCTCCTGCAGCCCTGCACAGGCCCTAGAGAGACCTCTCCTGCAGTGCCTTGTCACCCTGTCTCCCCAACTTAGAAGGCCACCGCACAAGTCTTCCTCATTTCACAGTGCCTGGCATGTAATAGGCACTCAACAATTATTTACTGAATGATTGGACTGGGAGCTAAACCTCTCTTCATCTGCCTAGGCACTCAGTCAGACACAAATCTTCCAGATTCCTCTGGCATAGGGCTTCTAACAGTGAAGCAGCACCCCAAGGCCTGCCATTCCCCCAGACCAGGTGCAGAGGATATTGAATCAGGCACAGGCCCCTTCCCTTTAGCATCAACAAGTGCACCAGTAGTTTCAAAGCTGTCAGTAATCCTCTGTGTGCAGTCTACCTCCCCACAACCCCTCGCACGTCTCTAAGGCCCTCAGGTGCTGGGAGGGCAGAGAGAGAACACACAGACTCCAGGGGGATCTAACTATTCTTTATTGACATGGAGTCTGGGTACTCCTAGCCTCCAGAAGGATGAGGTAGGTCCATGGGGCTTCCAGCTCACACCTTTCCAGGGTCCTCCTTCAGTGTGACCGTCCGGTTGAAGACAAGCTGGAGGGCAGAGGAGGAAGAATGACCACCAGCCAGAACTAGGCCAGGAGGCCCGGGTGGGTCTCATCACGGATACCCCACCCCTGCCCTCACCTCATCCCAGAGGAGCTAAGAGTCAGGAGACTCGGGTTCTCAATAACTTTATGACTTCGGGTAAGGGACTAAATGACTCTGGGCCTCCATTTTATAAGGATTCTAACAATCCTTATGCCTGCCCCCTGTCTTGAGTAAGAAAGGCAAGGTCCATACAAAATTTTGTGCATGGACTTAACCTCTGAGCCTGTTTTCTCATAAGTTGAACATGAACCCCACCTCAGGTGGTGAGGATTAACTAAGGGAATGTAAGCAGACCGCTTGGCACAGTGAATGGCAGCCACCACTGTCACTGTAGAAAGGGCACGCAGGTAAATTCAAGCACCTGTCCCTGGCGGCTGTCTGGATCCACGGAGAAGTAGCCCAGCCGCTCAAACTGGAACTTGTCGAAGGGCTTTGCCAGGGCCACAGAGCAGTCCACTAATGCTGCCACCACCACTTGTAGTGATGCCTGCAAGCAGGGAACTCAGGTGGCCATCCAGCCAGGGAGACCCACCACCCTCACCCTACACCCCATGAGCCTACCGGATTCAGATCACTTAAGAATCCGCCAGGCACCTCAGCAGGATCCTCAGGGTTCTTGTGCTGAAATCTGTAGCCAGGGTGAAGGTCAGACTCCAGCTGTGCAGCCACAGCAGGCAATGCCCATCTTGTACCTGCCCCCACCCCAGCTGTGTTCACTCACAGTCGCTCATAGAGGCGAATCTCACACGTCACAGGCTGTGACACCCAGTGAATAAAAGCCTTGGGCTTTTCTCCAGCATCTGCCTGTCTGCAGGTTACCTCCAGGCTCTCCACACAGCCACAGGGGTCCTGGAAGTCAAGGGCGAGAAGCCTACAATCAGACCTGGGGACCACTACCAGGACTGCAGGCTGCACCCAAATCCTCACCCCAGCACGCACTGCAGTAGGAAGGCTGCAGCTGTCCCTCACCTTGACAACATGCTGCAGCTGGATGACGTAGCCTGTATGCCTCAGGCCCACAGGCTGGCCCCATGCCAGGCGCTTATAGCCTGGCTCAGGCTCCTAGAGGTAGAAAGTGGGGTGGACACAAGAGGCTGCAAAGGTCAGACAGGTACAAGAGGCTTCTCCCCTACCTCTATGTCTGGCAGGGGTTGGTTCATCTGAAGCAGGAAGTAGGTGGACTGACAGACTGACAGAAGAGATGAAAGGACCTCAGGACTGGGCTCAGCAGCAAATAGGACCCTCCACCCCCTAATCACCTCCTTGAAGTCAGTCCTCTCGATGAAGACAATGGGTCCAAAGGGAACCTGATGGAAGCCCTTGGTCTCATCAGCTGGGAAGTTAGGCACCTGGACATCGAAGGACTACAGCAGGAGATGGGTATCTGAGTCACACTAGACACTGGGACCCTCATGCCCAGACCAGGTACACACACTCCCACACACACAATTGAGGCAGACCTACCTTGGCAGCAGGAAAGTTGGTGATGATGACCTGTAATGGCTCCAGCACAGCCATGGCCCGCGGGGCTGTGTCATTCAGCACATCACGCACGCAGGCTTCTAGCAGATGTGGCTCTATCGTGGTCTGTGCCACTGTCACCCCCACCTAGCAGGAAAGGTCAGCATCAGTCACAACCACAACCACAGACTGTCATGCTCAGCCCCTACCTGCCCACCCAGCCTACTAGGCTATACCCGAGCACAGAAGTTGTTGATGGCCTCAGGTGGGAAACCCCGCCGTCGTAGGGCTGTGAGTGTGAAGAGCCGTGGGTCGTCCCAGTCCCTGTGGGCAAGGAGGTGGTGAGAAGGCAGCACATGCCACTAGCACTACCAACCTTTGATGAGCCAAACAACCATACCTACCGCACAGCACCAGCTGCCACAAGCTGGAGGATCTTCCTCTTAGAGACGACTGCATAGTGCAAGTTGAGGCGGCCATACTCCCACTGCACCGGGCAGTAGACATCCAACGCATTGCATAGCCAGAAGTAGGAAGAGCGGCTGGGATGGGAGGGAAGAGTCAGGATTGGCCACCTCAGAGCAGGGAGAGACCACAGGAAGGGCTGCTGGAATCCCATTGGTCCTACCCACCCCATGGGGCCAGCTCCCTCACCGGGCCTGGAATTCCTTGGTGCAGAGTGAGTGGGTGATGTGCTCGATGGAGTCACAGAGGCAGTGCGTGTAGTCATAGGTAGGGTAGATGCACCTGCAGGGCATAGGTAGTGGGCCCACCATCCAGCCCCACTCTGCCTTACCCATGGCCCACCACCCCACTCTACAACTCCGCCACCCCACCCCATGCTCACACCCACCAGGTGTCCCCCGTGCGGTGGTGTGGTGTATACTTGACTCGATAGGCCACAGGGTCCATCTTGCCATCCTCCATCACCAGCTTCATCCTCAAAGTGGCCTCACCTTCCGCAAACTTGCCCTTGCGCATTGCCTGAGGAGAGCAAGGGCTCAGGCTGCCTCTCAGCACAGGGGCATCTCATCCTCAGCATCCTGGCCCACCCAGACCTAGTTGCTCCTCCAGAACCTCACCTCAAAGAGCAGCAATGATTCCTCTACAGGACGTTCTCTCCAGGGTGAGGGTGGTGGGTTGTGGCCTTTGAGCTCTTCTCCTCGCTGGTGGCACACATAGGCCTGGCCCCTATGAGGAAGGAGTATGAGCACCCGGCATGGCATGTCCTGGTCAGCCTGCCTGGCTCCACCATCATGGCACTGGCCTCACCTGTGGATGAGCTCTACGGCCCAGGCATACAGCTGGTCAAAATAGTCAGAGGCATACGTTACCTTATAAGGTGTGTAACCTGGGGCAGAATGAGACACGGTATGAGCAACCAGCCAGGGACACCCAGAGGCAGGCCATGGTCCAAGGAGAGGCCCACTGACCACCAGCTCTGCCCAGGCCTTGCCCAGCCCATACCCAGCCAGGCCACCATGTCGCAGATGGCAGTGAAGAACTTTGCTTCCTCCTTCTCAGGGTTGGTGTCATCAAAGCGCAGAAAACAGATCCCCTTGTTGGCCTAGGAGAGTCGCAGTATCTATGAGCTCCCACATCATTAGTTCCCATAGTCTAGCTCATCAAACTGGGACATTCTCAGAGGTCTTCCATGTCAGAATTAAAAGTGCCTTCAAGAGTTTCACTCATCTTCCTGTATCTAAATGCCCTAAACAAAGCATCTCTTATACCAACTTGGGACAGAGAGCACAGCCTCTTCCTAAGCCCAAGAGGTTACACAGGGAATTTCCCCAAATTTGAACTCACTGCCTCACCTCAGTTTTTTCCCAATGAGCCCAATGGATTCCTAAGTATCTGTCATTCCTAAGTATCAGCAGCGGAGTGCACACACACGTGGTTCCCCTCCATGGCCTCTGTCCATTCTGTGCACATTATAGGAGCAGCAGAGAAGGTGGGACGCCTCTCTGGTATCCAGTCATGGGAGCAGCAAGTGGTCACCCTGCTTGCCAGGTCCCCAACACATACTCACCTTGGCATAGCCAAAGTTGAAATTGATGGCTTTGGCATGTCCAATGTGCAGGATTCCATTGGGTTCTGGCGGGAACCGGGTACGTACCTGAAATAAGGGGAATGGGAGCAGAAGAATTAGGTCAGAGCTCAGACTACCCTAAAGGAACAGACACCCTTTCCCAGGGAGGCCATGGTGATAGGTAAGATGGAGCAGTACAGAAGCAGCCCAGGCCCCCAGGCAAGCGCTGATGGCACTAGCTTGCCTAGCCATACTCCTACACACCTGTCCCCCAGTGATCTCTAGGTGCTGCTTCAGTAGATCCATGGTATGTGGAGTGGTCACATAGCCTGGGGTTTTGTAGTTCTCACCTGCCAGAACCAAAACAAGCCTGAGAACTAGGCTGCAGCCCAAGACTCCCTACCCCAGTGGCCTGGCTGCAAGAGTTGCTGTCAAAATCCAGCCCTCTCCAGAGTTTCGATCTGCCTGCTCACCAGGCTTATGGAACTTAAGTGCCTCCCCTTGGAGCTGCTCCATCAGAGACAGGGTCTGGCCAGCAGGCTCACCTGCGGAGAAAAGACCAAGGAAAACTTATCTTCTGGATACAGCTACCACACCTAGCTCAGGGAAGTGCCTGTCAGTACTGCCCACATCCTGCAATCAGAACAGAACCAAGCAGGCCTCTCTTCCTCCAACCCCTGAGACAAAAGATACAGAGCTAGACTTCTCAGGCCTCCTCAGGCCAGTCTCTGGGTAAAGGGAACAAAGAAAACACCAGGAATTCCGGTGGTGAGTAAGCCAATAGCCTGAGGGGACAGGGCTGTAAGGACCAATCACGCGGAAAGCCCAGAAGTCAGGGAGCTGAATGGGACAGAAGCCTCAAGCCTCTCACCATTCTCTACCACATCCCTTGCTGTCCTCTGGTCTGTTTCTTCAGGCCGAGGCTTTGCCACCTGAGAGAAACCCAGAAGTTGGGTCAGTGTCTCTCCTGGGCAGGGTCTTGGGATCAGTGGGGTGAGACAGTCCCTTCCCCAGCCTGAAGTCTCACCCAACCCGACCTCATCCCCAGGGACCCAGGACCACACTCAGCCCCACCTTGGGCTTCTTCTCCAGATCAGTCTCCGTTTTGGGACCCAGAAGGTGGAGAACCTGAGCAGAGAACAGAGTCAGGCCCAGGACAGGAGTGTTCTCTTTCGAGGAGCCCCTGAAGGACCCCGTCCACCCACCTAAGGGCTTCCTGGCCTGTCTACCAGCACCACCTTGAAAAACCTACCTAGCCCATCCCACCTCTGTTCCTCACATGGTTCTGCTGGCCTCAAATGCTCTTTCCCTCCTGAGGGTCCACACTGGGGTCAGGTAACAAAAACTACCATTTACAGAGAGGAACTATGGGCCTAGCATCAAGATAAGCAATCTACCTCGGCTATCACCCTCTTGTGATTCCATGACAGCATCCTGAGATGAAAGCCACATCACCCCTATTTACAAGATGAGGAAACCGAGGTTCAGAGTAAAGTGACTCACCCCATATTAGACCCAATGCAGAGGCCCAAGTCTTTTACTGCCCACCCAGGTACTGCCCTCTCCACACCAGACTCTATTATCCACCATCAAAATAGAGACAGGGTCTGCTCCCCTTCACTTCTGGTTATCCCTCAGTGGACTCTAGGCCCTGTCCATGGCAGGGCCTTTGCCTGCTTCAGCTCAAGGAGGTGCCCACCTGCATGTCCACTTCATGCTTGATCATTTTGCCATCTGCCCACTTGAGCATGGCCCGAGCCTCTCCTAGAAACATGGGCACAAGGAGCTGCAGAAAGGCAAGGGAGAGCACTTCCCACCCTCTTTCCCAAGAAAAGGTCCTAGTTGACCTCAGGAACCAGAGCCTGGGCCCAACCAGACCACTTTTTAAGGTGTTCCTCCTCCTCCCTCCACCTCCCTCTCACTCATGCCCAGAAGAGAAGGCATGACTAGAGAGAACAACACAGCCCCCTGCCCTAGGCCCTGCTCACCCATCAGCAGCCCCATGTTGAAATGATAACGCTCCACCAGGAGCTGGGGCCGGTGGCGATTTATGGTGGCCTCCACCTGCAGAAAGCCAAACCATGTGGTTTAGGAAAGTGTCTTTCAGAAACGCTATATAAGGGGGCCGGCCCCGTGGAGTAGCAGTTATGTGCACGCTCTCTGTTGCTGGTGGCCCAGGTTCGGATCCCAGGCGCGCACTGATGCTCCACTTGTCAGGCCATGCTGTGGCGGTGTCCCATATAAAGTGGAGAAAGATGGGCACAGATGTTCGCCTAGGGCCAGTCTTCCTCAGTGGGGAAAAAAAAAAAAGAGGAGGATTGGCGTGGATGATAGCTCAGGGCCGATCCTCGCAAAAAAAAAAAAAAAAAAAAAAAAAAAAACAACGCTATATAGGGACCCACACCCTCACCCTGAGTCTTCCTGGGTGGAGAAGCTGAGCCATTCCTTTCCAGGGTCATTACTAAGGAGGCAGCCAATGCCTGGGGAAAGACTCACAGCCTCCTCAATCTGCTCTGGGGTCACCACGATGCCCACACCACATTCCTGCTCAAAGTGCACGGTGTTGATGGGATCCAAGGGATGACTTCGCACATATTCAAGGGCAGCTGAGAAAGGAGAGGCAATGAGTTTGTGGCATCTCAGTTCCAAGAAGTAGGTAGACAGGGCCCTAATCCCATGAAACCCCAATTACAGTTTGGCCTCCTAAGAGGTTAAGCCTTGCACCACCCTAGAGAAGCCCTGAGCCCACAAGAAAGAAGCATATGTTCTGAGGGAAGCTCTCTTCCTCAGACCTACCCATTTCCCCAGTCAGTCTCACCAGAGGCGGCCCTCTCCATCCTTAAGTGCCATAGTTTAGAGGGAAGGGCAGAAGTAGGCATCTAGAGAGATATTGGGGGACGTGGCAGAAAGGGCAGATGGGGGTCATGGCTGAGGTGGGAAGCTGGAGGTGGAAGTGGCAGGACAGACAGGGGACTCACCGCTCAGCTGGGTCTCAGTGTGGATCTTCTTATTGACTATGTAGCTCACGAGGAAAGAGAGACGCCGGGGATCCTTGAGTCGCGAGGCCAAGCCATATAGCAGGGTCCCGGTAGCCTTGTCGATGGTGGAGCCCAGAGTCTGCTGCGCCTGGGGTCAGAGGGGTCAGGAAAGAAGCCCCACGCCCAGTAAGAAAGGCATGTGCGAGACAAGGTGGCTAGATGGGGATGGGACCTGGCCCGGGGCTGCGTTGGGGCACAATTGGCAGTCCAGGCTAGGGGCCGAGGGGCTCGCACCTGGGTCGCCGCCTCGCGCAGCTGCGCGCTCAGAGCCGCGTTTTTGAGCGTCTCCCGGGCCTTGTGCTCGCTCAGGCCGAGGCCAGTGAAGAGCGACAAGGAGTCCACAGTCGCCATCGCAGGGAACACCGGAAACCGGAAGAAATTTTGGGGCCAATCTGCACGTTGGCATTAGCCCACTGACCAATAGGAGAGCGAAGCCGCCAGAAAGACCCAATGGTGTCCTTTCTTGGAGAGAGGGGGCGGGGCTCCCCAGGGTAGTCGGCGCCGTTTAAGGAACAGAGGGGCTGCCAAACCAGCTTTTCCGGGCGTTTAACTTCCGTCTCCGCGCTCCGGGTCTCTTTTAGGAGCGATTTGCCGCGGACCTGGAGGGAAGGTGTTCAGCACCGAGGCAGGAGGCAGACGCAGGCATGGCCCTTGCTTTTCGACTTTTGTCCTTCAGCCCTGGAAACTTTGGGACCATCCCAATTCTGTTCTCGGGAGCAAATGTGAGTTCCTATCGCGTTTCTGTCGTCACGGCTTTGGAGTTGTCATGGAAACAGTTGAGCAAACTAAAGCCCGGGAAATCCGGTCAAGACTCCAGCGCAGAGAATGTACGGAATGGCCCATCCACCCCTCGAGGGGCCTCATAAGTCTGACACCCGAAGGCGCATACCTGGCCGGGAGAGGAGGTTTGGGTCAGGAGGGACCTCGCAGAAGTTCTGTGATGATTTGGTTTAACATCTCCTGGCACATTTAACCTCCTTGCCAAAGCATACAAATATTACCACATGAAAACCACAAGCAAATTAGGCCTTGAAATCCATCTGTAGGCTTTTGACAGGATATTTTATTGAAGTTGGGACAGGGTGAGGCAGAGGAGATAGAATCCTCATGATGATGACTATTGTGCTTGGGAGTTTCCCCACAGTCTCTCACTGGACTTCCAGGACCTGCTGGGAATTATCAGGCTAAAACAGAAGGTACAGTCTGTTTTCTTTGTGGAATTGGAGCTGCTGGTGGTGGGATGGTGAGGAGATCCCCAAATTTGGGATTGGAACTCAGGCTCTTGGAGGCCTTGTGTTCCCAATACTCCTGGACCTTCAAGGACTGGGCAGGAACCTGACTGCAGTCTGTATCCATATTCTGTGTCCTGCTTTGTAGCCATATCCCACTAATGACCAAGTTCCATTTCTGGGCCTACAGCTGAGTCCCACATGATGACCACATGCCAGATTTCACCCAGGGATACACGCTGCATCAGTATTCAGGTCCAGTCCCACTAATGACCAAGTTCCATTTCTGGGCCTACAGCTAGCTGAGTCCCACATGATGACCACATGCCAGATTTCACCCAGGGACACACACTGCATCAGTATTCAGGTCCAGTCCTGTGTCTTGGGGCTTCCCACCTCCCTATGGCCCCTTGGCCGCAGCCTGATGCCAATCCAGCCAAAGCCAGGTGCAAGCATTGAGCAGGGGATGCAGTGGAGTGGTGTCATAGACAGGCACCAAGAAGCAGAGCCACAGCCACACCAGGCCTGTGCTGAGTCCATAGCTGCAGGTGCCTAGCCCACCACAAAGGTGCCTGTGATGAGCAGGGTGCCTGCCACTTTCCCTGTCTCCTCTGTACCTGATGCCACCGAAGGATTCATTACAGCACCATCACCACCATCACTGAGTCCTGCAGGTCTGGTGATGGCCCCCTCAATGAGATCAGGGCCTGCATCCCCTTCCCTGGTTCCCTCATGGTGCCTACTGCGTCGACCCTGTGGCTTCATGTCACAGGATGAGGCAGTAGCCCCACCAGTGCTACCAAGAATGCCACGAGTGGCAGTGGCAGCTCAGCCAGTACTCTGGAGCCCTACGACTTGCACAGAACAGAACCATTAAGTTGTATGGACTCAGCCCTCGGGGGGCTGGCTTGCTTGCATGATGCCTGGCACTACTTTCAGGAAAATCAAGAAAAAGATAACCACATAGAAAAGCCAGGCAACAGCCAGCAAGGCCCAGCTATGGCAAGGGAAGAGGCAGGGTCCAGCAGCCAGGCCTATGGACAGGTCCCTGTGTCACAGGCTGACAGTAAGCAAAGAGGCAGTAGAAGCCACAGCGCTGGTGGCCACAGGAGCCTTGTGCAGATGCCACAGAAGGGTAATGTGGCAGGCTCAGCAGCAGTAGGGCTGCAGTCAGCGCGGATGGAGCCCCTTGATCAGTGCATCCAGCACATGCAGACCACTGGTGGCCAGACACTTGGGGCTGCACACAGCGAAGGCCCAGCACAATCCCACTGCAGCCCATGCCTAGCAAGCCCTCCAGCAGTATGCCAGCACCAGCACCCAACTTGGCAATTAAATCAGCTCTTCAGGCCCCTCTCCACAGCCAGCAACCCTACACGGCCCTTGTGCTGTTGTCCCCATAGGAAAAAGCCAACATTGGTCACAGGGCTAGCTTTCTCCAGGAAAGCTCTGCTCACCACCACCCCTAACTCAAGCCGAGGGTGAGAGGTACTATCAGGGCCCGCATGCTGAGCTTATTATAAGACTGGCCCCACAGGCTTGGGAGTAGGATGGACCTACAGGGCTGCAAGGACCCTGCCCCAACCTCTGCCTGCCCTTACAGTCTTTCTGGCTTATCTGAACACCTGCCTCTTGAGTACCTTTGCTCCTTGTCTGTCTCCCTCCAGCCGGAAACTCCCACTCCCATCCCCAAGCAATTGCAGACAAGAGGGAGCAGCATTATCCATGAAGAGAGGCAAGGAGGCTTCTCTCAAGATTTGCCCTTGCCATATGTGTGTACAAGGTCACAGAGGCTCTGAGGCTGGGACAAGCCTGCAAACCCACTGCAAGTGAACAGCCTGGGGCAATTGCCAAGAGCTCAGGTCTCAGGGACTCTTAAGAGAAGAAATGGCCTGGCAGAATCCCATACCCTCCTTCCCATAGGAAGTCAGCCAAGATTAACTCTGGTCCTCTCTGCTTGTCCTCCTTTTGGAGCAAGGTCTCCTTCCACACAGCAGTTTTTTTCCTGCTCTGTTCTCCCGAGGGATCCAGATGGTGCTCAAACTACAGCAAAGAGAGCCCTCAGAAGAGGAAAGGAGAAAGAGATTCCCCCAGTGCCTCCTGTTCCCCAAAAAGTATCCCCTGACCTGATGACAGACTGTCAGCTTCTGGAGCCTCATGGGGTACTCCTCCACTCCTTGGGTGTGAGGTATTGAGAGTGATGCCAACCACAGCTGCCTCCATGTGGGACCCAGAGCCAGTGGGATCAAAGGCCAGCAGGCAGGCCTCAGAGAGGCCTAAGGGCACTGGGGGCTTCATGACCTACAGGGCCTGACCTGGGACTCCACCATCTCTCCTCAGAACAGAGCCCTTTCAGGTTCTTTAACACACACACACACACACACACACACACCCCCCAAATGATGGGGAAGGGAGGTGGTGGCAGCACCTGGTGCATCACAGTCACTAAGTCTGCTTATTTATCATTTATTTTTAAAATATATTTAAACAGCAGCAATCACTTCCCAGATGCAAAAAAAATTACAATTTTTAGAATAAAATTATAACGTTTATAATGCAAGTCAGAAAGAATTGAAGGTACAACTGAGAATCAAATCACGCAGCACTGGTGGTGGCTAGAGAAGCCAAGGCCCACTGGTTGCGAGGGTCAAGCTGACGAAGAGGTCCCAACCTGTGAGGTTCCCACCCTCAAATCACACCCACAACTCCCCATTGATGAAGCCAGTGTCCTCTGGGTTAGAGAAAAGGAGAAGCGGCAAAGAGCTGAACCTCTGTGGGGGATCCCCCAAACCCAGTCCCCCCACCAGCCAGGGACCTGCTAATCGACCTCCTCCATGTTGCTGTACGTGGGGGCTGGGCGGTCCACAGAGGGGGCGAAGCGTTCAGGGGCTGTCCGCGTGGGGGCCACCTCGGGGGCCTGGCCAGGGCCTAGTCCCTGCAACAGAATATGAGGACAGGGGTTGGGGGCTGCCCAATATGCCGCCTGGCATCCCGGGGGTGCTGGCTTGGAGCCCCAGCACCCAAGGGAGGGCCCCAAGGCAGGTGCAGACAGCAGCGGCGTTGAGACAGAGAGACGAGATCGGGCCTGAACAGTCTCGCTTTATTAACACTTTAAATACAGGAAGCTGCTTGGGCAGGGCTAAGCCCCAGGTCAAGGGTCAGAGCAGCAGGACAAATGGACAGACAGCTGGATAGATACCCACCCTAGGATGCTCTGCCCCTGCAGGAGCCGCAGTCCCCACCCTCTCCCCTCAGATGCACACACTGAGGCCCAAATCCAAAGTGGTCCCCACCACAGACACAGGCATAGCCTGGCAGGCAGGCAGGTGGCCTCACAGCAGCTGCCTGCAGGCGAGCTCATCTCCAGCGACTCTGGGATACCAGAGGATAGAACACGTTGAGCACGAGGGCCACCAAAGCTGCCACGGTGCCCAGAACAAAGTACCGGAGGCAGCCCTCGTCTGGTGTGGTAGGGCCACATGGTGGGGGGCCCACCCAGTCTTGGGGCCCCCAGGGACCCAGGGGCGCAGGCCCCTCAGGTACTGGCTCCTCCTCGGCCTCCAGCTCCTGCCAAATCCGGGAAGCCTATGGTGTGCGGAAACGGCCATCAGCACCCAGTGTCCCTGAGACCCCTGGCCACGACAGTCCCACCCAAGGTGAATGGAGCTAATCCCCTACGTCCCAGCTCAAGCAGCAGGGAGGTGGGAAGGTGGGAGACAAGTGGGCCATTTGCAGGATTGTCTAGACTGAGAGTACCAGGGTGGGTAAATCTTAACAACATTTTGGCCTCCTCAAGAAGCTTCCCAATCGACATGCAGCTTCCCGTGGAGGGCCAGGAGGTTAGCTGATCAGTTTTTTTACCCAGGCCTCCCACAGAGGAGACTGGCTCATGGAGGATAGAGCTGCCAACACCAGAGTAATCTTCTGGCTCCCTCCCACCCACATCCATATCCTGACCACTGCCTTCTGCAGGGATTTCTCTGAGTCTGAGTATAGAGGGCTCAGGGGAGGAGAGAACAGCAGGGAGGAGGCCAGTCCAGAAAAGAGATGCAGCTGTGCCTACCAACCAAGCCTATGGCAACCCCTGTCAGTAAGAGATAGAAGACCCCAAAGGCTTGGCAGGGACAAATGCTCACCTCAGAGAGGATGACAGCCACCCTAGGCCATGGACAGCCAGAATAGGCTCTGTCCTGAATGCACATCAGAACACAGGGACGATCACAAGTGAGGGTCTGTGGGCTGGCATGGGGAGAGTGTGCAGAGGAAAGCTAGAGAGTGTTAGGTACAGACTGTTCATGGCACCGTACCCAGTGAGGTTTGGAGTAGCTGCTTGGCCTGCGCCAAGTGGGTGCCTATAGCACGCCAATGGCAGCATGTTGGTGTACATGCACCTTTGCAAGTGTCCATACAGCACAGGGATATCTCTGGCTAAGCCTTTGACATAAGGGAACCCTGTATCCAACTCTCACAAATCCCAAGGCTCTGGGAGCCTATGGCTGGAGGAGAGGAAGCTCTGCCCCACCCCCTCCCATCTGTGAGTCAGGCCCCACTCGTCTGCGAAGCCTCCCCCGTGCCTCACCTGGCTGGCAGCAGCCTCAGCTGCAGGGCCTACGTCTGGGTGGTGCTCAGAGTGACCTGCCCGGGGGGGCCTCTCCACAGGAGAGTTCCGCCGACGGTAGAAGAGGACATAGGCATAACGTGTCACGACCTGGCTCTCGTCTACTGTTGTCACCGTGCTGTCATCAAACAAGCGCCAGCCTATAGCGAGGTGGGAAGAATGTGAATATAACCTGTACCACCACCCCTACCTATCCTGCTGCCTGAGCGTGCCCTCACCCACGTCGCTGCGCTGGCTGCTGCGGTCATTGGGCAAGCGTGCACAGGCGGTGTAGTGGCCACCGATCATGCCTCCATAATGGTTGATGACAGCATACAGGTCATAGCTGGGCAGCTGCTCCTCTTTCTGACCAATGCAGAACTTGCTCAGATCCAGGTTCCTATGTTCCCAGCCAGAGAGAGGTAAGACAGTCAGTGGGTGCCCAGGATGTCTACCTTCGCCCCCAAGCCCTGCCTACAGTCACCAGGCCTATTGCTCACCGAACAGGGAACTCCACCAAGTCGTTGATCTTGTCACGCCATATGAAACTACGAAAGGAGAAGCGCTTGAGCTGCACAATGAGCACATTTGGCAGGCGCCACAGCAACAGCTGCTTGGAGGCCTCACGGTGTTGTTTGCACTGCGGGCAGTACCTGACACAGGACAGAAGTGGGGTCAAGACCAGCAGATCTCCACTCCACCCTGCCCCACTACCTGCCTGCTGCCCTGTCCTCACCAAGCCTCCTCAGGTGCCAGCACCTCAGGCCGCGTGAAGAGGTTCAGGCACTGGTCCAGAGTGAAGTGGCCAGCACGGGCAGCCTCACCAGCAGAGCCAGGATCCTCAGCACATTCCAGCTCCTTGGAGGCTACCAATACGAACTCCTGCAGGCGTTCATTGTTCCGCCAGACTAGAGCCAGGCTGCAGTCATCACCCAGCTCTAGTGGAGTATCTCCTGGAGACGAGCAGGAAGAGAGGTCAGGCAGCTGTGGAGAGCAGCCAGCCCAACCTACTCCATGATTCCCACCCACAGCCTCAGGCACCTTTGTCCTCTAGCCGCTGCTCTCGGTTGGATGCATCAATTTTATAGATAAAGAACTGGGGCGTGTGGGCATTCATGGCTTCACTAGGGTGTTGGTACCCGGGCACAGCAGCTATGAGAGAACATGATAATCAGAGCTCCCCTGCCTATCAAGGCCTAAACAAGCTTCCTCCAACCTCCCCTACCCCAGCTCCAGAGCCTTTCACTGGACTCTCACCTTCAGGCCGGGATACCCTCTCACCAGCAGGCAAGGTGCCAACTTCAGTGGGTCCACTGGCCAGCATCTCAGAAGAAACTCCACTGGAGCTGGGCACAGGGCCCCGGTCAGGGGCTGCCCATGCCCGGGGGACTCCAGGGTGCCCCTCAGCCACAGGGGTCACCAACTGGAGCTCAGGCAGCTGAATGGGGTCCCTCTCACTGTCTCCAGCCTCCAGGGAGCTAGTGGAGAGCAGCGTGGTGCAGCCAGGGCCCTGGGACTCCAAGGCCATGCGGCCAGGCTGGAAGGGTGGTTGGAATACACTCACAGAGTACCTGGCAATAGGCAGCAAGTCAAGTAAGGATCCTGACAAGCCCATCAGGCACCTCTGCCCCTCACCTACCCCAACCCTAATCCGACCACTGGGCACTTACCGGGCATAGCCCTCTAGCAGCTGAGCAAGACGGGCATAAGTGAGGCGTGAGGCAGGTACACTGACGAGGAAGGGGTAGCCAATGTTCTCAGGGCGGCAGAGGCCCTTGTGGTCAGGCCAATGAGTTTTCTGGCAAAGCCTGGAGGGAAGGGAGAGGTAAGAACAGAGCCTTAGTCTCACCTCCTATGACTCTACATTGGGCGTTAGCCTCTGGCCCTGGAACTGGGTACGCCAGCCCTGCCTCCCCCATGGCCTGAGAGTGGGGCAGCAGGTAGATGGCTTAAAACATATGTGCCTTTACGTGGAAGGGAGGTAGGGTGGCAAAAGAAGGTGAAGAGGAGGGATGGGGGAGACCATGGGGTTCCTCACTGGTTGCAGTAGCCCACGCGGTAGCACCGGGTACAGCGCTTCAGCTTCTCATCCTCTGACTGCTGCTTCCGCTGGCAGGCTGCACACTTGGAGATGGGGACGCTGGGCACCTGGGGGCGCTAGGTGGGTCGTCTGGCTCAGCAAGGCCAGGCCAGGTGGGAATGCCATCCCCCACCAGGACCATGTGCCATCAGGTTGGCCCCCACTCACCTGTTGCACCTCTAGCACCACCACCTGCTCCTTAGCCAACTCTGGGGATAGCAGCTCAAAGCAGAGGAGCACGTCAGATGGGGACACAGTGTCCAGTGAGTGGGAGGGCAGGAACACACGGTGGAAGCGATTCTTAATCACCTGGGGACAAAGAATACACAAATCCTATGTGAGGACAAGCCCTTTCCCTAGCCCTGCCCCAGAGAAGAAAGAGAAGGCTTGGCCCTCATATTGGGTCTAAGCAGGTAGGGGTGAGGACTATGTCCCAAAAGAAGCATATGTCTCTGTTGGCACCAGCCTCAGTGCAATGGAATAAGGAGCTTAGTGCATCAGAGAGCCTAAAAGACCAGAACTGGGGCAGGTATCAACCACACCAGCTCTCCACACTGAGGGCCTCTATCCTGCTATCAATTAGTGCAGCCCTGCCGAGACTGCAACACAGTTTTCATGGAGGGGCCACATTCGAGGAGGCTACTCCCCACCTCTACCCTCCTGAGGAAAAGGCACTGCCAGGCTAGAAGCCAGGAACTTTCGGGGAAGACCAGCACACAGATCTGGGATAATATGAAGGAGCAGCAAGATGGAGAAAGAACCATAGCCAGAGGAAGGATAGTCCTGCAGCTCAATCTCCTTGTTTGAAAAGAGAAAAACAGTTGGGGGCCACCACCAAAGTGGGGAGTAAACTCTGACAATGGCTGGGAACTGAAGGCACCTCTGTTGCACAGCCCAAATGCCTGGTTTCAACCATGCCTCAACCAACAGCACATCACCTGTCTTTATGCAGACACATGCACATTCTTGTGTACGTGTATAGATGCCAATGACTGTACACGTATGTCTGCATGCTGTATAAGAGTTTGGGGAAGAACATACACACCTCAGTCAGACGCAGGTTCTCGGGCTTCACGTGGACACTATGAGAGAGAGAGTCCAACACTTCACTTGCACTGGAGTTCTCCTTGCTGATGCTCACCAGGAACTGTGGTGACAAGAGTAGAGTCCATGGGGGAGGTGGGCCAGGGTCTCTGGGATAGCCCAGAAGTCGGGGCTTACTCCTCACCTTGATGGGCTTGCTGTGGGGCTCCCGGGCAAAATAGAAGACGGGGAGAACCTTTTGCTTCTGTGGCAAGGGCACCGGCAGGTACAGAAATGGGTCAAAAGTGATGGAGACCTGCGGATGCACAGGTGGCATTGGGTGGCTGCACAGGGAGCGGAGGGGTAGGGTGCTTGTGGCCAGAGAACCCAATCCAGGCCCTCAGATGGCTCTCAGGGCCTCACAGCCAACCAGCAAACCCTCAGGGTTGAGAACACTGGATAGACCAGAGGAGGACCACCAGGAGAGAACAATCCCTCTCTCTGGCACTGGAGGCCCTGCTCAGCCAACCACTTCATCAATTTGCCCTTCACTTGCACTCCATGTGTCTCTCCCATCTTAGCCATACCCCTGCCCCACCTTACAGCTGTCTTTGAGCCCAAACATCACTTTAACTCAGCCAGGAAGCCTACCCAGCCTGACCTCTGCAGCCCACACAGGAGCCTATGGCCTCCCTGTCAGCTTCCTTGCCCAAACCTTGCCCTGCAACACCTAAAGATGCATATGCCTCTGACCTCAATTTGACCAGGCTAGCTAGGCCAAGCTAGGGGTTCTCTTTCTAGGGGAGCCCATCACACCTTGGCACACACAGGGCACACCAGCTTCGACTTGTACTGGCCCTGAAATAGGTCCACGATGAAAGAGTCATTCCTCATCTTGTGCCGCTGCCATGCTTCCTCAGCCACCACCTGAGGGGCAGAATGGTGAGGACTGAAGAGACCTGGCAACTAGGATGTGCATGAGACATGCCAGCCTCCACCCCCAACCCTGACCTCATCAGGCCGCCCATCTGAGTCCACGGTCTCTGTGTAGGGCTTGTTCTGAATGCGGTTCAGGTCCTCGTGCAGCCCATCCAGCAGGAAAGCCATGAACTCCTGGGCATCATGCTGTGCATAGCCTGTGAACTGGCTGGCCTTGCTGGCCACAATGGCCTGGATGCAGGGGCAAGGTGTGAGCATGGAGCCCCAGCACCCACTGTGCACCCAGCTGGCTGGCCCTCCCCACCCTCTCCAGCCAAGGGTGGGAGTGGCCACAGATCACCTTCAACTTGGAAGGCTGGAAGGCATGGTGGGTGCCCTTCCACAGCGCCCGAAGCAACACGGCAAAGCCGATGGCCAGACGCCCACCAGTCCCAAGAGGGTTGTTGTAGTTGATCTCAGCCTCAAAGGAACGGTCTAGGGACAGCAGCCAAGTAGAGGTGTGAGCAGGGGAAGGCATCCCCTATGCCCATGGCCCTGGGCTCCAAACCCTGCTCTTACCATGGAAGAAGTCCCGGAGCTCCCGAGTATTGGACAGAGACTGAATGACGCTGTTCATGAAGCAAGTGTTGCCTAGATTGACAAGGCCAGTGAAGCCTGGCAAACACACCTTCTTCTCTTCCTCTTCCTCTTCCTCTACACTATCTCCACTCACAGGGCTGTGGGGCATTGGAGGCACCATACATGTGGGCTTGGGCTGTGGGAGCAAGGGGGGCATGAGAGAGCAGCCCTGAGGCTCTCCAGCCTCCATCCTTGTTCCTTTCCACCCCAGGACTCTCACCGAGGCCAGGTGTGGCTCTGGCTTTGGGGCTACATGCTCCATGGGGGTGCGGGCTGCCACACCATCCAGCCCTGTGTCCTCAGATCGAGCCTTGGGTTTCTCCTTCTCTACAGCCCGGGATTCCTCCTGGCCTGTCAGGGGGTGGGGGGCACCTCCCGGTGGAGCTGAATCCAGAGGGGTTGGACCTGTCGGCACGGCAACCTTTGCACCACCCACTGCACCTTAAAAAGGGGGAAAGAGGGGGCTGGTGGTTAGCAGCATGTGGCAGGGGTGGGGGTCCCAGGCATGTGGGCTGGGCAATGAAGGGAGCTCGTGTGCAGACCTCGTGCAGCTGGAGCCTCCAGGCCCCCCCAGCGCTGACTCTGCCGCTTACGGAGGCAGATGTCGATGCGAGAGGCTGTGAAGCAGAAGGTGCACTGCTCTGGCTCAATCAGGTTCCTGCGGGAAAAGGCTGAACTCAGGTGGAGTAGGCGTCAGACTAGACAGGCCAGGGAGATGGAGCCCAAGGTGGGACAGGCACAGTGGTGGGGCCGGGCACCACCCACCTGAGCTTCACCTGCCAACGGAAGATGGTGTGGGGCCCACAGCCTGGGTGCAGTCTCAGGAAGTTTCCGTCCCTGCAGAGGAAGAGCAAGGGTAGGGCAAGAGGAAGAGCATGAGACACAATGTCCTGCCTGAAGCATACTGTCTGCCTCATCTCCTGCGCACCCACCCACCTGGTCTGGAAGATAAGCGTGAAGTCCTGCTCGCGGAAAAGAACTCGAGAGGTGTCCCTTCGGATTTCCTTCACGTACACGTGCACCACCACTGAGTCCGGGCCCTTCTCATACGAGTCATTCTTGACAAATGCCAGGTTCACCATGGACTCGGGCTCTATGTTGAGACCACAGCTCAGTGCCACCCAGAACAGGTTCTAGCCTGTTGCTGTTCTACTCCCTACCTGCCCACCAACCTTGCAACACAACCTATGGCTCTGCCTGCCCACCATCAGCCCCACGTTTACCATCCACCAAGGCTGCAGCATCTGCTGCTACTGCCATCTCCTCTTTGGAACGGTCACCTTTCTCAGGGTCTCTGCTCCGGGCCACGGCTGGGGAAACTGGGTCATTCCTGAGGGACACTGTCTTCTTTCCTGCCAAAAGTGCTAGATTCTCCTCTGAGCCCAGGAGGCAGGTCTGGGGGTTCAGCGGTGGTACCCGGAGTTGTTCCTCAGCTTCAGGCTATTCATGGCGAGACGGTGGGCAGGATCAGCCCAGCAACTGGCAGGTGGCCCCCCACTGCAGTTGACACCTTTCCCCCACATTTCCCAACTCCCACACAGACACCCCACTCTCACCTGGGGGGCCGGCTCAGCCAGGAAGGGGGGGGCATCGCCTCGTGGTCCAGGGCCATCTCTGGACCCCTCCCCCTCTGGTCCTCTGCGGAGATGCACAGCCCTCTTGGCACTGGGCCCTGCCTGGGCCCCGGGGCCAGCCCCTGCGCCTACCTCACCACGGCCCTGGGCCCGCTTCTGGTTCCGGGCCTCCTGCTTAGCCCGACGGGGCTCAGGGCCTGGCTCCAGGGCAATGGGAGACGGCTCTTGCCCATTCTCCTGGCACTGCAGCCCTGACACCAACTCCTGGGTCCCTAGAGATTTCTTCTGCCAAAGATACAGCAGTCAAGCCCTGTTATCTGCACTGGGTATCCCTACCCCACCCTGCTCTGGAACTTACCAGGAGAGAGGGCCATGTGAGCAGAGGCACCTTCTTGGGCAGCACCAGCTGCAGGAGACCGCCTTTTCGGCCCTGCACTTTGGTGCAAGAACTTTCTATTTCAGCGTAGAAAACACCACCCCACTGCCGACCACCTGGAGACAGAGTAGGGGCAGTAAGCTGGGGTGCAGGATATCAGAGGATTCAAATATACTGCTGGGCTCAGGGTAGATGGACACACCTGGAAGCCGCACCACACAGTCTGTGTCTGTGAAAGCAGCATCCACCTCCTCCAGCCGCAGGGGACCGGCTCCCACACGCAGCTTGACAATCACCTCATCTGCACTCTGCCTCCAATCAAGCAACAGCTCTGTAGGGGGAGTGCCAAGGAGATGGTGAGGGTCTCAATGAACTCCTGATGGGGATAAGCAAGTACCAAAAACCCAGACCTAACAGGACTGCTCCAGGTGAAGGCTATACCTCCGGTGCCCCCTCCTGTCCCCTAGCACTCTAGCACTCAAAAGGTCTATTCATTACTTACCCTCTTTGGTCTGCTCCTCCCGAGGAGCGGACACTGACCCTGACAACAAAAGAAAGAACAGGGAAACGATGATGGGGAGGCAGCCTCCAAGACCCCACCACCCCACCAAGCAACATCTTCAGGATCTCAGCCAAGTACCCAGACCTCAAAGCCGAGGCTCTACCCAGCCTGCTACGGATCCTTCTCTCAGCATCGGACCAGGACAGAAGGAACAGCAAAAAAAGTCATCTCCCAACCCCCAATCTGCATGCACAACAGGAAGCTAGAGAAAGGCGACAAGCATTCTGGGAATGCCACTACCACCTCTCCTAGGATCTCCATCCTTGCTCTCCTGGTTTGCTCGATCCTTCTGCTTCTTCTTACTGGTGGCCTCCTCCAGTCCTGGGGGCCCTCTCCTTGGGCCTGTGGCACTGGCCCCGCCAGACATCTTGAGCAGCTTGGTTGACAGCCAGAGTGCCCCGGGGTTGGCAATGGCGTCTGGGTCAGGGCTACGGCGCTTTCTTCCTGGCCCAGCTATCTTGGCAACTCTCTGTGGTCAGATTCTCCAGCAAGGAACTGACAACCTAACAAGAAAGGACCTGTGATCACTACCAAGGCCCAACAATTTACTCCTTGGTTACAGCCAGGGCTTGGCAACCCAGGATGCTCCTGACCCCACAGAGAAGTATCTTTCCACCACCTGATATAGCCCTGGACACTCTCAGACTATTCTGAAGGGAGAATAAAGTGCAAGTAGCAGCACCCATTTCTGGCCAAGCCTCCTAGATGCCTGCCATACAGATTCACAAAGAGGGAAGCCTCACTGAGGAGGTGCCAGGTCAAGGCAGCCATGGCCTGGGCCCAGGCTCCTCCACCAATCTGGAGAGGAGCCATGGCTCCAGCCCACAGGGCTGGCGCTCTGCGCCGGGTGCTCACTTTTCCTTCACTCTCACTGGCTGCTTAGTCACCACCCAAGAAGTAGGAGGTGGAGGAGGAAGGCAGGAAAAGAGAAGACAATCAAGCAGCAGGAGGACCAGGCTCTGTGGCTGAAAACAGGCCCAGCCCAGGTGCTACCACTGCCCAGGCAAGGTCCTGGGATCAAGGTGCCCCATCTGCCACCTATCAACTTCTACCCTCCTCTGAACCTGCTCCTGCGCACTGCTTGGTCTTATTTTCTACATCCCAAGAGAGATTCCTCTCTCCAGCTGCTGTCCCAAGCAGAGAGGGGCTTCAAAAGCTGGGGTGAAAAGGGTGTCCAGATATCATATTATCCTTTCAGCAGCAACCCTGCCCCAGAGCAAAGGCAGGGCAGGCATCCAGTTGGAAACTGAAACACACATCATCCCCTTCCTTCCCAAGTCCATTGCTCATCAGCTCTGAGCCAGAGACCTACCCAGTTTCCCACAGATGCACCGGTGGATTCTGGGCTGTTTCTCCATCCAAAATAAAGTTCTCAAAAGTGAAATAAGGAAAAATAAAGTTCTCAAAAGTGAAATAAGGATAAATCCATGGATCCAGGACCCCTGGCAGCCTCAAACTCTGCCTGCGACAGTAGCAGGACAGTGACTAGTCTACGTTCCCCAGAGTGTGTGTGCGTGTGTGTGTAGCGGAGGCGGGGTGCAGATATCCTTCCACGGGTCAGATGTGGGACTGGTGGGCTGGATCTTTAATGACGACAGGTCCAGAGCTGAGGGGCAGACACTCTCCGCCTCTTTGCACCCAGGCCCCACCTAAGATCGCAGGTCGCGTCCCTCTCTCATCCTCCCGGGACATCTACACGGGAAAGGGACTGCCTAGAGACCCAAGCCGGCCTAATACCGCCGCGCGGGGTTACTGACCACAGACCACCGCCCCTGCCGGGTTGCGATCTAGCTCCAGCCACTGAACCCTGGGCCCACCACCACCTCCTCCAGGAAGCCGCCTTCACTCGCCGCCAGCCCTCTCTGAGGCGGAAGGCTGGCCACCAGCGTAGCGTAACGGCCCCGCCTGCATCGGTGGGCGCAACACGCCGCGGGACTCGAAGGGTCGAGGCTGGCACAGCCCGTGACCTTGAACAGGCCACCCTGGGCCCGCGTCGCGGCCTCCCTGCTCCGGCCGGACAGGCAAATAGAAGCCGGTCCCACTCACCAAGCGAGGCCGCTGCCGCCAGCCCTCTTCGGGCCCTGGCAACCCGCTCTCGGTTCCGGTTCCGGGCTCAGGTCGGTTCCGGTTCCGGCGCGCCCTTTCCCTGTCGCGGCGCCGCCGCCACCGCCTCAGCCGCTTGTTTTGTTTCGACTTCTAGTTACAGCCACGGGTGGCTGAGCGCCGAGCTGCTGACGCACTTCCGGCGGGAGCGGGCACGCGGCAACAAGCAGCTCCGGGGCGGGCCCCAACCGAGAGGGCGGGGCTCCGGTGCCTTGGCCTCGCCGGGGCTCTGCTGGTGGCCGCCTGGAGGTTCCTCCGGAGGCTCCGCTCCCCCAAATCAGAGTCAAGACAACAGAGTAGGGATTCACACCAGTTTATTGGGGGCTTTGCCAGGCTGGGAACTGTTCCATACATAGGCGGTAACGCGTGCGGGGCGGGGCTGGGGACTGGGTAGGCCTCGGGCAGGGGTCACTGGCAGGTGTTGTAGATCTGGACCTGCAAGTTGATGGCTTGAAGCACGCTGCGCATTCTGGCCTCCAGCCCATCCAGCTGGGCGGCTTTGCCCTCCAGCGCTCGCTCATTCTCCTCATAGGTGCCCTCCAGCTCTAAGAGGGGCAGATTCAGCTGAAGGGTCCTACTCCCACAGTCCCACATCTCTGGTGCCCACCCACCCCGATCCTCACCTTGCAGCCGCTGCAGTTTGTCCTGAGCAGCCTGCAACAAGCCCCGAGCCTCATCCCGCAGTTGCTCTGCCCGCGACTGCGCAGCCAGCACACCCTGGGCCTTGCGCTCAGCCAGGGCCCTCACTGTCTGATACTGGTCGCCTAGTGGACCCTGCAGCAGCTGTGGATGTAGAGGGCAGAATCAGGATGTAGACCCAGTCATGTCACCAGACCCAGGATGTCACCCAGTGGAGGCCCAGCCTCTACCCTTAACCCCTCCAGCTGGCTCTGCCTCAACCCACCTGCTCAGCCTCTCTGGCACGACCCTGGGCACTGCCTGCTGTTTCTTCAGCGCTAGAGGCTGCCAGGCTATTCCCTGCTCGTTTCAATTTCAGAGCCTCCAGGAGACCATCCAAGTGCTGAGCCCGTTCGCCTGCAGAGCTCAGTGCCTGCTCTGCACCTGCCATCCTCTCCTGTACCTGCCATGGGTGGGCCCAAGGTTAAACAGGTCTATGGGGCATGCCCATAGCCTTGCCCCACTGATGTCCCAGAGCGACCACACCTGGTGCAGGGTCTGTTTTGTGTCCTGTGTGTCAACCACTGCTCCCTGGATGGCACCTTGAGCAGCACCCTGTGCCCGCTGGGCCTCCTCCAGTGCCGCCTGTACTGTCTCTGCCTTCTGTTTCTCACCCTCAGCCCGGCTCCTGGGGAAGAGAGGGAATCAGGACCTGCAAATATCAGGACCAGGTGTCAAGGATGGGGCCCAGGGTCAGGGTCAGACCTTGCCCGCCATGCATCCTGCAGTAGCTGCTCTGCCCGACGCACATCGCCCACAGTACGCGCCAGGATCGTGTCCACATCCGCCAGGCTCCGGACCCGCTCTGCAATTGCGCCCGCCAGGTGATGGATCTGCTCAGGTGATGCTGGGATAGAAAGCTCTAGCACCCGTGTGGCCACCATCTCAATGCTATCAGGATCAGCCCCCTCCTCTATGGGGACACAGACAAGGGCTTAGGGACACAGATTCTCCAGCATGGGCATGGGGACACAATCTTGGGGTATGGACTCAGGGACCGCACATGGGATATGGGTTTGCTAATAGGCATAAGGATGTAACCACAAGGAAAGAGACTATACATGGGGCACAGACTCAGGGTCACGGACTTGGGGACCACATATGGGCAAGGGCTCAGGGACCAGAGATGGGGTCATAAACACAGGTCCAGTGCAGGCCCTGACCTAAGTAAGAACTAAGGGACACAAGTATGAACACAGACACGGGGGAAACAACCACATGGCCTGGGCCACGCGAGAGGCTCACGGCTGAGGAAGTCCTTCACACTCTGGATAAGTTCCCGCAATTCCTGGTTGGCCTGCTCCACCTGTCCCTTGGAAGCATTAGCCTTGTCCAGGGCTGCCTGGGCCTGCTGCTGTGCCTCGCCTGCCTGTCGACGGGTCTCAGCCACCTGGCTGAGGATGCCACCACCTTCTGCCAGTGCCCGCTGCAGCTCTGCCTGGGTGTGCCGAGCCCGACCGAGCGCCAGGTCTGCCATGGCAGCTGCCCCGTTGCAGCCAAGGCCCCCACAGCGGGGCTGCCCATCCTCGTCCCGGCAGCCGGCACCCCCACAAGGGCTCGTAGCACAGGGTGCATCCCCTGGGGGCCCACACACCTGCCACACACAGAATAAGTCAGGGCCCTGTGAGGGAACAGCCACACCCACATGTCCCACCCCATGCTTGTGCCTCACCAGTTCATTTATGCTTGTCAGGCTCAGGGTGTGGGTTTGGGCAGAGAGCTTGCCCAGTGCCCGCTGGTTGGCCATGTGTTTGCGGTTGAAGTCCTCCCTCTGGGCACCCATCAGCACCTCTGTCCGGTGCCGAGTGCCTGCTGAGTTGCTCACAGGGCTGGGCACTGTCAGGGCCGATGTGTTGGCACGACGTTCTGCCTCTGCAGACAGGCTGTGGGCATGGCGGATGCTGTCATAGGCACCTAAGTTGGGCAGAGGCAGGCAGTCAGCTGAAGATCAGCCCTGGTCCAACTGCCTAGTTGGCCAACAACTCACCCAGGAAGTTTGAATGCTTGAGCAGGTCCAAATGCTGGTCGAGCTGCCGCAGTGTGAGATTAAGTGCAAGCCCATCTCGCTCCAGACTGCTTAGTGCATGGTTGGCATTGAAGTTCTCGTCCTGAACATCTGTCAGCTCTGTCTCCAGCTGGGTCAGGTGCTCAGTGGCCTCCCCAATTTCATGCCTGCGCCAGTGAGGGAGTGAAGTGTTTATAGAGGTTTCAGCCCTGGTCCATTGGGCCCCTGCCCCATCCCACCATGTATCCTCAGGCCCATCCTCACCGCAGCTCCTCTGTGGCCTCCAGGAGCTGTGCAGTGGAAGCAGCTGAGGTGTTGCGGGCACCCACAATCCTCTGCACAGTGCCCAGCTTCTCTTGCATGTGCTGGAAGCTGCTCTCAAAGGCACCCAGCACACCCGTCTGCTGCAGCTCCTGTGCTTGCTGCTCCAGGCGCCGTGTACGGGCAGCCAAGTCCTGCACCACGCGGTCCCAGTCCCCAAAGCATGCGTGGCAGGGGTGGCAGGCAGGAAAGACACCCGAAAAGCCACGGGCACACTGGTCACAGCGCACTCCAGACACACCCAGGCGGCAGCTGCAGTGGCCTGTGGAGCGGTGACACTGAGGCGTGTCTATTCCACGAGGGTCACAATCACAGGCTGCAGGACAGGGCAGACAACAGAGTTAGGGTGCCAGTGGAGCATCCTGGGAAGTCCCCCATCCACCCTGGCCCTGCTGGCTCCCTCACCACGGCACTGCAACCCAGGGTCTCCCCAGTGGAGTTCCTGGCACTCAGAACAAGTTCGCCCACCGAAGCCAGCACGGCACTGGCACTGCCCTGTGAACTAGAGTGGGAACAGGACAGAGGTCAGAGCCTCAATCAGAGGCTTGAGGCAGACAGCTGGCCCCCTCCACCTGGGGATCCATAGGAGGGTCCCATACCTCATTGCAGGTGGGCCCTCTGGCTCGGCTTGGGTGGCAGGCACAGGGCTGGCAGCCATGGCCACTGGTAAGGTTCCAGAAGTTGGGGGCACAGCGGTCACAGCTAGGGCCCTGGACATTGGGGAGGCATGGGCACTGCCCACTGCTTGGGTCACAGTTGCATCGGTCAGTGGATGGGCACTGCTGGGGATCTGTGCCCAGCAGGTTGCAGGTGCAGCCTGTGCCACCCAAGATGGGCACACTGATCAAGGGGAGCCAGAGCAACGGAGCCCCACCCCAGCCATCCCCTCCCATACCCACACTCACGGCGACAGCTCTGCCGGGCAGCCTGCCCATGGAAGCCAGGCTTGCAGTGGGCACAGTGTGGCCCCTTGGTGTGGTGTAAGCAGTGCAGGCATTGCCCCGTGTGGGGGTCACAGGCATCAGGGTCCGTGGGGTCAATGTTCCCACTGCACTCACATGGTTGGCACCAGCCGCCTGGCCTTGATGGGTCCCCAAAGTGCCCAGGGGCACAAGCTTCACACCGTGGCCCTGCCCACAGTCATGGGGAAGGTGTGAATGCTCAGCCCAGCTGTCCTACCCTGATCCCATGCCTGCACCTTACCCACTCACCTGTGTAGCCTGCCCTGCAGTGGCACACAATCTGCTGGGAGTACCCATCCCGATGGCAAGAAGTAGCAAAGTGCCGCCGGCTCCCAGGGCCTTCAGGGCAGGGACAAGGCCGGCACTGGTCCCCATATGGCAGCCGCGGGTCCCCATGGAAGCCAGCAATGCACCTGCGGGGAGGGGCAGGAAGAGATGTGTCATATCTGAGCAGGCTGCCCACCCACCAACCCACTCATAGCTGCTCCAGGCTCACCTTTCACAGTGCTCACCCACTGTGTGATCACGGCAGCCCAGGCAAGCGCCTGTGTGGGTGTCACATTCGTCTGCATGCCCATTGCAGACACATGGCCGGCAGCTAGGGAATCCCCACTGGCCACGCTGGCAGCGGTCGCAGTGAAGCCCAAAGGCACCAGTTCGGCAGGAGCATTGCCCACTGGTCCCTTCACAAAGGCTGCTGAGTGCCCCCTCAGGGCTGCACTGGCAGGCTGGGGGCAAAGCAGAGGCTGAGCCAGGGAGGGAGTTTGAGGGGAATCTGTGTGGGATCAGGGTGGGAAGGTCAGGGAATGGAAGAAAACTTCAAGTGACCCAGAGCTGAGAGTATAGGGTCCAATGCAGAGTTAGAGGAAAGAAAAAGCAGAGCCAAGGGTGGAGAGAGAACATTAGTGGGGAGGAGAGAGAAGAATCAGAGGGAGGGAGGGAAGAAGTGGCAGGCCAGTACCTTGACAGCCTGTGGGGCCAAAGCCATAGTAGCCAGGGGCACAGAGGTCACAGCGGCGCCCAACCACTGCAGGTTTGCACAGGCACTGACCGCCATGGGGGTTGCACTCAGAACTCAGTGAGCCCTGGGGGTCGCACTGACAGGCTGTGGAGAGGAGGGATATGGCCAAGTCAGGCTGGGACCCCACACCACTGGCTCTGTCAACCCACATCACAGACACGCACGCAGGGCACCGTTGTAGAGCAGGGTGGACAGGCTGATGAGGAGTGGGGCACAAGCCTCAGAGGGAAGAGTCTTGCTGGGCACCAGACCCTCCTCATGGCAGCGGTAGCGTTCAAAGGTGGCACGACGCTCCAGGGAAGCAGCATCACCCCCACTAAACACCTCCAGCACCAGAACATGGGGCAGCAGCACCAGCTGAAGAGATGAGCATGGAAGAGTGAGGTTCAGACTCAGGACCATATTGGCACTGCAGAGCACTTAGCTTAGCACCGTCATGGGCCTGCCCATTCTGTCACAGACCCCTCCTATCCAGCCACAATTACAAGTCCCATCCCACACGCCCTGCCATCTTGGTTGGTGTGGGGAAAGGGGACTGTTCACCGAGTCAATGAGCAGGCTGGGTCCAGAGTAGGGGGCATCAGGCTGGGCACTTCCCCCTGTTCGCACCAGCTTCAGATGCAGCTTGTAGGAGTTGCCAGGCTCAAGGCAGACAGGTCTGGGAAGCACCATGTACCTGGGGGTGGTGACGACAGGTATGGGGGACATCCAGGGTCCCCATACTCATCATGCTGGGCTTCTCTCCTTGCCCCCCCAGCAACCAAACCATCGGCCAAGAAAGAGATTAGGGCTAGGCCAGGCTGGGCCGGGCTGGGCCAGGCCAACAGACAACTGAACAATCTGACAGAGAATCTGTACAGAAGATTACCATAAACCTGCCTCACCAAAAACATTCCATACAACCTTGCAACCCTGCAGCATTTCCCTGGCACAAATACTTGCCAATTATTCTTCAATGACTTCTTCATACTTCCTCCAACCTTGACCTCCAAGCTCCAATCTCTGCTCCTCTTCACCAAGACTGCATCACCTCCCCCATCTCTCCCTCTCTCCTAGGTCATTCCCATCAGCCTGTAAAACCATACTAGGGTTCTTTTATCCCCCCTGAAAAAAATCTTCCCTCAATCCTTTAAGTCTTCTCCTAGTTGCTGCCTTGTCTTTGCTGTACTGCCCAACAAATTCCTAAAATTCAACTGTAGTCACTGCCTCCACTCTCTAGCCTCCCATTCCAGTGGAACTTCTCCCCAGCATGCCCTGGAGACAACCTAGATGTAGCCAACCTAGATGTCACCAATGACCTAGATGTAGCCAAAGCCAGCGGACACTTCTCTATTCTTATCTGCTCCAGTGTTCAGCAGCATGCAATGAGATCAGTGCACCATCCTTCCTGAGACACTCTTCTCTTAGCCTCTGGGAACCTGTCCATACTCCTCATTTCCCCCCACCCCCCAGCTCCTCCTTCTCTTCTGGCCTCTAACATTGGAATACCCCAAAGCTTGGTTTTAGTCCTCCTTCCTTTCTCTGGTCATTTCATCTAGAACCACCCCTTTAGTGACAAGTCCCAAATTTATATGTCTAACTTGAGCCCTCCCAGTAATTCTAGACACAGAAATCCAACCACTCACTGGCCTTCTCCCCAAACATCTCAGAACCTCTCCTCCCTATGTCTCCATCTCAGTAAAGAGCCCCACCCCCATCCAGATGCCCAAACCAAAAACCATAGAGTCACCTTTCCACTTTCTCTCCCTTTCCTACATGTCTAAGCCATCAGCTCCGCTGCTAGAACCCTCTGGAACCTCCTTCTTCTCGCCACCTGTACTGCTAGACCTCAGTCTAATCCAGTGTCACTCAGCTAACTCAATAGCCTCCAGCAGATCTTCCAGCTTCTACCTTGGCCCCTGTAAGTCTATTCTCCACTCAGTAACTAGAGAGATATTTGTTAAACACAAGTCACAGTTGGCAAAATGTCTATCATGGGTACAGCCAAGTTCATTACGCTATGCTCTCTGTTTCTGTGTATGTTTGAATATTTACATGATGAAAAGTTAAAAAAGAAGTAAAACAATAAAAAAGATACATAAAACAAATACTTACAAAATGTAATAAAACGTTAATCAGACCAGCCACGTCCCTGCTCAGAGTGCTCTGATGCCCTCACTTCCCTCCATGGGTACTCCCTATAGTGACACTGGGTGGTTTCCTATTAATTCCTGTCTTGGCCTCTAGAACTTAGACCCCTAAGAGACCAGGCATTTTTCTGTATACTTCCTTCCTCTGACCAGTGCAATGCCCAACAGCACCTGGCAAACAGTACTCAGGAGAAAGCACTTGAAGGAAAGAACAAATGAATGAGCAGTGGGGTCTTCCAAGTGCCCTGCAGGGAGCTTAGGGCTCACCCACAATCCCCTACCATTGTGAGTGCTACAATTAGTGCCCTCACCTGGTGTCTGGTTGCAGGGTCCCTGGGATGTGGTCATCTTTGGGCAGCACATGCCCACACAGGCTACGGGCAGACACAGGCCCTGGGCGCTGCACAGTCAGTTCCATCTCTGCCCATTGCTCAGGGACCTGGGGGAATAGGATAATGGAGAAGATGCTCCCACACCCAGAGGTTCAGCTCTGGGTTAGGTATCACAGGATCTGACCTGGGGCTCCAAGCGCAGCAGCAGATCATAGTCCATGGCTCTTGGCACAGAGGCCACCAGGAACTCCAGTGCCTGGCCTTGCCGCATCCTAACGAAGCCCGGGCCCGTCCAGGATGGAGTCCCCCCAGGAGTCACCAGGCGCTCCACCACATCAAGCACCTGGGAGGCGATGTGGCTGGGGGTAGGGGCTCAGGCGAGGCACTGCCTCTTCTGCCACAGCCTGTCCCCCAAACCCCAGCTCTCCAACTGAGGCCCTGCCCAAGGCCAGACACCCCACCACCCACACAAGGCACCACCCATAACCCTACCTCTCTAGCCATAGTCCCACCCATGCCCTGCCCTCTAACACTGCCCCCCTACCTGCCCTTGGGCGTCCTCAGCCTCCCAAGTTAAGTGGTCAAGGAAGGGCCGGAAGTAGCCAGGCCGCACCTGCTCACAGCGTCGCCCTACCATGTGCTGGCGGCAGTGGCACTGACCTGTGGCCTCATTGCACCTGGAGAGCACACAGTTACTCAAGAAGACCCCCTATCCTGCCCAAGATCTTTTCCCACCCCTTCTGGGGCCCCCTATATACCACTTACTGGGGATCCAAGGCACCACCCACGTCGCAGTCACATGGACGGCAGCCGAGTAGGTCATGGCTCAGGCCCCAGTGGCCGGGCTAGGGGAAAGGAGGTTGCTGGGGGCCAGAAACAGACCTCCTTGCCACCCAGCAGGGAATCCAATGATGGCTCTCAGCCTCTACCACCCCTTCATGAAAACGTGGCCCCTAGACTGCTGGTTCTCACCCTTGGCCTCCCAGACCTGAGGCCTCTCAGCCAGGACTGGACCCTAAGCTCTCAGCACCCACCCACTGGAGCATGGACAGCACTTCCTAGCCCTGCGCTCTGAGGATAAGTCCAGGATCCCAGAACCCCAGCCCCCTCCAATCATACCAGGCAGTGGTTGCAGCCACGTCCAGTCACTAGACGCTTGCAGAAACAGGTTCCACTGCTGGGGTCACAAGGGGTGCCCCCAGGCACTGTGCCCCGTGCATCACACTGACACCCTGCAGGGAAGGAAACCCATTAGCACTCTGGGGAGCTGTGGCAGTGAGAGTCTTCAGTTGGGTCAAGAGTAAGAGGTCAGGTTATAAGCCAGTATGACCTCAATAAAATAATTCAAAAAAAAAAAAAAAAAAGAGAGAGTAAGAGGTCAAGGGTTAAGGCCAGCACAGGAGTTAGGGGGGGAAGCACATACGCCGGCAGCCTACAGGGTCACTGGCACTGAGCCCAAAGAAGCCATCACGGCATTGTTGGCAGCGAGAGCCCACCACATGTTCTTTGCAGCGACACTGGCCCGAGACGAGCCCCAGTGCAGGATCGTCATGGGGATCACAACGACCACCGTCTTGGGAACCCATGGGGTCACAATCACAGGCTGAGGGCAAAAAGAAGTACAGAGTCACCCTATCCCAACTAGCCCAGCACCAGTCATCTCCCAAGCCCCCACCCTGGATTCCCATTCTGGCTCTACCCTACACCTCCCACCCCTGCAACCTGGCCAACAGTCTGGCTCCCTAGCTCCTACCCCAGGCTCAGCCTTCCCTCTCCCATGCCGAATCCCAGCCTTACAGCGGCACACGGCTGGGTCCCGCAGGTCCTTGGTTGGGTCACGGTAGAAGAAGGGTCGACAGAGCTCACAGTGGTGCCCAGCTGTGTTGTGCTGACATCCATCACAGACACCTCCACTCACATTGCCTGATGCCAGGTATATGGCCATGTCGAAGTGGCAGCTGTGGGTGTGCCCATGGCACTCGCACTCTTGGGGGAGAGAAGGGCAGGGCAAAGGCCACTTTAGGGACCATGTCTCGAGGGTAAGGGGTGTAGGGGACCCCAGTGCCACCTTAGGTCCCTGCCACAGGCCAGAATTTGTGGGCGGGGGCTCAGGGACTTTAAGGCTCCAGCATCATACTGGGCCCCTACCCAGAACAGAGTAGAGGAGGGTTGAAGGGGGTCCCCAGGGGCATCAAGTCCTGGATTCCCTTTGGACATAGCCTGGGTGTTAGGGGCTTGACCAAGCAGCTCTAGGTTCTAACAATGGCACAGCCAGGCTGCAGAGTTCTGGGGCTATGAGGCCAGGGTCTCACTCACTCCTGCAGGCATGACTGTGGCCATCCTCTGCCGGATGCCAGGGCAGATCATGATAGAAATCCTGACACTGTTCACAGTTGAGGCCACGAGTGTTGTGTTTGCAGATGCAGGCCCCATGAACCTAGGAGTGTGGGCAGGCAAGTGGTCAGCACTATCCAGCCATGCCTGCCTCTACCCCCAGCCCTACTCCTGCCAGGTGAAGCCCCTCACCATGCCCTCAGCATGGGCTGGTGCCCCTGGTGCGGGTGCACACTGTGAGGCATGTCCGTAGCAGAAGCAGTTGCCACGCACAACCAGCTCGTAGAGGGCGTAATAGTACTTCTCACGGATCTCCCGCCGTGGGTCAAGCAGGTTGTCTCCCAGCGTGTGTAGCCGTGTCAGGTTCACACGTAGGTTGGTGATCTTCAGCAGGTCTAAGTTGGGGGAAAGGGTTGGGGGCCAGCTGGCCACGGAGGCTCTTGCTGCCCCATGCCCCGCCAGGGGCTGCAGCTGCCAAGGTCACCTTGGGAGACCTCCTGTCTACTGCAATATGAGCTAAATTGGACTTGGCACCTGCCCTAGGAAGCACCCAAAATAGCTACTGAGGCCGCAAATAGGCATCAGCTGGATGCTGGGACTGCGCTAGTCTCAAAGGGTGGAAAACTCACTCTGGATCCGTGGGCTGTAGGGGTCTGGGATAGGGATGGCAGGGTCCAGCACACGATAGATGACCTGGAGGTGCATGGAGTCATTAGAGACACTGGACCCTGCCTCAGTCCCATCATCCCCCCTTCCGGCCCCAAGCCCAGATCCCAGCCCTCACCTCGCCTTCAGTGGATGGTTCAATCTCTGAGTAGCGGGACTCACAAACTACGTCATCCCAGTGCCGTGGGGGGGCCAGTGGAACTCCTGGGAAGTCAGTCCCACAGTCATAGGAGAAATATCGATACACATGCCAGGTGCGTCCAAAGTCTGCTGAGCGCTCCACCAGCATGGCAGCAGGGCGAAATGTCTGGATGGGGGGCATGACTAATCAGCGGCACCAGGACCCAAGTCCAGCCCAGGCTCATCAAGAGCCCTGCCCAGCAGGGGCCTGCCCTCAAGCAGCTCATGGACTGGTGGGGGTGACCAGTGGAAGCCAAGCAATGATCAGGGAGGGTAGCCACCTCTACTGGGGAGGCTCAGGGGTCATGAGGCCCAGGGAGGCAGCACCTGACCCAGCCTGGGATTGGGGCAGCATGTGCAAAGGCCTGGAGGTGGAAGGCAATGGAAGGTGTGGGAGATGAAGGAGCCTCTCATGCAACCAGAGCACAGCATATGAACTCAGGGAGGCCAGGCTGAGGAGCTGGGATTCTTTTCAGGAGCAATGGGAAGCCAAGCAGGGTGATTCAAGCAGGCTCCCAGACATGCGGGCACCTTGAAGGTCATAATGAGGTGCGTGAAATGGAACTCAGCCTCCAAGTCCAGCTGGATGGTAACCACGGGGACACCTGGGGCAGGAGTCAGAGGTCAGGGACTTGAGGCTACTAGGGGGCAGCCCTGATCACCCCATGCCCCACCCACGGCCTCACCATTCTCTGACTGCCACCAGGCTGCTCGGCGCTGTGGTGCGAAGCTGGTAACTACATTCTGGATGCGATGGCTATTTGGGTTGTCTCGAGCAGAGAAGGGGTGCCGGGAGTCACACAGAAAGCACTTCTTCTCATCCTAGGTTGAGTTAGGGTCAGGGTCAGGGTCAGAGCCTCAGCAGTGCCAGCCCCACCATGACCCGGCCCCCCACCCCACCCCCAGCCGCACCTGCAGGTGACTGACGATGCAGTAGGGCTGGGGCCCGTGCAAACCACAGGTGGATGAGGCGGTCAGTCTGTCAGCTCGGCCCACCAGCAGGTCACCTGTGGCGGGGTAGCAGCTTCCCCGCGAACAGCCTGGCACGTCCAGGGCCAGGGCCTGGGCCAGGGTGGTGGCCAGCACTGGGAACAGTGGGTCAGCTGGTTCGGCTGCACTCCCACCCGGTAGACCCATGGGCAGCTACCCTAGGGCCCACCACCACATCCTCCAACCCCCAGGCCTTCACTAGGCCCACTCACCGCTCAGCAGCAGGCCCAGTCGTAGCTCCCAGGAAGCAGGCTGTCCCCGCCAGTCCCTCCCTCGTTCCCCTGAGGCTGGCTCCATCCTGAAGAGGAGGAGAATTAGGATAAGGGGGGATGAGAGGTCTGGGGCCCGGGCCCACCGGCCCGCTCCCATGGTGTCCCATGCTGACCCTGCCCGTGTGGGTCCTTGGCTGATTCCCCACTCAGCCCTCTGTCTGTCCAGCAGCGGTCCCTCCACTAGCAGACTCCAGCGACTTTGAGCAAAGTTGGGAAGCACGGCAGGAAGGAAAGCATGGAGTGGATCTCAGGCAGGAACACAACACCGTGCAGAGGTCCCCCCCACCCCCGACCCCGCACCTCTCCGGAAATGATCTTCACTCTAGAAACCAGACACAGGCTGGCTCAGCTGCAAATCTTTATTGTGCTCCCATGTCCAGACCTGTGCAGAGCCAGGGGAAGGTAGGGGGTTTGGGGCTTTAGGCCACCACAGTCAGAGGGAGCACCAAGTAGGGGGCATGGCATAAGCAAAGGAGAGGAGTCAGATCTTCGGGAACTCCAAAGACCCATGGAGCCTAGCCTTTGTCCCCAGCGTCATCGCTGCTATGGAAGTCACCATCAACTAGGCTGTTCAGTCCCAGGACTCCAGCATCAGCGTGTAGGCAGGAGGGCGCACACAGGAGCGTCAAGCTTCCCTATTCAGGGATGTGGGAAGCTTTAGGATGGCCTGGCCAGAGGAACAAGAGAAGATGGGGGTAGGGGAAGAGATGAGGAAAGGCCATCCCCTGCCCGAGGCACCACTCCAGCGGTGCTCTGCCTCCCCTAGTCACTACAGCAAGTAGGCATGAGAAGTGCTGTTTACCTGGTATGAAAATGGGTGCTGGGCAGCCGACAAGGGACTGGAGAAACAGTGATCGAATCCAGATCTTATGGCTATTCATCCGCTCCGGACCTTCTGGCCGGCCGGGAGTGCCTGAGCCAGGGCCTGGAATGCACGACCTTCCAGCGCGTGCCCCACCCAGGCCCCTGGGACCTGGGCGGGGACTACAGACTCCATGGGTCTGTAGGGCCAGGCTGCCTCTGAGCTGCCACAGCTGCCACTCTGTCTGGGGCCGGGTGGAGAGTACCTGGAGCTGTGGGCCCAGAGGAAAAAGCTGGGGGCGTTCCTCAGGGGAATCACTGGGCTTCACAGGGAGAATCTCAGCAGGGGGCCAATCCGCTGGACTTGCCGGGTCACTGGGACTTACTCCAGTTATCTGGAGTAGGGGTCTCCAGTCACCCTGGGGGTCACGTAGTCAACCTGGGGGACTCAGGGATACTAGAGGTGACTCAGAATTTTAGATCACTCAGAGATAAAGATCTATCAGGGTCAGGGGCACTAGATGGCCTCAGGGAGTTTTACTTGATCTTTCTGGTTTTCCAAGGGCCACTGGAGGACATCATGGGGTTACATGGGTGTTACTCAGGGTCAGCGGGCACTCAGTGGGGTCTCTGGTCTCTCAAGGTGAGGAGATTCCTGGGTCACTCTGGGGTCACTTTGAGTCACTGAAGTAGTCCCAGAGTCCCTCTTACTGGCCTCCATAGACAGGAGTCAGCAGGTGGCATACGCATTGGCCCACAGCTGCATGTGCTCAAGTAGCTCTGGTGCCTGATGCTCCGGGGCCCACAGGGTGGCCACCTTGTCCAGTGCCTGCTCATTCTGCACCAGGCACTCCAGTCCTGGGGATTACGTCATCTGAGTCAGGCTCTGACCTCTGGCCCTGATCTCCATCATGACCCTGACTCTGACCCCAGCTGTAAATGAGCTCTAAGCCTAATCAACATTTGACCCCCTGTTCTGAACTTTGACCCAGCCCTGCATGAGTCTGGACCTGACCCCAGACCCAGCCCTGACCCTCCCACACCATCCCTGTCTGACTCTGACCCTCCCATACAACTCTGATCTCACTTCGTACCCACCCCATTATGGCCCAGCCACGCACCCTCCAGGTGGCTCCAGTTGTTCTGTGCCCATTTCAGTAGCTCTTGGGCCTCAGCTCGTGACCGCTGCACTCACTCTCCTGCATCCTGCATCATAGCCACCAGGCTATATGTGCCCTCCTGCAACACTACCACACCTAACTGGGCCACCTGCAACTCCTAGAGCAAGACTGGACCTGAAAGCCCACCCCACCTAGACCCTACTATCCCAAACACATGGTTGCCCAAGGTTCCTGGGGGGCAGAGGGCTTTAGAACTGAGACCCTGCCTCAGCCCACTGTAGCCCAGTCCCAACCTAAACCCCACTTCACACTGTTCCAGAGGAGTCCCTGAGATCCCAGTGTCCACTGTTCCCATCTCACCTTACCCAGACCCCCAGCCAGGCCCATGGCATGTTCTGCTTGCTCTTCTACCTCCTGGGCCTGCTGCTGACTCAGAGCCAAATGGGTCCTGAGAGCCACAGCTGCACTGGACAGATGCCCCAAGACCAGGCCCCAGAGTGACCTAGGAATCTCCTCACCTTGAGAGACCAGAGAACCCACTGAGTGCCCGATGACCCTGAGTAACCCCCTTGTGATCCCATGATGTCACATCCAATGCCAGTGTCATCTGGGCCAGGCACCCTGCCACCTGGGGCAAAGGTCAGGGGATCACAGGGAGGTCACAGCAGGGTAGCAACTAAGTATTCACTTGGTCAGGGTATTTAGTAGCCCCATGGTATCACAGTGGGTCAAGGATCTCAAGAGGAGAATAGGAATCACAGCAGCCACTGAACAAGAGGTGTAAGGGAGATGAGGGTTATGGGTGGAGTATCACCTTCTGTACACTGGCCTCCAGGCCTCAAAGTGTCTGTTTCACTGCCTGCAGCCCTTGTTCTGCAGCCCTTGTGTGAATTTCTGCCTCAGTCAGTACCCCCTGAACATCCAGCACTTGGTCCTGGGCCCTGGCTGTACCCTCCCTGAAGGGTGCAAATGATCAGTCAGGCATCCATTTTCTCCCCACCCTCTGACCTCTACTTCCAGCCTCCTGGCCCTTCACCTGGTCTGCTGTGCCTAATGGAGGACACCTTCAGTTCTGGGCAGCTCCTGGTGGAGGGCACCCTGGATCTGATCCAGCAGGAGAACAATGGCCACTGCCCCACCTTAGGCGAAGGGCACTGCCAGCGCATGCCGTGCCATCAGCTCCACACTCACAGCATCCGCACCTTCATCTGTGGGGATGAGAGTAGGGATCTTGGACATGAACTCTGATCCCTGCCCAACGAACCCTGACTCTAACCTCTCACCCACCCTGCCCCTTATAAGACTACATGGTGTGCTGGAGGCTTGTAAGAGCCAATCATTAAATTTTCAAGAATTTTGTGAATCAGTTGTTAAATTATAGGCAGAATGAAATCAGCCATGGTGGGATTATTTATACCACATAAGTTGACAAACACTACAAATCAGTTCCCTTTGACCCCCAGCCAGTTGTTAAACATTTACAAGAACACTAGTGCTCCCACCTGACCCCTGGTCAGCCCTTATGAGTATTCCTCATTCTAGAAGGCGTATCATAGCAGGGTCCTGCATGCCCATCTGCCCTGCCCTCAGCTGTGAACAGACACACAACAAGCAGACATGAACCCAAGAGGAATTGCTGGATGATCTGCATAGTTGCTTGCACCTGGGCCATGGTGGCCACACTCCAGGGCGTCCTTGCACAATGCCATGTCACCTGCGCCTGGATTCCCATGAAGCTTCTTGTGGCCTGGATTTGCTGCAGCTGGTAGAGGTGGGTCAGATATGGAATGTGTCTCCTGCAAGCTTATGGCCAAGCCATGGTCCTTTATGACTCCCCCTATGGCTCCCATCCATGGGCCCCATGGCTCTGTACCAGTTGCTGATGCTGCTCCAAGGCTGTGACTGCTATATCCAGGCTATAGAAGGAGTTACAGAAGGTAACCAGAGCCCACTGGGCAGTGGGTAGGGTCCCAGGACAAGAGAGAACACTACAAGGTACAGGAACACAGGCCAGCCCAGGTCCCTGACCCATGCATTCCTGCACACAAGATAGGGGAATCCAGTGAGGAATGCGTGTCCCAGATCCCCGATTGCCCTACACCCAGGTTACCCCTAGGAGAGAGTCCTCGCCTTGGCAAAACCCCTCGCAGGGATCTGTGTCTCCACCTACCTCCACTCCGACTTTGACTAGGAGCCTCAGAAGCTGTGAGTGCAGCATCTAGACCCTGTTGACTAGTCCTTTCAGTTTCAGCTCCCACATAGCTGTTCCCGTGGGCTAGCCAGCCCCCCACAGCAGCTGCTCTGTCCACCACCGGACCTCTCAGGCCTGTCCCAGGATGCTGTCTGGTTCTCCAAGTGTGACCACAACCTGGGCTCTGAGCATGACCTCCTGGGAAAGCAGGACAGCTGAGGAGGCCTGGGCATCTGCAGGGTATAGGAGGGATGGATTGAGGGGTGGCTCAGGGCTCCACTGGCTGAGGCAGGGCCAATCAACCTCCTAGGTCCCCCAGATACATAAGCAAGGGCACCTGGTCCCTTCCTCTTGTGCCAGCCTAGCCCCCACCCTCACCTCTGCCCACCCACCTGCCCATCTAGCCTCACCTTGGGCTCCTGTGGCCCTCTTGGGCCAGGCCAAGCCCTTGACACAGTCTAGCTCCCAGGATAATTCTTCCAGGCATTCACAGTGTCACCTAACCCACAGCTCTCTTTCTGCCACAACCTGTCCTGTGGCCCACAGTGTCAGGGCCAATGTAGTCATTTCCCTCCTACGGGAAGATGGAACATCAGCCTGGCCAGAGATGCCCTCTCCTCCATGATTCCTCACTCAAGAAAACCCACCAGACTCCCAGACCCAGGACTCAGACAGGCCAACCTGTGACCCTCTGAATCCCTGACCCTGGGAAGCTGACCCTCTGGGTCCCCAGACCCAGACCCCTTGCCTGAGTCCAGCTATCCACTGTGTAAGTTGCTGCATGGTCCCCACAGTGGATGAAGGAGATTCCAGGAGTGTCTGTGCCTGCTGGAGTATCCTCTCCAGGGCCTGTAGGCATCAACCCAGCACCCCAGCCAGGCATCCCCAGCCGGCACCCCAGCCAGTATCCCCTGGCTCCAGCACCCCAGGCAGCTGCAGCTGGAGCAGAGCCAGGCGTTGGTCCCAGGAGGTGAAACAGGTAGGGTAGGACATGCAGTGCGGGAAGCCACCTCTGGAGCCATGGGCACACACTTGGCACCTCAGCCCTGAGATGCCCCCTCTACAGAGGCAGGCACCTGTATGCGGGTCACAGCTGGGCAAGATGGAGCCCTGTGGGTCACAGGCATAGGCTGTGGGAGAGAGATAGGGTCAGGGAGCAGGTGGCATTCGCCCCAGCCTTGCCTCCAAGAAGCCTGAAGAAGGGGAATGGCCCTGTGTGTCTGTGAAGGAGTGTGAGGGTGCATACCAGCCCTTGCCTAAGCCACTGTTCAGAACTTCCACAGGCACTGGCATCTATCCTGGCTAGAGAGGCCATACTGCATGGCAGACTTTGGGCAGGAAAACAGCACAGGGCTCAGGGGTTCTACAGCACAGTCAGGGGTCAACTATGGTCAAGGACTGGCAAGCAGGGTCAGGGAAGAACCACTAGATGTGTCCTCTCAGTAGGCATACCCTACCTGGCCTCGCCAACAGTGTTTCCCTACAACTGTTCTCACCAGTATATCTTTAAGTTTTGGAAGAAACAACAATAAACATGCTGTGCTCTCCCTCAGGAAACCTATCCGCTGCTCTCCTGCTACTCTACATTGAGTGGTCCCTTCAGGCCAACCTCACCTGGTGGTGGACGGTGTGAGTGCCCCTCTCACCTCTGCACTCCATCTCCGGGTCACCCCAGTACCCATCCTGACACTGGGAGCACATGCAGCCCCCAAATCCTGCCCGGCAGGGGCATTGACCTGTGACCTGAGGGAAGAGAGCACAGGCAGGTCAGCAGGAACAAAGAGCTTCCTCTGGGAGAGGGAGAAGGACACGAGTGCTCCCAGGCAGCATACACACACCTGAGCACACTGCCTTTTCCTCTCAGCCCTGCTCCTGCCCCAGGCAGCACCCACACCTGTGCTTGGCTGAGGGCTTCTTCCCTCCTGCTTCCTCTGGCCTGACTCCCTTGGCCAGCCCCCACCCTCCCACATTGTCAGCCTCACCTCCCACAGACCCTCTGGGTTCTCAACTCCTGACCTGCTGCCCTTTGCTCCTCTGTGTCCTGAGTCGAGCACCCTGCTGTCTCCATACCCTCACCCCCATGCCTCCTTCACCTCCTGACTCCCACCCTCTCCTCACCAAGGATGCAAGAATATGCTTCAGGCTTCATCTCATTAAGTTGCTGATAACTCTCCTTCTGGAAACATTCACTTCCCATGGCCATCCCTTTCTGTCTGCACCAGCTCTTAATCCTAACCCTCTGCCTGTGTCTCCTCAGCCTCCTTCCAAGCTCCACCCCATCCTCATCCCTGCCATGCTCCTGCTTGCCATGACCCACTCACAGTGGTTCACCCACACACTAATGCATGGCTGCACATGGGGTCGGACATTCAGTCTCATGTCTGCTCTCCCTAGGCCCTGCCACTACCTCAGAGTTAATGTCACACAAGAGCATAGACTCACACTGTTTGCAGCCACACACACCAGTGCTGGTGATCACATGAACACTTACACCAGCGATAAGTTATACCCTGTCACAGTCACACACACACTCATTCACACGTGGCCACTGCCACACGCTGTGTGCAACATGGACTCACTCACTGGGTGACACATTGGCTGCAAAGTGTGTTGGGCATGGCAGCTGTGGGGCTCACAGCCCTGAGGAGGCCCCAGGTTCCAGAAGAGGGGGCCACAGCAGCTACACTCCCATCTCAGTGTGTGGGGGTGGCAGGGGGACTGCCCGCTGACCTGGTTGCAGAAGCAGGCTTCAGCCCCATATGGGCACCATGCAGGGACAGTGTCCCGAGGGTCACAGCTGCAGCCTGGGGAGAGGAAGTGCTTGGCAGGGTCTGAGGAAGGAGAACCTACCCACCCACCTTAGGATGTCCCCCCACCCCACCCACACACTCATGCCAGCAGCCCCCTGGGCGCAGGGCACTGCTGTGGAAGCCAGGCCTACAGAGGGCACAGCCAGGGCCATGGCTGTGGTGAAGACAGTGCTGGCAGTGCCCACTATGGGGGTCGCAGGCAGCTGGATCATGGGGATCAATATTATTGTTGCACTGGCAGGGCTGGCACAGACTCCTTCTGGGGTCTCCTCCTAGCCAAGCGTGCTCAAAGTAGCCAGAGGAACAGCAGTCACAGCGGGGGCCTGGAGAGGATTGGGGTATGTGTGAGTTGTCTCAGGTGTCTTCCTGTCCCCTTGGGGCCTGTGGGTCCCACATACCCAGCCAGAGTGTTTGAGGTCAAGCCAGGAGGGCAGAGAACACAATAGCTACATTACGGCCCATCTTCCTGGCTTACAAGTTCCACGTCTGTAATTCCTACCCTCCCTCCCCTGAATGGGAACTCCTTGAGGAGAGATGCCCAGCCTGCAGCTCAACATACAGGTGGCTCTAGCAAAGATTCGCCTTGTGGACCTGATGGGATAATAAACAAGTGAGGAGGCCATGGGTTTGCCACTGCCAACCATTCCTCACCTGCATAGCCAGGTACACAGGGGCACAGGACACATCCACTGGCTCTGTCCACATGGCAGGAACTCCCACGATAGAGGCCAGATCCAGGGTGCCCAGGACAGAGGCAGGGCTGCACAGCTGGCCTGAGCCCAGGGTGGGGTCTCCACAGTAGCCTTGGAGCCACCCAAGCACCTGGGAGCAGTAGCACGTGGAATGAGGCCTGGCCCATTCATCATAATTCCTACCCAACTCTTCCAGTGGCAGTGCTCACATCTCACAGTACTGGGCTGTTGTGGCTCCACTGCAGGCCTAGCAGACACCTATAAGTGGGTGGCACAACTCAGCATGCCCATTGCAGGCACAGGGCTGGCAGTGTGGGAAGCCCTACCAACCAGGGAGGCAGCAGTCACAGCGTCGACCAGCAAGCCCTGCCTGGCATGTGCACTGCCCAAGGATAGGGTTACAGATAGCACTCTCAGTGTAGCAGCGCCACTCTGGGGAATGACACGGCAATCAAACCATGTAGGGAAAGGAAATAACTGGTCCCAGACTCCACACCCTCACCCACTGGCCCTGAAGGCTCACCACTGCAGCTGGTGGGTCCAAAGCCATATGTTCCAGACACACAGTGGTCACAGACATGACCAATGATATTAGGATGACAGGGGCACTGCCCACCCAGCAGGGCACACTCAGTGCTCAGTGAACCCTGGGGGTGGCACTCACATGCTGGCAGGAGAAAGGGTAAGATCAGATGAATCTCATGGTGCCTCCTGCAACTTCTATCCTGAAGCCCCCTCAAGCAAGGGGCACACACTCACCAAGGCCACCCCCCAAGGAGCAGGGCTGAGATGCTGCAGATGAGGCAGGCACAGGCCTCAAGCATGGTCCTAGAGATAGATGCCTGTCCTTGCTGCCTCTGGGCACCCTGCCTTGTGGAGCTCCTATAAGCGCCCTGTGGCCCCAGGGTCCACAAGTCTCAACCCAGGCAACTCCTTCACCTGGGGCAAGAGCACAATCTAGTAGGAGGATGGAGGATGGCAGGCAGGGGCCAGTGAGCCCAGCCCCTCTTACTAACCTATTACCGATGTTCCTTGCATTAGCCCTCACAGCCCCTTCCCACCAGCTTCCTGTTTCTCTTTTGAGTCTGTTCTTCTTCTTCAATGGCCTCAATCTAATGCAAGCAATGATTCACTCAGAGTCATTGTTAGCCTCCCCTAACAATCCTTGTCTCTTCCCAGCTCAAATCCCTTCCATGGCTCCCCACTGCCCCAGGATAAAGGCTAAGCCCTTCTCCTGGCCCACAAGGTCCTGTGACTTCTGGCACCAGCCTACTCTCATCTTTTATCCTTGGCATGTGTTTTTCCCCTGCCTGGATCCCTGTCCCTACACTCTCAATCCTCTTGGTTCAACTCCAAGCCTTTGCGACCCCCCTCTGCCACCTGCTCCCTAGCCCCACTTACATCCATATTGTCCTGCTATAATTTGAGTCTCCCCCAATGTGGGATCTCACTCTCCCTAGGATCTCACCGAATCCAGAAGGATGGTACCCCCTGCAGGCCTCCACACCCTTTTGGTCTGCCATAGCCACAGGGTCATGGAGTAGCATGTGCCCGGTTCAAAGCAGAAAGGTCTGGATAGAACCACAGCTCTGCAGGGATGGGGCAAGGAGTAACAGTGGGGTAAGGAGGTCATGATTGTGTAGTCCAGGGGTGCTGCATTTCCATTATGCAGTTATTGGGTCCAACATTTCATCATACAACCAATGGAAAAAGACCAACTTCTTACATCCTGCTCTGTTTTAAATTAAGTCCCTGTTTTGATTGTTCTATGACGTGATGATATTCCATATTGGGAATTTTCCACATTGTCTGGGTGTTGTTTCAAATGTGTTGGCAGCATAATAGGGTCTTGGTATTGGGGGGGTCACAGAGTCCTGCCTACCTGTGTGCATGGGTCAAGGCCACCTTGACTCTGGCTCTGAGGGTGGCAGATGGGCACAGCAAGTGATGCTGGGCAGGGATTGGGCACAGACAATGACTAATGCCTGCCAGTCTTCAGGTGCCTAGGGTCAGGGGTCAGCAGTCATAGAGCTGCCCCTACCCACCACCCAGCACCATCTATCCATCTGCTTGTCACCCATGCCACTCACCTGGGTCTCATAGCACAGGACAATGTCATACTCCAGGGCATGAGGCACAGTGGGTGCCAGCAGAGAGAGGCCAGCCCCATCAATCACGAGTGCAAAGTCCAAGCCAGTCCACAGTGCAGAGCCGGCTCCCTGATGCAGGGGTAGGGACTCCTCTGAGGTCTGGTTGTAAGACACAGACTCCCAGGCCCAGACCACTGCAGGACCTAGGACTCTCAGGACTTACGTTCGCACTCCCCCAAGACTCCAGGGACTCATATCCCCAGGGCTTGGGCCCTGACCCTACTAAGATAGTAGTGACCTGTGACCCCACGCTATTCCTCAGACTCTCCACCTTGGGAAGCTGGTGGCTGTAATGGGCTCGCCTGGCAGCGTGGAGGGCACATCGAGGTCATGCTGTCTCAGAAGCCAGGGCCTGAGCCAACCAGGGGAGGTCCCTGAGGCTTGTGTACAATGGGAAGGAGCAGGCCAGGGGCTCCCTGGGGGCAAGTGGAGTGTCAGTGTCCTCCAACCTTCTGGCCCTGTCCTCTCCCACACTGTCCTGGGCTCTGTCCAAGACACCAAACATCTGACCATGCTGATGCCCCAACCTCGACTCCTCACCTTCCTAATCCTGCCCAGCCTCTTCTTCTAACTAGCTCTCTGGGCACTCCCTCCCTCCCCTGAGCTCCAAGGTCTGAGCCTTGACTTGCCTCTGCCCCGCCCCTGCCCCTCCTGGACACTCACAGGCAGCAGGCGGTAGGCTGGCTGGAGGCTCTGGCCAAGCTCGGCTTCAGCAGCGGCCTGGTCAAAGGCAGCACAGAAGTGCCCAGATTGGAGTTCATGGCAGGGGCAGCCACAGAGGTGGGGGCAGCACAGGCAGAGGCCCTCTCCTGCAGAACACCTGAGCGATCGTGGAGGCAGGGAGGGGATGGAGTCAACTCCCGATTCCTGTCACTTGACCGTGACCCCCAGATCCTGCCTTGTACCTGTTGCTGTAAGCACCCCCAAAGTCACAGTCACAGGGCCGGCAGCCTAGAGTCGCTGGTCAGACCCCAGAACTTGGGCTGTAAGAGAGAGCAGGTGGGTGGAGGGAGGACAGGAAGATCTGGATGGAGATGGAGGAGGGTCAAGGGCCTGGGAGGTCACATACTGGGACTGCCTGTTGCAGGAGGAAGGGGGGTGAGTGCAGGGCTTGAATGCTCCTCTGCCTGTGGCTGAGAGGAGGAGGGGAGACCCTGGTGTACTCCTGCACAGTTTCATGGAGGGGAGGTAAGAGGTAGGAAGATGAGGACACAGCCAGTGTTAAAATTAAAGTTAAACAAAGGATTTGTAATGTTCAAGGAGAGGCAAAAAGAGGATGGAGTTGTTCCTTGGACTGAGTCTTCCTTCAAACACTGTGCTGTGAAACACCTTTAAACCCAGTGCCTTTAAAGCCAGTGCATAACACTGTTGTAACTCGTTTAATTGCTTTTCTTTCTTTTGTTCCCAAAGCTCCCACCTGAGGGCACATGCTGCTTCAGCTAGCCAAGGTGGCACTGAACCTAGTGACCAGGTGAGGAAGTGCCACCAACCCATGTGCAAAGCTCAGTCTACAGTCACACTGATTATAGCCTTATACTTCTCAGTTTCTAGAAGCTAGGCACCCAAGATCAAGGTCAAATCAGAAGGTGGATCAAAGCTCACCAAACAATGGCTGCAGTCCCATCCAGAGACAAAGCCTTTGCAGTGACAGGCACCACTGCAGGGATCACAGGCATGAGTGCCAGGGACCCGACCCCAGGGGTCGCACCTGCAGGCTAAGGCACAGGGGTCTCAGGGTGCTAATGGCACTGCTGTGGGGGCAGGTGGGTGCATGTGCTATTAGGGCAGTGATTAAGGTCAGAGCAAGGAGGACATGGAGGTGGGGGACCACTCTTAGGATCACTCACGCTGGCAGCCCTCTGACTGAGTGGGGCTCAGGCCACAGTGACAGGCCGACAGGAGTCACAGTGCCGCCCCTAGACGTGAACTTTGCAGTGACACTGCCCAGAGAGGAGGCCACGGGTCTCATCTATGTGGGCATCACACAAACCCCGTTCCAGGGCACCCACAGGGTCACAGTCACAGGCTGGATCAGGGGTCAGAAGTGAGGACAGAGTTAGGTCAGAGGTCACCATGGAACTGAAGGATCTGGGTCAGAGTTGGGATTGGCGGTTGGAGGGCTCACATTTGCAGGAGTGAAGGGAATGGGGATCCTCCCAGGGATCTCAATGGGAGAAGAGCTGGTAGAGCTCATAGTGGTGCCCAGCTGTGTTGTGCTGACATGCGTCACACACGCCTCCACTTACATTGCTAGATGCCAGGTGCAGGACCATGTCAAAATGACAACTGCAGGCATGCCCATGGCACTTGCATTCTGAGGCAGAACAAGGAAGGTGGATATGGAGTGGGCTGACCCATGGCAAGTATGGCCAGGCAGAGTAGGGCACGGCACCTCCCCCAGCAGGCATGGGGGTGCCCAGGCTCTGCAGCATGCCATGGGTGATCCTGGTGCAGGTTCTGGCAGTGCTTACAGTGGGTACCAGCTGTGTGGTGGTGGCAGATGCAATAGCCATGCACCTGGCAGAGAGGAGGGCAAGAAGAGTCTTCCCTAGTCCCTCAGCTTGTCCACCCCACCAGCAACAGGATGCCCCTCCCGTGGTGCTTACCATGCCTTCCACATTAGCTGGGGTCCTGGGTGCAGGCCTGCACTCAGAGGCATGGTCATGGCACAGGCAGCTGCCTTGGGCCACAATCTCACAGAGGGCATAGTAGCAGAAGGGGTATCCCTTGAGGCCCCGCAGGGGCCTGTCACCCAGTGTGTGCAGTTTGGAGAAGTTCACACGGAGGTTAGTCACACAAAAGAGCTCCAGAGATTCAGATCGTGAGACCTCAGGTGCCTTGGTCATCATCCCTTTGTCTAGGATGGAGGGGAAAAGATGGGGGGGGGTTCTCTTCCCTCTGCAGCATTGCAGCCACCTCCTCCAGCACCCATGCTGTGAGACTCCTCCATCTCTGCTCCTCTGGGCATACCATTTTAGGATGACCACAGCTCTTCCACCTCTGCACTGCTCCGACCCTGATATTGCTCCTGAGCTGAGACCTGCATATCCCACTGTCTCCTGTACACCCCATTCTAGCATCTCTAGATGTCTGAAACCTGCTTCCCCAATGCAGTAAAGGATTCCATTCCCCAATCCATCATCCAAACTAGAAATCAGCTTATCATCCAAACCACATAAGCTATTAGTTTGCTTATTTATCAACTGTCTTCCTTTCATGTCAGCTCCAAGACAGATACCTTGTCTACCTGCTCCCCCCTGAGCACTGCTCAGAAGATGCCTGGCAGACAGTGGGGCTCAATGGGCACTGGTGAAATGTACACATGAAAGGAGAGATGGGTCCCTGGCTCCTCGTTCTGCTCTACAGCTTAAGTCACTTACTAAACTAAGGCTACCTTCTGTATCTCTCCTTTGCCAGGTCTCCCCTTTCTCCTGATCAGAGGACCAAGCAACAGCTGCTCAGAGACCTAGCGTGAGGGCCCAGGGTGAGTAGTTGGTAATAACCGCAGTCCAGGTGGGTGGAGAGTGTAGAGACAAAGCTAGTTTGGGGTTTGTCCTGCTCTAATACTTGCCTGGCCTGGCTCTGGGCTGCCCTGCTGGGTTGTTTATGTGTCTCTCTTGTCCTTTAACAAGACTTCTGCTTTACAAGGAAGAGGTCACACCGAGACGCCCTGGCGCCACCTAGAGGCAGCTTCTGGGACGTAGGGCACCAACCAAGGCCAGGATGATTAAAGGTGAGGGCAATGACAGGCGGACCATGATGGGGCAGTGATGGGGAATGGTGATGGAGGCTTATAAAAAGGAGAGTTATGAGGTACAGTGATAGGAGCAGAGAGAGATGACAGTGATGGAGTCTGGCATGGATAGCTGTGATGGGGACCACAATGGGGCCCCACAAAGGAGTTTAGTGATGGGGCAGAGATGGAAACTGCTTACCTATGCCAGTCCCTATGCACTGGGCACAGGTATGGGAAACAGTGATGGGACACAAATGGGAGGCCTTAACAGAGACCACAATAGAGGACCACAATGGGGTAAGAGTTGGGGAACGATGCTGGGGGACTGAGCTGGTTCGCCTGCCACCCTGCTCCACCAGTGCACATGCTCAGGTAGGACCTCACCTCCCCAACACCCCCGCAGCCAGACAAGGAGTACAGGACTGGCTGTGGGGACAATTACCCTGAATCTTGGGGTTGTTCGGATCCTCCACCAGAATGGCTGGGTCCAGAACCTTGAAAATTACCTGAAAAGAAGCTTGAGCTTCTCGCTTCACCCCAGGGCCTGACCCTCCTTCCTCTGGGCCTGACCTCCCCCTCCGTGGAAGGCTCAGTGTCCAAGTAACACTGGTCACAGACAAGGTCACTGACACTGTGGCCAGGGGCAGGAAGAATCCCAGGAAAGAGGCCTGAGCAGTTGTGGGCAAAGTATCAGTACATATGCCAGGAGTGGCCATGGTCCACTGAGTGCTTGAGGAGCAGAGCTTCTGGGTGGAATGTCTGGGGACAGACAGACCCTGGGGGTCCTTGGGTCACCACGGGCAAGCATCACTGGTAGTCATCAGGGTGGGAGGCACAGAGCAAGCCTTCAGGTTGGGGTAGTGGGTCACCTTGACAGTCATGATGAGGTGGGTAAAGTAGAAGGCACCTACTAGGTCCAGCTAGATGGTGACATTCTCAACACCTGTAACCACAAGGGCTGATCAAAGTGACCAGGCTCTGACCCCAGACCTGCATACATGGGCACAGCAGCCCCCTCACTACTCTGTGCCCGCCACCAGGTCTTATTGCTGCCATGACTGTGCTTGCTCTGGGAGATCACATTCTCAGGGCCACGGCCTCCCCAATCCTGAGAGTCACAGAAGCAGCAATTCTCAGAGTGCTGGGGGAGGGCCCAAGGAGACTGAGTAGGCAGTGGGTGCATGGTCAGCCCCCCATTCCAAAAATTCAGAGCACAGCCCTCTCTCCAGTCCCCAGCAATGACTTGAACCCCCACAGGGCCGAATCTGCCCAGAAAAACCCTAATACCATCTCTAGAACCCTCACCCTCCTCACCACCTGTAGGTAACTGACAATGCAGTAGAGCTCAGGACCCTGGAGGCCACAGGTCCATCAGGTTCAAATGCTCTGGCCACGGCCAACAATCAGGTTCAGGTTTCTGGTGGGTGGGTAGCAGCTGCCACTTGAGCAGCCGAGTGGGGGAATTGTGTCTGGCACTTCCTGGGCAATTGCTCTGGGAGCCTGGGCTGGGAGGGGCAGGATCTGAGTACAGATCCTAAGGGTACCCCCACCTCACCCCACTCCACAGGGAGGCCTGGAGATTTCTTCTCCCCCTCTAGCTGGCGCTCAGGGAAAGAGCCAACCCTTTACCCATCAGTGGCAGCAGCAGCAGAATCGAGAGGGGGTCTAGCCTAGCTGGGGGTCCTGGGCAGTGGGAGATGGAATCAGGCCTGAGAGAATGTAGAGTAAGCCCCACGCTGGGCTGCCCTTGAGGAGTTGAGTGGGGCCCTCAGGTCATTCCCCATACTCACACGGTAGATGAAAGCACGGCTGCCAGAGGCAAGGAGCATACACGGTTATTAGGCTACATTGCAGTTGGGAGTGAGGGGGTCCCCAGAGCCTGGGGAACAAAGGGAGGCCGCGCCCAGGGGAAGGATATTAATAGATGCACAAGAAAAGTGGGGAGGGATGCACCAAGAAGCACACAGAGCTTCTCTACAGGTCCACCATCCAATACAGCCGCTGCTAGTGGGGCCAAGGTTCAGACTAACCCGCAGTGACAGAAAAGATCAGATTCTCATTCAAATGAGGCTCCTACCCCTAGCTCTGAAAGGCTGTTGTCTCCAGGAGCCTCTGGGGAATGTGTCCCCCTCCCCACCAGCCCCAGCCCCAGCCACTCAGGCTGGGCAGCAGGCAAAGGACTGGCAGATGGACAGGGAACTACTTTTATTTAGGGTTCAGGGCCCAGCCCCCTCTCCAAAGCAATAAGAGCTGATAACGTCTGAAACATACAGGCCCCTGTTGGGAGGCATGATGAGGTTGGACCTGGGAATAGACAGAGCACTTGGAACCCAGGTAGAAAGCACTGCTGATGGAGCAAGGATGTCATGGAAACTCTCCTGGCTCAGCTACAGAGCACCTCACCCATACAATGAGAAAATTCCTTGGTCAGTGAGGGCAGATTCTGCGGCCCTACAACCCAGAGCCCTGGCCCCTGACTCAACTCCCAACCCCTTGCCACCAACTGGGGAAGTAGAGGCTAGTCATTCTTGAAAGGAGCAGAGGCGAGGAGAGGCAGAGGTACATCAGCCAGTTTAGGCCTGGCCCTGCTCCAGACAAGCCCAGACAAAACCCCAAGGTTTCAGCTACACGGGCTTTTAGGAGACACGGCCAGGCTGTCTGCTCTGCCCCCAGGGAGCAGTTGCAGAAAACCCCCCTTCCCTGACCTAAAAACCTGCTGGCTGCAAGGTTCCCCACAGAGCTACCTACTGTCCTCCTGCATGGGGCCTATCTGGATAACAAACCAGGGCAGCTCCAAGGGGAGGTGTCCCACCTCAGAGTAGCTCTGCTCCTGCCCTCAGGGGCTGCCTCTCACACACCCAGAGGCCAGAATATCCAGAGGCCTGGGAGCTGCCCCTTCCCACACCATCCCATCACTCACATCAGCGACCTGCCCCAGGCTATCAGGACCCTCTCTGGCAGCCCTGTTCCTGAGGCCACTTTTCCTATATGCTCAAGCTGGCCTATCACAGTCACACACACAAAAAATACCATGGAGAGTGGGCAGGGAGACTGGAAGGTGGAAAGGTATAAAACGTGATAGATGGAATAGTGGACGTACAACTTGAAGAGTAACAAGTCACAGCGCATTGCGCCATGAGAACACCCTCTCCCGCCCACCCATCCCCACCCCACATCTTTCAATCTCTGAAAGGAGGCTGGTGGCTCTCGGGGCCCTGGAGAGGCACCTGGAGTCCTTGGGGTTGTGGAGTCCATGGGCATTGCACCCTGTGTCACTCGCTACACAGACAGTTGGGCTCAATTTCCCCAAACACAGCTATGTGAAGGAATCAGGGTACCGAGTACGGCAGCAATGGCTGGAGCCGAATTACAGGGGATAGGTTCACACGGAGGATCCGCTGAGCCCGCTGCCGCACCTCATCGTCCGAGGACCGCCTGTCCACCTTGATGACCCGGAATTTCAGCAGCTTTGCTGTTCCAGGCCCTAACCATGCCTTAGGGGATCGGGGCCCAAGCCTTGTTCTCTTCCAGGGAGGAAGATCCTTTGCCTCCTCAGCCCTTTTCCTCTTCTGTCCCCCAGTCTCAGGGTGGCCTTTCTGGCCCCTCCTTGCAGTCCTGGCCTGGACAGACCCTTTTGGCCTGCCCCTGCCCCTGGGCTGGGTCCGAACCACCTTGGCCTTGGCCCACACAGCCTTGGCTTTGGCCCTGGCCTGCGCTGTCTTGGCTTTGGCCTTGATCCGTGACACCTTAGCCTTGGCCCTGATCTGTGCTGCCTTGGCTTTGGCCTTGATCTGTGCTGTCTTGGCTTTTGCTCTGGCCTTGGCAGTCTTGGCCTGTGTTCGAGCCACCTTGGCCTGGACACGAGCAGCTTTGGCTACTGTTCGAGCTGCCTTGGCCTGGGCTGTTTTGGTGCCCAGAGTAGAGCCACCTTTCATTCGCAGATTACCGAGGGACCCAGTGGCTTTGTAGGTCTTGTTCTGGGGCCCAGTGCCTTGCCGGGGTCCAGCCCTGGGGCCTTTGCGTGTCAGACACTTGGGGCCCTTGCTTGTGGCCTTTCTGGGAGCTTTGGGCCGGGAGTTCCCCGGCCCCTTCCCTGGACCTTTCCGCAGCTTCAGTGGAGAGTCTACAAGCGAGAGCTGCAGTGACTGTGCCTTGTGCTTGGCACCCAAGCAGGGCATGGGAGTTTTGAGTGGAACCAGGGCCTCAAGGACGACGGAGAGCCGCATGGCAGGGTAGACACCTGGATAGAGGTGGGCAGGGAAACCGACTGCTGCACCCTGGGCATGGCTGGCACTTGACTGCTTCAGGGAGCTCAGCAGCAGGTTGGTGGTAGCATGCTTGGCAAGGGCTGGTGTGGATGCTTTGGCCAGCCTGCCAGACAGTGGCATGGGGAGCAGCGTGGCCCGGCCTGCAGGCAGCCGCGTGGCAGTTCGGGGAGCACTGGCTGGGGGTGATGTGGCAGCTGGGGTTGGGGCACGAGCTTGTAGCTTTGTCTGGCTTGGGGGGTTGGCTGTACACGAACTATAGCCATAGACATCACCACTGCGCAGGACGGTAGGTTGGAAGCCATCATCTCGCAGGCCCTGCAGGAAGGCCACAAGCTGGGCCTCTGTGGCACTGAGATCCTGGCTCATGGGGTTAAAGACAAGCAGCGCCTCCTCCAGGGCCTTTTTCCCTGCTGTGGAGATCCTCGACCAGGAGTGCACAGCTTTCTCCTCCACATGCTGCACTACCACGCTCATGGCATTAGGCACTGCAGATCTGCCTGGGTATCCGCAAACCAGCGCTTGGCACCTGCAAAGCAAGAGGAAAAAGAGTCAGTAAGAACAGCACCAAGACAGGAGGCCAGGGTAGGTAGATAGGTCATCAGGGCCTGCATGCATGCAGGGCACAACATCCATTGACACACAGAGACCTGGCCAGAGTGAGCCACTCCTTGGGGCAAAACCCTGGGCTCGTAACCTACCATGGTGACAGGGCAGGAGTTGGGGAGGGTCCCACATGGGTCAGAGGCAGCTTCTTCAGGATACATGACAACAAGCTCACCTGAGACATCTAACCAGCTACTGGGTCTCTAGAAAGATTTGGGCTTGGCTGGCCCATTTTAATTCAATTCTGAATTCTAGGCCAGAAACCTAGTATTAGACTTAACCCTGAGAACACAGGCAAATATCTCTGTCCTCAAGGAGCCCTGTGCAGAAGGCAAGACAAAGACACCAAGGTTCTTGGGAGTGCATACTGGCACCCAGCTCAGCTCACCAATGGGTCAGGTAAGGATTCCTGGGGGCTGAAACACCTAGCTGGGACATGAGTGATCAACAGGAAAGGACTAGATGGAAATAGCTTACGCAATGGCTCTGAAGTGAGAAACAGTAAGGCACACTTGGTGTGACTGGAGTCTGTGGTCAAGGCTGGGAGATCTAGTGGGAAAAACAGGTAAAAGCAGGGCAACACAAGCCTTGAATGCTGGCCAAAGGGCCCAATTACACCCAAAGTCCACACCCATTTCGGTTCCTCCAGCTGCTGCTGTTCAGGTGTCCAAGGATGAACTTCCCTGCCCACCATAAGTTCTGCTTTTAGAGGCCCCAGACAGGCGACTCAGAGGTCCGATTCCTAGCAACAGAGTCATGGAGAACCCCAGGGAAAGAGCCAGACTCTCCAACAGAAACTAAAAAGATGATGAGTAGCAGGTACTAATGACACATCTCTAAGCAATCAGGCAGGCAGGGGGCCAGGCAGTCAGACCAAGAGGCCAGAGTCTGACAGTGGGAGCCAAAGGCTCCAAGCTAGGTGGTTAATAAGGTGGACACTAAAGGTTTGATCTGTCCTAATAAGAGTTTGGAGGGCCGCAGACCTTGGTACAGTCCAGATGGAGCTGTCTGGGAACACCCAAGGTATCCCAGGCTTCTCTGAAGAAGCTGTGGAAATTACCTTGACTAATATCTAATGCCCAACCCACCACTGAGGGCTCCCAGAGGCAGCTCCCCAGCTGCACTGGAGCATTAAAAGATCAGTTGGGATAAGGCAGGTCCCTGGGGCCAGGAGGCGCATCTGTGCAGCTTCTTCCTACCGCCCTAATGGAGCAGAGGAAGTTTTCAGAAACCCCTGGAGGAAATGCCCTGGGGCTCTTTGTTTGGAAACATTCTTGGATCCTCAGGTGTCTCCAGCACTTTCTCTCTCCAGAGGCCATTCTCCAAGCACAATCCTTGCACATGACTTTAGTTCTTTTCTTTTTTTTTCCAGGGGGGTGTAGTTCCCAGGATTGTGAACTGTAGAATAGGGAGGGGCCTGTTTCCCACCAGGCACAGATATTGGGGGTGAACTGGGGGCTCTTCCGCCCAGGTCGGTTTGGGCCCTTGGGAGGGGTTCTTCTGGGCTTTCCAAGACGCTCCGGAAACAGAGGCTGCAGCCCGGCCCCCGACTTCCCTTTACACGTGCCCCCGAGGGCGGCAGGGGAAGTTGATGAAAGAAGGGGGACGGGAGAAGCCCTATCCCAGCGGACCCGGTGTGGGGGCAGACCAGGGCCCTCGGGCTGGGAGTCCGCGTCCCTGGGGCCCGAGCCGCGGGTAGAAGCAGGGGTCTCAGAGGCAGCAAAATGCGCGGAGCAGGCAGGGCGAGACCGACTGGATCGCGCAGCCCCAGGGTGGGGTCGCTAGGCACGGGGTGGGAGTGGAGGGGGGGGTCTCAGCCGAGCCGGCGGACGGCGCGGGTCCCAGAAGAGCCAGCCGCCTTGCTCATCCGCCCGGCTGCCTCGCGGACGGCCCCAACCTACCGGCGCCGCCGCGGGGACCCAGGACGCGCCTCTGCGCCGCCTCCGCTGCTCCAACATGGCCGCCCGCTGAGCGCCGGAAGTGCGCTGCGCTTCCGCTTCCGGGACCTGGCCCGCCCTAGTGACCCTTGACCCCCCCGAGACCCCGTTCCCCCAAAGTCTGGGGGCGGGGCAGAAGGGGACCAGGGAAGGCTTCCTGGAGGAGGTGGCCGCAGGGACCGCTGTAAACCTATCTGGGCCTATGCAGGAGTGTGAGAAGCAGAGGCGCTCTCGGACGCGGCCCCAGGCACCAACTGCACTGGAGCCCGGCTGGGACTGGTTTAGGGACCCGACTGACACCCTCTCTGAGGGGCCTGGTGGTGCAGCGACATCTGGGAGGGACTCCTGACAAGGTCCAAGCCATCCTCCACTCTCTGGTCCTCCTACAGCCACTGACAAGGCCTGCTTCTGTCAGAGGTGCCTGACCAGTGGGCAAAGGAGGAGTGCCCTCTGCTTGGGAGTATGGCAGGGAAGCCCCTTTGTTTTGCAGCAGGAGTAGCTTCTCTGAGGGCAGCAGGCCCTCTTCTCTTCCTGAGAATGGGGCCCATGGCATGTGTCATGAAAGGCTGGTGTGAACACATGTGCTACACACAAGCCCAAAGTTGGGCATGTCCAATCTGAGAATCCCAGCATACCAGTGTGGGCCTGAGTGTACTTGCCTAGGAACATGTGCATGGGTGTGGTGGGAGCCTGGCCCAGCCTCAGCCCCATCAATGGCAAGAAGTCCTGCCTCCAGTCTTAACTCTGCCCTGAATCCCTGTCCTTTTGCCTAGGAGACTGGGACCTCAGTCTTTCTACCTGTACCCTGGGGCCAGCAGAAGGGTGGTGTCACAGGACCTACTGATCAGGCAGCACCAGATGAAAGGAAACAGGTCAAAATTAACCCTAGGAGTCTGAGGGGTCAGAATGGTCTCTACTGCTCTAACCAAAGGGCCCTCTTGTCAGGTGCCCCCACATCCAAGGAGCCAGCATGGAAGCCCTGGTTTCATGGATGAGATGGTGGGGGCATTTGCACTTGGGTCAGAGCCTGAGCAGGAGACAGAAACACTGCTACGACTCTTGGACGCTGACATGTACAATGGTGCCAAATTTGGTAGCTGGGGGCAGGTGGAAGCCAATGGGCAATCACAAGAGTGTGGCTGGATGCTTCATTTGGGGACTGGTTCATAGCCCTCCTCCCTCCTCATATGACCCCAGGATTCTCTGGCTGCTCTACATCTTCCTGCCTATACAGAGGGGTCTAGGCACCCCTAAAGAGACACACCCACCCCACCCTAGGCCTCACCTGGGGCCCCTGAGCTTCCCAGGGCCTTAGCACTGATGGTGGTGTCCTCAGTGCCTTCAAGGGTAGCCAAGGTGTCCGGTAGGAAATGCAAACTTTCCTGCTCCTCTGGGGTCAGTGCTTCTAGCCCCTCATACTGGTAGAGAGAAGGGAAGAGTGGGATCCCAAGGGCAAGGGCTCAAGAGATGCAATCAGGAAGTCCCACCTTAGTGCTCCCAGTCCTCAACTGTGTGTGAGCCCTGTCACTGCCCTATCCATGGTTGAGGATTAGCTGTTCACTCTCAGGACCAATCCAGCCTCACCTTCTGCCCCAGTTGTCCTTCACAGCTTCTCCAAAGCCAGCAGTATTGGCTCCCTGTGTGTAGGTGGGGCTAGGGCTGTATAAACAGAAGCCACTTCCATGAAGAGGCAGAGACCAGCCTCCAAGGATGGCATGGGCCTAGGTGTGTCCTAGAAAGGAGATCCCTCTCTGGTGATATCCAGCCCAGAGGTCAGAGGAAATGGAGGACTTAGAAGGGTAGGTCCATCTCTAATCTGTGTCCCTTCCAGCCATTAGAACTGGGAGAATGTAGGGGTTAGGGGTAATGGTCATTGGGTACCTAGCTCCCTGAGTGGAGGCTGATCCTACTGCCTCTTGGTGCGCAGTATGTCCCAGATGGAACTCTCTGGGAGCATTAATCAGAGCAAAGTTTGACTTGACCTGGACTTTGCTGACTCTATAGGTGTAAGTGGGATCTGATGGGATGAGGTTGGGAGAGACTACTGGGTCATTCCAGGATCCAGCCCTTGCTCTCCATTTGGTATCTTTTATTGTCCTGAGTGATGGAACCTAGACCCATATTTACCTGAGCAGAGAGGTCTGGTGGAGATCTAGATGTGAGTGAGACCAGTGGCCTGGGAGGGATCACCCCAGGAGGGAGTCTGTATGCCATGGAGAAAAGCCAGGGCCAGATCTTGAGGAACCACTTCCTGGGGAAGGAGAGGAAGCAGGGCATGTAAAAGATTCTGAGAGGCAGGATAAGCAGCAGCAGGAAGCCAAGGTCACAAGAGGTGAAGCTTTGAAGACACTAGCAAGGTTTCAGTCGAGCCAAGGACCATAGGGACCCCCTAGTTTTAGCAATATGGTGTTCCATGGTGACTTCCAACTCCCACTGCAGGCCCCTAAAAGGGGTTGAAGACTCTCTCTAGTCATGGAGAATGCTCTGCCCGCACTCTGGGCAGGCTAGAAGTCAGGCAGCCCAGGGAATTAATGCCCCCAAGCAACTCCATGACGATGGAAATTTGAAAATGAGTACCTCAGCAACCCTTGCTTAGGGGGGTGGGGGACACACACACACACAATAATGCGAGGCCCATGTTCTACACTGTCTCTCAGAGTCCTCAGCAGGATTTAGTCCCAGTTGCCCACAGTAGTAACTTCCTTGATGACACACCCTTTATTGGCTGCTTTCCTGTCTCTTTGCCACTACTCTGCTGGTGCTTCCTGGCCTCACTTCCCACATTAACTATATGCACTTGTATCTTTGTCTCCAGGTGCACTTCTGGGGAAAGTGAGACAGACACTGTCCATGAAAGAGGGACAAGATAGTAGCAAGCACAAACAACCACAGGGTCTCATAGGTGACCACTGACCTGTATGAACGGGCCGTCAGCTCACAGACTTAGCCAATACTCTGAATGCTCAGAAGATAGGCTGGGCCAGGGTCTGGGTCTGAGGTAGGTAGGCCTCTGTCACACCAACTTGCTCTTGCCTAATCCCAGAGTTGGCTAGAGGCAGGCCTGGGACCCTGAAGATGGACAGTCACAAAGTGCCTTGGGTCCCAGAGTAGCCCAGGCCTCAGGCCCTACAGAATGAGGCCAGAGTGACTTGCCTGGGAGGTTCCCTGACTTTTCAAGCTCATCCCATGCTCAGAGCTACTCTCCCCACCCAAGAACTCCTCCCACTCAGGCCTGTGGAAGGTCCTGTTAAGCACTGAGGCTGGCACTGTCTGTTCCTCTATCCCCTGCTAGCCTCAATGTGCACCATAGGACCTATTCTGTGCCCTGCTGTATGCCTGGGGAAGGGCCACCCAGCCGCCACCCCCACCAGAGGCCCAGGCCATGCCCCAAGAGGCCTCCAGGGGGCGCCGCCGCGAAGGCTGTTGTTGGGCTCCTTCGAGCTCAGTGGTGGAGGGCGGGTGCCTGCCGCTCAAGCCCCCAGGTTCTGCTGGCCCACCCCGCGCCGATACTCCCAGGCTGGGTCCCGCCTAGAACGGCTCCCACCATACATGTATTGTCCTGCTCACCGCTGCCTCATTTCTCCCCCGGCCCGAGGTCGGACCCTAAGTCCTGGGCAGGCCCAGTGTCCACATGTCCGTCTCTGTTCACCCGTTTGCGTGTGACCACGGGTCTGCGCGCCCTGCTCCGGCCACGGCAGGTGCAGGGTTAAGGCGGGGGGAGGTTTTCCCGAGTCGGGAGGGGGATGAGGGGCGGACCCCGTCCAGCCCCGCCCCGCGCAGAAGCCGAGCCGGAGCCCCGCTGGAGCCTGGCCCCAGCCCCAGCCAGAGCCGGCACCAGCGGTGCCGGAACGGCTGACCCCCGCCGCGGAGGCGCCGGAGCCCAGGCCGGTGAGTCCCGAGGGAGCCGCGCTCAGGGGAAGTTTGGGGGTGCGAGGTGTAAAGCCCCAAGCGCGCTCGCCCGGACCCGCCCCCACACCCCCCACCCCTGCGAGGTGGAAGTTAGGGGCAAGAAGGCCCTCGCACCAGGGGTCCCAGGAGTGTGGCCCTTGCGGGAATGGGAGAGGCTGGGAAACTTGGGGATCTGCTGTGAGGGGACCCAGAAGTCCAGCTTGCCCATTGCTGCTGGAAACGCCCTGGACTCTGGGAGCCTAGAGTCCTGTGCTCATAGGATCCCAAAATCATCCTTCTTCTCCCTTCTGGACACCAAGGAGGCTGGCCTCTGGGAAGCTGGCATGGGCAAACCCCTGAGGGTGAACCTCAAGGGAGAATGTGGGACCCTGGCATCCAACCCCTCCCCTGATCTTGGCCTTTTGCTGGTGGGAATGGATGAACTCTATGGAATGGCCCCCAAAGGGTTTGTAAGGATTCCCTGGAGTCTGATCCCTGGCAGCTGGCGAGAGACCCTTATGGCTGCCCAAGGCACACTGGAAGCCAGTAAGGGGGGGAGGGTACAGTAGGACTCTGCTCATTTAGAGTACTAGGGTGAGGATTGTTGAGGGGAAGGGAATGGGGCCAGGAGAATCCTATCCTAGTCACCTTTCCTCCCACCTAGACCTAGATTTGACCAGGGAGCTCCTGGGTAAGAGCAGGGTTAGGAGGAGAATCCCTCATGCCCCATAGGAATTGGGGAAGTTGCCTGGATATCTGGGAGTCTGTCCTCCTTCTCACTCCAGGAGGTGTGCCTCCACAGTGGTGTGCTAGCCAACAGGCATCTGTCCTCTCCCTGCCTTTCCCACCAGTGATTTTGGGCCAGCCATGCCCTCAGCTACAGGCTGCTCATCTGTACCCTGAGGGGCTGTACCCAGTGGCCCTGACCCTTTGTTTTCCCTCTCTCCTCCAGGTGAAGGCAAGGTCCCTGGACTGGTCAGACGCCCCCTTGTAGCCCTGGTAGAATCAAGATGAGGCCCCATCATGCCTCCTCACTGAGGCCTGTAGCCTGAGCAGATAGCATGGCCTGCCACTGGAGGTGAACACCATGGCTACAGGAGGTGGCCGGGCCTTTGCTTGGCAGGTGTTCCCACCAATGCCCACCTGCCGGGTGTATGGCACGGTGGCATACCAGGATGGGCACCTGTTAGTGTTAGGGGGCTGTGGCCGGGCTGGACTGCCCCTGGACACTGCTGAGACACTGGATATGGCCTCACATACATGGCTGGCACTGGCGCCCCTGCCCACTGCCCGGGCTGGCGCAGCTGCGGTGGTGCTGGGCAAGCAGGTACTAGTGATGGGCGGTGTGGATGAGGGCCAGAGCCCAGTAGCTGCTGTGGAGGCCTTCCTGGCTGATGAGGGCCGCTGGGAGCGTCGGGCCACCCTCCCTCAGGCAGCCATGGGGGTTGCGACTGTGGAGAGAGGTGAGTGGCTTCCCCAGGAAGGTCCCTCAGGTGCCCCAACACCTTCCATTCTTCCTGACTTGGTCCCTTACCCTTAGAGATTGGACAAGAGCTGTAAATTTTGTCTGGGTGCCCTGGACTTGGCTTTGCCTCCTATACCCTCCCCTACCTAGCTCTGAGCTGGGCTGGCAGCAGCCTTAACTGCCTTTTCCAGCTGTAAGGTGGGAGGCAGAGCCCAGGTTGGCCCCCAGCATGATGGAAAGCCCCAGTCACCTCCCTGCCCCATTCTTCCTCTCTAAGAGACAAGGAGGGATGGCCCAGTGACTCCTAGAGTTATAAATAGTCTGGGGAAGGGGAGGGGAAGCAGAGCAGGGCCTTGGCTCGGAGCCCAGCAAGTGCTTAGATTCCACCCCCCTCACCCCACACACGCACATTAGGGAGTCTGAGCTGGACAAAGGCTAAGCTGGCCTGGGGACAATTGCTTTGGAAGCCCCCAGCTGACTAACCCATCTTCCCAAGACCCCAACATGCCCCTAGCTGACCCTGAGGGCATAACAGGGCGGAACCAACCTGTGAAAGGGCAGGGTGCAGAGGTGCTGGCAAGGCTCCTGGGCAGAAGGCTTGTGGCCAGCACCCTCATCCTGCAGGCCCAAGCCCCTCTCCCAGCTGCCCAGCTGATCCCCAGAGCCCCCTCCCCAGTCTGAGCTCCATGCTGAGCAGATCCCCAAATGACCCCCACCCCTGGCTTAACCATCCTCCACCTTCCTTCTCCCGTGGGAGCCCCCACCTGTGGCCTCCAGGTCTGACCACTAGTCCTGCTTGGATGCCAGACTTGGTTGCCATAGCGTCTCCAAGGAAACGGAGACATATTATAATTAGATCAGCTGCCTCCTGCACTTCACTTGGAGGGGCCCTGGCCAGAGGGAAATCCTAGATGTCCCAGCCCCCACTCCAGGCAGGCAGGCAGGAGGGTTTCTGCTGCTGGGGAGGGGTATCACAAATACATGGTCCCCAGCCACCCCCAGCCTGACCAGGGCAGCTGTTCGAGTGGGGTGCCCTGGCCAGACCAGGGTGCAGTCTGAATTACTCTTTTTTGTGCAGATGGTATGGTGTATGCCCTGGGGGGAATGGGCCCCGACACGGCCCCCCAGGCCCAGGTTCGGGTGTATGAGCCCCGCCGGGATTGCTGGCTTTCGCTACCCTCCATGCCCACACCCTGCTATGGGGCCTCCACCTTCCTGCACGGGAACAAGATCTATGTCCTGGGTAAGGGCCTGGGGGATGTGGGAAAGGGGCTCAAATTTCAGAAGCATCTATCCCAGGTTAGCTGGGATCAGGCTTAGTCTGGGATGGCAGGACAAGAAAAGCTTTATTGGGGTGAGCCAGGTTTGCTCCGAGGCTCTGACCTCTGGTGGCCCTGCTGGGACTAGAAAACTAAACCCTAGTGCCTGAGGATCTGCAGGGTGGGTGATCCATGTTCTGGTGTGCACATAGTTGGGTATGGGGGGGCTGGAGCGGGCAGTGGTGAAGGCTCAGCAACTGGATGAAGAAGGAGCCTGCCAGGCCTCCCGGGCTCCCTCCCAGGTGCCCCAATTCCATTGGCAGGGGGCCGCCAGGGCAAGCTCCCAGTGACTGCTTTTGAGGCCTTTGATCTGGAGGCCCGTACCTGGACCCGGCACCCAAGCCTGCCCAGCCGCCGGGCCTTTGCAGGCTGCGCCATGGCCGAAGGCAGCGTCTTTAGCCTGGGTGGCCTGCAGCAGCCCGGGCCCCACAATTTCTACTCCCGCCCACACTTTGTCAACACTGTGGAGATGTTCGACCTGGAGCATGGTGAGCAGTGGCTGGCCTGGGCTGTCCTCCGGCTCTCCATGGGATGGAGGGGCACAGTGTGTGGGGAGGGCTAGATCTGAACTCCCCTCTCCTGCAGGGTCCTGGACCAAGATGCCCCGCAGCCTGCGCATGAGGGATAAGAGGGCCGACTTTGTGGTTGGCTCCCTTGGGGGCCACATCGTGGCCATTGGGGGCCTTGGTGAGTCTCTGTGGGGCTAGGGATAGGAGGGGAGCCCAAGACAGGAAGGAGTAGCCCCCAGCATGAGCACCACCTCCAGCCCTTCTCTAGGTATTCTGGGAGTCAGGGCTTTGTGAGCTTTCCTTTCCCAGTCTGTGAAGTGGGCAAGGTGTGATCTGTGTGGCCCAGCTCTTGGGGTGTCCCTCAGCACGTGACTGAGGGCTCTGTACCAGCAGGGGCCTAGGGACAGAGATAGGACAAATGGCCACTAAATTAATGGACAAATAGAAATATGAACGAATAAAGGAATGAGTGATGAATGGGGGCAATGAATAGCACCCACCATCCTGGAGTGGTGCCTGCTGGGCCATACTCTGGGCTCAGGGAGCAAAAGAGCTGGAGCCCCTTCAGCCTGTGCCATTTACAACCTCTGTCTCCTTCCTGCAGGAAACCAGCCGTGCCCTCTGGGCTCTGTGGAGGGCTTCAGCCTTGCACGGCGGCGCTGGGAGGCACTGCCTGCCATACCTACGGCCCGCTGCTCCTGTTCTAGTCTGCAGGCTGGGCACCAGCTGTTTGTCATCGGGGGTGTGGCCCAGGGTCCCAGCCAAGCTGTGGAGGCACTGTGTCTGCGTGATGGGGTCTGAATGCTTCATGAGACTTGTCCACTGGAGCAGCTCAGTGCCAGAGGCAAATGTCTGTGGCTCCTTTTGCTGCTGAGGGAGCTCACTGTGGCTCTGTGGAATGGAGGAGGCACAGGGATGGGCACTTGAGACACTGCCTCTGGGACTTGGGGGGGGCCTCCGTCTTTAGCGCAGGATGCACATACGCTTACACCTAACTTTACCCTCATTCATTCATGGATCATTCTTAGCTCCACTCTTGCTCTGGAACCTACTGGGCCCTCTGTCCAACTGGGAAGTAGGGGTAGGGGAGAGCTGGCCTCATGCCCCTCAGGGTCGGTGCCTACCTGGAGTTGACCAGGCCTACCCCAATGTCTGTTCCTGAAAAAGCGTAGCTGCTAGCCTGCCTTGAAGGTCCCTGTGGACCCAGGAGAGTTCAGAGAGGGTGGGGGACACAGAGGGAATGGAGGAGTGGATGCAGGAACCTCCAGAGGGCCAGAGGAATGTAGGCTTTGGGCCCTTTACACTGCTGGCTGTGTGACCTTGGGCAAGTCATTTCACCTCTCTGTGCCTCAGCATCCTCATCTGTAAATGGGGATCTCTGAAACCTTCCTGCCCTACCTACCTCACAAGGCTGTTGTGAGGACCCAGGGAGTTCAGATGTGGAAGTAAAAGTGCTGCTGAAATCTGGTGTATGGCCCCTGGTATGGACTCTTGTGTTGTCCCTGAAGCCCCTGACCCTCCTTCGGAGGCCTCAACTGTCCCAAGGATGAGGGTCCAGAGGAGCCTTTTGGATCTGGCCTCTGCCTTCAAAGTGTTCTGAAGCCCCACCAAAGTGTCTCAGCCCCACCTAAGCCTCAGCTTCTCTTTTGTGACATAGGATGACCGCCGGCCCTCACTGTCTAACATCTAGGACAGATGTTAGAGGGCACTCACAGGATGACCAGAGAAGAGCTCAGAAAACTACAGAACACCACAGGGTCAGGATGACCTGCAGGTACATGTCACACAGCATCTCCTCAAAGCCTCTGCTCACCTCCATAGAGAGGGGTGGTCCAGTGGGGCTGTGGCCAGAGTAGTCTCCCTCTGTCCTAGCTGTGGGGAAGCTGTCTCTTAGGCAGCACTGTATGGCCACCCACCAGACCCCTAGAGGCAGTAGCCTCCCAGAGAAAACAAAGCTGCCAGCTCTTGCCTCTTCCTCCAGTCTTTGCTGCCCACTAGTAGGAGCCATTGACTCTGCTTTCCCTGCAGCCACACTGAGTGCAAGGGGCTCACAGCTGGGTTTGCTGTAAGAATGGATTTGGGGTCCTGGACCCACCTGCTGTGGCCATGCTAACCCTCCTGGATCCTTAGCATCCTGCAGGCCTTCCCACTTCTCACTCAGTGGCAGGGTTCCCAGGGCAGCACCTCCCCTGCCCAGCACACAGGCACCATGAGCACAAGCACCATGGGAGCCAGGCACAGGGCCTAGCAGTGCCTTACTGCTCTCCAGCCTCTGAGACCTCTTGGGCTGCAAGCACGGAGAGGCCACTGGGTCAGCTGTCCTTGTTTAATGCTCTGGACCAGTTTAGACACTCAGAGACCCCAGCATGAAGGTAATGCTGCAGCACCTTGGGTCTTGGGATCCCCGGGAGTTCAGGCAGTGTGTCGGTGACCGGGGCCTGGGGCCCCACGTTGTCGCTGCCACAATGGCCACCCCGGGATGGCTGGCAGAAGTTCTGCTGATAGGTGGTGCTGGCACGGGGAGGCTGGACCTGCACAAAGTGGACAAGGCGCTGGGGGAGGTCACTGAATCCTGGGCCTGACCGGAAATCGGCCTGGTAGGATGATTTGAGGGGCCGCTGCTGGCGCAACTCCAGCTCACAGGGTGCCCAGTGCAGGAAGGTGTGCCGCTGCCACAGACGCTCCATGTCTTTCCGTCTTCCGATTCCCTGTAGCAGGCAGTAGGGGCCCTCCTCAACGGTATGGGCCCTTAGCCCACAGTCCTGGCACCAGGCACTTCTTTGGGGCCCTCCTAAACCCAAGCCTGGCTTGTGCCTGGCCTTCCTGGCCTGTACCCTGACCCCTTGGGCCTGCCTCCCCAGCCATGCCTTCCATTCCAAGGTGAAGACCCCATAAAGTGGCCCCTAGGATATTTGCACATTGTCAGGCAAGCTGGTGGAAGAAACCAAAGCAGAAGTACCTCCATTTGGGGAATGGGCTGTTTCCCAGAGGAGAGAGGTTGTCAGGAAGACAGACACTCCCCTATCTGTATAAGGAGCCCTCCCTCCCCGCAATGTCTTATCCCCTCCACCCTAGCTCAAGTTCAACCTAGGCTGGGGGCCTGCCCACCTTCCTTTCTCTCTCCAGCACTCACTTTGTCGAAGGAAGTGCGGTTGTCATGTTTGGAGAAGAAGTGTTGCTGTGCTGGCTCCTTGAAAGACAGTGAGAAAGAAGGTGAATGGGGAAAAATGATGCTTACCTGACCCCAAGATACTACATCAGGGCCCATAATGGAGGGAAACTGCCAGGAGCCACCACCCCTAAACTGCTAAACTGCCAACGCCCTGAAAGGGCAGATACAAATTAGAGTAACATCTCACTCCTGGGACATCTTATCTCAGCACTTGCCCCCAAAGCAGAGGCCTCTGGGGCTGCTGATTGAGAAAGGGACTGAGGCACCTTCCAGGATGTTCTTCCATCAGGGGGCAGTGGTTCAAGTTTCACATCAGGCCCTTTAACTCTAGATCACCCAGGACTAGGCTTCAATTCTCTCCTCCCCTCTGTCCGCACTTACTGCCTCATCAGTGACCCAGGCTCTTTGCCCTAAATGCCACCTGGAAACTGAAATTTCTCTCTCTAGCTTGAGCTGTCTCCTGAACTCCAGACTCAATAGCCAGCTGCCTACTCCATATCCCCATGTAAATGTCTAACAGGCATCTTCAAACTCATGACAGCTCTGGATCATTCCCCAAACTCATCCCACCTACAGCCTCCCCCAGCTCAGGTCATGGCAGCTAGATCCTGCCAAACACCTCAGAGTCCCCTTAATTCTTTTCTTTCACACCCTACATCCAATGTGCCAGGAAATCCTGTTAATACATCTTTCAATACGTACCCAGGATCAGACCACTCCTCAGCATGGTCACTGCTTTCCTTGGTCCAAGCCACCTTCTTCTCTTGCCTGAATTATTGCAAGAGCTTCCCGCCTGGTGTCCCTGCTTCCAAGCTTGCCCCTCCAGTCTATTGTCCTCTTAGCAGGCAGAATAATTCTTTTAATACATAAATCAGATCACATCTCTGTTTGCCAAAAATCCACAACAGTTCCTCATGTTTGTAAAAGCCAAAGTCATCATAGTGGTCCATGAAACCCACACAATATTGATCTCTCCGTTACCTCCAGCCACACTGGCATCCTCACTGCTCCTCAAACACACCAGCTACTCCCACCTCAGGCCTTTGCACCACCTGTTCCTTCTGCCTGGGACTCTTCCCACCTGGCCATATGACTCCCTTTCACCTACCTCTTGGGAGGCCTTCCTTGAGCCCTACACCAGCAGCCCCATCACCCCAACTCTGCATTTTTCACCTTCTAACATACTATATGACTATATATTATGATGTTGCATATTGTCTGATGTCCCTTACTAGAACATAAGCTCCTTGTGGGCAAAGGTTATTGTCTATCTTGCTCACATCTGTAACTCCAACACTGAGAATAGTACCTGGCATTGTACTCAATACATATTTGCTGTGAAATCAATGAACAGAGACAGAAGGTCCCCAGGGCATTTGCTCTGGCCCAGTTGGGGCCAGAGAACCATGCCCCATCCCCAGGCAGAGAAAGACCACCTCTCAGGCCCTCAGACCTCAGCAGGAATCTCTCCCAAGACCATCTACCTTGCCTTTGTCTCTGGTCTCTGCCCCCAGAACCCCCCTCCCCAACCACTCAGCTTCTCCTGCTGCAGACATGAATGAAGTCCAGTCTTGGCTGGGTTGGGGTATGAGCAATGGCTGACAGCAGGTTCCTAGATAAAAGGCAGGGGCTAGCTGCATCCCAGATTCCTGAACTAGAATCTTAAGGGTGGAGCCTGTGGTGTCTTTAACAAGCTCCCCTATTGGGACCTCCTGCCTTAGACAGCCAGTGGTGGTCTCCAAATAGAATGAAAGCTCCATGAAGGTGGGAATCCAGCTAGCCTTACTTTTCACTCCTCATAAAGCAAGCTGACATGACGAGGATTAAAAACCCAGGGCCCTTTTAGAAAAAAACATAGGATAAAATCTTCAGAATCTAGAGTTAGGCAGAGTTCTTAGACTTGACACCAAAAGCAAGAGCCATAAGAGGAAAAGTTGACAAATTGGACCTCATCAAGTTTTAAAAAAAGTTTGGCTCTGTGAAAGTCCATGTGAAGAGGATGAAAAGACAAGATGCAGACTGGAAGAAAATATTTGCAAAACACATATCCAATAAAGGACTAGTATCTAGAATGTATAAAGAACTCTCACACCTCAACAGTAAAATAACAAACAATCCAATTAGAAAATGGGCAAATGACATGAAGACATTTCACAGAAGGTGATATACAGATGGCAAATAACACATGAAAAGGTGTCCACTGTCATTAGTTAGAGAAATGCAAATTAAAACCACAGTGAGATATCATGACACATCAATCAGAATGGCTAAAATAAAAAAATAGAGACAACACCAAATGTTGGTGAGAATGCAGAGAAACTGGATCATTCATACTGTGCTGGTGGGAATGTAAAAAGGTAGAGCCACTCTGGAAAACAGTTTGGCAGTTTCTTCTAAAAACTAAACGTGCTACTACCATACGACCTAGTAATAGCACTCCTGGGCATTTATCCCAAAGAATAAACGTATTTTCACCCAAAATCTGTACACAAATTTTCATAGCAGCTTTATTTGTGAGAGCCAAAAACTTAAATCAGCCCAGATATCTTTTAATAAGTGAGTGGTTAAACAAACGGATATATACATACCATAGAATATTACTCAGTAATGAAAAGGAATGAACCCTTGATACATACAACAACTTGGATGAATCTCTAGGAAATTATGCTGAGCAAGAAAAGCCAATCCCCAAAGGTTGCATGCTGTATTATTCCATTATACAACATCTTTGATGTGATAAAATTTTAGAAATAGAGGAGAGATTGGTGGTTGCCAGAGGTTAGGGACGGGGAAAGGGTAGAGGAGTGGGAGGCTGGGGATGTGGTCATAAAAGGGCAGCACCAGGGGTCCTTGTGATGTTGGTCAGTATCTTGAATGTGGTAGTGGATACACAAACCTACACAGGTGGTAAGATTTTATAGATCTTAATATACACACACAAATGAGTACAAGTAATACTGGGGAAATCTGAATGAGATAGGTGGATTGCATCAATGTCAATGTCCTGGTTGTAATATTATACTATAGCTCTGCAGAATGTTAGCATTAGGGCAAAGCAGGCAAAGTGTAGAAGGGATCTCTCTTTATTATTTTTTACAACTGCTCATAAATCTACAATCACCTCAATAAAAATTTCAATTAAAAAAACCCTGGAAGTCTGGGGCAAGTTCCAGTTGACCCCCAAGTTTCTCCCCCATCTCTATCCTCAGCTATAGAATTATACACAGCCCTAGAATGTGGATGCCTCTGTTGTTGGAGGCAGCTCTGACTCTAGAAACTCATTCTTCTTACAGTGGCAGAATAATCTATTTACTCTCACTGACTTGAGTTTTGTTCTCACAACTGTGGGAGCCTGGTGAGAAGTACAGTCATTTCCTTTCCACTCAGGCAGTTTTGAGTATTCTTGTCCCTGAGGAGAATTTCACCTGCATCTTTGCTTCTAAACCATCCAGGGCTCCTTTCCCACTGAGGTGGTAAAACCCATGGTCTCTGAGCAGGTGGGGCTCAGGCTGGGGTTCCAGCTGAAGAGGCCTTGGAGGAGAGGTAGGTTTCCTGGGAGGGGACAGTGTTTGTATGTGGGAGGGCTAAGGGACCCTGTGGAGGCTGGGCAGTCTGCAGTCAGCAGGATGCTGAGAGGAGCCTCTGTGGCAGACTGAGGCATGGCAGGAGTGGGAGGCAGGGACACAGCAATCATGGCACCACCAGTGAAGGACCTGCCGCTGACGATGAGCCTCTGGGACTCTTGTCTGATCTTAAGAACAAACAGGACCAGGATTACATTTACCAACAGTTAGGCAAGTGGAGGCTAGAAATAAATTAATTTGATTTAGAAGAAAAAAGAATTTTCTTGCATCCGAATGACATAGACAAAATTTCTGCCTGCCCCAAACTAAAGGAAAGTGGGTGCCACAACTTGGTAAGGCTTTCCACAACAATAGCTGCAATCAGCCAGATGAAACCTGGTATCTCTCAGCTAATGAGAAAATAAAATGTGCACCTTACTTAAGCAGTCCCACTAATTAAAACAGCTTTAGACCTAGAAAGAGCCACGGGACTTAGCATTTATACATTCTGAGCCCCAGACACACAGATCATGCTGTTTGGGGCTGCTGATAGTGCTAGTAAATGCTTTATGTAGCAAATTTTCACTTCAATCAAAACTTCAAATGTCTCAAAATATGTCCCCTACTCTGTTTCTGGGGGACAGATTGAGAGGATGTTCTGGTCTTTGGGATAATAGCTGCCACTGAGGGCTACTGCAAACAGCTAGCAGGAAGTCCTCAAGTTGCCTCTGTCCCCGCACTACTCAGGCACCATCACTCTTGTAGGGGAGGTGGCCCCAGATGAACAATCTGGAGCTGCATTTGGGCCTGGCTCAGTAGGCAATGCCAGGCAGCCCTTCCAACTGGGAATGCTAAGGAAGTTCAGGTTCCACAGCATGGCAGCCTCCAGGACCCTGCTCTTGGCCTGGGAAAGCAATTCCTGGAGAATCCAGATGGCAGATCAAGCAGGACCTGCCTAGAGGCTGGGAAGCAAGAAACTTCAGTGCACAGAGCATGTTCCAGGCATCTCTCCAGGTCCCTCTCTGCCTCCTCCACCTTGCGCTTGCCCAGGAGGCTGATCTGAGTGCATTTCTCACCAGGCTGCCTTCCCTCTGGCCACTGGGAAATTTTGGGAGGAGATGGAGGGAAGACAGGAGGAGGTGTTTCTTCTCCTAGCTCCCTCCCAAGCCAGCCCACCTGGTTGTGTCTCTCCACCCCAGATCACCACTCCTTTCAGGGTGTCCCTCTCCACATCACTCTCTCCTTCTAGGTTCTAGGAGCCATGCCTTCCCCTTGAACCTTTGGGCCCAGCAGTACTGACCACTTGGTTGTTATCAACCTATGAGACTGCCTTTCCCTGAGACCCCCACACCTACTGCTTTGTATATATACCCTTCTGAGTTCTCCCATTTTGAGTGGGCTTTTTACTGTGGGGACCTGACTGATGCTCAGTGCCCCTTCCTTGTCTCCACACATGGTGGGGATGGGGCACCCATGAGCTCTGCATTCCTCTTGTTCTCTGGAAGCCTTTTCAAGCCACCCTAGGCCATTTCTGCCATCTCCTTTCTGGTCCTCCTTGGCTAGGCAGGTGGGTGGGTACCCAGTCACTTTATATGCTGCTTCCCTGACCAGAGGAGGCTTCCTACTCACTCTTGAGCCCCTGGACTATGAGGCTGACTGGGGGCTAGACTACATGGGCTTTCATGGCATCAAGGGATCTGAGCTTGAGGGCAGTTGTCAGCAAAACTCAAGTCCTACTTCCTGGATTCAGGAGGTTCTCTCCCCATGGCCGTCCACCCTATCTGGGTCCTGACCCTTCCTCCACATAGAAGGAGCATTGAGCAAGACTTTCCAGCCTGGTACTGGCTCTTCTCTACCCCGTCTGTAGGAGGAAGACCTGACATTTCAGGGAAGAGGGTCCAGGCCTCATGCATGTCCTGGGGATAGGCTGGCCCCAGGTATCAGTCCAGCTGTGGTAGGGCTGGGGATGATGCTCTTGGGGCCTGAGAGAAGCAGAAACTGGCCTAGCCACCCCAGCTTCCCCCAGGGCTGCCTTGTACCTTGCATCGTTGCAGGAACACTGCTGGAGGCTGGGGCTTGGCTGCAAGGCGGTATTCTCGAGCACTTTCACTCTTGATTTGGCCTCTGTAGTGCCCATAGAAGCCATTGTTGTGCTGTAACAAGGCAGGCATGAGGGTAAATCCCACCTAAACCCCCACTCAGAGTCCCAGACCTCAGGGTTCCCAGGCCAGAAGCCTCTTCTGGGAGTTCCTGACAGAACAGAAAGAATCTGAGGAGAAAGGACACCCCTGGAGGGGGGCCAGCAGCGGAGAAGTGTCTCCCATCCATCATTAGAACAGTTGGCCTCAGCTGTGCTGGCTCACCTGGGAGGGCTATGCGTGTATAGGGAAGGGTTGCCTTCCTTCCTTCCTGCCTTCCTGCCTTCCTGCCTTCTTGCCTTCCTGCCTTCCTTCCTTCCTTTCTCTCTTTCTTTAATAAGGTCCTAATGTGGGCTGGGGAGACAGCAGTGAAAAGACAGAATGATCCTGGCCCCTGTGAACCTTCCTTCTTGTGGGGGAGTCAGACACAGCAAATAGCGTTAGGGAAGAAATAACCTGATGACTAGATCAAGAGTGACAGGGAACAGGGATACTCCTTCATGACAATGAGGTGGGACTTGAACATGAGAAGGAGTCCACCATGTGAGGAGCAAAGGAAGAGCATTCTATGTGGTGGGAACTGCAAGGGCAAGGGTTCAGAGGACAGAAAGAGAAAGATGTGTTGGAAGAACAAAAAGAGGCCTTATGACTAAAGGATTGTGAGCAAGCTAGAGAGAAGTGAGGTGAGGTCAGAGAGGGACAGGGCTTAGACAGGTTTAGGAATATAGATTCTGTTCTAAGAGCAAGGGAAGACTTTTCAGCAGGGGAGAGGACCAGACAGTTCTGAGTCAGGGAGATTCAGAGCATTAAGCAGAGTTTTGAGAACAGGGCCACTGTCTAGTGGTGTGGTCCTTCCCTGGGGAGTCTGAGAGGAAGTTTCCTTTGTTATCCTCCCCACAATGTTAATAGTATGTCAAAAGTCCCTGAAGAGCAAAGATTGAATGGATCCATCTTCTACATCCATTGACAAGGTTGTGAACACCTGTTTGCCACACTCTCTGCTATTCTGGGGCAAGAATGGCACCCTCTGAAACTGGAGCACCAAAGCAAGGGATGAACTTTCCAAAAGAATTACTTCACCAGCAGTGATACATTCTGGAGAGAATTTTGGAGACATGGACTGCCAAAAGACAGAAATGAGCACCTATCAGGGGTCTAAGAGGGAGCTGTACTGTGCTGATGTCATTAGGTAGACATCGTGTGGACAACCATGTCTAACTAGAGAGCTCCTATGGCCTAAAACCTCTTTGTCCTGAGTGCTCCCTAGAGAGGACGAGTGTGCCTGGTCCTCCATGATCATAGCCCTAAGCAGAAAGAACCTGTACCAAGATGGCCTCTGGCCATCACAGTGGGTTCCTAAACATGCCTGGGAAACCCCTTATCTTTTCATCCCACTGAGGCCTTGAGTCACCCACCTTGTCTGTCCATCCTTCTACTATCTGTTGAACACCGCTTGCTCACTATTCGATTTAGCTCAATAGTATTTACTTGGCCTTTACTATATTCCAGGCATGGAGCTGGGTTTGAGACATACAGATGGAAGAAAACAGGCTTCGCCCTCAAGATATTCCCAGTCTAGAGAGCAGTCAAACTCTAGAAGTTTGAGGGAGACCAAGCAAAGGACTGGGAATAAATAGGATGGCTAGAGGACTAGGAAGTTCAGCTGGCTAGCATGAGATCAGAACACATGGAAGGGGACATCGTGTCAGGAAGGCTAGATAGGTTCTAGGGGTGACCTCAGGATGGCAGAAGGGGAGTGGGCCGTTCGGGGTCTTCCACCAGGCTGGATGTTGGATGAAACCCTTCTTGCTTTACTCTCATGATTCATTCAAATTTCAGGCACTACCCCAGGGCCAGGAGCCAGAATTAACTGTAAAGTGCACTCTTACCCAGGAGCCTACTAAAGCACTTTGCATCTTTCCAGGAAGAGGGCAGAAAAGGCCAACTTTCCTCCTGTCTTTTTGAGGCTATGTTTGAGCAAAGAGAATCTCTGGAGGTCAACTTCTTGTTGCTTAGTGACAAAGGGATGTTGTGACTGCACAATGCTGCTGATTGTTGAGACAGTGCCCAGCCTGCTATACTTTTGTGCTTCCTGCTCTGTTTTTACTTCTTTATGAGAGAAATCTGCCCCTCAGCATTAACACCCTGGGAGAGTCCTTATATATAGAAACATATAAAGCTCCACAATGGAGTCTGATGAACTTACAGTCAATGAAATATTAAAGAACATTTTAGAGGCAAATCCTACATTTTTAAAACTGTGCAACCATACTCTCTGGGATATATATTTAGAAAGCATTCCATGGAGTCAGAAGAAATGTTAAAAGGGTTGGTGGCTCTTAGGATAAAATTGCTGCTTCAGAATAAAGCTCTCTCAACTTCTCTTAGAGTTTGTGGTGATTGGGAACACTAATTACAGCAAGTGAATGTTACAAAGGCATCAGTGAAGGAGGAGAGTGTAACAGAAGAATAAAAGAAGGAGCATGAAAATATTTGACATCATGGTTCCATTCCAAGCTACCCTTGGGCAGATTATTCTCTCTCTCTCTCTCATTTGTAGCACAGGGATGTGAAGAGTTTACCCCTTTTACTAACCAAAAGCTGGAATCAGCCTCTAAAAATGTGCCAATAAAAAGTTCAACAACAGGAAACACTAAGACCCTGCTGGTGTCACTGGCACAAGCTCCGCTAGCCAGAAAGTCACCCTAGTATAGTTACTCTGAAGATCCCCTCTCACATGTGTTTAGAGGTACAAAAAAGTTCTTTGTAGCATCTGTATAGGGGAAAAACTGTAAGCAGCCTGAATGTTTACCAACAGGACAATAAGGAAATTGGCCTATAGTCACACAAGGAAATACTGGAATTGCTATAAATGGGCTACAGATACTTGAATCCACAGATATAAATCTTAAAAATGGTGAGTCAAAAAGTCAAGTTGTAGAAAGAAGCACAAAGAATACCATTTATAAAATAATACAAACATGCAAACAATGCTATATATTGTTTATGGATACAAACATTTGAACTAAAAGTATAAAACATGCATAGAAGTGATAAGCATCAAATTCAGGATAGAAGTCACCTGAGGAATGGTATCAGGGAGGGCAGAATGGAGCTTCAATTCTATCTGTAATGTTTTTATTTTTCAAAGCTTTATTTAGGTATAATTAACACAAACTGTACATATTAAGAGTGTACAATTTGACACATTTTGATCTATGTATACATCTGTGAAACATAACCACAATCAAGATAGTAAACATATCCATCACCCCCAATTTTCTTTTGCCCATTGGTAATCCTTCTCTATGGCACTCATTGGTCTCAGGCAATCACTGGTTGGCTTTCTGTCACTATAAATTAATTTCCATTTTCTAGAATTTTATATAAATGGAATCATTCAGAATGTATTCTTTTGTATCTGGCTTCTTTCACTCAGCATAATTATTTTGAGAATTATCCATGTCATTGTGCCTATCAATCATTCATTCCTTCTTATTGCTTAATAGTTTTCCATTGTATGGATATGCCAATCTCCTCTTGGTCCTTTTTTAAAATTTATTTTTTAAATAGACTTTATATTTTAGAGCAGTTTTAGATTCACAGCAAAACTGAGTAGAAGGTACAGAGATTTCTCATATATCTCCTGCCCCCATGTATGCATAACCTCTCCTATTATCAACATCCCCCTCCAGAATAGTACATTTATTATAATTGCTGAACCTAAATTGACACATCCTTATCACCCAAAGTCCATAGTTTACCTTAGGGTTCACTCTTTGTGTTGTACATTCTGTGAGTTTGGACAAGTGTATAATGACATGTATGTACTATTATAATATCACATAGAATAGTTTCACTGCCCTAAAAATCCTCTATGCTTATTCATCCTCTGTCATGAATAGGTGTATTCATCCCTCCCTCCTCCCTAACCCCTGGCAACCACTGATCTTTTTACTATCTCCATAGTTTTGCCTTCTCCAGAATGTCATATGGTTGGAATCCTACAGTATGCAACCTTTTCAGAATGGCTTCTTTCGCTTAGTAAAATGCATTTAAGTTTCCTCCATGTCTTTTCATAGCTCAATAGCTCATTTATTCTTGTGTGTGTCACATGCCGTCAAGTTGGCTCCGACTCCTGGGGACCCTATGAATGAGTGATATCCTCAATGTCCTGTCCTCAACAGCCCTACTCACTTCCTGTAGACTCATGCCTATGGCTTCCTTAATGGAGTCAATCCATCTCATTTTTAGTCTTCCTCTTTTCCTTCTATTTTTTCTGTCTTTTCCATAGAATGCTGCCTTCTCATGATGTTCCCAAACTAAGACCGTCTCAGTTTTACCATTTTTGCCTCCAGTGATAGTTCAGGCTTAATTTGCTCTAGAACCCACTCGTTCATCTTTCTGGCAGTCCAGGGTATCTGTAGAGCTCTCCTCCAACACCATATTTCAAATGAATCAATTTTTTTCCTGTCAGACTTTTTCACTGTCCAGCTTTTGCACCTTTACATAGTAATTGGGAAAATGATTTTCTTTTCAGTGCTGAATAATATTCCATTATCTGGATGAAACACAGTTTATTTAACCATTCACCTACTGAATATGACATCTTGGTTGCTTCCAAGTTTTAGCAATTATGAACAAAGCTGCTGTAAATATCCATGTGCAGATTCTTGTGTGGACATAAGTTTTCAATTCCTTTGAGTGAATACCCAAGAGCATGATTGCTAGATCATATGGTAAGAGTATGTTTAGTCTTGTAAGAAATTGTCAAAGCATCTTCCAAAGTGGCTCTATCATTTAGCATTCCTCTCAGCAACGAGTGAGAGTTCCTGCTGCTCCACATCCTCACCAGCATTTTGTGTGTTAGTGTTATGGATTTCGGCCATTCTAATAGGTGTGCAGTGGTATCTCGTTGTTTTAATTTGCATTTCTCTAATGACATAAAATGTTGAGCATCTTTTCATATGCTTATTTGCCATATGTTTACAGTATCTTCTTTGGTGAGATGTCTGTTCAAATCTTTGGCCCATTTTTTAATCTGATTGTTTTCCTATTGTTGAGTTTTAAGAGTTCTTTATACATTTTGGACACCAGTCCTTTATCAGATGTGTCTTTTGAATCCACACACCAATTAGATTTTTTGTCCCCCACTAAAACTGCTCCTGTCAAGGTCACCAATAATTAATTCTCACTCCTCATTTTCCTTGAGCCATCAGCAGCATTTGACACAGCTGATCTTCTCCTCCTTGAAGGATGGTCCGAGTGGCTTCCACCGCACCTCACTCTTATGGTGTCCCTTCCCTGTCCCTGACCACACCGCTCTGGCTCCTTTGCTGCTTTTTCCTCACCTAGGCTTTTAAACTTGTGTGTCTTGGGGCTCAATACAATCTGTTTTCCATCCATACTCCTTCATTGGTGATCTTATCCTGTTCCATGGCTTTAAAAGCCATCTATAACCATCAGAGGCAGAGTTAAATGAACCTCTCCTGCCCTACACCCTCTGCCCCTGTCCCCCGTGCTCTCACGCTGTCCCAGCATCTAGGAGGCCAGGAACCTTGGATGATTTTTTGCCTCCTTTCTCTCGCCCCCAGTTCTGTGTCCCCCTCTGACCACAGTGCCTCTGGCCCCAGCTGCTCCTCCTACCCAGTTCTCATTAAGACCCCCCAGGCCCCAGCCATGTTCTGGTCCCTGGCCCACAGGCCACCCCACATGCAGCTGGGTGTGCATCAGGTGACTCCTGAGGGGGTCTACATTGGCAAGGGGATGCCGGGCGGGGTGTGGGTAGGCAGCAGGGTGAGTATGGAAGTGTGAGGGTAAATTTCATGAAGTGCACGTGGGCTGGGTGTGGCGTGCAGTGGTCTGTGGCGCGAGGTACGCCGCCAGGCTGCTCCAAGATCCGACAGTTAAAACCGTTAGTCGCGAGCCGCATAGGGGGCGGGTCCAGGGGGCGGGGCGTAATCCCCATTGGTTAGAGCAGGTCCTGGGGGCGGGGCCGCACATGCTTAGGCAACCTCGGCGGGACCAAGCGGCCTCGAGGCCGGATCAGGGCACCTCCAGGTTGGGCACGTGCTGCCCCTCAGAGGTGGAGGCGGGAGGAGTTTGGGCAGGGCGGGCTGTGAAGGGTGTGGAGTGAAGGGGAGGGAAGGGTTGGGAAGCTGTACGGGATCTTTCGGATAGGGTCAGTGTTCCCCGGGCCCTCGAGGAATTTCCCAGGTCGCTGGCTTCTCTGCTTGAGCCTCGCCTTGGCGTTCTTATCCGCCCTTTCTTTCCCTGTGGTGGAAGACAACTCGGGCTCTTCAAGGAGACAACTTCTGTGCTCATCCTTGGAGAGCTGTTTTCGTCAGATTCTCAGGCGGCCACGGCCTCCCATCCCGAGCCTGGCCTGGGAAGTCGGGGTGAACAGGAACCCAGGGAAGCCCACTGGGATTTGTCTTTGATCATTATTATGGAAAATCCCTGGGAAGCCTCTGGAAAGGACATCAGGGTGACTTAGTCTAGGAGCCCAGAGCCTGTCTCCTGGCTGAAAAGAAGAGACTGAGGATGAGAGAGAACGGCTGTACGAGGTTGAGGCCTGCCTGCTCGAGGCCAGAGGGGCCGCAATGTCTGAGGGAGAGAACTGTTTTTTCTGCAACAGAGTGGAGGAGCCAGAGGGGCACTTGGAGGGCATCACATCCTGGACTCAAGATTCTCAGAGTTGAAGACGGGGTCAGATGGGGGAGCTCTCTGCCTCTTAGGGCATCCTCTTCAGCACACATGTTCCTCCCCTGTCTACTACCTTGCCCGGGCCCTTCCTGTGGAAACAGTCGGATTCCTTGCATGCACTCAAACCTTTCCTCTCCTTTTATGCTTCCTTCAGTAGGATTGGGGGGTAAGAGGGGGAGGGAAACCTGCCCCTGAAAGTTTTTAATGTGTTCATTTCAGTTTTTATTTGCCTTAGAGTGACTGGTGTCCTACCTAAGAAGACTAGTGTTGTACTAGTATCTGCAAAGGTTAGGCAGAGGAGATTTCTGCCCTCTGGGAATTTAAAAGCCTACACAGGTAGCATGGAGACAGGTAAATGCACAGAGATAAACCTGAGGTGGATCACATGGAGCCTCATGTGGTCCTTAGACGTAGTCAAGAGTGTAACCATGGAATTTCTTCAACCACATTTAACAAACCTCTTAAGAATAAGTTAGGTCTGGGGCTGGCCCTGTGGCATAGCAGTTAAGTACGTGCGTTCTAATTGGGCCCAGTGTTCACAGCTTCGGATGCCGGGGGTGGACCTACTCACCGTTCTTCTGAGCCATGCTGGGGCAGCATCCCACACAGAAGAGCTACAACTGTGCAACTGTGATGTACAACTATGTACTGGGGCTTTGAGGAGAAAAAAGAGAAAGAGGAGGATTGGCAACAGATGTTAGCAAAGGGCCAGCCTTCCTCAAAAATAAATAAATAAATAAAATTTAAAAGGCATTAAAACAAAAGAATAAGTTAGGTCTGGAACCTGAGGACTAGCTATTCTTTTTTTTTTTTTTTTTAAAGATTTTATTTATTTATTTTTCCCCCCAAAGCCCCAGTAGATAGTTGTGTGTCATAGCTGCATATCCTTCTAGTTGCTGTATGTGGGACGCGGCCTCAGCATGGCCAGAGAAGCAGCGCGTCGGTGCGAGCCCAGGATCCAAACCCGGGTCACCAGCAGTGGAGCGCGCTCACTTAACCACTAAGCCACGGGGCCGGCCTAGGACTAGCTATTCTAAACCCCAAGTCACATTATATAAATTATTCTTCTCCATCAGCATAAACAGAAATGAAAGGTGATAGAGGATTTATCATCTAGGTGTAGTAATAATGGCCTTAAATAATGGCCTTGTAGTGATGCATATAAAATAGTCTAGATTCTAAATCTAGATTCCAGAATGAGGAATTTCTGCTAGTGTGTATGGAAGAAAAAAACTCGGACTGTCAAAGAAATAAGTAAACATAAGAGTCAGGAATCCTATATTTACTCCAGTTCACCTCCTTTATTAAAATAGTAATAAGTCTGGTGCTGATCTAGGGACTTGAAATGTAATAATTGAAAACAAATCATATATATTTTTATTTTTTTATCTGTGTTTCTGTTTGTATATTTTTTATTCAGGTAACATTGGTTTATAACATTATATAAATTTCAGGTGTACATCATTATATTTTGATTTCTGTGTGGACTACATCATGTTCATCACCCAAAGACTAATTACCTACTGTCACCATATACATGTGCCCTTTTACTCCTTTGCCCTTCCCCCTTACCCCCTTCCCCTCTGGTAACCACCAATCCAATCTCTATATCTATGTATTTGTTTGTTGTTATTGTTTTTATCTTCCACTTATGAGTGAAATCGTACAGTATTTGACTTTCTCTCTTATTTCACTTAGCATAATACCCTCAAAGTCCATCAAAAATATGGAATGCTTCGCGAATTTGCATGTCATCCTTGCGCAGAAGCCGCGCTAATTCTCCCTGTATAATTCCAATCTCAGTATATGTGGTGCCAAAGAGAGCACCATATATATTTTTAAATTTGTGGATCCTTGGAAAGTTTTGCTCCATTGTCCTAATATAGTTCCTAAGTTTTTTTACTCAGGTAATGGTAAATATTTTCTGAGCACTGTTATGTGCCAGGCACAATTTCTAGATTCTGGAGATATAGCAGAGAAAAAAATAGACAAAAATTCTTATCCTTAAAGAGCTTAATATTACATTCTAGTAGGCGTGGGTGTACGTGCTGAGACAGACAAAACAAGATAAATTGATATATAGTGTATTAGAATGATGATGTGCTGTGGAGAAAAAGCAAGGGATAGACAGTGATTGTTGAGGTGTTATAATTTTACATAAATAGTCATTTGAGAGAATATGTGAAGGAGGTAGGTAGCCTGTTATGCTGATATCTGAGGGAGGAGTGAACCAAATGGAGAGAACAGTATGGGAAAGGGACCCGAAGCTGGTGTGTTCCCAGCAAGGGAGAGCAACAGCAAGGAGCCCCATAAGAGGAATGGAATGGAGTATAGATGGGAGAGAGGCAAGGCTAAGGGGAGATTGCAGAGAATGCTGAAGATAATCATGAGCACTCTGGCTTGTATTTTAAGTGGGGTAGGAGCAGAGGAGAGTTTGAGCAAAGGGGTAATATGATCTGACTTAGGGTTAGAGTAACTCTGACTGCTTTGTAGAGAAGGGACTATAGAGAGGAACAAGAGTGAAATCAGGGAGACCAGTTTGGAGATCATGGTAGTAATCCAAGCTGGTGGCAGTGGAGTAGGGTTGTCAAATTTAGCAAATAAAAATACAGGACACTCAGTTAAATTTTGAATTTCAGGTAAACATGTTTTTAGTACAAGTGTGTCCCGTACAATATTTGGGAAATTCACATTTAACTGGGCGTCCTGTATTTTATCTGGCAACCCTACAGTGGAAGGAATGAGAGGTGGTCAGATTCTAGGTATGTTCTGAGGGTATTACCATAGTATTTGCTGACAGATTGAATGTAAGAAAAGGAAGTCAAGGAGGACTCTTAGGTTTTGGCCTGAGCAACTGGAAAGATGGAGTTGCCATTAACTGGAATTGGAAGACAGTAGGTGGAGAATGTTTGGGTGGAAAGGCAATGTTCTTGGTTTTGGACATGTTAAGTTTAAGATGCATATTAGCCATACCAGTAGAGATGTCAGGTCAGCAGTTGAATATAGGAGTCTGAAGTTTGGGAAAGGGGTCTGGGCTGGAGGTAACAACTTTGGCAGTTGTCAGCTAATACAAGGTATTTATCTATTCACTTACTAACTTTTTATTGTGGAAAATTTCAATCCTATAAAAAGAGAGATCATGGATGAATGAACTCCAATGTACTGGTCACCTGGCTTCAACAGATATCAACCTAGGGCCAGTCTGTAACCCTCCCCAGCTCCCCCAGCCTATTTCCATTTTTAAAGCAAAGCACAAACATTTTATCCATTTAAAACTTATGTATGTATAAAAGATAAGGACTCTATTTTTATTATAACTACAATATCATTATCACACTTAAAATAACAATTTCTTAATATTGTTAAGTAGCTAGTCAATGTTTACATTTCCTTGATTGTTTTCTTACAATTCAAGATCCAAACACGTTGTATTTGGTTGATGTGCCTCATAAATCTCTTTTTTTTTTAATAATTTTATTTATTTATTTATTTTTCCCCCAAAGCCCCAGTAGATAGTTGTATGTCATAGCTGCACATCCTTCTAGTTGCTGTATGTGGGACCCGGCCTCAGCATGGCATGGCAAGCGGTGCATCGATGCGCGCCCAGGATCCGAACCCAGGCCGCCAGCAGCGGAGCGCGTGCGCTTAACCTCTAAGCCACGGGGCCAGCCCCCTCATAAGTCTCTTAATCTATACTCTTCCAGCCCTCTTTTTTTCTTCCCTTTTATGCTTTGAAAGAATAGGGTCATTTAAACTGTAGAATTTTCCATTCTCTGGATTTTGCTGATTGCCTTCCTCTGGTGCCATTTAACCCCTGTATTTTCCGTAAATTGGTCATTAGATCTAGAAGCTCAATCAGGTTAAGGCCGTATATTTTGGGCAAGTATGCTTCTTTGGTAATGCTTGGCACTTCCTGTTGAAGCTCATCAAGAGGTACGTACTACGTCTGGCGTCTCTTTTTGTGATGAAAAGATTAATCAAGAGGTTTAGGTGTTGTCAGCCTGATCTTACCATTAGCGTGAAGTTCCCTATCAGCCTTTCACCTCATGGTTTTAGCAGCCATTGATAATCATTGCTTAGATCTATTTTTTTCATTAGGGCTCCAAAATGGTAATAATCTAATTCTACGATTCGTTCTGTGTTTGTTAGCTGGAATACTTCTATAAAGAAGCACTTTCTCACATCTGTTATGTTGGTTACTCTGAAGTACTGTTTGTTCTAGAAAGGTAAGATAAATGATTGATTCTTTCCCTACCAGTTTTCAGAATAATGAGTAGGTTGCCTATCCTCCAAAGTGACTGCTGAGGGTTTTTTTAAATATAAATTTAACAGAGGGAACCCCTTTAAGTTAGCTCTCCAGTAGTCTTTAGCTGTAGTAGTCTTCGATAACTTCCTTGTTCTCTGGTACAACAGGATGTCCCAGATTCATGTTGCATGTTTCCCGCCCTAGACCTGGTTCCTTTTAGTGGGGAATGGTATTTCAAGACTGAAAGCTGGGCACTAGGGTTGGTTGTTATTTCCTGGCATTTTTCAGTGGACAGAGCTATGAGACATTTTTAAAGGGAAAAACACATCAAGAGTTAATAATGATTTTCAATTTATTTCAAGCTTAGCATTGTACGGTTTTTGCTTAACCTTGTTGATTTTATATTTGTATCTCTTTTCTCATACACTGAAAATTTTGATTCCCATTGACAATAATATAATTATTTATTATTTCTTGTATTTATTTATTGTGACATAATATAATACATGTATATATATTTATTTACTAACTATGTAAATAGTATTTACATATATATATTTACTATTTTTGTAAATATATATATGTACATATATATAGTTACTAACTATATGTACATATAGTTAGTACATATAGTTAGTACATATAGTACATAACTATATGTACATATATATATATAGTTAGTAACTATATATATGTACTAACTATATATATATAATTACTAACTATGATTACTGAAAACACAGATACTCTGAGTACTGATACACAGATTCCTTTGCTGCTCATTTTGTTCTTAGGATACACTGTACTAGGGATGTGGAGTCCAATCACCATATTTAGAGGCACAGGAAATAAACCCTCTCTGTGAGGCTCAATCACCAACTCGTTTGTTTGATTTTGCTTCTTTGTAGGGATTGCTTTGTTTTTTCCCATTTTAATTTAATTTTTTGTAATTATGTGATTATATGTAAACAATATTTACATAATTCTGAAGTTGAAACTGCAAAAACTGCTATGTTGGAGAAGTCTAGCTTCCATTCCTAGCCTCTCCACCCTATTCCCACTCTCCCCCTGGAGATAACCATTTTTATTGGTTTTCAGTTTATCTTTTTTGTGTGTGTGTGAGGAATAGTGGCCCTGAGCTAACATCTGTTGCCAATCTTCCTCTTTTTTGCTGAGGAAGATTAGCCCTGAGTTAACATCTGTGCCCATCTTCCTCTATTTTTGTATATGGGGTGCCGCCACGCCGTGGCCTGCGAATGCTGGGCCACCGAAGCGGAGTGTTTAACCACTACGCCACCAGGCCGTCCCTAGTTTTCAGTTTATCTTTCTTTCTCTCCCTTCCTTCTTTCCTTCTTTTTTTAAAAAAATATAAGCACATTTGTATGTGTGTGTATTTATTTATATTCATATTCCCCTGCCTTTTCTTGGAAGAAATATTGCATACCACACACACTGTTCTTCACCTTGTTTTTTTTTTTTTACTTAGTAATATATCCTGTAGGTCACTCCCAGAGTATATAGAGATCTTCCTCATCCCTTATAACAGCTCCATAGAACTCCATTGTGTGAATGTACAATGGTTTGTTAACTATTCCCCAGCTGATGGACATTGGGTTGTTTCTGGTCTTGCTATTATAGATGCTGTTACATTGAAGAACCATGTGCATATATAATTTTGTATTTCTGCCAAAGTATTATTGGGATAGATCCCTAGAAGTAGGATTGCTGAATTAAACAGTAAATACATATGTAAATTTCATAGATAGTGCCAAATTCTCCTCCACTGAGGAATACTTTTTGGCCTTCCCACAGGAAGTACATGAAAGTGCATCTTTCCTCACAGCCTCAGTAACAAAGTACATCATACTTGGATTTTTACCAATTTTATAAGAAAGAAAATAGTCTATGATTTTATTTTTAATTTTTTTTGTGAGGAAGATCAGCCCTGAGCTAACATCCATGCCAATCCTCCTCTTTTTGCTGAGGAAGACTGGCCCTGGGCTAACATCTGTGCCCATCTTCCTCCAAGTTATATGGGACGCCACCACAGCATGGCCTGACAAGCGCGGCGTTGGTGCGTGCCCAGGGTCCGAACCGGGCCTCCAGCAGCGGAGCGTGCGCACTTAACCGCCACGCCACAGGGCTGGCCCTATGATTTTAATTTGCATCTCTTTTAATGTGAGTGAGGTTGCCCATATTTTCATGTATATATAAGAGCCTTTGTGTTTCTTTTCCTGTGAACTGTTGGCTTATATGTCTTGACCGTTTTCTATAAGCCTTTTTTTTTTGACTTTATTAGACAATCAGCAGTTAGTTCTCATCCACATGGACTGTCTGTAGATTTTTGAAAGTGGTGACAGGTACATAAGTAACCAATGTATAAAGCTTGTTTGGTGAATCTTCATCCTCATTACGTTTTCTGGACAACCGCACGTGGATACGATATGGGACATTCCTTATTCCTTTGGCCCAGACAGCTTTGTTGAGCCTGGTGTCAATTCGCACATCTGGAGTTCCCATCTCCTTCATGGCAAACTTCTGGATCTCTTTGAGTGCCCAAGGGGCACGCTTCTTGAAGCCCGCTCCATGGATGCGCTTGTGGATGTTGATGGTGTATTCTCTGGTCACCGCCTCATTGATGGCAGAACGGCCCTTCTTCTTCTCGCCACCTTTCTTTGCAGGAGCCATTCTGCTGGGTCCAGGTTGGAAAGGAAGAGCGCAGGGTATTGAGGGAGAGGGAAAACAGGGTCGCAAGTACAACTTCCGGGTTGCCTGTCTATAAGACTTTTATGTGACACAAAGTTTTCTTTTTAAAAATTTTATATAGTCATATTTTTCAGTGTTTTCTCATAATACTTCTGGATTTTGAATCAAAGTTTCCTCACTTCCGTGCTATAGAGGAATTTACCATTTTTCTCCCCACAGGGCTTTTCTTTTCTTCTTTTTTTTTTGGTGAGGAAGATTGGCCCTGAGCTAACACCTGTTGCCAATCCTCCTCTTTTTGCTTGAGGAGGAGTGGCCGTGAGCTAATATCTGTGCCCATCTTCCTCTATTTTGTGTGTGGGTCACCGCCACAGCATGGCTTGATGAGTAGTGTAGGTCTGCTCCCGGGATCTGAACCCACGGACCCCGGGCTGCTGAAGCAGAGCATGCCAAACTTAACTGCTATGCCACCAGGCCAGCCCCTCCCCCAGGGCTTTTATGGTTTCATTTGTATATTATCTCTGATCCATTTGGAATGTTTTGTAGTGTATGGTGAAAGGACTAAATCCAATGTTACTTTTTTTTGTATAGCTATTCCGTTATCCCAACTCTACTTTTTAAAATGTCTTGTCTCTCCCCAATGTATTTGAGATGCTACCCTTATATTTATACACACTATATTTCCATTTTCAATTAGATCTATTGCTATATTCTATTCTACTGGTTTGACTATCTAACCATGTGGTGCCAATATAAAGCAGTAAAGTTACAGAAGCTTTATGTTTTAATACCTGGCAGGGCTAGCGTCCCTTTTTATTTTCTCCTCCTAGTTCCTCTTTTTCTGTTTCAGGATTTTCCTGGATGGTCTTGCGTTTTTGTTTTTCCAAATAAACTTTATAGTCAATTTTCTACCTGCAGAAGAAACCTGATGGCATTTTTATTGGAATCGTTTCAAACTTAGAAATTAACCTAGAGAGATTTAACATCTTTATGATGTTGAATCTTCCTATCAAAGAACATGACATATCTTTTTCATTGTTCAGGAAGGTTTATGGTTTTCCTTAAATAACTTTTGGACATTTCTTGTTAAGTTTTTGCCTAGGTTTTTTTTTTTTCAGCTTTATTGAGGCATAATTGACAGATAAAATTGTAAGATATTTAAAGTGTACATCGCAATGATTTGATATGCATATATGTTGTGAAAGAATGCCCCCATGTAGTTAATTATCACATCCATCACCTCACATATTATTTATTTATTTATTTTACTTATTTATTGGTTCTACTCTCTTAGCAAATTTCAATTATACAGTACAGTGTTATCAACTATACTCACCATATTATACTTTAGATCCTCAGACCTTATTCGTCTTATAGCTGAAAGTTTGTACTCTTTTACCAACCTCTCCCTGTTTCCCCCACCCTCCAGCCCCTGGCAACTGTTTTTCTGCTCTCTGCTTCTATGAGTTTGACCTTTTTTTTTTTAGATTCCACACGTAAGTGATACTATGCAGTATATAGTATTTGTCTTTCTCTGTCTGCCTTATTTCACTTAGCGTAATGCCCTCAAGGTCCATTCATGCTGTCACAAATGGCAGGATTTCCTTCTTTCTTATGGCTGAATAATATATATATATATGAATATTATTCATATATGAATATATGAATAATATAGGGATATATACGTGTGTGTGTGTGTGTGTATCACATCTTCTTTATCCATTCATCCATTGAGAGACACTTAGGTTGTTTCCATATCTTGGCTATTGTGAATAATGCTGCAATGAACATAGGAGTGCAGATATCTCTTCGATATCCTGCTTTCATTTCCTTTTGATATATACCCAGAAGTGGGATTGCTGAATCATATGGTAGTTCTATTTTTAGTTTTTTGAGGAACGTCTATACTGTTTTCCATAGTGGCTGCACCAATTTGCATTACCACCAACAATGAACAAGGGTTCTCTTTTCTCTACGTCCTCACCAATATTTTTGTCATTTTGATGTTAGCCATCCTGACGAGGTGATATTTCATCCTGAGGTGAGATATATCATCCTGAGGTGATATTTCATTGTGGTTTTGATTTGCATTTCCCTGATGTTTAGTGATCTTGAACACCTTGAACAGCTCTTGGCCATTTGTATGTCTTCTTTGGAAAAATGTCTATTCAGTTCCTCTGCCCATTTTTTAATCCAGTTGTTCATTTTTTTGCTATTGAGTTATATGAGTTCTTTTTTTTTTTTAATTTTATTTATTTATTTTTTTTCCCCAAAGCCCCAGTAGCTATGTCGTAGTTGCACATCCTTCTAGTTGCTGTATGTGAAACGCGGCCTCAGCATGGCCAGAGAAGCGGTGCGTCGGTGCGCGCCTGGGATCCGAACCCCAGGCCGCCAGCAGCGGAGTGTGCACACTTAACCGCTAAGCCACGGGGTCGGCCCGTTATATGCGTTCTTTATATATTTTAGATATTAAGCCTTTACCAGATATATGATTTGCGAATATTTTCTCCCATTCCAAAGGCTGCTTTTCGTTTTCTTTATGGTTTCCTTTGCTGTGCAGAAGCTTTTTAGTTTGATGTAGTTTCACTTGTTTATTTTTGCTTTTGTTGCCTTTGCTTTTGGTGTCAAGTCTAAAAAATTATTGCCAAGACCGATGTCAAGGAGCTTACCCCCTATGTTCTCTTTTAGGAATTTAATCATTTCAAGTCTTAAATTTAAGTTTTATTCAATTTTGAGTTGATTTTTATATATGATGTAAGATAGGGGTCCAGTCTCAATCTTTGGTATATGCCTGTCTAGTTTTCCCAACACCATTTATTGAAGAGACTATCTTTTATCCATTGTATATTCTTGGCTCTTTTGTCATAAATTAATTGATAATATATGCATGGGTTTATTTCTGGGCTCTCTTTTCTGTTCCATTGATCTATGTGTCTGTTTTTATGCCAAGACCATACTGTTTTTATTTCTGTAGTTTTGTAATATAGTTCAAAATTAGGAAGTATGCTGCCTCCAGCTTTGTTCTTAAGATAGCTTTGGCTATTTGGAGTCTTTTGTGGTTCCATACAAATTTTAGTATTGTTTTTTCTATTTCTGTGAAAAATGCCATTGGAATTTTGATAGAGATTGCATTGAATCTGTAGATTGCTTTGGGTAGTATAGACATTTTAACAATATTAATTCTTCCAATCCATTAGCATGGAATATCTTTCTATTTGTTTGTGTTTTCTTCAATTTCTTTCATCAATGTCTTATAGTTTTCAGTGTACAGGTCTTTTACCTCCTTGGTTAAGTTTATTCGTAGGTATTCTTTTTGATGCAATTGTAAATGAGATTGTTTTCTTTGTTTCTTTATTTCATTGTTAGCATATAGAAATGCAACTGATTTTTGTATATTGATTTTGTATCATGCACCATTACTGAATTTCCTCATTAGTTCTAACAGTGTTTTGGCAGAGTCTTTAGGGTTTTCTATATATATCATGTCATCTGCAAATAGAGACAGTTTTACTTCTTCCTTTCCAATTTGGCTGCCTTTTATTTCTTTTTCTTGCTCTGGCTAGGACTTCCAGGACTATGTTGAATAAAAGTGGTGAGAGTGGGTCTCCTTGTCTTATTCCTGATCTTAGAGAAAAAGCTTTCAGCTTTTCACCTTTGAGTATGACATTCGCTGTGGACTTGTCATATATGGTCTTTATTATGTTGAGGTACGTTCCCTCAGTACCTAGTTTGTTCAGAGTTTTTATCATGAATGGACTTTGAATTTTGTCAAATGCTTTTTCAGCATCTATTGAGATGATTGTATGATTTTTATCCTTTATTTTGTTAATGCTGTGTATCACTTTTATCAATTTGCACATGTTGAACCATCCTTGCATCCCTGGAATAAATCCCACTTGATCATGGTGTATGATACTTTTAGTATACTGTTGAATTTGGTGTGCTAATATTTTCTTGAGGATTATTGCATCTATGTTCATCAGGGATATTGGCCTGATTATTTTGATATTGGCCTAATTTTCTTTTCTTATAGTGTTCTTGTCTGGTTTTGCTATCAGAGTAATGCTGGCATCATAAAATGAGTTTGGAACTATTCCTTCCTCTTCTATTTTTTGGAAGAGTTTGAGAAGGGTTGGTATTAATTGTTTTTTAAATGTTTGGTAGATTCACCAGTAAAGCCATCTGGTCCTAGGCTTTTATTTGTTTGGAGGTTTTTTATTATTGATTCAATCTCCTAGCTAGTAATTGATCTGTTTAGATTTTTATTTCTTCATGATTCAGTCTTAATATGTTGCATGTTTCTAGGAATTTATCCATTTCTTCTAGGTTGTCCAATTTGTTGGCATATAATTGTTCATAGTAGTCTCTTATGATCCTTCGTATTTGTATGGTATCAGTTGTAATGTCTACTCTTTCATTATAATTTTGAGACCTCTCTCTTTTTTTCTTTGTAAGTCTAGTTAAAGCTTCGTCTATTTTGTTTACCTTTTCAAAACATCAGATCATAGTTTCATTGGTCTTTTCTATTGTCTTTTTAGTTTCTATTTCATTTATTTCCACTCAGATCTTTGTTATTTCCTTCCTTCCATTAACTTTGGGCTTAGTTTTTTCCTCTTTTAGTTACTTGAGGTGTAAAGTTGATTTGTTTATTTGAGATCTTTTTTTCTTAATGTAGGTGTTTCTTGCTATAAACTTCCCTCCTAGAACTGCTTTTGCTGCATCCCATAAATTTTGGTATATTGTATTTCCATTTTCATTTGTCTCAAGATATTTTTTGATTTCTCTTTTGATTTCCTTTTTGACCTATTGGTTGTTCAGTGGCTTGTTGTTTAATCTTCACATATGTGTGAATTTTCCGGTTTTCGTCTTGTACTTGATTCTAATTTTATACCATTCTGGTCAGAAAAGATACTTGATATGATTTCAATCTTCTTAAATTTATTAAGACTTGTTTTGTGGCCTAAGATATGATCTGTTCTGGAGAATGTTCCATGTGCACTGAGAAGAATGTATATTCTGCTGCTGTTGGATGGAATGTTCTGTAAATGTCTATTAAGTTCATTTGGTCTAAAGTGTAGTTTAACTCCAATGTTTCCTTATTAATTTGGTGAACTTAGATGTGGTGCCTAAGTAAGGGTAAGACAACTGACCAAAAAGAATAAATGCCATTTCAATTTCCACCACACATATATTGACTCTCTCCTGTTTCATCCAGTTAACTGGAGTTGCTGCTTTCATTTTCAATATCCGAGGGGGAGTTCGGTCATCTAGTCTGAGAGAGGACACTACCCTTGCCACCTCTGGTCATCCAGGACCTCCTCAGCCCCGTCTCTTTGGTGCCAGCACGCTGTCACATACCTGGAACTGTAAGGGCCTTCTAAATGCTTGTATTACTAATTCCATGAGTATAAGGTATTTGGGTTTTACATGTATTTGCAAAAGCAAATTACACACTTGTTTTCAAAGGGTGGGCTGAGATTGTGGGAGAAGTCTGAGCATCTCTAAGATTCAGATAATAATAACAAACAGCCAGATCTTTTGGAATCTCTTCATAGCATTTAGGTCTGCACTGTTCCCCTGACTTTAAAGAGTGTTTGAATGATGCCAGGTCTTTTTAAAAATTACACTTCATTTTTTAGAGCAGTTTTAGTTAAGTACATAGATTTCCCACATACTCCCTCCCCTGCCCTCAGTCTCCTCCGCTGTCAACATCCCTCACCAGAGTGATACATTTGTTACAATCGATGAAACTTCACTGCACATCGTTATCACCCAAAGTCCATAGTTTACGTTAGGGTTCACTCTTGGTGTTGTACACTGTATAGATTTTGACAAGTGTATAATGACATGTATCCACCATTCCAGTATCGTATTACACTGCCCTAAAAATCCTCTGTGCTCCATCTATTCATCCCCCCGTCCCCACTAAATGCTGGCAACCACAGATCTTTTTACTATCTCTATAGTTTTGCCTTTTCCACAATGTCATATAGTTGGAATTATACAATACGTAGCCTTTTAAGATGGGTTTCTTTCACTTAGTAAAATACATTTAAGTTTCCTCCATGTCTTGTCATAACTTGATAGCTCATGTCTATCAGTGGAATTATTGATATTCTGTTGCCTGGATGTACCACAGTTTATTTAACCGTTCACCTACTGAAGATGACATCTTGGTTGCTTCCAAGTTTTGGCAATTATGAATAAAGCTGCTATAAATATCCATGTGCAGGTTTTTGTGTGGACATAAGTTTTCAACTTCTTTGGGTAAATATCAAAGACTGTGATTGCTAGAGCATATGGTAAAAATATGTTTAGTTTTATAAGAAACTGCCAAACCACCTTCCAAAGTGGCTGTACCATTTAGCATTCTCATCAGCAATGAATGAGAGTTCCTGTTTCTCCATCCTTGCAAGCAGTTTGTGTTATCAGTTTTCTGGATTTTGGCTATTCTAACAAGTGTATAGTGGTATCTCATTGTTGTTCTAATTTGCATTTCCCTAATGACCTATAATGTTGAGTATCTTTTCATATGTGTATTTGCCATCTGTATATTTTCTTTGGTGAGATATCTGTTCAGATCTTTGGTTTATTTTTTAATCAGGTTGTTTGTTTTCTTATTGTTGAGTTTTAAGTGTTCTTTATATATTTTGGATACCAGTCCTTTCTCAAATGTCTTTTGCAGATATTTTCTCCCAGTCTATGGCTTGTCTTCTCATTTTCTTGACAATGTTTTTCACAGAGCCGAAGTTTTTAATTTTAACGAAGTCCAGTTTATCAATTCTTTTGTTCATGGATCATGTCTTTGGTGTTGTGTTTAAAAAGTCATTGCCTTGGAGCCGGCCCCATGGTGTAGCGGTTAAGTGCATGCGCTCCGTTGCTGGCGGCCCGGGTTCGGATCCTGGGCGCTCACCGAGGCACCACTTGTCAAGCCATGCTGTGGCATCATCCCATATAAAGTGGAGGAAGATGGGCACAGATGTTAGCCCAGGGCCAGTCTTCCTCAGCAAAAAGAGGAGGATTAGTGTGGATGTTAGCTCAGGGCTGATCTTCCTCACAAATAAATAAATAAATAAATAATAAAAAGTCGTTGCCAAACCCAGGGTCACTAGATTTTCTCCTATATTATTTTCTAAGAGTTTTTTTGGCTTTGCACTTTACATTTAGGTCTATGATCCATTTTGAGTTAATTTTTGTGAAAGGTGTAAGGTCTGTATCTAGATTCATTTTTTTGCATGTGGATGTCCAGTTGTTCCAGCACATTTGTTGAAAAGACTATCTTTTCTCCGTTATTGACTTTACTCCTTTGTCAAAGATCAGTTGACTATATTTGAGTGAGCCTATTTCTAGGCACTCTATTCTGTTCCACTGAGTCTATTCTTTTGCCAATACCACTCGGTTTTGATTTGTGTAGCTTTATAGTAAGTCTCGAAGTTGGGTAGTGTCAGTCCTCTGACTTTGTTGTTCTCCTTCAATATTGTGTTGGCTGTTCTGGATCTTTTGCCTCTCCATATAAACTTTAGAATCAGTTTGTCGATATCCACAAAATAACTTGCTGGAATTTTTATTGGAATTGAATTGAATCTGTAAATCAAGTTGGAAAGAACTGACATTTTGACAATATTGAGTCTTCCTGTCCATGAACATGAATATCTCTCCATTAATTTAGTTCTTCTTTGATATTTTTTATCAAAATTTTGTAGTTTTCCTCATACAGATCTTATACATGTTTTGTTCGGTTTATGCTTAAGTATTTCTTTTTTGGGGGGGTGTTAATGTAAATGGTACTGTGTTTTTAATTTCAAATTCCACTTGTTTATTGCTGACATATAGGAGAGAGATTGACTTTTGTATATTAATCTTTATTCTGCAACGTTGTCATAATCACTTGTTAGTTCCAGTAGTTTGTCAATTCTGTCATATTTTATACATAGACAATCATGTCATCTGTGAACAAAGACAGTTTATTTCTTCTTTTCCAATCTGTATACCTTTATTTTCTTTTCTTGTTTTATTTCATTAGCTAGGATTTCCAGTATGATGTTGTGGTGAGAGGAGAGAGGACATTCTTGCTTTGTTCCTGACCTTAGTGGGAAGGCTTTTAGTTTCTCACCATTAAGTATAGTAGCTTTGGGGTTTTTTGTAGATGTTTTCTATCAAGTTGAGGAAGTTCCCCTCTATTTCCTACTTTGCTTAGAGTTTGTTTTTTGTGTGTGTGTTTGTGAGGAAGTTCAGCCCTGTGCTAACATCTGCCAATCCTCTTCTTTTTTTGCTGAGGAAGACTGGCCCTGGGCTAACATCCGTGCCTCATCTTCCTCCACTTTATATGGGATGCCGCCACAGCATAGCTTGCCAAGCAGTGCATGGGTGCGTGCCCGGGATCTGAACAAGCGAACCCCGGGCTGCCGCAGCGGAATGTGTGCACTTAACCACTTGCGCCACCGGGCCGGCCCCTTGCTTAGAGTTTTTGTTGTGAATGGATATTGGAGTTTGTCAAATGCTTTTTTTGTATCTAGTGATATGATCATATGATTTTTCTTCTTTAGCTTGTTGATGTAATGGATTACGTTAATTGATTTTCAAATGTTGAACTAGCGTTGCATGCTTAGAATAAATCCCACTTGATTGTTGTGTATAATTCTTTCTATACATTATTGGATTCAATTTTCTAATATTTTGTTTAGGACTTTGCATCTATGTTAGTGAGAGGTATTGGTCTGTGATTTTCCTTTTTTGTAATGTCTCTGTCTGCTTTTGGTATTAGGGTAATGCTGGCCTCGTAGAATGAGTTGAAAGTATTCCTTCTGCTTCATCTTTTGGAAGAGATTGTAGAGAACTGGTATAATTTCTTCCTTGTATGTTTGGTAAAATTCACGTATGAACCCATCTGGACAATAACGCCAGTTTTTAAAATAAATTTTCTTCAGTTTTCATCTCAGTGTGGTAGTTTATTAATTTATTTGCATAGTGTAAAATTGATATTACATTGAACTTCTTTAAAGGTAGTCTACAAAGAAGAAATTATCTAAACTGTGTTCAATAAAGTTGAGACAAAATAATTAACTGTGGTATTTAGTCCAACCCTGCAGCAACTTTATTCTCAGCTAGAGTGAATGTAAGAGAGTTGATGTGTTACAAATGAGAGTCCTTTGAGCTAAGAGTAGGTGAATATGGAAAGCCCTAGGAGACCATGGATTTGTTTGAAAATGGTGAAGCCACAGTCTCTGAGAAAGTAATTAAGAAGCATCTAGTAAGTACCAATGTCCACATCCAGGCACTGGATAGTCATGATCTTGAATCCCTAACCTCATCCTTAAAGGTAGGTGTTATCTTCATTTAACTAATGAGGAAACTGAAATTCAAAAAAGTTAACTAATTTGCCCAAGTTCACACAATTTATAAATATGAGAGTCAGGATCTGAAACTTCATCTGGTTCTTCTAAAGCCGTACCCTTTCAAGTCATTACCGTGTTGCTAATAAAGGGAGAAATACGGAGGTCCTTGATTCTAGAAAGTACCTAAAACAGAGCCAGTGTTGAGAAACAAGAGCATGATATGCTTGAAACAGTACGGACTTTGGTACTGGGCTGACCTACTTACCTCTAATTATTGGAGAGAGCTCAAGCTAATTATTTAGCCCATATGAGTCTTCACAAACTTCTAAATAGAGATAACAACACCTACTTCACACACAAAATCTCTAAGCTTGTATCCTGCAATGTATCTAGCACTGTGCCTGGCACATAGTAGGGGCTGTGTAAATGGCAGTGCCTTTAGGCCCTTGATCCTGTGGTCTGTACTTAACATTCTTGCAAAACAAGTGATTATAAACCCCCAAATGCATCTGTTTTTCTAGAAAATTAGAAAACTTCAATGTAACAAATTTCTCTAAAAAGGTTAAATTATATAAGAAGTATACAAAAATGTCTACATTTGTTCATAACTTCTGTTTCATTTTATCTAGATCTATGTTGGGGCAGTATTTGACATTTGATCAAATACGTCCACCATATGTGTGGGAATCATTTTCTGATACCCTCAACGGTAATATATAATCTGATAAATGTGAATGTTCTGTGAGATCAGGGAGACAAAATTTAGAAATTGGGCCTGTTTCATAAAATCCAGGCTATATGTGCCTCATAATGAACTGTAGTATGCATTGTGTTGGGTTTGCAGTGAGCAAAGTAGACAATTGCTTATAAGAGGTGTGGGAAGCGCTTTTGCCCAAAGCACTCACTCTTCATTTAGCTTCTTTACTGTCCAAATTCCACAGCTTTCTTAGGATTCCATTATCCTATGGTCTGGGAAGAACTAGTCTTCTTGGGAGAGGTTATAGATTAAGTCATTCATTATATCAGGCAATGAAAGATGGGGTTTATTGGTCTTTTCCTAGAAGCAGATTATTAGTAGGATGGCAAAGAAAAGGGCAAGAGAGCAGAGGATGGGAGGCAAATTTACTGTTTAAAGGTGACTGGGCTTTCCCTGGTATTGAGAAGGAGAGCAATTTAACAGCAGAAAATACCTGTTTTTGGCATATTAGGTAATGAGAATTTTCACCAATTGCATGGGAATATAACTGCTGAAATGTGCTCATCTACATACAATAGTCACCAGTAAAGTGAAATTTTTGGAAAAAAATAGTGTATTAACCTCTTGAATTAATGTTCCTCTCTTCTTTTTAATAAGAATAAAAAATAGGAAATGAATTTTAATGTCTGGAATATCAAAGAGATGCTCAGTATTCCCTCAGGCTCTGGGTAAGTTATCTGGTTATATACTTTGAAACTTAAGAGGATCTTGTAGTTGTATTGATTTCATAGAAAGAGGCTTCTATTCCTATTCGTTTATAGTAATGGGGTTACCCCATATACCTTCTTCCCCTCCTCTTTCCCTCGCCTGTCACTGCTGCACTCTCCCATACTTGTCTTTTTCCTTTTGCCTATTTTCTGACTATAAAAGCAATGTCAGTTCAGCTTTGTGTGTTAATTGAGCAGTGACTCTGTGTCCAGCACTGGGCCTAGGAACTATGAGGGCTGTGAGAGTTAGACATGGTTTGACATCTAGAAACTCTCACCGCAGTTGGAGCCATTGCTATTGAAACAGCAAAGAGAAAAATCAAGACAATGTTCAGATATGTGTTCAGTTGTGTAGTAGTTTGTAGGTAATGTGGAGTTAAGAGCCACTCCAACTGTTGACAGGGCTCATTGAGATATTGCCCCCTCTACTACTTCACCGAGGTACTTACATTGGTGTTCACCAGCCATGCAGTAGGCCTGCCATTGCTAACTTGATGGGTGTGTCCCAGAAGTAGTATATATTTAAGGGATTTCTAATCGCTTTTGGTATGCTTTTATCACTGAATAGTTTCTTTTCTTCCTAACACCTTCCTGAAGTCAGTTATTAATTCAGCAGACCTAGAGCATTGTTTTTTTAATTTCTCAAAAAGAAAAAACATGCTTACAGTTGATACAGAGTCGGGAAAATTTATCTTTAATTCCAGATCATAGCTTTAAGATGTAAATCTTACATGATTTATGTAGACTCACAGAGCTGTTATTTTTTTCCAGCTCAGCTAATTGTTCTCTTTGACCTAAGAGGGGAGTCACAGGGAGCTATTTAGTTATTTTGAGCAACGATTATGCAACCCATATTATAATATATGCGTGCAGCCCTTTGCCTTAGCTAATCTTAGAAAATGGTCATAATAATTGCTCTTCCCTGTGTTGAACTGTTAGAGTTTCTTTTTGTCTTATATTAATATATGATCGTTCCTTTGGCTTAGAATATGTACTTATACGCTATCTAATTAAACCTAAATTTAACACTTGGAAAAGCATGTTTTTTGTGTGTGTGTTTTAATGAAAAGCATGTTTTCTCAGGTTACACAACAACATTAAGTGACACAAATTGTTACTGAGATGTCTTTCAAGTAAAAACTTGAAGACTACGTGTTTTACTTGTCTGCCCACTTATGTGCTGTCTCTGTAGTAGGCTCAGTACACTATGTTCAAGTGTGGTTGTATCATTATCAATATCACTGTCCTCTTCATATGTGAGGCTTAAAGACTGGCATAGATATCCATGGGAAGCAAGTTGAAGTCCACAGAGGGAATTTTTAAAAGCAAACAAGGATAAGATGCTAAAACTGTGAAAGGGAACAATACCTTGTTTCAAAAACAATTTTTAATGGATCCTTCTGTGCACAAATTTGAGTTGATCATATTCTTCAGTCTGCTTGAGCTGCCATAACAAAGTACCATAACCTGGATGGCTTAAATAACAGAAATTTATTTTCTTACAGTTCTGGAGATGGGAAGTCCTAGAACCATATGCCAGCATGTTCAGTTTCTGGTGAGGGCTCCCTTTCTGGCTTGCAGACAACTGCCTTCTCACTGTGTCCTCACATGTTGGAGAGAGGAAGAGAGAGGGCGAGCTCTCTGGTTTCTCTTCTTATAAGGACACTAATCCCATCAGGAGAGCCCCACCCTCATGACCTCATCTAAATGTAATTACCTCCCAAAGGCCTCATTTCCAAATACCATCACATTATGGATTAGGGCCTCAACATATGAATTTTGGGCAGACACAAACATTCAGTCCATAGCTAGGTCTATCTTGCGTTTGTTATATTATGGCTCCTTCTCTTCCTCCAATCCTGCTCCCTTCCTTCCCTGTAGGCACACACTCCAGGAGAGTTAATGTGTGTCCTTCCAATTCATCTTCTATACACTGTTACATACCTGTTTGGTTTGTATGATGTAGGTTTAAAAGTTTACATAAATGATATGTGACAGAGCTCATTCAATTTTTACTTTTTTCCTGCACTCAAAATTATATTTTTTGAGACTTATTCATGTGGTTATATATAAATCTAGCTTATTGCTTCTGACTACCGCATCAGTTATATGCATATACCATATTTTCACTTTTTATCCTATTCCTTGCCTTAGTGATGAACAGATTTAGCTTTTGAAAAGATGATGTTCTCTTAATCCCTAAAGATTTAATGAGCTTTAATCTCCAAAATGATGGTATAGCCTACTGGGCTGTTGTATAAGGAATAATGGTGTTAGTCCTTAATGCTTGAATTTCCATCTGATTGTTTCCGGGTTGTTGTAATCAAAATGTCTGGCATTCAAAATTTTCTTGTGTTTCTTTGTAGGTAGTACTGGCAGTATGCAGGGGACTAGGAGGTCAGAACAAGCTAGCACTCTGCCCAGAATATTCTGAAATGAATAGTTGTAAATTATAATTTCATTTTTTCAGGATGTTTGTTCACTTGATATACTTTTCTTTTCTTGCTTAATTTCAGGAATGCTAAGTCATCTAACTGGAATAATAATCAGACTGATTACTCCAGTCTCAGTGATTCCCAGTTCCTCTTTGGGTCCCAGTTCTGTCCAGAAAGTTCAGAGACCCTGTCAGCACCCTTGGACTTTGGTGTCCACTTGAGACATCCAAAACAATCACAACAGAATTCTCTGGATGTGAGTCTGATTTCCAGAATTTTTCTGCACACATTTCACAGTCATTCTGGAGATAAGCTTTAAAGAGGACTTATTCTATTGGATTGTGCTTTAGAATCGCACGTCTCTAAGGATTAGTCTCCTAAATGGATTTGTATTCTCCTAAATTGATTGGTGACTCATTTGACTTGGTAGTCTGAAATGGAAAAAATATTTATATTTGCAGTTTCTTCTATTACTAAAGCTGTATAGAATAGCGCCAGTACCTTGACCACTCCTAGAGAGAGCCAAATATTGCATGACATTTTCTAAGACTAGTCATACTATTGTTTGTGAAAATTTCATAAGAAAAAAGAACTTTAGAAAAATAGGAGTAAAGTAACATAAATTTTATTTTAGATAGACGTTTTTTCCTAAGAAACTTCAGGTGCTTTGTGGATTTTAGTTTACTATGCTACATTATCTCCTTGAAGAAGGAGATGAGGATTCTGAGGCCTAAGTTAATGAATAAGAGCCAGGATGAGGAGCACAGTCTCTTGAGTACTTGATTTTTTGAGACCAGCCTGTCTTCTTTTGTGAGTCAGAAATACTTTTATATATTTATTTATTTTGGTCTAGAACTAGATTTAACTTGTATATATACAGACACATCAAATAGGGACTTAAGGAGTAAGATTAGGTCAGTGTTTTAAGTTAGTAGACTATCCTGTAAGATAAGTATTTCTGTACAAAAATTGGTGCCCAGTGATATGAAGGATTAAAAGTACTCCCTGAATGTTTCAGAATAAGTTTTGCCTCAGAATGCAGGAAATGGTTTACTATGTGCTGGTATGCCCAATGTCCAGTTCATGTCAAACTTATCAGCAATTCTAGTTTACCACCAGCTGAGCAACAGCAATTTAAGTTAAACTTATTAATATGAAAACTTTAATACATCATCTCAGAGAGAGCAAAAATAATTCTCTGTTTTGTTGCCTTTAAATTTATGCAATTGATTTTAAGCCATTTTAGCTATTTTATTTTTTTTAAAGATTTTATTTATTTATTATTTATTTTCCCCCCCAAAGCCCCAGTAGATGGTTGTATGTCATAGCTGCACATCCCTCTAGTTTCTGTATGTGGGACACGCGTCGATGCGCGCCTGGGATCCGAACCCGGGCCGCCAGCAGCGGAGTGCGCGCACTTAACCGCTAAGCCACAGGGCCGGCCCTTAGCTGACATTTTAAATATCTCTGGGCTGGTAAGGCAGAAACTATATTAAAAAAAAAAGAGTTGCTTTATTTTAATATAAGTTTCTGGTGTATATGAAATAAAAAGGAAATACTACATGCTATGTTGTTTTTTAGTATTATAGTTTGCACATAAATGTGACTCTGCATTGTATAGAAAATAGTGAATGCTATAAAAATTTTTATGTGTGAAATGCTATAATTTTTTTTTTCACTTAACAGAATGAACCTAGCATTTTCACAAAGTACCAGACAAAACCTCAACTGTTTGGAGGAGATAAAAAAGATGGAGGCTTCTTTCCTCTTCCTTTGTCAGCTGGAAAGTCAAAAAGTCTCTTGGAACAGTTTGAGGAGAAAAAGAAAAGGGCAAAAGACAAACGTGACAGGTATGCAAACCTTTCAAGTGGATGAGACAGCTCCTATTTTCCGAGGAAAAGGGAAAATGGAACGTCAATAGTCAAATAATTCAATTTTAGCATTTGCCTTTACAGCTCATCTTGTAATTATTCTTTATTTGCTTTCTTGTCAATGTGACTTGTGGCATATTTGAATATGGCTGCCACAGTTTTGGCTTTTCTGAAAAGTAAGCTGAAAGACTTCTTAGAGAAATGCAATATTCAAGTAGTGTTTTGTTTATTCTGCCTAAAATTCTGCCCTTTAATTTAATTTGTTTTCTTTTCAAATCATCAGAATTAGGAAATTAGGTAACATTATTTGTTTTAGGGTCAAGAATATAGTACATGAATTCTTAAGTCGTAGTTCAGGCTGGTTTTCTCCCTTTGAAATGTTGATATTTTTTAAGATATACGCTAAATTTTATACATATTCTTATTAATTTTATATTTTTTTAAGCAAATATGTGAGATAAATTAGAGCTGCTATATTATTTTGTAAATAAATAAATTGAAGTCACTGAGGAAATTAACTTGTTCATTTCTTGGTAGTAAGTTATTATCAGGGTAACTTCTTTGGGTATCACAGAAATCATAACACCCAAACAGAGATATACTTTATTATTTCTGTGACAGTGAAGATGTATTGTTTAGCATCACCACTAGTACTTTCATATTGAAAGAGCCAGAATTTCTTAAAGAATTCCTAGATTAGGTATCCTTTTTCTCTATACCTATTTCCCTTTAGTGTGAAAAGCAAAATGCTCTATTTGAAGTGTTTGATTCTGTTGATAAATACACATTTCCCAGACTTTGACAGACCTCTTTCCCCTAGGAATCCAGACTCTAGGACCCTAGCGGTTTCTCAGAGCGCCCTAATGGCTGTGGTAGGGTACTACAGATGAGCAGACTGCCCTCACCCTCTTACTGTTTCAGATAATCAGTCTTAATTTTTTTGTTCTCTGGGCTTTTGGATTGTATTTTGTTTGATCAAGATTTTTGCAGCTAAAAAAATTTTTTTGAAACATTAAGTCCCTCTCAATATTTTCTTCCTTCCTTCCTTCCTATTTCATTTCCTTCTTTGTTTTTGTAGTGAAATGAGTTTCTCTTAACAATTATTTACAAGATGGCAAAAATATATAGTATTTATAGAGAGAGAAAAAATGATGGGGACTCTGAAGAATCTCTGTCCAGTAAAAAAAATTCAAGCTTAAGATATTGACTTGTATGACAGGCAGAAAATCATAATTTTAATAAATTCTGGCAAAAATGAAACACAAGAATTTAGATTCCTTGTTTTCTGTCAATAAATGCTTGTCAGAAATGTGGCAAGAAGGAATGAGAAATTTTAAAATGAGAAAGAGAAAGCATACCACTGGAAATTTGCAAGCAGGAAAGTGATAAGGCATGGTACGGAGTTCAAACGTAAGCGACGTTCCGAACCCATAAAACATTGATTTACACAATAGTTTTGAAAGTGTATGTTTTCCCAAAGTTATAGAAACAAGATATGAGGTTAAGAAGTCTCAAAAGAATCCTTAATCATTCAGATTGCATTTGTTATGACTTTGATGAAAAGGAGAATATATTAACTCAACCAATCTGGGAAGAACAGAGAATGAAAAGAAATCAGAAAATATCTCTTTTTTGTGCTTCTCTCTCCATCTATATCTCATTCTCTCCTACTAGAGAGAAGCTTCCTACTAACACAGAGGAAGAAACTCTCTTCCCTTAGTTCCAATTTGAAAATCCTAGTGAAGGCTTCTGATAGGCTTGCTTAAGTCATAGGGGTGAAGAGAGGGGAGTGTGACTGGAAGTCCTCACCAGAACCACTTTTTGGGTGCAGAAAGAAGCAGTTTCCCATTAGAGTAGGATGCTGGGCACACAAAACAATGGATGGCCATTACCCAGATTATGTTTTTTCCAGATTATTATTTTTTATCTGTAATATTTGAGAAAACAGATTACTCTCAAAACTAATGAATAACCTAAGGGCCACAAATAGATTATAAAAATAACTGTGTTCTTTTAACGATATTGATCATCATAGTGAAATTTGTTCATTCATTCACTCAATAGACACTGTGCTAGGCCAAGTACTACAAACTAGGGATCCCATGGGGAAATAATGGTACTTGTCTTTGAAGTTCTGTCTCGTTAGGGAAACAGACATGTGATGGATAAATTATACAACTGGGCCAGAGTTATTGGTTGTAAGCAACAGAAATAAGTTCATTTAAATGGAAAAGGAATTTATTAAAAGGATGTTGGAACGGGTTCTGGTTTTAGGTAAGATGGAGTAAGCGTACTCCATCCTATCTCTCCCACTGAATGCAACTAAAAGTCCTGGATAGAGTGCATGTAGCATCTGAGGACTCTGAAAAGTAAATGTAGAAGGTGGATTGAGGAAGGAAATCTGAACTCGAAGTATGAAAGTTCTGACTTTGAGCTTCCTGGGGTTTTCTTTGTTTGTTTTAATCAAAATTTAAGATATTTTCTCTGCAACAGACACTGAAAAGACAGGCTACAGACTGGGAAAAAATATTTGCAAACCACATTTCCAACAAAGGACTCACATCCAGAATATATAAAGAACATTTAAAACTCAACAACAAAAAACAAGCAACTCAATAAAAAATGGGAAAAGATTTCAACAGATACTTCATCAAAGAAAACATATGGATAGCAAATAAGTACATGAAAAGTTGCTCAACATCATTTTGGAAATACAAATTAAAATCACAATGAGATATTACTACACATCTATTAGCATGGCTAAAATTTAAACAAAACAAACAAAAACTGATAATACCAAGGGCTGGGCAAGAATATAGACCAACTAGAACTCTTGCTGGTGGAAATGCAAAATGATACAGCCACTGTGGGAAAATTTAACAGTTTCTGATAAAATTAAACATAATTTGGGACTGGCCCCGTGGCCTAGTGGTTAAGTTTGGCGCGCTCCGCTTTGGCGGTCCGAGTTCAGTTCTCGGGTGCAGACCTACACCACTCATCGGTGGCCATGCTGTGGCGGCAACCCACATACAAAATAGAGGAAGATTGGCACAGATGTTAGCTCAGGGTGAATCTTCCTCAGAAAAAAAAAAATTAAGCATAATTTTCTGTATGTCTTGCAATTCTACTCCTAGGCATTTACCCTAGATAAAGGAAAACTTATGTTTACACAAAAGCCTGTACAATAATGTTTATAGAAGCTTTGTTCATAATCACCAAAACCTGGACACAACCCAAATGTCCTTCAATATATGAGTGGATAAACAAACTATGGTATGTCCATACAATGGAATACTACTCAGAAATAAAAAGGAATGAACTAGTGATACACAACAACATGGATGAATCTCAAAAGCACTATGCTAAGTGAAAGAAATCAGTCCAAAGATTACATATTATATGATTCCACTTATCATTCCACATTCTGAGAAAGGCAAAACTATAAGGATGGGAAATAGATCAGTGATTACGAAGGGTTAGGGGTGTGGGCTGGGCTTCACCACAAAGGGACAGCCTGAAGGGTTTTTTTGGATACTGTCCTGTATCGTGATTGTGGTGATGGTTACATGAATCTTAAATTTGTGTTAAAACTCATAGAACTGTGTACACACACAAGTTAATTTCACATGTTAATTTAAATTTTTTAAAATGTTAAAAAATGACTAAAGATATTGACTGGCTCATTTTATTAGTTAGGATTATGTTCAACCACATATAACATATATATACTCATACTCATAATAACAGAATCTTTAAAAAAGGTAAATGTTTATTTTTCCTTAATGCAAAAATCATCCTGAAGTGTGTGGTCCAGGGCTGGAATGGTGGCTCCATGGTCCTCAAGAATCTGGCTCCTTCCATCGCTCTGGTCTGCCATCCCTAAGGTATGACCCCCACCCCACCCCATCCTCACGGTGGTTGGTGGCTGCTGGAGTTCCAACTCTTACATCTGAATTCCAGACAGCTGATGGATGAATGAAGGAAGAACAGTATCTTCCCTTCCCTTTAGGACTCTTCTTGGAAGGTGCATGCAACACTTCTGCTTACATTTCACACTATCTAAAATTTACTCATATGGCCACACCTAGCTGCAAGGTAATCTAGGAATGTCATCTATCTGGGTGGCAGTGCATCCAGGGGAAAAGAAAAATCAAGTTTCTGATTTCCAAGGAAGAAAAATGAAGCCACTTTAATTTTCTGCCACAATTTTGCCAATTGCCAAGGGCTACCCACCATGGACAAGTCCCCAAACCAAGTCTCAAAATTAGTCCAGTGCAGATTCTGCTGTCCACTACCCCCTACCCAGAGTACACTAGACCCTTCCCTGTACTGTAGCCAGTGTAGTCCTGAATACTTTTCACAGTCCTCTGGAGCTCCATCTTCCTACTACTCTAGCCACAGCCACCAGAGAGAGAGCTCATGGTCTTTTTCTCTTGACTGCCAATCTGGCAAGGCATGTGTGAGAGGAAAGCCTAGGGTTCAGGAGAGGCTAAGAAAGCAAGCCCCTGGCACTGTTAGCCTCTAGAAGAGGAAAGAGGCTCTGCTTTCCCCCCAAATCCCTAACCTGAGGAACTCCTCAAACAGAAAAGAGGATCAGATGCAGAACAGTCTAAAATAAAGACTCTAGACTTCCCACTCTAAGTACAGAGTTGTAAATGCTGTAGTAGATGCTTTAGGAGCCTTGAGGACAGACTCCCAGCTCTGACTGGGGGTGTCAAGAAGGACTCCATCCAAGGGAACACATCTAAACTGAGTGGGAATTTTGGGCAGAGATCTTGGGTCTGTCAGATTCTCAAGTCTGCCTCTGAATCAGCTTACTCTGTGAACCACCACTAACACTGTTTTATATAACTCGGCTCTATTTTTGTGTATTTTTAAAAATAAAAATGAGATTGTTTCCTATGAACTATTTTGCAATCTGCTTTTTAAATTTAACAATATTTAATGATTATGTTTCTATTTCATCTACAAAATCATTTTTTAATATAATTTTATTTATTTATTTTCCCCCAAAGCCCCAGTAGATAGTTGTATGTCATAGCTGCACATCCTTCTAGTTGCTGTACCTGGTACACAGCCTCAGCATGGCTGGAGAAGCGGTGCATTGGTGCGCGTCCGGGATTTGAACCCGGGCCGCCAGTAGCGGAGCGCGTGCACTTAACCGCTAAGCCACAGGGCCGGCCCTACAAAATCATTTCTAATGGTTGCATTGTACTCTATTGTATGGATCTTTCAGGGGGTTATGTTTTAAATATTTAATACAGCTTGAGAGAGTGTCAAGAATACACAACGGGGAAAGGATAATCTTTTCAACAAATGGTGTTGGGAAAGCTGGATCCATATGCAAAAAAATGAAAAAGAGTCCTTATCTTATACCATACATAAAAATCAACTCAAAATGGATAAAGACTTAAACATAAGACTTGAGATCATAGAACTCCTAGAAGAAAACGTGGGAGAAAGCTTCTTAAGGCCTTGGCAATGATTGCTTGGTTATGACACCAAAATGAAAGGTGTCCTATCTTTTGTTGCCTGTTGACACCAGGCAACAAAAGCAAAAATGGACAAGTGGGATTACATCAAACTAAAAAGTTTCTGCACAGCAAAGGAAACAATCAACAAAATGAAAGGCAACCTATGGAAAGAAAGAAAATACTTGCAAACCCTATATCTGATAAAGGGTTAATATCTAAAATATATAAGGAGGGTCGGCCCCGTGGCTTAGCGGTTAAGTGCGCGCGCTCCGCTGCTGGCGGCCCGGGTTCGGATCCCGGGTGCACACCGACGCACTGCTTCTCCGACCATGCTGAGGCTGTGTCCCACATACAGCAACTAGGAGGATGTGCAGTTATGACATACAACTATCTACTGGGGCTTTGGGGGGAAAAATAAATAAATAAAATTTAAAAAATAAAATAAAATAAAATATATAAGGAATTCCTACAACTCAATAGCAAAAAAACAAATAGACTGATTAAAAGATGGGCAAAGGAACTGAATGGACATTTCTCCGAAGAAGACATACAAATGGCCAACAGGTATATGAAAAGGTGCTCAACATTACTAATCATCAGGAAAGTGCAAATTAGGTCCACAATGAGATATCATTTCACACCTGTCAGGATGGCTATTATAAAAAAAAAGATAAGTGTTGGCAAGGATGTGGAGAAAAGGGAACTCTTGTATACTGTTTGGTGGGAATGTAAATTGGTGCAGCCACTATGGAAAACAGTATGGAGGTTCCTCAAAAAATTAAAAATAGAACTACCATATGATCCAGCAATCCCATTTCTAAGTATATATCCAAAGGATTTGAAATCCGCATCTCGAAGTGATATCTGCACTCTGATGTTTATTGCAGCGTTGTTTACAATAGCCAAGATATGGAAGTAGTCTAAATGTCCATCAGTGGATGAACGGATAAAGAAAATATGGTATATACATACAGTGGAATAATCTTCAGCCTTAAAAAAGGAACTCTTGCCAATTGTGACAAGATAGATGAACCTGGAGAACATTATGCTAAGTGAAATAAGCCAGACACAGAAGGATAAATACTACATGATACCACTTATATGAGGAATGTAAAATAGTCAAACTCGTAGAAGCAGAGAGGAGAATGGTGGTTGCTGGGGGTTTAGGGGTGGGGGAAATGGGGAGGTATTAGTCAAAGGGTACAAGGTTTCAGTTTATACAAGATGAATAAATCCTAGAGCTCTACTGTACAGCATAGTGCCTGTAGTTAATAGTACTGTATACTTTAAAATGTGCTAAGAGGGTAGATCTATGTTAAGTCTTCTTATTACACACACACAAAATAATGATAATAATAAAGAAGGTGGGAGGAAACTTTTGGAAGTGATGGATATGTTTATGGCATAGATTGCAGTGATGGTTTCATAGTTGTATACTTATCTCCAAACTTATATATATTAAATATGTGCAACTTTTTGTGTGTCAATCATACTTTAATAAAGTGATTAAAAAATTAAACAGAGCTCGGGGCCAGCCCCGTGGTGTAGTGGTTAAATTTGGCACACTCCACTTCGGCAGCCCAGGTTCGCGGGTTCGGATCCCGGCACAGACCTACACCACTCGTCAACCATGCTGAGGCGGCAATCCACATACAAAATAGAGGAAGATTGGCATGGATGTTAGCTCAGGGTGAATCTTCCTCACCAAAAAAAAAAAAAAAGTACCGTTCTGAGTACTGACCACTCAGAACAGATGCTGACTACAAGCAATTGGCACAGCTATGTCCTCATGCAATGTTGCTGTCAGCTCTGCATGTACTATAATTTACATAAACACATTGTTACTATTGGACATGTAAATAAACAGGAGATTGGATTCAATAAACTTTGATAAATTTTTTTAATAAAGAGGATCACTCCATTAATTTGAGTGGATTTTTAAACCACATTCAAAAACACCAACTAGAATGTTAACTCCCTACAAATAAGGACTTAAATTTTTTCACTCCATATCACCAAAGGTTATAACCAAGGACTTGTCACAAAAGTTGGGGTCAGTAAGTAGCTGTTGAGTAAATAAATGGATTTTCAAAGCAAAATAGTTCATCAACACAGGGCAGTACAGAACTTACTTCTTTTCTTAAAAATAGTTGTTTTTTTTTAATACAGATGAACAGAATTTCCTAATCGACTTTTTCTAGAGAAGAGATTAGGTCATAGTTGACTCTATGGACTTGTACATCATATCTGGGTGGATGAGAAATCCCTGTTTTTAAGCATCTTATTTTATTTTGATAAAGAATATTAAAAATCGCATTCAAATGAATGGTAGATTTTTATGAAGGTCCAATTATCAAGCTTTTAATGTTTTTACTCTGTCTATTAAACATCTTTTGGGTAAATCAGAATTTGACGTTTCAATTCAGACAAGGTGTAATCAAGGATTAATAAATAGTTAACATAACAGGGGAGCTATCAGTTATACATAAAAAATTTTAATAGAACTTTATATACAAAAGGCATTCAATTTGTATGATATAATTTAATGTTGGGAGTATTGGTACCCACATGTGCTAATAAGGGAGTGAGGTCATGAGAATAAAGAATCATTCCTAACTGGTAGTATAATATAGTAGAGGCTTTCATGGGCAGTACTTTGGTAGCATTGTTAGACTTTAGACATCTTTAAAATTGTCTTTTTGAATTTTATGTGTTTTTTTCAATCAAGTTGTTACATGTACATAGTGTTTTAAAAATACAATTAGGATTATAGTGAAAAACAGCGGGCCTATCTTGCGGTTCCTTTTTCCTTTATGCAACTAACTTGCAACCCTTTTAGCTATGCCAATACTTACTTCCATATATCTTATGGCATATGTTAGATGGCTTATAGTCATTTCTTGATTTTTTCAGCTTCAGAGAATGACTTTCTACCCTAGAATAAGAATTTACTTTTCTACCTCCTCCCTACCCCAAACATCATAAACTTCTCATCTTCTATCATGCCAGTATAGCTTTGTGAATATTTTTAGTTGAATCAGTTTTCAATCTTTACATCCTTATCACTTTGTAACCATTATAAATAGCCTAGAAAAATTATATCTACTAATTATATTTTGCTAAGGTTAAAAATTGCCTTGTTTTCTCTTTTGCTTAGTTTTCTATGTAGGAATCACAGTCCATTCTCAAATTCTGCAGAAAACTGAAAAAGCTCCTTGTTATATATTCAAACACATCAGAAATTCTTTCAGGGTTGGCCTGTGGCATAGTGGTTGAGTCCGGCATGCTCCACTTCAGCAGCCTGGGTTTGCGGGTTCAGATCCTGGGCATGATCTACACCACTCATCAAGCCATGCTATGGCGGCAACCCACACACAAAATAGAAGAAGATTGGCACAGATTTTAGCTCAGGGCCAATCTTCCTTAAGCAAAAAAAAAAAGAGGAAGACTGGTAACAGTTGTTAGCTCAGAGCAAATCTTCCTCACCAAAAAAAAAGAAAAGAAATTCTTTTGGTGTCATTTTCTTCTCAGAGTCATCCTTCCTAATTCCAATCTGAACTTGGTACAGCTGTCATCCTAAATCCTCCCTTTGCCATTGTCCTGGGCATTCCTACCTCCTCTCTCCTGTGTTGGATTCTCTGTTACTCAGATCCTGTGTCTTCTTCTTTCTTGATTTACTCCTTGGATTTGGTGGAGCATATATTCCAGAAACTTCCAGACAGTAGGTGCGTCGCACCTAAACAATTTTTTGAGACTTCGTGTATCTGAAATTCTCTATTTTCTTCTCACACTTGATTGCAAATTAAGCTGGACATAGAATTCTAGGTTGGAAATTATTTTTCCTCAAAATTTCTAAAGCATTGCGCATTGCCTTATTGCTTTCTGTGTTGCTTTTTTTTTTTTTTTTTTTTTGCTGAGGAAGATTTTCCCTGAGCTAACATCTGTGCCAATCTCCCTCTACCTTATATGTGGGTCACCGCCACAGCATGGCTGACAAGTGGTGTAGGTCTGCACCCGGGATCTGAACCCGGGCCGCCAAAGTGGAGCGTGCCGAACTCAACCACTATGCCACAGGGCTGGCCCCTCTGTGTTGCTTTTAAGAGGTCTGATCCCATTCTGATTCCTGATCCTGTGTACGTCACTTGCTTTTTTCTTTCTGGAAGTTTTTAGGATCTTCACTTTATCCATAATGTTTTGAAATTTTACCATAATGTGCTTTGATGCACTGTGTCATTAATTCCTGGGCATTGGATATTTCCTTTTGACCATAAACTTGTGTCTTTCGGTTCTGGGAATTTTTCTTTTATTATATCTTTGAAAATCTTCTCTCTATTTTCACTCTTCCTCCTTTCTGGATCTCCAATTTGGGATATGTGTTGCATCTCCTGCATTGATCCTCTCTCTATATATATACTTTTTACTATTTATCTATTTTCCTTTTATCTTTAGCTTTTGATCTATTTTCTATCATATTTCCTTAACTATATCTACTTAATTGCTTCATCTTCTATTTTTAATTTCTGGGTACCCTTTCTTATTTTCTGCTTTTATAATTTAATAGCATTCTGTTCTTAACATCCTTAATTCATTAACTCTTTTTCATTTTTAATATTTTTATTGTTTTCAGGAAAGGTCCCAATCTCTTTCATAAAAAGCATATGGTTTGTAGATTCTCGAATGAGTCTATTAAATTCTCCTTTTAGGAAGAACATAGTTAAAATGTCCATACTACCTAAAGCAATCTACAGATTCAATGCAATCCCAATCATAATCCCAAGGACATTCTTCACGGAAATAGAACAAAGAATACTAACATTCATATGGGGCAACAAAAGACCCCGAATAGCTAAAGCAATCCTGAAAAAGAAGAACAAGGCTTGAGGCATCACAATCCCTGATTTCAAAACATACTACAAAGCAATCGTAGTTAAAATAGCAATGGTACTGGTACAAAAACAGACACACAGATCCATGGAACAGAATTGAAAGTCCAGAAATAAAACCTCGTATCTACGGGCAGCTAATCTTTGACAAAGGAGCTAAGGACATACGGTGGAGAAAGGAAAGTCTCTTCAATAAATGGTGCTGGGAAAACTGGACAGCCACTTGCAAAAGAATGAAAGTAGACCATCTTCTTTCACCATACACAAAAATTAGCTCAAAATGGATCACAGACCTGAAGGTGAGTCCTGAAAGTATACAACTCCTGGAGGAAAATATAGGTAGTACACTACTCATCATCAGCCATAAGGGATCTTTTTGAATTCCTTGTCTACTCAGACAAGGGAAACAAAAGAAAAAATAAACAAGTGGGACTTCATCAGATTAAAGAGCTTCTACAAGGCAAATGAAACCAGGATCAAAATGAATAGGGAACCCACCGGCTGGGAAAAAGTATTTGCAAACCATGTATCTGACAAGGGATTAATCTCCATAATATATAAAGAACACACACAAGTGAACAACAAAAAAACAAACAACCAATCAAAAAATGGGCAGAGGAAATGAACAGACACTTCTCCAAAGAAGATATACAGATGGCCAATAGGCACATGAAAAGATGCTCAACATCGCTAATCATCAGGGAAATGCAAATCAAAACCCCGCTAAGATATCATCTTATACCCATGAGAATGGCTATAATCACCAAGACAAAAAACAACAAATGCTGGAGAGACTGTGGAGAAATGGGAGCCCTAATCCACTGCTGGTGGGAATGCAAACTGGTGCAACCTCTATGGAAAACAGTATGGAGATTCGTCAAAAAATTAAAAATAGAAATACCTTATGATCCAGCTATCCCACTACTGGGTATCTACCCAACGAACCTGAAATCAACAATCCAAAGAGGCTTACGCACCCCTATGTTCATCGCAGCATTATTCACTATAGCCAAGACATGGAAGCAACCCAAGTGTCCCTCAACTGATGATTAGATAAAGAAGATGTGATATATATATACCATGGAATACTATGCAGCCATAAAAAAAGACAAAATCGTCCCATTTGCAACAATATGGATGGACCTGGAGGGTATTATGTTAAGTGATATAAGCCAGAAAGAGAAAGACAAACAGTGCCTGATTTCACTCATATGTGGAAGATAAAGCAACACACGGACAGATAGAACTGTTTGGTGGTTACCAGGGGCTAGGGGGTAGGGGGTGGGCACAAGGGGTAGAAAGATGCACTTATATGGTGACTGACAAACAATAATGTACAACAAAAATTTCACACACACAAAAAAAATTCTCCTTTTAAAGACAGTCTGGGAAGCATCCAAAAGACTTGGTATGAAGAGTTGTCCTATTCAGGTTCAAAAACTGATATTTGCATTTGTATTGTATAGATTAGAGAAACCAAATCTGTAAAAATTTTTAATGACAATCTATGTCTGAATCCTTTCAAAAGCGAGATATTTATTTGAGGAATAATTGTGATAGTTTCTTTTTCATTAGAAATTAACATTGCTCCCCAAATTTTGTCTCTATACTACCTTACAGTCAAAGTAATAGTCATTAGACTAAGAGGTGTCCAGGAATTTTGGACTACCAGAAAGAAGTCACTATCTTCTGAAGCTATTGTTGCCATAAAAACGAAAGCTTGTCTGTTGTAGTATAGTAACCACTTGAGTTGCTAAAATTTAACCTCATTTAAGATATACGTGTTGGCCGGCCCCGTGGCTTAGCGGTTAAGTGCGTGCGCTCCGCTGCTGGCGGCCCGGGTTCGGATCCCGGGCGCGCACCAACGTATCGCTTCTCCGGCCATGCTGGGGCCGCGTCCCACATACAGCAACTGGAAGGATGTGCAACTATGACATACAACTATCTACTGGGGCTTTGGGGGGAAAATAAATAAATAAATAAAATTAAAAAAAAAGATATATGTAGAGTGAAGTTGAAAGAGAAGAAAGTAGTTTGCCTTGGAAACAGTCATGAAAAGTCTACGTTCTCCTTTTTTCCAACCTTAGTGAAGGTTTCTCAGGGTTGAATCTCCAACTCTGATCAAGCACTGTTTTGATGCTACACTAGGTGGAGGCCTGCTGTGTTCATGGAATCAATTCTTTTCTTTCTTTTTTTTTTTTTTTTTGTGAGGAAGATCAGCCCTGAGCTAACATCCATGCTAATCCTCCTCTTTTTGCTGAGGAAGACCGGCCCTGAGCTAACATCTATTGCCAATCCTCCTCCTTTTTTTTCCCTTTTTCTCCCCAAAGCCTCAGTAGATAGTTGTATGTCATAGTTGCACATCCTTCTAGTTGCTGTATGTGGGACGCTGCCTCAGCATGGCCAGACAAGTGATGCGTTGGTACGCGCCCAGGATCTGGCCCTGGGCTGCCAGT